>NC_069382.1:134560035-135171285 GCF_027475565.1 Acinonyx jubatus | reverse complement strand
AGGCAGTTTGCACTTGGCAAAGCTACACTAACCTTTCTACCTATCCAAATTTGTACAAAATAAATGTCAAATAGCAGTTAATATAAAAAGTATAGTACTTACTGCTATAATCACCATATCCATAGTAGTTGTTGTAACCAGTGTAGTCATATCCTCCATAACCACCGTAACCTTGGCTGTTATATCCATAGTTGCCATAGCCTTGATTCCAATAGTTACTATATCCCTGGTTCCAGTTTTGACTGGGGCCTGCAGCACATTAATAGGTTCACTAAAGTCAGAAGATCAGCAAAGATCTTTACTTCAGGATAATTAAAAAGCAGAAAAGCTTAAGAGTAAACTTAGACTCTAGCTTACCACCACCTCTTCCACGAGCTCTTCCTGCAAATCCTCCTCTAGATCCCCACTGTTGCTGTTGCTGATACTGTTCCTTCGACATGGCTACTTTTATTTCACACTAAAAGAGAAAATGTATGTTATTATACGGACTCACAAAGATACACCAAAATGTATAATAACCAGGAGAGCCAATAATGTCCAAAATACAGAGTTGACTAATTTGATATTTTCCTCAAAGTCAGTTTATCAAACCAATCATCAGTACTTTTAAAGAAATAATCTCCTCTAATGACATCCAAGAAGTTATTTGCTTAATATAGGTTGCTACATTCTACTCGTCGGGCCCTCAAACAGCATCTTTTGGTAAAGCCTAGACAAAAATACACTTAAAAACAAATGTTTTCCTACTGCTTCCCAGTGAAAGCAAAAAAATAGTGATCAATGACTTTGATAAGTAAGAAGCCCATGAGACATCTTTAAAGCACAAGCATGCAAACTGAAGCCTTTCAGAAAGCTAGATGATGAAACCCTCTATAAAAGCTAGTATTCTCTACAAGTAAATGGATGCTTAACTTACTTTACTAAGACCAACATTGTGGTATTTCTTTTCCATTATCTTCTTCACTGGTTCCTCTTCCTTAAAGGTAATAAAGCAGAATCCACGCCTCTTATTGGTCTTGTTGTCCATAGGGAGCTCTATGGATTCCACCTGAGATCAAAAATAAGTTTTAATACCTTAGTTTGCATGTGACTGACAATAAAAGCACAAGTTTAGTGGGGAAAAATGCACAGAAAAACATGTTTGGCCCTCAAATTCTATTCTGCAGTCTCTTTCCCTGTTTATTCTAATCTTTTGAAAGAATTCTTCCAATAAAAATATCCAGTCCACCGAAGTCTTCAAATCTATTTATAAAAATAAGCTTCCCAGGATACTGACATTTGCTACCTCATTCAAGGGTCACATATTCAAATACCAACCAAGAACAGAAGGCAACAGTCAATTTTAAGAAAAACAGAATAAAGATGACTGCATTTGGGAGAAAATGGGAAGTGGGGAGGACCACATATGACTAACCAAAGGGGGAGGCTACTACTCTCATCTTAGATGGCTGCTGCCCATATAAGAAGGCAATTCCAATGTTGCTTGCTCTTGCAAATATGTAAGAAATGCTACATATCCAGGTATTTGTGGGAAATATCTCAACCTAAATATTAACAAAACATCTTCTGTTTAAAATCAAGCAAAAGAAGTGTCTGCAGGCTGTATCTGGCAGGCAAGGCCACAAACTTCTCATCTTAGCTTTAACCCATTACTTCACAAAAGGAACTTCAGTTTCTCTAAGTCTGTAATTAGACATAAAAATTGCACATGTACGTTTTTAAATTGAGAAGGCACTACACCTTATTCTTAAGAATTCATTTCTTTCCTAGTCTCAACTGAACCATTTCCTTCTATTATCTCAGGTAATCCAACCTGGATTTCTTCCTCATGTTTATATTTTGATTTCTACTACTCATCTGGTAAGTTCCTCAAGGTAAGAACGTGTTACATCTTTGCGTACTCTGTACCTTCAATATATGAAAAAAATACAATCATCTAACCTTCAAAGATGTGCTAATGGAAGTATTTACAATATCCTGCTTTCAAAACAAATCACATAATCAGCCCAAACTTCAAAACAACTTTGAAAATATAATGTGACAATTATATTCACATTAATTTTGAAAACAATTGGGTCAAAACATGATCACATACCTCACCAAAACCACCAAAGTACTCCCTTATTTTCTCTTCAGGTGTATCTGGAGAAAGGCCACCAACAAAAATTTTTTTAACAGGCTCTTTTGTTTTCATGGCTTTGGCCCTTTTAGGATCAATCACCTTCCCATTCAATTTATGTTCTTTCTGATCCATGACCTAGGGAAATTGAAGTTTTTCATTTTAAGTATGTACCTTAATTTAAGTTCAGATTATTAACTTAACTTAATAATTATAGTTAAATAAATATAGCTAATGCCAGGTATATGCTGACTTGCTTATGATTAAAGAAGTCAAACTGTGGTGATGTGACATCAGCTAATATAGAACTGTTCAAACCTAAATGCCAGTTAAGAATGGGGAGGAGGGGAAACATTTAATTACTAGAAAACCAACTCTCCATTAACTGTCAGCAATATCAACGTGATTGCTATTTCCCCTTAGCCCAAGAAATTTCAAAATCTATACTTTTGTGAACTTGTCACAGATCATCCCTTTAATTAGGTGTCTTTAAGTCTCAGTATTCTTAAAGTTAATTTTTTCAATTTAGTAGAGCCTGGCATACAGAAGGTATTCAGTAAACAATTAAAGAGGACTCTTCATAAAATATATTGGTTAAGAACTATAGCTCTAGCTTCATATACTGCAAAAGGGGAAATCACAAATGGGCAAATTAGTGTTATCAAACTATCCACATATTATATTATTAACTGATCAGAACACGTAACACACTACCTTATCTACACTCTCCGACTCTTTAAATAGCACAAAGCCAAAACCCCTTGATCGCCCTGTGATAGGATCTAACTTCAGAGTGCAGTCTACAACTTCACCAAATTTGGAGAAGTAGTCCTTCAGATCTTTCTTTGTAGTGTCCCAGCTAAGGCCTCCTATAAACATTTTCCTGTAAAGACAAAAAGTAATATTAAAATGCTAAAAACAAATAAACTTTTCCACAACAGTAATACCTTTCCCAAACTGCACCAATTTATTGGGCAGTGTATTAAATAATGTCCTTCCTACATAATCATGTATCAAGAACACCCCATTCCAGTTGTTAGGTTTTGCTTATTACTGCTGCTATCTGCCTAATTACAAAAATAGTGAGCAAGCAGCCAATTCTTTTGACTTGCCAAAAAGATAAATGTAATCCCAAAGTAAAAATACTGTACATCTAAGTCTTCCTTAAATTACAGGTTAAGTATTGGTAAAAGCAAAACACAGAATTTTAGCTTCAAATTTCCCTTCCAATCATTAAACTTGTAAAAAGGCTACGTAGTCCCCACTGATCACAGCAACCAGCATATTTCTATGCTGAAGCTCCTTTCTATTTAACAGTAATTCTCTCTCATTAACAAAACTCTTAGCACATGAAATGGAAAATTCTAAGTCTCACAATTAGGTTTTAAGTTTTTGGATTGCTAAGAGTCTTTAATAAAGACAAAAATAACGTGAACAATTTAGTGAACAAGAATTACCCACTGAAGCACAATCCACTAATCAACTTATATGATTTATTTACAGTAGAACCTCAGTTAACCAGCAATAAAATATTTAAACCTTGAAGATGCTAAAAGTGACAGGTGGTAAGTGGAAACCACCAAAACACTTTAAGACTAAAAATACATACTCAAAAAAATTTTTCTCAGGTGAAGTATTATTTTTATTACAGCAAAATGCCATAATGCTCAGACTTGGCAGCTCTGATTCCTTTGACATCTGCCCCCTTTGCCACCCCCTAGCCTGCCCCAAAGAGCTTACACATACCACCTACCCTTTAAAGAGACAGGACTGGAGATTTTTTAAGGGTAAACTGTCAGAATTTGTTATGTGAAGGCTAAAACTTTTAAGGGAATAAAATCATGCTTGCTCAACAATTTCTCATCTTTGTAATTGGGGTGAGGATAGGGAAGTGATACTAACTTTTGGCTCCAGGTAGAAATTAAAGCAGGAAACATCTCCATCTTGTGGGCATTTAGGACATTGCCACTAAAGCCAATTCCTGCAACAAGAGGCCAATTGTGTCCCTGGAAGGAGATCTTGTTCAGCTTCTCCCCTAAAGATGCCAGATTAACTGAGGTGTTACTGATCTTACTTTCTCACCATAGACTTGTTTTTAACTTCTTACAACAAAGTTTAACTTTCAGTGCACAAGAAGCCCTTAAGTATATACTTTGTTTCCCATTTCAGATTAAGTTTTCAAACTAGTACATGTATTATAATGCGAAGCTGGGTCATTTATATGCTTAACTTTTAGGACTTCCTTTAATAAAATCTTCATGCTTGAAGTAACATTAACCCTTTTTATATTTATAATCAAATGAACATAAGAAAACACCCATAATATACAGATAATTTTTAATTATTGCAAATTTCACGGGAAAAAAGTTTTCTCAATACATTTTCTTTCATTAAAATAATGCATCTTTTAAAATCCAATCCTTGTCACTTAAATTTATGCCTTAAACACTTTACTTTTAATTTTAACCTAAAGAACCAGAGCACTTCCTTCAGAGATGAAAGTTCATTAGCAACATTTATCCTTTCAAGGTAGGGACACTGATATATTTTTATAAATGAGAAATAACAAACTATAATGCAATGACCTCTTGCTCAGGTATCAATGGCAATTCTAGAACAGAAACAACTTCAATTTGAAATTTAACTAATGAATTACCACCTTCTGGGATTAAAGAATTTTCCATCAATAATTTAACAATTTGAGATTTCAGCCTGAAGAGAATAAATAAATAACAAAAGCCTTTTTTAAAAAAACCAAAGTTGAGGGGTGCCTGGGTGGCTCAGACAGTTAAGCACCCAACTCTTAATTTCGGCTCAGGTCAGGATCTAGGTGATAGGGCCCCCTGTCTGCTTGGGATTCTCTCTCCCTCTGGCTCTGCCCCTGTCCCACTCATGCTCAAGTACTCTGCCCCTGTCCCACTCATGCTCAAGTACTCTCTCTCATAATAAATGTTAAAAAATAAAATAAAATAAATAAAAAGCTAAAGTTGAAAGGCATGAATATTGTCTCATCTGTTCCTCTGATATTAAGACAGAACTAAGTTTGACTTTAATTTCCAAGGCAAAGTTTACATAAGTGTTCTTGATTTAAAACTATTTAAGGGGCGCCTGGGTGGCTCAGTTGGTTAAGCATCAGACTCTTGATTCCAGCTCAGGTCAAGATCTCATGGTGAGATCAACCCCCAAGTTGGGTTCTGTGCTGTTGGCACGGAGCCTGCTTGGGATTCTCGTTTTCTGTGCCTCCTCTGCTTGCATGCTTATGCATGCTCTCTCTCAAAATAAAAAAACATACGTTAAAAAAACAAATTTAAAAAATTATAAAAAAAATAAAATTATTTCAGGGGTGCCTGAGTGGCTCAGTTAAATGTCCAATTCTTGATTTCAGCTGAGGTCATGATCCCAGGTTCATGGGACAGAGCCCCAAGTCGGGCTTAGTGCAAATCATGAAGCCTGTTTAAGATTCTGTCTGTCTCTCTTCCCCTCTGTCCCTCTCCCCAACTCATACTGAGGAAAAAACAAAGAAAAAGAAAAATTATTAAAAAAACAGAAAATTACAAAAAAATAAATTATAACCCTATGAATGAGACTGAGGCATGTTCCATTACTATTCACAAGCCCCAAATGTTTTTCACAGCATAGGAAGTCAGTTTTCTTAAATAGATAAGCATCCTAACCCATCAACTGGCCCAATAAAGAACTCTCTAAAGAAACTTCTCACCTTTAATACAATTGTTAGTTCGGGCTGTTCAATGTGTCTACCTTAAAGCTAAAAGGCCACTTGAAGATGTTGTTTTTCCTCAACAATCAAATCCCAAAATTTTTGGCCAACTATAATTTAAACATATTCCATAGGAGGATTATTTCCCCAAAAACTACAATGAAACACACAGTAAAACTTCAGCTATCCAGCACCTTTAGAGAATGAGCCAAATATTCCACCTTCTTTAAAACACTGCCTGCCTTCCAATTTCTACATTACTTGGGATGAGTATTTTTTCTACAACACACACTTCTGCCTTCTTAAATACAGTAATCATGATTTAACACTGTATGGGTCAGTCACCACTAATTCATATTAAGCTACTGTTAGCATGCCCAAAGGCTCTTCTGAAATGAGAGAACAATTAATACACTAAGTGCATCTCATTTCTTACTTCTTTTAACAAGTTCTATAATTCATTTTTGCCAGATTAATCACCTGTTGCTGTTAAATCCGCCCCCCACCACCACTTTGTAGGGTGGCTAGGTAGCCAGCACTTGAACTTTGCGAATTTTGTGTAAAGTAAAAAAAGTAAACAGTCTCTGAGCCTACATGACTCTTCTTTGAGACAAATGCATTACCATTTTGGCAGCCCAAAGCACTTTTTTTCCCCTACTCTAACAAGGAAGGCTGCTGCACAACTGATAACCAGACAGGTAAATACACTACAATGAACACAAACTGTTCCAGATGCATTCCATGTTAAATATAGCACATTCATAGGCACACCAGAATAGTACAGTAAGAAGGAGCCGATTATCTTAATTTTGGATAAATGGGAATTATTTTAGCCTCTCAGAACACTAGCATTCTGACAAGCTCTCCCTCAAATTATGAGATGGCAGAAGATACAATTTAAATTCTCTTTTACTTTTCTGTATTTTGCTTAAAGCACACCTACTGTTAGTCCAGATTATCTCTGCTGCCTTGGTTCAAGACTAAGTTTCAGGTTACTGTCACTCCTACAGAGCTGTGCAAACACTTACAATGAGATAGACTGAACTTCAGAAAAATCCTAAACAGCCAAGTTAAAATGTCACAAGACTTGTTCAAATAGCAACAAAAATGGGCCCCTAATCCTACAAGTTTAAAATTTGATCCTTAGTTGTAAGTGAATTGACAATCCTAATTAAAACAGGCCTTCATCTACAGAATGTTAACTCATCATTTAATTTTGTATTCCTATCTATAAATTACTGAGCACCCAAGAGGCAATACAGTATTCAATTTAAAACACCTACTCAATGAGGCACCTGGGTTACTCAATCAGTCAAGCGTCCAGCTCTCAATTTCGGCTCAGGTTATGATTTCATGGTTTGTAAGACTGAGCCAGGCTGAGCTCTGAGCTGGGCTCTAAGCTGGGCTCTGAGCTGACAGCAGACAGCCTGCTTGAGATTCTCTCTCCCTCTCCCTCATACTTTCTCTTTCAAAATAAACTTTAAATAATAAGTAAACAAGTAAATAAATATAAAAAAACACCAACTCAACAACTGAAAGCTTGCTTTTTACAGATACTGATATTACACCATGTTATAATATTAAATAACAGACATAAAGTTATACAACTCAGTGCAGATGACTCTCCAAATGCTATGCAATGTCATTTAGGAATTTAAGATTGCTTAGCGAGACATCCTCTTCTAGAGTAAGTAAATTTAGAGGTAGTAAGCCAAATCGCCTGAATTTATATACTACCCCCGCCACTTACTAAATATATGTATGACCCTCAGGAAAACAAATACCCATGACTGTTTCCACATCTGTAAACGAGAGGACTAAAAGTCTATTTCATGAATCTTCAATAAGGATAAAATGAACAAGTACAGGGGCACCTGGCTGGCTCAGTCCCCACAGCATGCCAATCAATCTTGACCTCAGGGTTATGAGTTCAAACTCCATGTCGCGTGTAGAGCTTACTTAAAAAGAAAAACAGCATTGGGGCACCTGGGTGGCTCAGTTGGTTAAACATCCAACTTTGGCTCAGGAATCTCAGTTTGTGAGTTTGAGCCCCACGTCAGGCTCTGTGCTGACAGCTCAGAGCCTGGAGCCTACTTTTGGATTCTGTGTCTCCCTCTCTCTCTGCCCTCCCCCCACTCATGCTCTCTCTCAAAAATATAAACGTTAAAACAAAACAAAACAAAACAACTACAAAAGGAAAAAATAGTATTAATAAACAAGCAAGTACACTTCAAGGGCACAGAACGTAGTCTGAAACATCCCACGTATTCAATATAAAGTTGTTATTTAAAAGGGGCAGAGCACAATTTAAAGTAACTTAATAAAGCAATGTTTTCATTTACTCACAGGCTTAATTTTTTTAAATCTGCATGAGCTATATGAAGTTGCCAACATTAACAGGAAAAGGCCAGAATGAGGTTTCATATAAATGGATCCTAAGGTTATTTTCAATATTAAATACTTAAAGTAATCCAGAGATGTTTAAATAGCCCATGTAAAAAATACAGACTAGAAATTAGATTGTCTAAAAAACTCAAAATGTAGTTAAAAAATCATCTTGAGGACTTGTCTGTACTCCACATAAACACCAAGTTTAGTAAGGAATTAATTTCAAATTATAAAAGAGGTAATACATATGCAACAGGGCTGATAGAAATATTGATTTAATACTGTTTTTCACACCCAAAAAAACATTCTCTGTACTGAGATCACTAGGTTTAACACTCCAAAGTCAATAGTTACTTTATTTAAAGTCCTTCTCCTAAGAAGTTGAAACACCTTTTTCAAGGTAAAATGATAAACACCATTACACTCCCAATTTTGAAATAGGGTCAAAAAAAATATTCTGTAATTTTCAAACACTTCCTAACAACTCCTGTATGTGGTTTCATAACAAGTTCTGACAGTTTAAAAAACACAACAGAAATGTCAAGTACATAACATGACTGGCCAATCACTGTCACCTTTCAGAATATTACTCAAGTAAGCCACCAATTCTTATTTATATTTTCTAGTGTGTTATCATTAAAATTATTCATTTAAAATCCTAAAATGACAAAATATAATGAAATCCCACCAACATGAGTAAAATCAGTATTTTTCCTTAGAAAGTATACATTTAAAGTTAAGTAACTAGTTACCTATAACAGGGGGCAGGGGTTACTTTTTACAACCAGATGACACCATATGGTAGGGTAATCATTTTACAATCTGTATAAAAAATACCTTTGGAAACAGACTGACAAACTTTTAATAAGTCAGTAAAGATTAACTCCTCTAGCCTAGTATATGAAGTCTCAGCGCTACTTCATCCTTTAGAATGAACTTATATGACTAAAAAAGAGAATTAAGTTGAAAACATAACTAATAAAATGACAGTTTTTAAATGTTCAACCCAAAAATCTCCCCTTTTTCCTTTCATTCCAAGAAAAGAATGACTTCCTGTAATTTTGCTTTTAAAATAATCTCTCGATCAGCTTTAAAAGGTAAACTCCCATCTACCTGAAGGTTAAGGAATGGGGTTTCCTTAACCTAGAGGTTAAAGTTCTGGTTAACTGAGATTACTACACACTCACAATTCTGTAGTTTTCCATTGGAAATCAATTTAGACATCAACACTGAACTCAGAAAATGATTTTTGCCTTTCTTGATGAAATTTTAAGACTCTTGCAATGCTTTAAAATCACATTACTTTTTAACAGTAGAAAAGAAAAATTATAGAAGATTGCTTCCATGACAATGCCTATTGGTTGCTTTTTGAGTACATTTGCTAGTAATTTTTCATTTGTGTTTCTTACAAGACTAAAGGGGGAGAGGGAGAATTTCCTAGCTTGAACTGTGTGGTATTTCAAATCCAGATAAGCAGGAGTTTACAAGACATGACCAATACTTAAACTATCACCTTGATTATTGGCCAAACACTACCAGTAATAAAATCTCCCCACCCCCAAATAGTCTTGAATATCTAGCTCCAATATACAATTTAATACTCCAGAAACTAAAACATGCTTACCTTTACTCCACAGGAGTAAATCACTGGCAGTATCAACTATTAAGGCACCGGATAAACACACACAAGCTATGAAAGCAGGCTATGTGGTCAATCTTCCTGTGATGAGCATTGTTTCCAACACATAGATCAGCAAACCAAGTAACAAACAGGTTATATTACCTGAAACCACACTGTTTGAAGTGAAGTAACAGAAAAAGATCCCACGCTTCCAGCATCCAGTTCAGTGCCCTATCTACTAAAATGTTGAAGCAGAACTAAAGTCAAATAAAACTTGGACTAACAGTTATATTTCATTCCATTTGTCAATCTGCACACACACTTGAAGTGCACAGCTTTGAGTGGAATAGGAAAAAAGTTATTATTCTACTCCTTTTAAAATGCTTTCAAGCGTAACACATTATCACCTGAAGACTAAAACTAATTCTCCATATTGGCCATAAACACAAATCCCAATAGTGGATTCAAAACTTTCTTATATTAGAGCAGCCTTACAGGGAACAGAAGAGCCAGACAATATTAAAAATACACAGTAAAGGGGCGCCTGGGTGGCTTAGTCGGTTGAGCATCCACTCTTGACAGCGGCTCAGGTCATGAGCTCGCGGTTGCAAGATCGTGAGATGGGCCTGCTTGGGATTCTCTGCCCTTCCTCCACTCACACGCTCTTTCACTCACTCTCAAACAGAAAACAGTAAAAAAAAAAAAAATACACAGTAAATATACTTATAGAAGAGATCACATGATTTGAGGGAAAAACCCAGGCCTAAGGCCAAGTATTTATCTCAAAAGGCAGCACTGAAAATCCTCAATGATTTTCTCTAATTCCAAACCCTAAAGGTCAGTGGATTTTTAGTATTTTCCATATTAAAGATTTTGAAATGAAAAGAATTTAATACTCCTCCTTTACATGTTCACCATCTTGAGACTTGGGAGCATTAATTTCTGCAATTTTAACACTAGAAACTTATCAAAGGTCCCAAAGAACACTAAAATGCAGACCATCTACTCAGGGTCTCAACTTTTACAGTAAACCCAAATTGACTGAATTAAAGGCCAGTAAATTAGGTATGAGATTGCTCTAAAAGTGTTTTAGAAAGCAACGTTCAGAATGCCCCAAAAGCAATAGGGTATAGATAATAATCTCAAATATTTAAAACAAAAACATGTATGACCATTTCTTAAAAATCAGACAGCAGTCAACCAACAGTAAAATTCACAAAATTCCCAAACAAAAAAAATCACACTTTAGTTTATATGCTAATGGTTATAGGACTAGATCTACTGCCCTGTTGTTAGAAAAGTACTGCTGTATTTTGGCTGATAACCAAATGGAACTATTTTTGCTCTCTGTCCAGTCCAATGCGGGCAAGTCAATGTACCTACCTTATAAAACTGTCTGAAAGCTAACACAGTATTATAGTTTCCCACTGATCTTGAAACAAACTCTCCTCCAGTAGCTTACTATATGACGTGTATATTTTGACCAACACAAAATTTTGTTACCTACTCTAAAAGAACTGAAGCCCAGTAAAGAACATGAGCCCACACCAAAATGGGAAATTCCAGTGCAATTGCTTAAAAGTAAAAACTAGGAATATTGAGTTGGAAAGATAAAAATACGGTGAACTGAGAAAAGCATTTTATTACAGAAATAATTACTCTAAAGGTCTTAAGTGTGGAAACATCCACAAGAAGTGTAACAGGCATGCCCTCCTAAGAACAACTGTTTATTCTTATCCTCAACATTAAAAAAAAAAAAAACTTTGGGGTATCTGGGTGGCTTAGTTAAGTGTATGACTCTTGAATTTGGCTCAGGTCATGGTCTCACTGTGGGATCAGGTCTCACTGTGGGATCAAGCCCCACGTGGGGCTCCACGCTGACAGGACAGAGCCTGCTCAGAGCCTGCTTGGGATTCTCTCTCCCCCTCTCTGCTCATCCCCCCACTCATGCTCTCTCAAAATTAAAACTTTAAAAAAACAAACTTTAAGTCCACAACAAACTCGTTTTTTAAATATTTTTAGGATTGAAATGTAATCACTTTATTCAAGTTAAAATTATAAAAACTAATGCAAACCAAATGTGTTTAAGAAACTAAATTCAGATGATTTTATATCTAGTAGACCCAGTCTTATCCTCACTCCTCAGACTATTATGAAACTGCTGCACGATATCCCTCAAACTGGGAGACAGAAAGGAACAGAGAGTGGGCAAGTACACAAACCAAAAAGAAAAACAATAGTATCTGAAACAGGATGAGGCTGGCTGATCAGGCAGTAACTTTAAAAAGTCAAATACTAAACTCTAAAACAAAGATTATTTGTTAAATATAAACTTGCTTAACTTAGAATGAAACTCTGTTAAATCCTACTTGCAGAAAATTAAGAGGTCATAATCTAAAACTTTCACTATCAATATTTAATTGTCCATTTTTCCTTAAGAGGTTGTTCAAAAAACTTGTAAAGTTACATTATTGGGTAGCAGGGCAAGAGTAATTCTTCCAAGAATCGTAACAATGATCTCAGACCTAAGTTTATGGTCCTTTCTAATCACTGAACTGCTTATGTAAGATTTAAAATATGTAATAGAGTAAAAAAGTCAAGAGTAACAGTTTAATCTTACTTAATTTGACACAATTAACAGTGAAAATGAACAATCACAGTGCCAAGTGGATTATTTTCATCAAAAGTGTCTTATTTTGTATGTCAAACTAACCCCAGTCTTTTTACTTTTCCCTTTTGCCTATTTCCAGTCTGCTTTATCTGCAATGTAAAACTGGACAGATTTCAGTAGATGAGAATATAGTAAGTAAAGCTCGTGTAAAATTTAAATGTTATCCCAATTGGATTCTTCAAATAGAATGTAGTTTGTACAGCTCTAAGTCAACTATCTACAAATTACTGGTCCTCTAAACTCCAGTGGTGGTGGATACAAACTCCTGGAAAACTCAAATATAATCAATCCTAAAAGCAGAAAGATGGACATTTAGGGGAAACGAGGGATAAAAAGAACAATAATCTACCAGCCTTCCAAGAAAAAGTCATGCAATTTCAGCTACATGTGAACCAACCAACTGTAATTAACATTCCAACCAAATCACACTGAAAATAAAAAATCTCGTAAGAGCTGAATGTAGTGAAAAGCCACATCAGCCCGCCTCTGATTAGTACATATCCAATCGTTATTCAAGTTCTACTTACAAATATGGCTGGAGATAAATAAATAAATTTTTGCACAATACATACACACGCTACTTTAAAAATTGTTTTACTTTTCACATATCCAAAATATTTCAGTAGAACATGCAAGACATTTTAAACACACAAGATTTTGTATCAAGTAACCTTCCCATTTAACATTAAACTTAGACATCCAACAAAAATATCTGTCCTAAAAAAAGAAATAAAATTTAAAATTACTGTACTATATTTTCTTGTTCAAATATAAAAATATTACTAATTATATTAAGTTTTATTTAACCAAACCACAATTACATGCATTACCACAGACCAAAAACCATGTAATGGCATTAATTTTGCCCAAAGATCACACACGATGCCTAAAAAGGTTTTATATCCCAGGCACAAGATATCCTACTGTACTATGTCTAGAATTTCCTGGGGATCAATGGGCAACTAACCAATACACAGCCTCTGCATGTTATGACTACTGAAACCTTTATAATACAGAAATAAAATTTAAAAGTTTTACCATTCTTCCCGCTGTGCCGTCGCTGCTTCAGAGTGTCGTGGGGAGGAGTTTGAATGGCTAGGGAATTAACAACCGGTACAGCAACCAATCAAAATTCTAGTTTTAGTTTTTGACATTGTTAGGGCTAAAAACTTTAATTCATTTACACTTCAGTTCAACAGTAGGAAACTACAAAGGCAGCTGCTTTGTGATTTGAAAAATCAGGGCTAAAGCCTGCCCCAAACAGCACGTTATACAATTAATCATTTTGGTGCCTCTGTCCAAAGAACAGAATTCAGAAATAAAAACCAAAATGTTAAAGGTTTAAGTTTCCAAATATTTAACATATTCCTTTCTTAAACCATATGCAATTCAACATTAACTAAGAAAAGCTAGTTTCCCATCCC
Organism: Acinonyx jubatus; assembly: GCF_027475565.1. Taxonomy (NCBI): domain Eukaryota; kingdom Metazoa; phylum Chordata; class Mammalia; order Carnivora; family Felidae; genus Acinonyx; species Acinonyx jubatus. Next base: position 135,157,344 of record NC_069382.1, on the reverse strand, counting down.
ACCTCCATTCTCCCAAAGCCAGCACAATCAGCCTGACAAGTCTGCCTAGGCTGAGATTAAACTCAACATTCTAAGGTGCTTCTCTTTCCCACCCTCCAAATCTAGTGTTCTTTCCCAATAAAGAAAATCATGTTTTCTAATACTGGATCAAAACGACATCTTACTGCTTTTACTTTCCACACCGTTCTCCTTGTTATAGTGAAGGAAAAAAAAAAAAAAAAACAGAATGACACACATAACCCATTACAAAAAGGAATGGAAGCGTTAACCCAAGAACAGCGGTCGGTAACGGGAGTAAGAAAACCTAACCAAGAACCCCGATTTAGTCCCTCCTGCTAACTCCTGTATTATGCTTCCGCTCCCAAATGCTGCACTCTAGTAGATCAAATGCAGCTTTAAATAGTATATACAACTTATTCCGAATGGAGGGAGGCAAGTCAGTACTTAAACCTGCAAAAAAAAAAAAAATCATGCCACAGCACAATAAAGAGTTCATTTTTATGAAAGAAGGCTGGTAGGCCTCCTTTAACAGTGGGTAAGAGAGCGGGAAGGAGAAATCAAGAGAGACCAAAAAAGGATCCTGGCCACGGGGATGGGGTTAAAAAAAAAAAAAATGGAAACTGCACATGAAAAGTAAGGTTACGATCAGTAAGAACAGTTAGGGAATCCAATAGCTGAGGGCGCGAAAAGGGTGCGCGGTTAGAATAACTCCGCGGGGTGGGGGAAGGGCAGCCAGCTAGCCGAGCTAGAAAGAGCTCCAGTCAAGTGCAGGCCCCGCCGGCAAGGAACTTAACCAAAGCCCATAAAGCAAAAGCCAACGTACCAACAAGCGATTCAGGGAATCTCACCAGGCCCAATATGTTCCGTAGGCTGAAAAGTAGGGCCTATGTACTCAAGCTGTAGTTCCATAACGTATTGTGGAAAATCGAAGAGACTGAAACCAAACTTATCCAAAATACTAAGAAAACATTCGGCCTGAAGCCGAGGCGGGAGGAGCTGAGTGGGCAGCTTACACGTTCCCCAAAGCATGCGCTTATAAACGAATCGCAACGTCTGGGGATGCTAAAGTGGACGCACCAAATAAACCTTAGATCCCGGCATAAAAGCTTCCGAGTCTACCTTTATGGTTGGGACTTTATAAAACAAGGAAGAAATGGGACAGTGGGGCAAGAAAAAAGGTACCCCTCGACAGGCGGGAAAAAATCCTGGCGGCTAAGTCAGTGGGAGGAGACCCAAGGCGAGGGAGGGAAGGAGGGCGGGCCAGGGAGCAGCATGGTGACGGCTAAAGGTGGAAACGTGTGTGATGGGGGAGGGGGCGATAAGCAGGCAGGGGGAGAAGGAAACGAAAGCCCCGGGGAACCCAGCATAGAGAAGAGAACTGTGCAAGAAGACTGCACGGAGGGCTGGAGGGCGGGCAGAGAGCGGGAACGAGGCCTAATGGCGGGGGGATAAGGAGGGGGAGGGGGACTAGTTGGGCCTGACTATCCCGGGTCGCCCCTTACTCACCCTTCATCCTCCTCGTTCTTACTGGCATCGATCTTCGCCCCTTCCGACTCGGCGCTGCCCCCTTCGGTGCCTCCAGCCGCGGTTCCGCCCCCGGTCCCGGCTCCACTTCCCGCCGCCGCCGCTGCCCCCTGCGCCGCCGCCACCATGGCTCCCTCTTGCTCGCCCGCCGAGCCGCCTACCGCCGCCGTTGCCGCCGCCGCCGCCCCGTCCCCGCCGAACTGCTCCTCCGACATAGTGCTTACTGCCTCCGCCGCCGCCGAGACTACACCCGCCGCTGCCGCGAACCGAAACTAGCAGCAAAGTAATCCCCGCCGCTGCCGCGCGCCCGCTCTACCGCGCGAGGCACACAACAAGACAGAGAAGGCGCGCGCGGCTGCAAAGGCTCCTGCGCCTCTCCCTGGCCTGCCCCCCTCGCCTCCCACACTCGCGCAGCGCGCACTCCCGCTCTCTCTAGCTGCACTAAAAAAGAATAAGCAGCAGCGGCGGCCGCTCTTGCCTCCTCCTCGCTTTAATGGCGCCGCCGCGGACCACCTAAAATGGCCGACGGAAGAACGGCGCGTCCCGGTCACGTGACGCGAGAGCGCGCCCTTTGCGCCTCCCCGCCCCCTCTACCGCTAGCTTTTTTTCCTCTTCCTTTTCGGTCCCGCCCTCTCGTTCCCTTTTATACCTTCCCCTCACGCGCCGCGCCGCACAGCTTGGGGCCTTTAAAAGGAACCGGAAGTTGCGTTCCATAAGACCGCTGCGCGGGGACCATCGAGAACAAGGAACGCTGTTTCGAAGACGCAGCTAGAGGGGCCCGCTCCCTCGCCCCCGCCCTTGCAAGGGTTCCTGGAGTCGGCCCACCCACCCCCCCCGGCTGCGAGCCGGAGTCGCGGCGTCGGGGTGGGGTGTGGCAGCACTTCCCAGTAGGCGACTGTGCCCCGTGCGCCTGTGGCGTAGGGGTGGGGGGGAGGGGAGGCGCACACCCGGCGGCTCCTGTCTCGTAGTGCCTAGCTGGAGGAAGGAGGCTACCTTGAGCTGGTGGCCCCGTGACTCTGGCTCTGTCCACCGCGGCACCTGGAGACGCTCGCCGTGCGCCAAGCGGCGGGCGTGCACGGACTGCCGCAGCTCCTCCGCCAGCGGTAGTTGCCCGCGACCGGGTGACATTGAGGTTTCCCCGGCTGCCGCCGCTGAGCTTCCCGACCTCAGGCGGGCCTCAGGACTGAAGCCGCTGAGGATTAGGGCTCCTTTTTCTTTTAAGTTTACTTTACAAGTAAGATTTTTGCTTGCCTGTTTTTCTCCTGAAATTTTTCGTCAAAAGAAGCAGGTAACTGGCATATTTCAAAGATCAGGGATTGTTTTGCTCGATTTACTTGAAGATCCTAAAAGCTCAATTCTTTGAAAAATACGGAATTAGGAAGTGTGTGAGGTCAACCAGGGGTTCATTTCATTTAATGTTTTTTTAGTCCTTATACTAATTAGAATATATAAATGCTGTGAGTCTTTACAAGGTTTCTGAGCTTCTTGTCTTGTGGGATCTGGTTTTTAAAAGAACCGCTAAGCGTTTCTTGCAGGATAACAGTAAAGTTCTTTAATAGACCTATTAAAAATCCCAGATGTGGTGGCTGGAAACTAGCTTATTTGGGCTTTCAGATTTGCAGCTTCCTCGATACAACTAGAAGAAAATTAAGTTTTTAGGTACTTCTTTAGTCAACAGTAATTATTTGCCGATTTCGTATGTGCCCAGGCTCTGGAGAGACAGAGTAGTGTAAAATACAGTAAAGAACTCTGAAAACATAAGTATTTTTTCCACTATGTAATTAAATAAATGTGTATTAATTGGACACTACCCAAAAATCTCAAGATGTTTAAAAATACCTATTTTTTGTTATTAATCAAGCTAGCCGAATTTACAGAATAATTAAAATTCAAAAATACAGATGAAATTCTGAAAATGTCTTAAAAATACAATCTTGGGGTGCTTGGGTGGTTCAGCTGGTTGAGCTTCTGACTCTTGGTTTCAGCTCAGGTAATGAGCACAAGGTTGGTAGGATTGAGCCCTGGGTGAGGCTCTGCACTCACAGCAGGGAACTGGCTTAAGAGTTTCTCTTCTCTCCCTCCTTCCCTCCCCCTCACATGCACACTCTCTCCTCTCTCTCTCTCTCTCTCAAAATAAATAAGCTATATACTCCTATATTCTCTTTTTGTTGTTGTTGTTTTAATGTTTATTCATTTTTGAGACCCCGCATGAGCAGGGGTAGTGGCAGAGAGAGAGGAAGTCACAGAATTGGAAGCAGGCTCCAGGCTCCAAGCTGTCAGCACAGAGCCCACCACAGGGCTCGAACTGGAACTCACGTACCTCAAGATCATGACCTGAGCCAAAGTCTGAGGCTTAACTGACTGAGCCACGCAGGCACCCCTATATTTTATTTATATATATACGTAACTGTATTAAGCAAATCATACACAGGCGATATAAAGAACGTATCTTAGATCAAGTGGTAGTGACTTCAGGTATGTCTCCACTTGTCAAAATAATAATAGCCTAGGAGAAAGTGGGTATTGAGCTCAAACCAAATACTTAAATTTAGAGACAACTAGGAGGTCTCTGGATATTTTCTGTCTTCAAGAGAGTATTTTGATTTTTTTTTTGTTTGTTTGTTTTTTTAAAAATAGCTCAAGCAGGGGAGAGGGGCAGAGGGAGAGAAAAATCTCAAGCAGGCTCCATGCTCAGCATGGAGCCTGATGGAGGGCTCAATCTCAAGACCCTGGGACCTGAGCTGGGATCAGGAGTTGGATGCTCAACTGACTGGGCCACCCAGGCACCCCAGAAGATTCTTTGGCTTTTAAGACAGCTTTAGACATGCCCACCTTTTAGTAATAAGACTTTTCCAAAAAGGTTCATTTTAATTCACAAGTAGTCCAGTAGCTTCTGGACTTCCTGGAAATTGTATTGAAAATTCCAGAAAACCTAGGAGTGATTTTAAAGCTAATACCTTTACCATATGCTATGTAAGTCTGGATAATGCCATATCAGTTATGTCCCTACTTATTATGGCCCAGATCTCTCTATTCTGTGCTCCTTCATTCACCTACATTCCTCTTAGAACTCATTTTACTTCATCCTTTGTTCTTTTCACGTTCTTCATCTGCCTAGTAAACTTCTATTCCTATTTTTAAAACCCAGTCAAATGTTACTACTTCTGTGAAACCTTCCCAGACTCCCTGAGGCAGATTTAATCAGCCAGTCCCACAGCCTTTTAGCCTTACTTAAGGTCTTCTAAATATGCAATTGTACTAGACCATGAGTTCCACGAGAGCAAAGATAATGTGTTTGGTGTATCCTCCCTACCTACACATACACACACACACACATAACAGACTCAGTTGCTAGTAGAATTACTGAATGACAAAATACTGGATTATTTCCAACTAGCTAGGTTCAGAGCCTCTTAGGCAAACTAAGTGTGCTTGCAGTGACTTAAAAGTCTTCTCTGCCCACCATCCCACTTCATCTCAGGCATAAAACCACTTGCTGATGCATGAAATTCCTTAAAAAGGAAAAATACAAACTCACTCCACATCACAAGAATGTAGTGTTTAAGAAGCTAAAGACTGTAGGGATGCTTGGGTTGCTCAGTTGGCTAAGCGTACAACTCTATTTTTTTTATGTTTGTTTATTTTTGAGAGAGCGCACGCATGCAAGCATAGGAGGGGTAGAAAGAAAGACCGAAGATCCGAAGAAGGCTCTACACTGAGAGCGGAGAGCCCGATGTGGGGTTTAAACTGTGAGATCATGGGGTGCCTGGGTGGCTCAGTTGGTTGGGCATCTGACTTCAGCTCAGATCATGATCTCATGGTTTGTGAGTTCAAGCCCCATATCAGGCTCTGTGCTGACAGCTCAGAGCCTGCTTGAGATTCTCTCTCTCTCTCTCTCTCTCTCTCTCTCTCTCTCTCTCTCTCTCTCCCCATCCCCATCTTATTCTCTTTCTGTCTCTCAAAATAAATAAATAAAACCGGAATCACTTTTATCCAGAACAAGATACACATAGAAGAGTCACAGTTTTAATCTGCTAAATACAAATGGCGTGAGCAAATCCTATGCTCATATTTTTATTTTAAGTGTAACATGCATTCCATTCAGCAACCTAGAATAAACTGTCCAGAAAAAAAACAGGAAGAAACCATTTCCTAAACAAGGTACACGTACTTAAGCCTCTTTACAACCATGTTAAACATTTACTCACTTGCAGAACACCCTCAGTAAGATTCAAGCATTTGGTTGAAGAATTATCTTGTGATTTTAGGTGAAGTAACCAATTGCCCAAACTGAACATTCTCATTTATCATCAGTCCTGGTTGTCAGGAAGCTCTCCCTTCACTTAGAGAAAATAGAGGCTCCACCACTGTGAATTTTCAGATTTTCAGCAAATCGGTTGTGGGATCTCGAGTTATGCTTAACCACAGAAGGGTCAATAGGGTGCCCTCAGACTCAACTGGAAAAAACCTAGATCAAAAAGGATTCAAACAATAAGGAAATTTAACCATCTCACTCCAGGTCTACATATTCAGCTGCCTACATAATGTCTCCACTGGGATATTCCACAGGTATCTCAAGCTTTAGATGTCCAAAACTGAACTCCACCTTCCCTACAAATCAGCTTCTTTAGTCTTCGTCTTCTCGTTAAATGACATCTCCACCCACCTCTGTGCTCCTGGCAGATATCAGGGAGTCATTGGTATCACCCAAACCACTCACATCCAATCAATTAACCAACTCCTACTTCCAAAATATGTCTTGATTCATCTAAATGCTTCTTAGAACATAAATAGCGGAGAGGCGCCTGGGTGGCTCAGTCATTTGAACGTCCAACTCTTGATTTTGGGTTAGGTCTTGATCTTACAGTTTGTGAAATCGAGCCCCATAACTGCCTCTGTACTGACAACGTGGAGCCTGCTTGGAACTCTCTTGTGCACTCTCCCTGTCCCTCCCCTGCTTGCTCTGTCTCTCTCTCTCTATGAATAAACTATGAATAAATAAACATTAAAAAAAACATAAATAGTGATGTTATTCCTAGTTTTATTCACATTCAACCATGCAACCCATGAAACAGTTACATTTCTGGTGCTGAGAATATAACTGACCAAAACAGCAAAGACTTTGATCTCACGGAGCTGACATTCTAGTAGGAGAAAGAAACAACAGACTAATATACAATAGGTAGTGATTGGAAGGAAGATAATGAGTAAGGTGCCAGAGATAGAGTTATGTACTATTTCAGGTAGGTTACTCTGAGAAGACTTAAAGGAGGTAAGTTTTGAGTAGAACTCTCAAGTAAAAGAGAAAGCCATAAACATAGGGAAGACTGTACAAGGCAAAGACAGGAGTGTGCTTGACACTTTCAATGAATGATAGAGGCCAGTGTAGCTGAATAGAGTGAAGGAGAGAAAGTGTAATAGATCATACCTACAAAGTATCCAGGAACAAGGTTACCCAGGGCCTTGTAAGCTGCGGTTAGCATTTTACTTTTATTTTAAATGTGACAAGAAACTATGGGAGGTTTTGAGCCAGGGAAGGATATGACCTGACTTAAATGTTAAGTGGCCAGAATAATCCAGATTATTCCAGATGTATGGACAGTGGACTGAGGTAGGGTATCAGGAAGATGAATTAGAAGGCTACTGTCATGAGGCCTTTCATGATTGATTTCTTCTGACAAGAGGCAAATCTACAAGTAGGGTGTTATTTCTATGTGGTCATATGACTTTATTTTCTTTAAAAGAAAAAGATTCTCGACATCACTCATCAGGGAAATGCAAATCAAAACCACACAGACACCATCTCACACCTGTCAGAATGGCTAAACTGAAAAACATAAAAGGGGTATCTGGGTGGCTCAGTCACTTGAACGTCTGACTCTTGATTTCACCTCAGGTCATGATCACAGGGTCATGGAATCAAGCCCCATGTCAAGCTCCATGCTGAGCATGGAGCCTGCTTAAGATTCTCTATCTCTGCCCTTCTCCCCGCTTTGTATGCTCTCTCTCTAAAATATAAATCAATCAATGAAATGTAAGAAACAACCAGTTATGGTGAGGATGTGGAGAAAAAGGAATCCTTGTGCACTGTTGGTGGAAATGCAAACTAGTGCAGCCCCTGTGGGAAACAGTATGGAGGTTCTTCAAAAAGCTAATAATTCTATTTACCATATGATCCAGTAATTCCACTGCTATTTACCCAAAGATTATGAAAAAAACTAATTTGAAAAGATAAAGGCACCCCTATGTTTATTGCAGCATTATATACAATAGCCAAAATATGGAAGCAGACCAAGTGTCCATCAACAGACGAATGGATAAAGAAGATGTGGTACATACACACACACACACACACATGCACACACACACACACACATACACTGGAATATTAGTCATAAAAAAAGGATGAAATCTTGTCATTTGCAACATGGATGGAGCTGGGGACTATGATGCTAAGCTAAATAAGAGAAAGAAAAATACCACATGATTTCACTCATGTGGAATATATGAAAAAAATGAACAAAGGGAAAAAAGACAAATTAAAAACCAGACTTAACTATAGAGAACAAAGTGATGGTTACCAGAGAGGAGATGGTTAGGGAGATAGGTGATATAGATGAAGAGGACTAAGAGTACACTAATCTTGATGAGCACTGAATAATATATAAAATTGTTGAATCACTGTGCTGTATACCTGAAACTAACACTGTGTGTTAACTATACTGGATTCAAAATAAAATTTAAAAATCAAAAGAAAGAAAAACATGCTCTAATGACAAGAGATCATTAAAAATGAAGTAAGAATTAGATTAATACTACTGATAACATTTGCAATAGAGAATAAGACCAACATTTTCATTAAATTCAGTACTTTTTTCCTTCTTTTTCTTCCTCATTCTGCAGCTCTAGAATAAAATTTTGGTTAAGTGCTGCAGTTAGGTTTTATCCAGAGCCTTTTCATAATCCTGCCTCAGGCATTACAATAAGTACAATATTTTTTAACTCTTTTTTTTTTCTTTTTAAGTAATCTCTACACCCAACATGGGGCTTGAACTCATTACCTTGAGATCAAGAGTCACATATTCTGACTGAGCCCACCAGATGCCTCAATAAGCACAATATTTTGACTTGAACTGAGTTCTGGAGTCTTGGATTCTCCAGACTTCTTTTTTTTCCCAGGGACCAAGGCTGAAGCCAAATAGTATCAGGTTTTGCTTCATAACATACTTTTACAGTTGTTTTAGCTGCTAATTTTAAAATTGTCCTACTTTGTAGAAGCTACAGTTCAAGAGAATACTTAGTGAAAAAGAACATAATCAGAAAAATTGGGATTTTCAGATTAAGGTTAACTAAGAACTATTGAAAACCTCTTTAAAAAAAGTTTAAGAACATGTATTTTGTCTTGGAGCTCTTTGGAACCTTTCCCTTTGTTGTAGTGGCTCTGAGTTATTCAATATTCCTTATTCCATACAACCTGCAGGAGAATAATCATTTCCTTACACCAAGGCTGAGAGTTTTCAGGTGCTCAGACGCAGTACAGTTGCTCAAAATTCACACTTTAAAAGTAGTGACACATAATGAAAAGTCCCTCTGGCCACAGTAGGAGGGGTTTATTCTGTTTAACTGGTTCGTGTCCTCCATGTTTTGGCTCCTGCAGTAGACATTTGAGGTTGGAGCCCCCTGACATCAGTTTTCCTTTCTGGAGTTGGCTAATAAGACCAAGGGTGACCATCACCCTTGGTCACATTGTTTGGTTTGGGGAGGGGACAGAGCCTAAGTCATCCAATTACATTGAGGAACTTCTTTTTGATGTTTGAGTGAAGAAATACTCTCCTACCCCCTGCTCATTCATAAACCGAGAAGCATGTAGCTGAGGGAACCACTGACATCCATTATGCAACAAAAAGATTCCCGTGAAGATAGGAATCAAAGAGCAATGAAGAGTTGTCAAGACTCAGGGGATGGGATACCAGGTCTTGGTTACATTCTTTGAGCTACCAGCTCAATTTCCCCCTACAGTTATCTCTACCTCTAGACGTAGTCACATGACTTAATAAATTCCCTTTATAATTTAAGCCAGTTTAAGTTGCCAGTTTATTTCTAAAAATTCAAAGTATTCTAACTATGCTGAATTGTAGGTTGTCAACTTTGCATTACTACCACCCACTTGTACCATCTCTGCTTTGCAAAGAAGCTAGAAACATTTTCCAGAATCCCCTGCCCTCTATGGTTCTGAGTTAAAGTTTGCCAGCGAGAGGTACTCACAGTAGATAGGAAAGGCAGAGAAAAGAAGCTTTCATTCTCAGGAGGCTGTGGCAGCTTCACAGACTTCTCTTCTCCCAGGAAACTGGCAGTTTCCAGCTTCTCAGATCTCACCACGAGCACGTGCTTTGCACTTATGGCAGCAAAACACAGTGCCTTCTCAGACTTCTGTGCAAACTCTTGCTTTGTAGTCAAGGGGCCATAAATGGCAGCTTCTTAGAGTACTCTACAAGTCCTGGCATCTTCTATTTCTCCATGAATTCTGGTTTCTTCATCTGCTCCAAAGCTTCAATCCGTCAAGTGAATGTTCTCTAATCCTTTGACTGCGGCTCCCAGACCTTCACACTTCCAGCTTTTGCTGCATTCACCTAACCTGCAGTTCCTATATTAAATCTCTTTGTGCCAGAATACTTGCAGTGGCTTTGCTCTCCTCACTACATTTAGTTATTAGTAACAGAAATGGTTTCCAAGAGGCACAGAACTTTAGGGACCAGAATTGATTCTCAGATCCCACTAGATTTAAAGGACCCCATTGCCAGTAAAAATAGCATTTTTAGTTCACAGCATATAGTGGCAAATGGCTAATTTATTATCACCTTGGATGACTAAGAAATTGCTGAAACAGGATAACGTAGTGGGAATAAAGGCTACAAGGACTGTGGAGTGGGTTGGTTATATCAAATTATACTGGGGAACTTAGAGAAGGAAAATGATAAACTCAAGGTTTGAAATTCCCACTTCAAGATCTGGTTAAGAAACCAGAAAGTTTCTTACCTTCCCTGGGGGAAAAAAATAATCCTTACTTGAAAAAGCTACAGGGTCAAGATTTCTGGGGGGAAAAACAACAATCCAAAATCTGACCATGAAGATGGATGAATTACCAAGAAAATTGAATTAATTTACGTTATCTTATGTTAAAGTATTGGTCAGGAAAGAATGGAACTGAACATTAGATGGGGACATTTGGACAAATTTAATTGAAACTGAAGACCTTGAACCCCGAAATATTGTGGAGGCTTCCTTGCCAGCAAAAAAACAGATTTTCCTCTAATGTGGTAGGCAGCATAATAGCCCCCACAGATGTCCATATCCTAATCCCCCAAACCTGTGAATGTGTTACCTCACATAGCAAAGGGATTGTTGACATGTGTTTGAGACTCTTGGGATGGAGAAATTATCCTGGACGATCTGGGAGGGTGCAATGTAATCACAAGAGTCCTTATAAGAGGGAGGTAGGAGGGCCAAAGTCAGAGAGATCTGAAGATGATATATTGCTGGCTTTGGGGATGAAGGAAGGAAGGAGGGTGGAGAGGGACATGCCCAGGAATGCATGTGGCCTCTAGAGGCTGGAAAAGGCAAGGAAAGAAATTCTCCCCTGATGCCTCTAGAAGGAATGCAGTCCTGCTGATACCTTAATTTAGCCCAATGAGACCTCCAGAACTGTAAGATAATAAATTTGTGTTGTTTTAAGCCTCTAAACTTGTGGTTATTTGTTAAGCAGCAACAGGAATCTGGTCTATCTACTGTCTGGAGATTAGCCTCTCCTCTTGCCTAAAGAACTTGTAATGACCTATCCTGAAATGGTTGCTTTGCAGAGGAATGCTGATTTTCTTCAAGACTCATTGCATTGCTTGTAGATGAATAACTAGACTCGAATCTTGGAAGACCCCGGTGGAGCAAGTACATTGCATAATATTCTATTGAGTTGACCAAAGTTTAACAAATTTGGAAAGCTATTTGTAAAGTTACTAAAACATTCCTCAAAGCAGATATAACATTTGTTCAAAAGGACTAGAACAAAGAATTTTTTGGTCTGCTGATACTTTATAGCTAACTGTCAGTCTAGGTGACATATAGCTCTATGTGTGGGGGCTGATATTTTTCTTTAGTATTGCACCATGACTGTATGATGATGGTAATGATCTAGTAGAAAGACAAAAACTGGTGATGTGGGGTAGCAGTGGGGAGAAAATTGCAGAAGGCAAGTTCTTTTTATTATTATTATTCCAGTATAGTTAACATACAGTGTTGTGTTAGCTTCAGGTGTGCAGTATAGTAAGTCAACAATTCCATACCTCACCCAGTGCTCATTGGAACTCCTTAATCCCCATCTCCTATTTCACCCATGCCCCCCCCCCACCTCCCCTTTGGTAACCATCACTTTGTTCTCTATAGTTAAGAGTATTTCTTGGTTTTCCTCCCTCTCTCTTTTTTTTCCCCTTTGCTAGTTTTTTTTTCTAAATTCCATGTATGAGTGAAATCATATAGTATTTGTCCTTCTCTGAATGACTTATTTTATTTTACTTAGCATTATACTCTCAACTCCATCCATGCTATTGCAAATGTCAAGATTTCATTCTTTTTATGGCTGAAAAATATTCCAGTGTGTGTGTGTGTGTGTGTGTGTGTGTGTGTGTGTGTGTGAGTGTGTGTACCACATCTTCTTTATCCATTCATCTATTGATGGACATTTGGGCTGCTTCCATTATTTGGCTATTGTAAATAATGCTGCTATAAACAGGGGAGTGCATTTATCCCTTTGAATTAGTGTTTTTGTATTTTGGGGTAAATACCCAGTAGTGCAATTGCTGGATTGTAGGGTAGTTCTATTTTTAATTCTTTGAGGAACTTCCATACTGTTTGCTACAGAGATTGCACCAGTTTGCATTCCCACCAAACTGCACAAGAGTTCCTTTTTTCCACATCCTCACCAACACTTGTTTTTTCTTATTTTTTTGATTTTAGCCATTCTGACAGGTGTGAGGTGATATCTCATTGTAGTTTTGATTTGCATTTTCTGATGATGAGTGATGTTGAGCATCTTTTCATGTGTCTGTTGGCCATCTAGATGTCTTCTTTAGAGAAATGTCTGTTCACTTTTTCTGCCATGTTTTTTGGGTGTTGAACAGCTATCAGTTCTTTATATATTTTGAATACTAACCTTTTATCTGATATGTCATTTGCAAATATCTTCTCCCATTCAGTAGGTTGTCTTTTAGTTTTGTTGATTGTTTCCTTCACTGTGCAGAAGCTTTTTGTTTTATTTTACTGGAGTCCCAAAAGTTTATTTTTACTTTTATTGCCCTTGACTCAGGAGACATACCTAGAAAAATTTGCTATGGCCAATGTCAGAGGCATTGCTGGCTGTGTTCTCTTCTAGGACTTTCCTGGTTTTATGTCTCACATTTAGGTTTTTAATCCATTTTGAACTTATTTTTGTGTATGGTGTCAGAAAGTGGTCCAGCTTCATTCGTTTGCATGTAGCTGTCCAGTTTTCCCAACACCATTTGTTGAAAAGACTTTTTCCCATTGCCTATTCTTTACTGCTTTGTCAAAGATTAATTGACCATACACTTGTAGGTTTATTTCTGAGTTTTCCATTCTGTTCCATTGATCTATGTGTCTGTTTTTGTTCCATTACCATGCTGTTTTGATTACTACAGCTTTGTACTTGAACTTGAAGTCAGGAATTGTGGTACCTCCAGTTATGCTTTTCTTTTTCAAGATAGCTTTGGCCATCTTTTTGGGTCTTTTGTGGTTCTACACAAATTTGAAGATTGTTAGTTTTAGTTCTGTGAAAAATGCTTTGGTATTTTGATAGGGATTGAATTAAATCTGTAGATTGGTTTAGGAAGTATAGACATTTTGACAATATTTGTTGTTTTAATCCATGAGCATGGAATACCTTTCCATTTCTTTGTGTTGTCAGAAGGCGAGTTCTTAAGTAAATGAGAGGAAATGGGATCTGATGCACAATATGGAGAAGAGACAGTTCATCTGATGTATAAGAGGAAAAGAAAATTATGAGCCAAATGTAGGTCAGTAGATAGGTTTGGTGATAAACATATAATTAGTTCTAAATCTTTCTTTTTTCTCAGCCAGTTATGATGTCTGTCATTAGCTGAGAGTGTAGATGGGGTGGAAACAGAGAGGACTTAGGACGTTAGGGAAAGTGGAAGCACAAATTCACTAGGCCCAGAGAAGCCAAGACTTTAATAAAAAGTGCTGATCAGGACAGAGCCCCCACAGAGACTTACTGGATGCTACTGGAGATCTACTTATAAGATCTGAAAGTCACTCTCTCCAGAAACTTCTGGCAGGACGTCACTGGTTTATTATCTTCTCTGGGTATGGTCATTTAACCAGTTACAATCTACCTCCTCATCTATTCAACCAACTCCTGTTTTTCCATCTGGATCCTCAGGACTTATGAGAAACTCAGGTAGTAAATAGCTTATGAGTTGTTTGCCAAGCCATGGCTCCCTTCTCTGAACTCTCCCCCATACCAAGGGTGGCCTGTATACAGCCAAATTTACATGACCCCACTTCCATTGCTGTAGCCAAGTCCTGGGTGGATACCTGACCCAAGCTGATCTATTGGATTTTCCCTCCTGGGATTGAAAATTGGAATACTGGGTCTCTGAGAGGTTAGCCAGAGGGCTGGAACTAGGGGGAAATTTGATTATAAGACTGAGCAGTTTTTTTGCGCCATATAGATCAGAGAACACAAGAACATGGATTTGAGTGTGAAAGGGGAGAGAGAGAATGAAGCAGACGTGTTGAAAGAACCAGGGACCAGAGGCCACATGGTCTTGACAAGCTATAGATGGTATCTGCCTTGGTCCTTGATGACAAAGCAGTTACTGACTTCTGTCCTCAGCTGAACTTCCTCCCTTGGGTTATAGACAGTGCTCCTGGTCCCCACTAGATTCACGTTTTACATGAACAAATCTGTGTAGATTTCTGTTACTGTGTAATCCAAACAACCATGATCAAGAGCAAAGATACATCGAATGCTATATCACTTCACTAATATAGGACAGTAACCAGTTCTGTCAGAAGGGGAAAAAAAGTGCCATGAGGCTGGATGATTATGTAGTGACTCCACGCAGACTCTTGGGAGACTTGGGAAGAGAAAAGCAGTAGCCATTATACACTATCTAGCTGTATTTTTTTTAAGTCATTACAAAAACTTCTTCAACTTGAAAAGCAATGGAAATAAATACAGATTACTCATAAGACTACCCTCCTAGTACAACCATTCAGAGCATTTTGACACTTTTAATTTATGTCAGTTTTCCCTTTTATGTTGTTTGCTTTTAAACAGTGAAATTAGAGTATAATATATGATTGCATTTCCTACTTTCTTCATGCTATGTTTCCTATGTTGTATAATCTCCATAGCTAAAGTTGTAATGGCTGCCTAATAATCTACTGAATAAATACACTATAAAAATAACGTGGTGGTGATAAGCTAGTGCCCTCTGGCCAGAAATTCCTAACTTAGTGAATATAGTTATTTTTATCAGGCAAGAAGTTCTCTTTTGTAAGGTTACAAATAATTAATCAGACTTTACCTCTTCCTGCCTACCTCAAGATTAATGTTTACCTTTTTCTTGGACCTATTCTGGATCAATCACACTTTGCTTAATAATTCAGCCTCCTAGTTACCAAGGATAGTTATATGGGGAAGGTGTTATCTTTTATGGTAGTCATAAATGTTCAGGCCACTGGAAAAGAAGCCTTTTATTGTTCCTAAAATGTTATATTAATAAATTAATAACTTGGTGTTTGGGTTTTTACAATGGCATCTGATGTGTTTGATTGTACCAGTGGCATAATCTATACCTATAAGCCTGAGAATAGACCTTGGTCTAGGGCAGTCATACTTAAGTACTTCCACCCTGAGGGCCCTTTTTGGGAAGTTTGCCAGCCCCCTTCATTCCAATCTCTGTATTCTGAGCTTTGCCTCATTGATTATGGAAGACATCAAACCTGAAACCACAATAACCAGCTAAGCAATTGTAATTTGCAAGAAGTACCCAAGAAGAGGATAGAGTGATGTAATCTCACTCATAGCTTCAGACACCATCTCATTTTGATAACTTTAAGACTTTGGACTTCTGGGGTGCCTTGGTGGCTCAGTTGGTTAAGCATCTGACTTTGGCTCAGGTCACGATCTCACGGCTCGTGAGTTTGAGCCCCACGTCGGGCTCTGTGCTGACAGCTCAGAGCCTGGAGTCTGCTTCGGATTCTGTGTACCTCTCTGGCCGTGCCCCTCCCTCACTCATGCTCTGTCTCTCTCCCTCTCTCAAGAATAAATAAAACATTTTTTAAAAATTAAAAAAAAAAAGACTTTGGATTTCTGTTCATTGTTATTTAATGTTAATTTAGGTACCTTCTGTCATATATAGATTTAACATTATCTAGATTTTTACCCCTGTCCTTCAATATTTCACTTAAAGCCCTCTTGATCAGTTAGGCATATTTCTAGGAAAATTCGTGTTCTTCAGTCCTTTAGGGATATGCTCTATCCCTAGGCAAGATACCAGTTTTCATTATCCAAAGATATGATTAATTCTATGCACCTAAATCTCTGCATGCCGTATCATTCTTCTTCTTTCCCATTGCCAACCTTCCATTGAAAACACTGGTGATAATGCTGTTTGTATTCCTAAGTACTTCACCTTTTGGTCCAGCACTTCAAGATATACATCCTAGGTTTCTTCTGCAGGGATGGATGACCTTCTCCACATAGAGTAAAAGCAGATAGTGACTGTCAAGTCTGATGAGACTGTAGACCATATATCACTTTTCTGCAAGATACTCCAGGAAGACAGCATACCTCCACATGGGCCATGGCAGGGAACAAGGCTGCCTCTGTCCTCTTAGGAAGTTGCCAAATGCTATTCAGTTAGCAAACAGTTCATTGTGGACTGTTGTGTGGCAAGCAGCCTGATAGGCCTAGCACAGAGTCATCTAACAATCTAACAGATCTAGTAACCATGTCCTTATACTGTCCACCACTTGTGAGGTTTCATTATTTCATTTTGTCCTATATTCTTATTTCTAAAGTAATATTAAAGTGCACAAATAATTCATAGATACAGTTTTACTAAACATCCAGACAAACAGAAATTTATAAAGAAAGTCCTTGGGGCACCTGATTGGCTCAATCTGCAGAACATGCTACTCTTGATCTCTAGGTCTTGATCTAGGTCTTGAGTTGGAGTCACATGTTGGGCATGGAGCCAACTTAAAAAAGAAAAAAAAATCCTGGAGTGCCCAGGTGGCTCACGTGGTTAAGCAAGCAACTCTTGGTTTTGGCTCAGGTAATGATCCCAGGGTCGTGGGGTCAAGCCTAGCCTTGAGCTCTGCCCTAAGCATGGAGCCTACTTAAGATTCAATCTCTCTCTCTCTCTCTCTCTCCCTTACTCTCTCTCTGAAAAAAAAAAAAAAGATATTCTGATCTACTCCTCTGTTTAAACTGTGTTATTCTCCAAGATTTTGTCCTTAGTCCTTTTCTTACTACAAACTCTGAGTGACCTCATATATAGATGAAGTATACTCATAACTTCAAACACTATCTCATTTTGATAACTTAAAAAAAATCAGTGTCACTTGTACTCACTCAGTGCAGTATATGATCTGAATTTCACAGTGGTTACTAACTGCCAGGCTATTAGTCTCTAGAAGCAAACATCTAAATTGATCAGGAAAAAAATATAGGTTTTAATTTTTAAAAATTACACCCTCCTTTACTTATACTAGAAAAGTTTCTTCACTGACTTCTTAATCTTTTTGACAGAGAATGTTCTAGGATTATTTTGTAAATTTTCCTATAATCACAACTCTGAGCTCAGATGACTGATTGAACATCTAACATCACATAAAGAATTAAAAGCTAAGAGGTTGATTATACAACATAAATTTGTTTGCCATATAAGAAATAGTAGATTTTTTTTAGCTTAATAATCAATTTCAAAAAGCTTTGTACAAGGAGAATTGTGATAACAATTCCACCAAATTTTCTTCTTCACTTGAATTTTTAATTGAGATAATTGTAGATTCACACGCAGTTGTAAGAAGTAACATAGAGAGATCTCATGTTCTCTATGTTCTCTCATTTTACCTGGTTTCCCCCAGTGGTAGCATTTTGTAAAACTAGTATAAATCACAACCAGGAAATTGACATTAATGTAATCCAAAGATCTTATTCACATTTCCCCAATTTTACTTTGTGTACATTATACAATTTTACCACATATGCAAGTTCATGTACCCATAACCATAGTCCAGACTCTATAAACAGTTCCAGGACCTTGTGCAACTCTCTTATAATTTACTCACCTTCTACCCTAACCCCTGGACTGCTAAGCAGCATTCCTTTTCTAAAATTTTGTCATTTCAAAATATTATATAAAAGAATCACATTGTAACCTTTTGGGATTGATTTTTTTCACTCAACATAATTCTCTGAAAATCTATCCCCGGGTTGTTACATGTATCAGTAGTTTGTTCCTTTTATTTTATTTTGTTTAATTTTATTTTATTTTGTGTTGTTTTATTTTATTTTACCTTATTTTATTTTGAGAGACAAAGAGAAAGCACAAGCTGGGGGAGGAGCAGAGGGAGAGAGAGAGAGAAAGAGAGAGAGGGAGAGAGACTCCCAAGCAGGCCCTATGCTCAGTGTGGAGCCATATGCTGGGCTTGATCTCACTACCCTTGGGATCATGACCTGAGCTGAAATCAAGAGTCGGAAGCTCAACCAACTGAGCCACCCAGGCACTTCTTTACTCTCCTTTTTAAAATTTTATTTGTTTGTTTACTGTCTTTGCATTATATTTTGGCTCTGAAGCATGGAGGTTAGTTTTTGATAACACAACCAGAAAGTTTGAGATCAAAACGGAGGCAGCTGAAGAGCTCTTTCAGAGGCCGCTTATCTAAATTATTTTAGGCAGAAGGGCGCCTTGATTTCGGCTCAGGTCATGATCTCATGGTTCATGAGTTTGAGCCCCATCTTGGGTTCTGTGCTGACAGTGCAGAGGCTGCATGGGAGTCTCTCTCTCTCTCTGCTCCTACCCCTTGCTCACTCTCTCACTTTCTCTCTCTCTCTCTCTCTCAAAAATAAATAAACATTAAAGAAAAAAAGTTCTTCCTGAGCCTGCTGGGCCTTGATTGTCTTCAGCTCAAAATAATCCACATGCCAAAGTGGCATATTTTGGGGTGGCAAGCCCTGAGCCCCCTCATATGGTTCTTTTTTTATCTCCTGAAGTCTACTGTTATCAGATATTAATGTGGTTAACTCAGCTAAATGAAGAAGAAACTTGAACACCAAAAATATATAATTTTTATTAATACAGTTCATATTTCCAAGTATTGAATCAGTGGTTTCTTTTAAGGAATGTGTGTCACAGCTGCTAAGTTGACGAGTTCCCTCTATGCTAGAGGAGAGAAACACATACATATGTGTGTTAATGTTTTTTAATGCATGCTTCTCTCCCTTTTTCTCTACATTATACCACTATCTGAGATCAAAAGGCTTCCTTTAGAATAAAAAATTGTACATTAAAAAGCCCCAGAGACTTCAGTGATGTTAAGCACATCACTCTTCTAAATTCAAAATAAAAGTGGAAATTTGAGGGGCTCCTGGGTGGCTCAGTCAGTGGAGCATGTGACTCTTGACCTTGGGGTTGTGAGATCAAGCCCCATGTTGGGCATAGAGCCTACTTAAAAAAAAAAAAAAAAGTGGAAATCTGATTTCTGTAAAGGCAAAATCATCTGTTGACATTCCAGTCCAAAATGCTCACTCTCCACTTCATAAAGAAAAACCTAGCCATCCCTGTGAGCACACCCAGTAAAAGAGCAGGGTAAGTTATCTTACACACCAACTTCCAGACATTCTTCTTGTCTTCCCTCGCATGCCAGACGCACTGTATCATTCACTTGCTCTGTGGTATATCCAAAGCAGTTTTTTCTCATTCATTTGCCTGTCAAAAATTAAGTTTCCCTAGAGTTTTTCCTAACATCCTCTACCTTCCACAGCCCAGAGTCCTCTTTACAACTGCAGATTCCCACAGGGCTTCCTTGCTCCTGTCATTCCTCCACAGTCCAAAAATTATCCCTATTAACTCTCATTTTCTTACTGGGTGTCTCCCAACTGTTGGCGTACCGAGACAGACTCAGACAAAGCAATTTAAATTAAATATGTGTTTGACTCATAGTCTCTTTAACTTTCTAATTGAAAGGGTAATACATACCTCTTTTAAAATTACTTCTTTTTACAATAAAAATAATATGAAATAAATTAACTTAAAAAATTAAAGCCCAGGGCACCTGGGGGCTCAGTCAGTTAAGCGTCTGACTTCAGCTCAGGTCATGCTCTGGAGGTTCACGAGTTCAAGCCCCACATCGGACTCTGCGCCGACAGCTCAGAGCCTGGAGCCTACTTGGGATTCTATGTCCCCTCTCTCTCTGCCCCTCCCCCAGTCACGCTCTGTCTCTGTCTCTCTCTGTCTCTCTCTCTCTCAAATAAAAAAAAAAAAAAAAGAATAAACATTAAAAATTTTTTTTAAATAAATAAAGCCTGGGTGGCTCAGTTGGTTAAGCGTCTGACTCTTGATTTCAGTTCAGGTCATGATGTCACAGTTCATTAGTTCCAGCCAGGTGTTGGGCCCCAGGCTGACAGTGTGGAGCCTGCTTGGGATTCTCTCTTTTCTTGTCTCTCTCTGCCCCTCCCCCACTTGCACTTACTTGCTCGCTTCTCTGTCTCTCAAAATAACATAAATAAATAAGCTTAAAAAATAAAAATAATATGTACACATTATAGAAAACTGAGAGTATATGGAATATATATATATAAAATCAAATATTATTCAGCCAAAGAAAAGAATAAAGTCTTGTCATTGCAACAACATGGATGGAGCTAGAGAGTAAAATGCTAAGTGAAATAAATCATTCAGAGAAAAGACAAATACCATATGACTTCACTCATATGTGGCGTTTAGGAAACAAAACAAATGAGCAAAGGGGGAAAAAAGAGAGGTAAACCAAGAAATAGACTATTAACCATATAGAACAAACTGATGGTTACCAGGGGGAGAGAGGGTAGAGGGGTTAAACAGGTGATGGGGAGTAAGGAGTGCACTTGTTGTCATGAGCACTGGGGTGTTGTAGGGAAGTGCTGAACCATTATATAATATGCCTGAAAGTAATATTACGCTGTATGTTAACTAACTAGAATTTATTTTATTTTTCATTTTATTTAAAAATTTTTTTATTTATTTTGAGAGAGAAAGAGAGCAGGGAGGGGCAGAAAGAGAGGCAGAGAGAATCTCAAGCAGGCTCTACGCTGCCAGCACAGAGCCCGATACGGGGCTCGAATCTACCAATTGTGAGGTCATGACCTGAGCGGGAATCAAGAGTTGGACACTTAACCAACTGAGCCACCCAGGTGCCCCTAACTAACTGGGATTTAAATTTAACTCAGAAAAAAGAAAATTCCAGTTAAAAAAAAAAGAAAATATTGGTAGCATACAAGGATAAAAAATATAAAGAGTATGGATTTTTCCCTTTTTTCTTGTTTTTTGTTTGTATTATTATTAATATTAGTCTTTGCTATTTGTGCAGGAAAAAGCTTTCACATAGTTTAAGGAAATTTTGAAGAATACAAAACAACCTAAATTATTTCCAGTTTGTCTTCCTTTTTGTAAGGTGAAGGAGCAAATTTTTGTGTTACCTGATGGACATTCCAAGAACCCTCAAAATATTTTAAGCACAAAAGACATCTTAATATTTTTTACTATTCCTTTGGGGGGGGTAGGCAGAGGGAGAGGAAGAGAGAATCTTAAGACTCTGTGCCCAGCTTGGAGCCTGACTTGGGGCTCAATCTCTCGACCGTGATGAGATCATGAGATCATGACCTGAGCCAAAATCAATAGTTGGATGCTTAACCCACTTAGTCACCCAGGTTCCCCAGTATTTTTACTATTCTGAGTATACAGTTTAAAACGGGAAAGAAAAGATCAAGAAGAATTATCAGAGGTGGCAATATATGAACAGAAGTCATAATTCCTAAAACTCAAGATATACTTATTATAAATACTTAAAAGCCACAGCAATAAAGAACAGCGAGTGCTAGGAATTTATTTTTTTTATTGTTAAAAAATTTTTACTGTTTATTTATTTTTGAGAGTGAGAGAGAGAAACAGAGTGTGACTGGGGAAGGGGCAGACAGAGGGAGACACAGAATCTGTGGCAGGATCCAGGCTCTGAGCTGTCAGCATAGAGCCTGATGCAGGACTCGAACTCAAGTACCGTGAGATCATGACCTGAGCTGAAGTCGGACGCTTAACAACTGAGCTACCCAGGCGCCTGGGAACTTAATTTAAAAGTAAAGTATTTTTGGTCAAAATTATTCAAGAGCATTCCAGAAGTCCAAAGAATTAGTAGGATATTTTGGTGATTAAAAAGAACATCTGAATCTATGCACGTATTAACTTGGTCATTTTCCGAAAAGAAAATCCAAATTCTAGTTTGACTCTTTTTTAAAAAAGAATATATCCAAAAAATAATACTAAAAATAAAAATAATGTTTTAAACAATATATCCATATTTATTGAAGCTTTGTTTACAATAGCCAAGATATGGAAGCAACCTAGTGTCCGCTGATAGATGTGTGTATACATACAATGAAATATTGCTCAGCCATTAAAAGAATGAGATTTTTAAAAAATTTTTAGTGACTAAATTTGTTTCCCACATACAAAACAAAATGTGTGCAGTGGTTACTTGTTTTTGTTTTGTTTTTTTAAATTTTTTTTTCCAACGTTTACTTATTTTTTTGGGGACAGAGAGAGACAGAGCATGAACGCGGGAGGGGCAGAGAGTGAGGGAGACACAGAATCGGAAACAGGCTCCAGGCTCTGAGCCATCAGCCCAGAGCCTGACGCGGGGCTTGAACTCACGGACTGCAAAATCGTGACCTGGCTGAAGTCGGACGCTTAACCAACTGCGCCACCCAGGGGCCCCTGTTTTGTTTTGTTTTAAAGAATGAGACCTTGCTATTTGCAATAACATGGATGGACCTAGAGGGTATTATGCTGCATGAAATAAATAAGATAGAGAAAGGCAAATACCATATGATTTCACTCAGATGTGGAATCTAAAAAACAAAATGAACAAACAAAAAAGGCAGAAACAGCCTACAAATACAGAGAACAAACTAATGGTTGCCAGAGAGAAAGAGGGTGGGGGAATGTGCAAAATGGGTGAAGAGGAGTGGGAGATACAGGCTTCCGGTTACGGAATGAAGAGAGCATAGGGAATACAGTCAATAGTATTGCAATGTGTTGTATATGGTGACAGATGGTAGCTTTACTTGTTGTAAACATAGTATAGTATATAGACTTGTCCAATCACTATGTTGTACACCTGAAACTCATGTTTTAACATTGTGTGTCAACTATAATTAAAAAAAAAAAGATTGGAAAAAAAAAGAAAAATAGAAAGATTATCATCCATGTAACAATTTGTAGTAAAGAAATTGTAGCAAGATGGCATCACAGGAAGTTCCTGAACTCACTTCTTCCATAGACACGAAGTCTACAGATATGTATGAAATAATTCCCCGTGAAAAGGACTTGAAAACTAGCTAAATAGCTTCTTTACAACAGATAGTAAAAAGGCCACATCGAGAGGGAGTAAGAGAGGCAGTCTTGCCAAAAGCCTCAACCCCCACAGTAGGGACGGATCTCACAAACCTGGAGATTCGGAGAAGGAGTTTATGTCCTATGTCAGGCACCCCAAACCTTGAAACCTGCAATAGAGAGCAAAATCCCCAATATGTCTGGCTTTGAAAACCAACAGGGTTCATATCCAGGAGACTCAAATATATGGAACTGAGATTCTTCTCTTATAGGGCTTGTGCACAAACTCACCTGACCCAAGGATAAACACTAAAGCAGTAGTGTGAAAAGCACCTAGACTATATGTGAAGGAGATTCATTTGCTAATCTTAAAGCATCTGCCAGAGGGGCAGAATTCTGTTGGGACTCTCTCTGGGGACTTACGTGCTGACAGGCACCATTTTTGTGCTCTCTCTCTATCTTGATAGTGCTTGTGGTCATGCCCCAGCCGTGTGCTCCTCCAGGCACCTGTGAAAACTGGCAGGCACATGCAATCCACACGGGGATGTTCCTTGATCACCTAGCTCTGATGGCTGTGGTTGGGGACAGGGCATGCATTCCTGGATCCCACAGGACTATAATAATCAAAGACAGTTCTTGACAGGATGCCACCCGTAGGGTATTACCCAGACAGCAGACTGAAACACATCCCCAGTATCCCTGTAAAAAAGGCCTATTTATGGGCTGCCTGGCTGGCTCAATCAGTGGAATACTCAACTCTTGTTCTTAGGGTTGTGAGTTCAAGCCCCACATTGGGTTAGAAATTACTTTAAAAAATAAAAGAACTTTTATTAAGAACTAAAAGGAGAAATCAAAAAATATTTGAGACAAATGAAATGGAAATGTAACTTACCAAATACAAAGGCTCATAAGAGGGGTACCTGAGTGGCCCAGTCGGTTAAGTGTCCAACTTCGACTCAGGTCATGATCTCCTGGCTCAGGGGTTCAAGCCCCATGTCAGGCTCTGTGCCAACAGCTCAAAGCCTGAAGCCTGCTTCAGATTCTGTGTCTCCTTCACTCTGCCCCTCCCCCGTTCAAGCTCTGTTTCTCAAAAATAAGCATTAAAATTTTTTTAATTTAAAATTTTAAAAAAAGCTCATAAGAAGCCACTGTGAACAATTTTACTAGCCTACTATCTTCCATCCTACACAAAAATTAACTCAAATTGGATTAAAGGCATGAATATACAATCTAAAACCATAAAATGTCTAGGAAAAAAAAGAAAACATAGGCAGTAAACTCCTTGAAATTGGCCTTGGCAATGATTTTTGGATCTCACACCAAAATCAAAGGCAACAAAAGAAAAAATAAACGAGTAGAACTACATCAAACTGAAAAGCTTCTGCACAGCAAACAAAACCATGAGCAAAATGAAATGGTGACCTACTGAATGGGAGAAAATATTTGCAAATCATCTATCTGATAAGGGGCTAATATTCAAAATATATAAAGAAGTCATATAACTCAATAGCCAAAAAAAAAAAAAAAAAAGCAATCTGATTAAAAAATATGCAGAGGATCAGAATAGACATTTCGCCAAGGAAGACACATAGATGGCCAACAGACACATGAAAGGATGCTCAATGTCACTAATCATCAGAGAAATGCATATCAAAATTACAATAAGATATCACCTCACACCTGTTAGAATGACCATTATCAAAAAGACAAGAGGGGTGCCTGGCTGGCTCAGTCAGTAGAGCATGTGAGACTTGATTTTGGGGTCATGAATTCAAACCCCACGTTCGGTGTAGAGATTACTTAAAAAAATAAATTAAAATAAATAAAAATTAAATTTTAAAAAAGTTGCTGTTGAAGCACTAATTTTTAAAAAATGGGGGCGCCTGGCTGGCCCAGTCATTGGAGTATGTGACTCTTGATCTCCGTGTCGTGAGTTCAAACCCCACATTGGCCACAGAGCTTACTTAAAAATAAAAAGGAAAAAAGAGAGAGAAAAGACAAGAAATAACAAGTATTGGTGAGAATGTGGAGAAGAGGGAACACTTGTGCACTGTGGGTGGCAATGTAAACTGCTGCAGCAGAACAATATGGAGGTTTCTCAAAAAATTAAAAACAGGGGCACCTGAGTGGCTTGGTGTGTTAGGCGTTCAACTTCAGTTCAGGTCATGATGTCAGGGTTCGTGAGTTTGAACGCTGCGTGGGGCTCTGTGCTGAGTTAGTGGGGCTGGATCCCACTAACCCTGAGGTCATGAACTGAGCCAAAATCAAGAGTTGAACATTTAACCAGCTGAGTCCCCTAGCCCCACACATTACTATTTTTTTGTTTTACATTTATTTATTTTTGAGAGACAGTGAGACAGAGCATGAGCAGAGGAGGGGCAGAGAGAGAATCTGAAGCAGGCTCCAGGCTCTGAGCAAGCATTTCGCACAAAGCTCCAGGTTCTGAGCAAGCATTCAGCACAGAGCCTGATGCAGGGCTCAAACCTACGAATCGTGAGATTATGACCTGAGCCAAAGTCAGACACTTAACCAACTGAGCCACCCAGGCACCACACACATTACTACCTTTAACCAAAGTAGCCAACTTTTGTTTTGTCCCGACATAGAGAAGCCTAGAAGACAGTAAACTAAGAAATATCTACCTAATTTTTGAGCACACATTTTAGATAATCTTTACAAATTTTAAGCTGATAAAACAAACCCAGGGATGCCTGGCTAGCTCATTTGGTGGAGTATGTGACTCTTGATCTTTGAGTTTGAGCCTCATATTGGATATAGAGATTACTTAAAAATTAAAAAAAAAATCTTTAGGGCACATACACCCCAATATTTATAGCAGCGCTATCAACAATAGCCAAATTATGGAAAGAGCCCAAATGTCCATCGACTGATGAATGGATAAGGAAGATATGGTATATATACACAATGGACTACTACGTGGCAATGAAAAAGAATGAAATCTTGCCATTTGCAACAATGTGGATGGAACTAGAGTGTATTATGCTAAGCGAAGTAAATCCGAGAAAGACAAGTATCATATGATTTCACTCGTATGTGGAATTTAAGAAACACAACAAATGAACTCATAGGGGAAGAGAAAGAAAAATAAGATGAAAAGAGAGTGGGAGGCAACCATAAAAGACTCTTAAATATACAGAATAAGCTGAGGGTTGCTGGAGGGGAGGTAGGTGGGGGGGATGAGTTAAATGGATCATGGGCATTAAGGAGAGCACTTTTCGGGATGCACACTGGGTGTTATAGGCAAGTGATGAATCACTAAATTCTACTCCTGAAACCACGACTACACCATATGTTAACTAACTTGAATTTAAATTTTAAAAAAATCTTTAAAAAAAATTTTTTAAATAAAAACCATTTTATATTTTTAATCTTAAACAATTATTAGAAAGGATAACTTACTTAACTTATAAGGTCAATATAAAAATTTATATAAATTAAAGCATGAGAATTTTAATTTTAGTCCTATAAAAGTTAAAATATAGTGTTAGCATTAATTTTATACAATAAAACACAGTTTACTTTTTCTTTCTTTTAGAGATGTTTGATTATTTACATGGACTAGGTATTCCTAAACTGCATAGATGGCAACAGAATTATTTTTTTTCTAGTCAATCCACCTTTAAAATTTCTCAAGTGAGGGGAAGAGGGATAGGACAGAAGGGGGAAAAAGTGAGTGGGAACAAGCTTTAGACAAATACAAAATTATCATTGGAGAAAGGCTAATAATCTTTCTGTTGCAAGGTGAGAAAAAAGTTTAGATTTAGAAAAACTCATTTCAACACACACACATACACACACACACACACACACACACACACACACACACGAGTCGTTAACAACTGGTTTAAACAGTAACTTGGGCTCTTGGCAATTTTATCAAGTCAAAGAATAAGAATGAAAATGAAGGATGTTTATGGAAGGAGGGAGTCTTCCTTAAAAGAAATCTCTTTTAGACAGATAAGATAGACAGTCCCAGGGTACCTGGGTGGCTCATTTGGTTAAGCTTCTTGATTTTGGCTCAGGTCATGATCCCAGAGTGGAGCACTGTGTTGGGCTCCATGCTGAGCATGGAGATTGAGATTCTCTCTCTCTCCCTCACTCTGCCCCTCTCCCTAGCTTGGGCTCCAAAGAAAGAAAGAAAGAAAGAAAGAAAGAAAGAAAGAAAGAAAGAAAAAAGTAAAGAAACAAAGAAAGAAAAAAACAAAGAAACAAAGAAACAAAGAAAAAAGAAAAGGTAGACAATCCCCTTACAAGAGGTTCTTTCCCCTTTTCATTCTAAGGCATCTCCAAAATGAAAAATATAATTTATGTCAAAATTCTTCAGAGTAGCCACTACAACTCCAAGCCATCCTCTGTGAAGTTATGTCAGCGAGCAGTGCAAATTCATTAGTAGGCAACCCATTAGAAGTTGGTTGACAGCTGGTCAAAAATAAAAGTATCACAGAGTTTTGGACCCTAACCCCAAGGATAAGTTGCCCTGCCTACTTACTCAAGAAATCAGCATGACCCTGAAGAGCCACAGAGATCATAAAAGTCCAGATATAGCACAAAATCCATGCAATCAAGGACAGAGAGCCCTCGAGCAGGGGTAACTCAAATGGTCTCAGATGTGCATGTTCTTACTGAATGGAGGTCCGAGTCATAGCAGGAGGGTCTTAGCCATCCGTGGTAGTAATTGTTCTGGCCCAATCAGCCAAAGACCATCTGGGACAAACCTGTAGTCAAACAAAGTGAGATTCACTCATTTGTTGCAATGAGAGACACTGCACATGGAGAAACTATGGGATGTCCCACTAAACAAAGGAGAAGATGAGTTATAGGATTTGGGGGAAGAGTGACATTTAGGCGAAATTTAAATGAAGTAGTGTTTTGATAGGATCAAAGCAAAGCAAGGTCATATATAAAGGAGGCAAGGTCAGATCTGGACTGCAAAATTGAACAGGCACCTGTTTCTTTGAAAATTGCAAAGTTGAAGTAAGGGTGGAATATTGTCTTCAGAAACCTCTCCTCTGAAGTTCCACACCTGGACTGCAAATCAGTTTTGCTTCTGTGGGCCTTAGATTCTCTGAGAAAGAGTGGGATATTTCATTCTTCTTGATGTTATTTCAAACAGCAAAGTTTCTAGTCTATGATTTCAAGGATCAAGTCACTCAGCATAGGGGGCTGTTTTGATACTTTACCACTGCACCATGTCTCTGGGGGGAACATTATTATTCCTTGTTAAATTTATGCTAACTTTATCTGTATCTGTCCTCCTAGACTGACACATAGCAGGGCATATTTTTACTTTGCCAGCTCCAGCCAATTTAATACTTTCTCAAGTTTAAAGCCTGCCAAAAAGTGATGCTCTTTCTAACACTATTCAGGACAGAAAAAAAATAGGATTGAGATATTCTAAATCAATTCTTACTGGTTGAATATACTTAAGGGGTATATACTGGTATATAGATGATCTTTTTTTTAAGTTTATTTATTTATTTTGAGGAAGAGAGAGTGTGGGTCTACAGGGGAAAGGCAGAGAGAGAGGGAGAAAGAATCCCAAGTGGGTTCCACGCTGTCAGCACGGAGCCTGATGTGGGGCTCTATCCCACAAACCATGAGATCATGGCCTGAGCTGAAATCAAGAGTTGGAGGCTCAACCAACTGAGCCACCCAGACGCCACTAGAGCATCTTGATAAACATTTCCATAAGGATCCAAGCTAGGGAAAACAACTCTGAATACAAAACTGCAATGTTGCACACATAAAAGGGCACAGGTTTCTACACATCCATGTTTGAAATCCTGGCTGTAAAAGGATGAGACATTGGACAAATTAGATGCCTTTGCTGAAGTTTTCATCAACTTGTACTCAGCAAGTTACTTCACACTCTAAGCTGGATTTCTCTCATCAGGTTAGTGTGAGAATTAAATAGGTTAACAGCTAAATATATCTAGCATTGTTCCTTGAAATGTAAAAGAAAGTGTGGAGGAGGGGACCCTAGAATTACAGATGTATTCCTCCTAGCAGATGGGGGGGGGAGAGAAATAATTGTAGCTTGCACAGGGGGAGCAGGGGTCTAAAAAGATAGTCTCTATGGTGTGTTGTCTTTTCTAAAATGATCTTTTTCACATTAAAACATTTTTTAAATGTTTATCTATTTTTGAGAGAGAGGGAGACTGAGCACGAGCGAGGGAGGGGCAAGGAGGGAGACACAGAAACTGAAGCAGGCTCCAGACTCTGAGCTGTCAGCACAGAGCCCGACGCAGGGTTCGACCTGGGGCTCGAACTCACAGTGTGAGATCATGACCTGAGCCAGAGTCAAATGCTTAACTGATTGAGCCACCCAGGCATCCCGATCTTTTTCATATTAAAACATTTTTAAAGTTAAGTTACAGGTTAAAGGCTGTATATACATTTAATACAGTATTTCTTAATTTCAACATGTTTGGATTTCTTAATGACTTATTTTCGTTTAATTTTATTGCATTGACGTTAGTGAAACTGGCCTGATTTCTGTGTTTTGAATTGTGTTTGGTTCATAAAGGCTCAAAACTAGTATATCTTCCTTGCGTTTTATACTTTTATTAATATGAGATATTTCACATTACCTTCTTTGCTTTTTACCTTGAATTCACTTTTCCCTTATACCAGTATTGTTAGTATATTGTTGTAATGCTGTATATTTTCTGATGTCAACATATATTTTTTAAGTTTACTTATTTATTTGAGAGATAGAGCAAGAGATCACAAGCAGGGGAGGGCAGAGAGAAAAGGGAGAGAGACAGAATCCCAAGCAGGCTCTGCATTGTCAGCGTGAAGCCCGCCATGGGGCTGAACCCAGGAACCCACAAGATCATGACTTGAGCCAAAGTCAAGAGTTAGACCCTTAACTGACTGAGCCACCCAGGCGCCTCCCCCCCCCCCCACCGATGTCACAATCTTTAATCTTCTTGCATCATTTTCTTTTGGATATATCTCTTATAAATGGCATCTAACGTGTCTTTATTTTACCCATTCTGTCTTATATCATTTGAATTTAATTCATCCATGCCATGGTTTCTGTTATGATTGGATTTACTTACTCCAGCCACCTGAATTTGTGCCTCGAATTTATCATTTTTTCTTCTAAGTATATTATCTTTCTTTTTAACTTTCTTTCTTTCCAACTATGTAGATAAACTCTAAGGTGGCAAACACCCCGTTATCCCCTCTTCCTCATATGCACGCTTTTTTGTTAACGATCTACCCTTGACTGTGGATGGGATTTCTTAATTGCTTCTAATGAACAGAATACGGCAAAGGTGGTGAGATATCACCCCCATGATTACCTTACCTTGCATAAGACTCTGTTTTGCTATCTGACTCACTCCAGAGACTCTTAATACGGGCTTAATGAATCTGAATGGATCATTTAGACAAAGCTTATCCTGGATTGGATATTTAATAATTTTCTTTCCCACTAAAGCAGAGGGAGGGTAGATTAATTTTAGGTTAAAAAAAATTGTGGTTGAGTGCCTGGCTAGCTCAGTTGGAAAAGCATGTGACTCTTGATCTCGGAGTTGTCAGTTCAAGCTCCATGGTGGGTGTGGAGATTACTTAAAAGTAAAATCTTAAAAAAAAAAATCCCAAACAAACACACAATTGTATTGTGCCCTACAGTGTTGTTTTATTGGTGGGAAATTGGCCAGACTTCAATATACATCAGTGGGGGTAACAAATGCATTATGGTACAGCCTTATGATGATTTATTACATAGCCATGAATTCTTATTTGGAACAAACAAATCACAGAATCCCAG
Organism: Acinonyx jubatus; assembly: GCF_027475565.1. Lineage (NCBI taxonomy): Eukaryota > Metazoa > Chordata > Mammalia > Carnivora > Felidae > Acinonyx > Acinonyx jubatus. The sequence goes on along the minus strand of NC_069382.1, from coordinate 135,126,330 downwards.
AATATCAGGATTGACTAGAATGTCATATTTCCACTGAATAAAAGGTCCAGTGTAAGAGGAAAACAAAAAAACAACTTCTGTTTTTTACCCTGTACATCTGAATTGTAGTAGGAAATAAAATTTTGAAGTTATTTCACAAGGCTGTCATCAGGAAATGAAGACAAAAGAAAAAAATCAACAAATAAAAATAATATTTTTAACCCATTCACGCCCCAATCTAATATGAAATTAAGAGTTTGTTTTTTTTTTTAACGTTTATTTATTTTTGAGACAGAGAGAGACAGAGCATGAACAGGGGAGGGTCAGAGAGAGGGAGACACAGAATCTGAAACAGGCTCCAGGCTCTGAGCTGTGAGCACAGAGCCCAACACGGGGCTCGAACTCACGTACTGTAAGATCATGACCTGAGCTGAAGTTGGCCGTTTAACCGACTGAGCCACCCAGGCGCCCCAAAATTAAGAGTTTTTATACCATCTATAGACCAACTTCCCTGATGAACATGGATGCAAAAAATCTTCAACAAGATACTAGCCAACTGGATCCAACAACACATTAAAAACGATTATTCACCAGGATCAAGTGGGATTTATACCTGGGATACAGGGCTGGTTCAATATCCGCAAAACAATCAGTGTGATTCATCACATCAATAGAAGAAAGGACAAGAACCACATGATCCTCTCAATAGATGCAGAGAAAGCATTTGACAAAATACAGCATCCTTTCTTGATAAAAACTCTTAAGAAAGTAGGGATAGAAGGATCATACCTCGAGATCATAAAAGCCATATATGAAGACCCTCATTACCTCAGTGGGTAATGAGGAGACTTAGCTCCTCATTACCAACCAACCATGAGCTCCCAGATTCGTCAGAATTATTCCACCGAGGTGGAGGCCTCCGTCAATCGCCTGGTCAACATGCATCTGTGGGCCTCCTACACCTACCTCTCTCTGGGCTTCTATTTCGACCGTGACGATGTGGCTCTGGAGGGCGTGGGCCACTTCTTCCTCGAGTTGGCTGAGGAGAAGCAGGAGGGCGCGGAGTGCCTCTTGAAGATGCAAAACCAGCGCAGCGGCCGCGCCCTCTTCCTGGACATGCAGAAGCCCTCCCAAGATGAGTGGGGTAAAACCCTGGACGCCATGGAAGCCGCCCTGCTTCTGGAGAACTTGAACCAGGGCCTTTTGGATCTGCATGCCCTGGGTTCTGCCCGCGCAGACCCCCATCTCTGTGACTTCCTGGAGAATCACTTTCTAGATGAGGAGGTGAAACTCATTAAGAAGATGGGCGACCATCTAACTAATCTCCCCAGGCTATCCGGCCCCCAGGCCGACCTGGGCGAGTATCTCTTCGAAAGACTCACCCTCAAGCACGACTAGAAGTCTCTGGAGCCCAGCAGCCTTTGAGAGGGTCCCTCTGGCATTCCCCCCAGATGTCAGGGCTTGTGCCTGAGTCTCTCCTTGCAGCCACTAGGCAGCTTTTTAACCAACCTAGAGCCCTCTCCCAAGCCATGAACCAAATGAAAACAATAAAGCTTTTTTGCAGGAAAAAAAAAAAAAAGACCCAATGTTATTATCCTCAGTGGGGAAAAACTGACAGCTTTCCCCCTAAGGTCAGGGACAAGACAGGGATGTCCACTCTCACCACTGTTATTCAACATAGTATTGGAAGTCAGCCTCAGCCATCACACAGCACAAAGAAATAAAAGGCATCCAAATTGTCCAGGAGGAGGTCAAACTTTCATTCTTCGCAGATGATGTGATAGTCTATATGGAAAACCCAGAAGATTCCATCCAAAAACTACCAGAACTAATCCATGAATTCAGCAAAGTCGCAGGATATAAAATAAATGCACAGAAACTGGTTGCATTCCTATACACCAACAATGAAGCGACAGAGAAATCAAGGAATCGATCCCATTTACAATTGCACCAAAAACCATAAAATACCTAGGAATAAATCTAACCAAAGAAGTGAAAAATCTATACAATGAAAACTATAGAAAGCTTATGAAAGAAATTGAAGACACACAAAAAAATGGAATAAGATTCCATGCTCCTGGATAGGAAGAACAAATATTGTTAAAATGTCGACACTACCCAAAGCAATCTACATATTCAATGCAATCCCTATCAAAATAACACCAGCATTCTTCACAGAGCTAGAACAAACAATCCTAAAATTTGTATGGAACCAGAAAAGACCCTGAATAGCCAAAGCAATCTTGAAAAAGAAAACCAAAGCGGGAGGCATCACAATCCCAGACTTCAAGCTATACTTCAAAGCTGTAATCATCACGACTGTATGGTACTGGCACAAGAACATACACTCAGGTCAATGGAACAGAATAGAGTACCCAGAAATGGACCCACAAACATATGGCCAAATAATCTTTGACAAAGCAGGAAAGAATATTCAGTGGAATAAAGACAGTCTCTTCAGCAAGTGGTGCTGGAAAAACTGGACAGAGACATGCAGAAGAATGAACCTGGACCACTTTCTTACACCATTCACAAAAATACACTCAAAAAGAATGAAAGACTTAAATGTAAGACAGGAAGCCATCAAAATCCTCGAGGAGAAAACAGGCAAAAACCTCTTGGATCTTGACCACAGCAACTTCTTACTCAACACGTCTCCAGAGGCAAGGGAAACAAAAGCAAAAATGAACTACTGGGCCATCAAGATAAAAAGCTTCTGCACAACGAAGGAGACAATCAGCAAAACTAAAAGACAACTGACGGAATGGAAGAAGATATTTGCAAACGACATATCAAATAAAGGGTTAGTATCCAAAATCTATAAAGAACTTATCAAACTCAACACCCAAAAAGCAAATAGTCCAGTGAAAAAATGAGCCAAAGACATGAATAGACACTTCTCCAAAGAAGACATCCAGATGGCCAACTGACACATGAAAAAATGCTCAACATCACTCATCATCAGGGAAATACAAATCAAAACCACAATGAGATACCACCTCACACCTGTCAGAATGTCTAACATTAATAACTCAGGCAATACAGATGTTGGCGAGGATGCAAAGAGGATCTCTTTTGCACTGCTGGGGTGGGAATGCAAACTGGTGCAGCCAATATGGGAAACAGTCTGGAGGTTCTTTAAAAAATTAAAAATAGAACTACCGTACGACCCAGCAATTGCACTGCTAGGTATTTATCCAAGGGATACAGATATGCTGTTCTGAAGGGGCACATGCGCCCCAATGTTTATAGCAGCACTATCAATAATAGCCCAAGTATGGAAAGAGCTCGAATGTCCATTGATGGATGAATGGACAAAGAAGATGTGGGGTGTATATACATATATATACACACACATTGTATATATATACATTGTATATATATATATACATTGTGTATATACATTGTATATATACACATTGTATATAATGTATATACAATGTATATATACACAGTGTATATATACACAATGTATATATACACAATGTATATATATATATACACAATGTATATATCTTTGTATTTACACAATGTATTTATCTTTGTATATGTATATATATACAAAGATAAAGATAAAGAAGATGTGGGGTATGTATATATATATATATATATATACACATTGTGTGTATATATATATATATACACATTGTATACAATGTATATATGTATATATATACACACAATGTGTATATATACAAATATATATAATGGAGTATTACTCGGCAATCAAAAAGAATGAAGTCTTGCCATTTGCAACTAAAGGGTATTATGCTAAGCAAAATTAATCAGAGAAAGACAAATATCATAAGACTTCACTCATATGAGGACTTTAAGATACAAAACAGGTGAACATGAAGGGAAGCAAAAGTAATATAAAAACAGGGAGGAGAACAAAAATAAAAGAGACTTTTAAATATGGAGAACAAACAGAGGTTTGCAGGACAGGTTTCGGGAGGGGGGATGGGCCAAATGGGCACTAAGGAATTTACTCCTGAAATAATTGTTGCACTATATGCTAACTTGGATGTAAATTTTAAAAAATAAATTAAATTTTAAAAAAGTGTTTATACCACTATTTTGAAATTAGAAAAATTTTTATCATATATTTTTTATTAAAAATATTTCAATAGAGGGGCGCCTGGGTGGCGCAGTCGGTTAAGCGTCCGACTTCAGCCAGGTCACGATCTCGCGGTCCGTGAGTTTGAGCCCCGCGTCGGGCTCTGGGCTGATGGCTCGGAGTCTGGAGCCTGTTTCCGATTCTGTGTCTCCCTCTCTCTCTGCCCCTCCCCCGTTCATGCTCTGTCTCTCTCTGTCCCAAAAATAAATAAAAAACGTTGAAAAAAAATTAAAAAAAAAAATTTCAATAGAATGTTAATTTGATCAATTATCAAATCTCTAGGTGAATATAAAGTAAATTTAAATTTTTAATTTCATATGTAGAGCAGTAAAAACATTTCTAATGTTTTTCATTTTCTTTTTATGTCTCTGAAATTATTTAATCAGAATCAATTCTTTATTTTGAAGATTCAGTCATGTTTTGCCCATGTCTAATTTTATCATTGAAGATTTTGCTACTAAAATTTCTTTTCTTTTCTTCTTTCTTCTCTTTTATTTTCTTTTGTAAGTAAGCCCTACACCCAGTGTGGAACTTGAACTCATGACTCTGAGGTCAAGAGTTGCATATTCTATCAACTGAGCCAGCCAGGCACCCCACTATCATTTCTTTTTATGACCATAATGTCTACCAAATCACATTTTCCCAGCTCTAATATTCACATCTAAATTTTGTCAAAAAAAGATTTTGTTCTTCAAGTTTTAGTTAATAAAGGTTTTTCTTCTTTCAGTTGAAAGTTTTTAAAATAAAATTTTAAGTTTATTTATTTATTTTCAAGTGGGAAAGTGCAGAGAAAAAGAGAGAGAGATTCTTAAGCAGGCTCCCCAGTGTCAGCGCAGAGCCCCATGCAGGCCTCAAACCCACAAACCATGAGATCTTGAGCTGAGCTAAAATCAAGAGAAGGACCCTTAACTGACTGAACCATTCAGGTACCTTGAAAGTATTGTCTTTTAGTTCAATATTTCTTTTTTAACGTTTATTTATTTTTGAGACAGAGAGAGACAGAGCATGAACGGGGGAGGGTCAGAGAGAGAGAGGGAGACACAGAATCTGAAACAGGCTCCAGGCTCTGAGCGGTCAGCACAGAACCTGACGCGGGGCTTGAAATCATGGACCGCAAGATCATGACCTGAGCCGAAGTCGGACGCTTAACCGATTGAGCCACCCAGGCGCCCCGTAGTTCAATATTTCTAAGGTTTCCTGGGTCAATATGTAAAACTTTCCATGATATGAAAAGAGATGTGATTTTTAGAAATAAAATTCACATCATTAATTTCACCATATGCAGTTTTAGGTGAAATTATTTTTATTTTATGTCATTCATACCAGTAATATTCATTTTGGATTTAACAAAAGACTGATAATTTGTATTTCTCTCTTAGAAAATCCATGAGAATATTACACACTTTTTGTGTGTAATTACTCAAGCTTCCTCCATTGTACTGGATGGTCTAATATTTGGCCAGTCTAATTTCTCCACATACTTAGGTCAGTTTCTATATGATGTAACAACTTTCCACACTATGGCTAATACAAAGAATAAATATTGGTATATGAAAATATTCTGAATGTCCAAAATGACAGAGTCAAAGTATCCTACTTCAGTAACACAATTATAAGGTGGATAATAAAATTTATTTGCATTTTAGGAACTAACTAGTTCAGTCATATTAAGATATAATGAAAGCAAACTAAAAGGGCTTAAGCTAACATTGTATCTCTCTTAAACTAGAAAAAACAAGTAAAGACCAATGTTGGCACACACACAAGAATAAAATGAATTAGTACAAATATGTTATAAGTAGCCCTGTAGATTATTCAGCCTTTTTGGAGAGCACAATAGATATACAGTTATACTACTTTGAGAAATGTACAAGAATTACTCAAATCCAAAGGAATAAAAAATATTATGCAAAGCTATTTATAGCCTTCTTCATACCAACTGAATTCTGAAAACCCCAAATTGTAACCATGATCTTATAAAAATGGTGGAATGTATACAAGAACACATACCTCTTTATGAACATTTACTTTTCCTTTAAAAAAAATTTTTTTAATGTTTATCTATTTTTGACAGAGAGGGAGAGACAGAGTGTGAGCAGGGAAGGTTCAGAGCAAGGGGGAGACACAGAATCTGAAGCAGGCTCCAGGCTCTAAGCTGTCAGCACTGAGCCCAACTTGGGGCTTGAACCCACAAACTGGGAGATCATGACCTGAGCTGAAGTTGGACGCTTAGCCGACTGAGCCACCCAGGTGCCCCTATTTTTTCACAGTGAAAATTCATTTACATTTCCCCACATTTACACTAACTCTTTTCCGTTTCTTTTTGTATCTCAGGACTTTTCTCTGGGATTCACTTATTTTCTATATTTACTTAGGCTTTAACATTTCCTTTAGTGAAAACTTCCTCATGGTGAAGTGTTAATTTTTTTTCCAGAAAATATCTTAATTTCACCTCCAATCTTGAAAAAGGTTTGGCTGATAGAGAATTCTTGGTCACAGCCTATTTCAGCATAGTAAATATATCATTCCACTGTCGACTGGCTTCCATACTTTCCACTCACAAGTCAGCTATAAGCCTTACTGCTGCTCCTTTGGAAATAATACTTCTCTCCCTAGTTGCTTGTTATTTTACTCCCTTATTTATAGTTTTTTCATATTTTTAAAGGGAAACTTCCAAGAATACACTAGACTAGAAATAATCATATAAAGGACTCATGTACCCATCACCCATTTAAAAAAATTATCAGTGTTATTCCTATCTTTTTTTTTCTGTGTTTTTCTTCTTATGCTGTAAATACCATATACCATATACCATACCATGTTAGCACAAATGTTTTTTGTATGTATCTCTAACAGGTAAGAACTTTCTAAAAAATAACTATGTACTATTGTGATGTCCGTATTTTAACTTAATGTGTTTTAAAACTGTCTTGTCATAGTTGATTGAATCTGTTTCAAATAAAGGCATATAATTTGTACTGGATGGATTTGTATTTTTTTAGTAATAACTTGAAGGAGATATAACTCATATAGTTAAAAAATTCATCTTTTTTAAATGTACAATTTAATGGTTTGCAGTTCACAGAGTTATGCAACCATCACCACTTTACAACTTTTTCTTCACCCAAAAAGAATCTCATACATAAAAGCAATAATTTTCTACATCTTCTTCTAGCCCCTGGGCAACTGTTAATCTTTTTTAGGTCTTTATGGATTTACATAAATGGAACCACATAGTATGCGACCTTTTGTGTCCAGCTACTTTCAGTTAGCATGATGTTTTCAAGTTTCATCCATGTCGTAGTATGTACCAGTGCTCTATGATATTTTACAGCCAAATAATATTCTATCATATGGATATACCCCACTTTGTTTATCCATTCTTTAATTGATGAACATTTGGATTGTTTCTATTTTTTGGCTATTATGAATAATGTTACTATGAATACTTAACTACCAGTTTTTGTGTGGATATGTTTACATTTTTTTGGTATATATTTAAGAATGCAATTGCTGGGGGGTGGGAGGGAGAGGAGGGTGGGTGATGGGTATTGAGGAGGGCACCTTTTGGGATGAGCATTGGGTGTTGTATGGAAACCAATTTGACAATAAATTTCATATATTGAAAAAAAAAAGAATGAAATTGCTGGGCCCTATGATAATTCTACATGTAACTTTTTGAGGACTATGTCACATTGTTTTCCAAAGTTGCTCCTATTTCACATTCCAACCAATGATATATGAGGGTTCTAATTTCTCCATATTCTCACCAAAACTTGTTATTGTCTGTTTTTTTTATTTAGTTATCCTAGGGTGTGTGAAGCAGTATCTCATTGTGGTTTTGATATTTTCGTTTCCCTAATGACTAATGATGTTCAATATCTTTTCATGTACTTTTTGACCATTTGCATATCTTCTCTGGAGAAATGTCTATTTGGATGTTTTTGCACATTTAACAATTGGGTTTTTTTTTTTTCTGAGTTGTAAGTGTTCCTTATATATTCTAGATACAAGTCTTTTTATCACATATATGTTTTTGCAATATGCTCTCCCATTCTATGTGCTGCCTTTTTACTTACTTGATGTTGTCCTTTGAAGTACATGTTTTTAATTTTGATGAAATCCACTTTATCTATTTTTTTCTTTTGCATTTTTTCTTTCAGAAAGTGTTGCCTAAACACAAAGATTTACTCCTATGCCTCTACATTTTCTTCTAAGAATATTATAGTTTTAGCTATTGTATTTAGATGTTATATCTATCTGCAGTTAATGTTCGTATATGTTATGAAGTATGGGTCCAAATGCAATTTTTTTGCATGTTGATATCAAATTGCCCAATACTGTTTGTTTAATTTTTAAAAAATGTTTTATTTACTTTTGAGAGAGAGACAGAGAGACAGAGTGTGAGCGGGGTAGGGTCAGAGAGAGAGGGAGACACAGAATCAAAAGCAAGGTGCAGTCTCTGAGTTGTCAGCACAGAGCCTGATGCAGGGCTCAAACTTGTGAACCTCAAGGTCATGACCTGAGACAAAGTTGGACGGACGCTTAATATACTGAGCCACCCAGGCGCTCCAATGCTGTTTGTTTAAAATATTATGCTTCCTCCATTGAATTGTGTTGGTAACATTGTCAAAATTCAATTAATTATAAACATAATGATTTATTTCTGTACCCTCAACTCTATCTCATTGATCTATACGTCTACCTTTATGCCAGTACAACACTGTCTTGATTAATATAGTAGGAAGTTTTTGAAGGAAGTTTTGTAGGAAGTTTTGAAATCAGGAAGGGTGAGTCCTCCAACTTTGTTCTTTTTTTCCCCTAAGATTGTTTGGCTATTCTGGGTCATGTAAATTTACACAAGAATTTTAAGGTTAGCTTGTCAATATCTGCAGAATATGCAGCTGAGGTTTTGATAGTGATTGCATTGAATCTATAGATCAAGTTAGGGAACACTGTCATTTTAACAACATTAAGCCTAGTCCCTGAGCACAGGATTTCCATTTAACAATGTCTTCTTTCATTTCTTTCAGCAATATTTTATAGTCAGATATTTACAAGTCTTACACTTATTTTGTTAAATATATTCCTAAGCCTTTCACTCTTTTTGATGCTATTATAAAAATTATTGTTTTCTTAATTTTATTTTTGGATTGTTCATTGCTAATGTATAGAAATAAAGCTGATTTTCGTGTATTTATCTTGTACCCTGCAACCTTGCTGAGCTCATTCATTACTTCTAATATTTTGTGGAGTCTTTAGGATTTTCTATATACAAGATTATGTCATTTGCAAATAGAGATCGTTTTACTTCTTTTTCAATCTGGAAACCTTTTATTTTTCAATCTTGCCTAACCAGTTTGATTAGAAACTTCAGTACAATAGAAGCATCAAGAGTTGACATCTTTGTGTAGTTACTCATTTTAGGGAGAAAGCATTCAGTGTTTTTGTTTTTGTTTTCTTTTTTGCATCCAGTCTTTCTTAAGCATGATATTAGCTGTGGCGTTGTCTAGATAGTTTTTATCAGGTTGAGGAAGTTCCCTTCTATATGTCTGCTCAGGCTGCCATAACAAAATATTACAAACTGGCTGATTTAAACAGTAGGCATTTATTTTCTCACAGTTGTGGAGGGTAGAAGGCCAAAATCAAGGTGCCAGCAGGGATGAATTCTGGTGAGGCATTTTTTACTGGCTTACATATGTCCTCCTTCTTGCTGTGTCCTAGCGTGGCCTTTTCTGTGTATGTGTGTTGAGGAAGAGATTGATCTCAGGTGTTTCTTCCCTTTCATATAAGGATACCAGGTCTATCAGATTAGGATCATACCCTTATGACTTCATTTAACCTTAATTACCTCCTTAAAGGTCCTATTTCCAAATACAGTTGGGGGTTAGGGACTTAACATATGAATTTTAGCAAGGGAACACAATTTAGTTCATAACACTTTGTATTCCTAGTTTGTTGAATTTTTTTTTTTTATCATGGAAGGGCATTGGATTTTGTCAAATGCTTTTCTGCAACTGTTGAGGTTATCATATAGTTTTTGTTCTTTCATATATTAATACGGTATGTTATGTGGCATTGATTTTTTAAATGTTAAGCCAACCTTGCATTCCTGCGATAAATTCCACTTGGTCATAGTGTGTAATTGTTTTTATATGTTGCTGGATTCTCTTTACTAGAATTTTCCTAGAATTCCTAGAATTTTTTTAAGACTTTAGGTGTATAAATATTCATAAGAGATATTAATCTGTAGTGTTCTTGTTATATCTTTGCCAGGTTTTGATATTAGGGTAATACTGGCCTCATAGAATAAGTCAGGAAGTGTTCTCTCCTCTTTTGTTTTTTGGAAGAGTTCATGAAGGATTGGTTTTAATTATTGGGGGGGGGGCTGTCTGTTAATTCTTTAAACATTTTGGTAAAATTCACCAGTGAAGCATCAGGTTCTTCATAGAAAGTTTTTTTTTTAACTTAAAATTTTTATTTTTTAATTTTGTACTTTTTATGTTTAAAAAATTTTTATTTGGGGGCACCTGGGTGGCTCAGTTGGTTAAGTGTCCAACTCTTAATTTCAGCTCAGGTCATGATCTCATGGTTCATGGGTTCAAGCCCTGTGTTGGGATCCACACTGACAGTGGGAAGCCTGCTTGAGATTCTCTCTCTCTCCCTCTCTCTCTGTCCCTCCCCTGCTCATGTGCTCTCTCTCTCAAAATAAATAAACTTAAAAAATATTTTCTTCAATTTTTTTTAAGTTTTAAAGTAATCTCTATCCTCAATGTGGGCTTGAACTCACAACCCCAAGATCAAGAGTTGCATGCTCTACCAACTGAGCCAGCCAGGCACCCCTCTTCATAGAAAGTTTTAAAAAAACTATTAATTCAATCTCTTGTTCAATTTGTCTATTTCTTCTTATATAGTTTCAGTAGTTCTTATCTTTCTAGGAATGTGTTCACTTCACCTGGGTAGCTAATTTGTTGGTATACAATTGTTCATTATATTCCCTTAAAGGGGAGTTACAACACCATAAAGTTCTGAGTCAGTCATTAAAAAAAAAAAAAAAAAAAAAGAATCTTGGATTGTTGCAAGACTATTTCCAGAGACCTAAAAAAAAGTTGATTTTGACAGTTTTTTGCCACTGCCCTCGTTGCTTTTATAGTGAAATGAAATTTTGGATGTCCTCACTGCTGTTCTGTAAGTGCTTCTGATTACTGTCTGTTGTATATCTACTCCATATACACATACACATATATATTTAATAATGACTAATAAATTTAGTAATTTAATAATGACTATTTTAGTATCTCACACCCTCTAGGAGAGTTGGAAAGCCACACTTTGAAACTCTCATCCAGGAACAATTTCCAAATCATACCACAGAATTGGTTCCATAAGGATTCCTCTGTTTCTACTGCTGCTCCTGTTGCACACAGATGCTGCCACCTGAACCTTTAGGAAATTAGCTCCTTTAAGAAAGTACCTGCAACCATGGCTGCCACCTGTCCTAGCACTGACTCCACTAAATCACTTTGATTCACTAGCTCCCTGTCTCCAAGTCTAATGTAGGAGGATTTTGATTGATAGGTCACAAATCTGTGCTCTGGCTGTGAGCCTGGGAAGGTGATTATTAAATTACTATTTTAGGGACATCTGGGTGGCTCAGTCAGTTAAGTGTCTGATTCTGGATTTCAGCTCAGGTCATGATCTCACAATTCATGACCTCAAGCCCCACGTCTGCCTCTATGCTGACAGCGCAGAGCCTGCTTGGGATTCTCTCTCTCTCTCTCTCTCTCTCTCTCTCTCTCTCTCTCTTTCTCTCTCTCTCTCTCTCTCTCAAAATAAACCAAACCAACCAACAAACAAAAATCTTTAGTATTTGTTTAATATTTATTTATTTTTGAGAGAGAAAGACAGAGAATGAGTAGGGAAGGGGCAGAGATAGGGGGAGACACAGAATCTGAAGCAGGCTCCAGGCTCTGAGCCATCAGCATAGTGCCTGATGCAGGCTGGAACTCACAAACCATGCTCCTCTCTCACAAACCATGAGCACAAACCATGAGAGGAGCCGAAGTCATATGCTTAACTGACTGAGCCACACAGGTGCCCCCCAAAAATGTCTTAAAAAATTTTTTTTGAGTGTTTCTCCTTACTTCTTGCCAGGCCTCCTATGATAAGAATTCTCCAGACATGGGGAAGTTCTCTCCATTTTGCATATAATCCATACAATGTCATAATTAAGGCATAATGATTTGTACATTAAATGGTTGCTTGCGATAATAATTTTGCTTTCCATAAGTCTTCTTTACTCTTGGAACCACCTCACTGCACACTTTTTTCAAGTCACTTATTTGTTGAAGAAATGGAACATTCTAATTGTTGAATTTTCCATATTCCAGATTTAGATGGTTGCATTCTCATGGTAATTTAACATGTGTCTCCATTTCTTGTATTTCCTTGTTACTGGTGGTTGGATCTAGATTTAGCTGCCTTTAAGGTTTTTCTCTTTGTTGTTAAATATTTTGGCTTCACCAAGATGTATCTCTGTATAGATTTCACTGTATTTTTCCTACTTGCAATTTGTTGGTATATTGAATCTGTAGATTGTCTTTCATCAATTCTGGAAAAAATTCAGCCATTTTCTCTTCATATATTGCCTCTTATTCTGTCTCTTTTTCGGGGGAGGGGGGCAGGCCTCCCTGCAGGAAGACCTTAGTGCTCCTCTCCCATCCCTCAGCCATGCACCTTGCTCACCTTTTCAGCGGGCTGCTATATCCTTTATGTCATTTGTTTTCCATGGCAATTTTCATGTGTTTGTCTTTCCATGCTACATTTTAGATAGTTTCTTCTCATCTGTCCTTCAGTTTACTAATTTTAAGTTGCATCTACTCTTGTTTTCAGACTCATCCATTCTTGGTTTTTAATTTCATTTATTGTATTGTTTTATTTGTATAAGTTCTGATACTTTATCAGATCTACTATTGCTTTAAAAAAAAAAAATGTATTTAAAAAGAGGGGCAGGGGGAGAGAGAGAATCCCAAGCAAGCTCCAAGCTCAGTGTGGAGCCAACACCAGGCTTGATCCCGTGACCCTGGGATCATGACCTGAGCCAAAATTAAGAGTTGGACACTCAACCAACTGAGCCACCCAGGTGCCACTACTATGTTGCTTTAATAGCTTCCTCTTCTTTGGAGATATTTTCAAGCTTATATTTTATTTCAATGTAATAAGCATGGGGGTGCCTAATATCTGCTAGGTTTGTTCACTGTGTTCTCACTCATGGTGGATTTTATTATGTATTGGTTATTATGTTTGAAAAAACATTCATAGAAACAATCAGAAATCAAGGATGAAGAAATTATTTTCATTTGCTTTTCCAGGCACTTGAGGCCCCTTACTTTACTAGAACTATCTTAATCTGAATTCTGAGATTAAAGTTCCCTTAACTGCCCAGGTAAGGAAACTGGGTTCTCTTGTCTTTTGTAAGCCTTTAATTTGACTAATTGGGGTATCAGAGTCTCCCCTTGGGGGTGGCCTAGGGTTTTGACTTCTGTGCCCATTGGTAAGGCCATCAAACCCAACTTTGAGTGCTAGGCTTATTCTCCTGGTTTTAACATTCTCTTAGATTAGATTTTAGCCAGGTGAATTATTCATGATCTTTTTGGCTCTTTTAAGGATATTTAAAAATATTTTGCATCCTGCTGGTCTTCCAAAGGATTGGTTTGAATTACTTAGGCCATAATTGCTGAAAACAGAAGTATGGAATACTTTTTGAAAAAATTATGTCTGATAATTCTAATATAGTTATAGACATACACTTGAGTACATATTATTACCCTATATGGAGGAATGTGCTAATGCATGGAAATGTATGTACTACTAAATAAAAAAATAGAATATGATCTTAGGAGCATTTTATGGAATAATTTTAAGAACCTTTGACATCTTCATGTAATGCTTTTTCTTTTCTCATGGCAACAAATGTAGTTAATAAATTGTGACCACTGTTCCTAAATTGTACTAAAAATTTGCATACCTTTTCCAGAATTGCCAAGAGAACAGTAATTAATGCCTAATGCCTATGTATTTCCTGGTTAAGAGTATCTGATTGATTCTATTAAAAGGCAAAGGAGAGAAATTTGTCCCCTGTGTCTCTAAATGAAGAGAGGGATGATTTCATCAAGGGGCAAATATTTATACCCAGGAGAATTTAAATAGAAAGATTTAAACAACAGTAACACTAGTCTAGTAGTATTGTGGAACTTGGCTATGGGTCATTGGTAAATCTCTGTACCTGCCACTAACACCAAGACCCTCCTCTCTTGGGGTTGAAGATTTAAAAAAAAGGAAAGAATCCCACTGTCAGCAGAGAACTGAAAGTGATATGATACGGTGTGACTGAACGTCACTGTGTTGGTTGGGGAACAACAACAAAAAAACCCTTTTGTTGATGTATCTTCGTGTTCTAAAACATCATGCTAATAGTAATTAAAATAGCTTTTAATTAAACGAATAAGGTAAGACCTAGGCCAGGGTGAACTTATTCTCGGTTTTGACAGGCTCTAAGTCCTATGTTTACATGGATTATAACTAAAGAATAAATACATGAAAAACATAGAAGTGTATTTTAAAATTTTTTTTGCGTTTTTATTTTATTTTTGAGAGAGAGACAGACCACTAGTGGAGAAGGGGCAGAGAGGGAGACACAGAATCTGAAACAGGCTCCAGGATCTGAGGTGTCGGCACAGAGTATGACATGGGGCTCAAACTCACGGATGGTGAGATCATGACCTGAGACGAAGTCGGACGCTTAACCAACAGAGACACTCAGGTGCCACAGAAGTATGTTTTAAATAAGATCAAAAGTAAAATTGGGGAGTCTTTTTGTTTCTGATGCAGTCGTTCAAATGTATAATTTAAAAGAACTTGAATTGTATCCATACTGCATGTATTTTAAAATCACTTTTCATCCAGAATATGAAGTAATGCGTACTTGAAAATGCCTTTTCCTTTTCCTTATTTCCAATATGTTAAGTGCTGTGCTACAGTCCTAGAAAGTAGTAATGAAAATTCTTAGACTTATTTTCAGTATTTAAAAAAAAATTTTTTTAACGTTTATTTTTGAGACAGAGAGAGAGCACGAACAGGGGAGGGGCAGAGAGAGAGGGAGACACAGAATCTGAAACAGGCTCCAGGCTCTGAGCTGTCAGCACAGAGCCCGACGCGGGGCTCAAATTCACGGACTGTGAGATCATAACCTGAGCCAAAGTCGGACGCTTAACCGACCAAGCCTCCCAGGCGCCCCTATTTTCAGTATTTTAAAAGTCTGATAGAAATCACAGATTTTAAAAAATCTGCACAAGCCAATGAAAATATTATTGCTTTGATTTTGACTGGCAATAAATTTGGTGGTATGATGCTGATTATCACACTATGGAAATTCTGATTGGCTCAGTTGTTTAAGCATTGGACTTTTGATTTTGGCTCAGGTCATGATCTCACAGGTTCATGGGATTGAGCCCTGCAGCAGTCTCGGGATCTGCCAACAGCAGAGAGCCTACTTGGGATTCTCTCTCTCTCTCTCTCTCTCTCTCTGCCCCTCTCCCCAGCTTGTGCGAGCACTCGCTCTCTAAAAAAAAAAAAAAAGTATCATCACATGAGAGCAATATACTTGATAACATGTATTCAAAACATATAGTCCATGGAAGAATATATTTAAAAGACTTGTCCTGGTAATGGAAAATGTTGGAACTATCCTAAAATACCACTTAGCCCCCACTATCACATCATTCTTTCATCCTTTCACTTACATGGTCTATGAGAAACTTATGTCCCAAATGTCTCCTGGTTCAAGAGACAACCTAAATAATCACTGTCAATCCCATTGGACAGATCTGTCATGAGAATAAGGAGTTTGCTACAGATTATCAAGGCTTCAGTGTAATCAGAGGAAAAAGAATCAATCAACTGTACTAAAATCTTATTTTCCTACAAAAGATCTCAGTACTTACAAATTAATTGTATTAAAGACTGCTGACCAATCTTAATGCTAACAGATCATTCCCATAGGTGGCAAAAGCTTGTTCAAAATCTAGGACTCAAGAGATGCTTAAGGGAATAGAAATCTAAGATTCCAAAATGTAGTGCATTTTTTTTCTTTAAAGATTGTTTGAGAGAAAGTGCAGGCACACATGAGTGGCAAAGGGGTAGAGAGAGAGACAGCAAGTGAGAATTCCAAGCAGGCTCTGTGCTGTCAGCCCAGACGTCTGCACAGGGCTTGAACTGTGATATCACAACCTGAGCTGAAACCATGAGTTGGATGCTTAACTGAGACACGCAGGTGCCCTGTGAGTTGATATTTTTAATTAGCTAACTTCTACAATTGTAAAATCAGGAGATTAACCAAAATTTTGCATAGGGCCTTTTGTGGGGTTGGCAGCTCCTGTCTTTTAATAAAACTATCACCCTATGTAAGTGTTGACAACCCAAGACACAAATACCGGAGAACATCTGAAGACACCCCTTGTGCAACCTCATCAATGATAGCAAATTCAGTAAATTTTAGTCAGTTACCATAAAAGCCACCAACTGCAAGAGCCTTTTAAAGTAGATAGCTTTCAAAGAATTTCTCTGAATCCACCCTTAAAATATTTATGTATGGATAGGCATTTTTCTGTCAGAAGAGAATTCATTTTTGGTCAGATTCTCGAAAGGACATAACCACTGGAACAGCATAAGGAAAATTTTTTTTTTTTAGAGAGAGCACGTGCGAGCAAGCACATGAGCAGGGAGGGGCAGAGAGAGGGAGAGAATCCCAAGCAGCTCCACACTGTCAGTGCAGAGTCTGTTAGGGGACTTTATCTCACAAACCCTGACATCCTGTCCTGAACTGAAAATTGAGTAGGACGCTTAACCAACTGAGCCACCCAAGCACCCCTGCAAGACACTTTCTTACATATTTCTAATTTGTGTTGGCCTTTGATAAACTCTAACCATTCTGTTATTCAACATTTCTAGGTTTTAAGTAAATCTGAAATTATACTGAATATCCTTTTTAAAACTACAACTCCAGGCACCTGGATGGCTCGATCGGTCGAGTGTCTGACTCTGGATTTTGGCTCAGGTAATGACCTCACGGTTTGTGGGACTCTCTTCCCCTCTCTCAAAACAAACTTAAAAGAACAAACACCCTACAACTTACTCCCAACACCCTCTGACAATATACCTCCCCCCAAATGGGGGTACACCTTTTTAATAAGATTTTTAAGTTTTCTCTACCCCCAACATGGCACTCAAACTTACAACCCTGGGATAAACACACATGCTCCACTGCCTAAGCCAGACAGCAACCCAAAGGGGTGCACCTCTTAAATGACTCCTAAAAGAATAAAACCAGGGGTCAAACTGCCACATAAACACAAATCTTCAGAATGTTTATTTTCCTATAATCCCCAGGACAGCACTATATTCTATCCTAGTTTATAAAAAGCAGTGAAGTGTTATAGGTGGTTTCTTACCATTTCAACCAAAATTTGTTGCAATTCCACATCCAACCCAAGACAAAAATACGAAACCCCATCTAATCCTAACAGACCATATTTTATGAATGACTTCATAGAAAAGGCAATAAAAAATAGTATACAACTGCAGCATCCTTAAAAGTGATTCAGTGAAATTTCGCATCCCGTGGTTGACATCTTAACAAATCTTGGTATTGGGTAGTGAAGTTTTCATATATTAAAAAATTATTAAAGTGTAAGATTATCAAGAAGTCCAGTCCCTATCACCATTTTGAATGATGCATCAGAGAATGGAATAAAAGCTCTGCTTATCCACATTAGTACCCCAACACACATCTTAATTCTTAATATCCCCAATTATATAAATTTAACTGAAACTAATGAAATCAAGTTTCTATTAGGATGAGAAACACCACACAGAACTTGGTCAAAACCATTCAGATAGCATACTTAACAAAATACACAGGCTACTTGAATGTTTGTCATAGGCTTTCAGAATTTCCATCCTCACCCCTTCAATTAACTTATCAAATTAGTTCTAAATGAATACTTCAGGGTATCTTGGTAACTTTCATTCATCAAAATCAAGTGCCTAGAGCACTTTTCTTGGCTTATTTAAAATTTACATCATTTGGCACTTAAAGAGCCTAAATTCTTAATGAGTCCAAAGCCTCTTGAGGGGGTAAAAAACCAAGCACATTGTTTTTTGTAAACCTCAGACAATAATCTCTAGATGTAGTGTATTTTTTCAAAGCCATATATACCAAGACTTGATTGAAGAGTTTGGATTTTGTTTAAAAAGCCTTTATTCATTTTTGATCAGGGAAAGGACAATCTCAATGTCAACTTGTCACCTAATCATAAATTTGAACTTAACAGGATTCACTGCCCTAGACACTGCACCTACAGACTTTGACAACGTAACTTAAAATGAAAATCTCCCTTGTTCCCTAAGGTTGCATGTTGAAAGAATAAACAGTCCCTTGCAATAACCAACATTGGTACTTGGCCTAGGTTTAAGGTCAAATAGCAAAACAGGAGCAGAACAAGGCCAAGTGCATTGTAACTTGATAGCCAGCGAGTACAAACATCATTAAACACAGAAAGCTGCAGGCACCAAATAAAACAAAAGGCAGGTTCATCAGCATAAAAAATTTACATTTGGTTGAAGGTGAGGTCAACTGCTCTGCATATGAACACGTATGCCAATCCTAAAGGCTAATGTAGAACCACAGAAACAAAACTTAAAAAAAACCCTTAAATCCAACTACACTGAATGTAAAATTTGAAGCTTAGATTTACCCAGGAATTTCTCCAAAACCTAGAGCTAAAACTGCTTGATTCACCAGGAAAATCTGTTGTAATGACTCAGTCACCTTAGATTTGCATTGACATACATAAAATTTAAATTATACTTTTCCTCACTACTATGTCTGAATATGGAATGCTTAACTATGCAGCTCATGCACTAATGCATTAAAAATGATGGAATCTACTAGCATGACTTTTTCTAAAAACTCACACCACATTAACAGTTAACACCCAATATAGCTTCCTAAAAGAAAACATTTTGTTCAGTTTGGTGCTTGCTGTGACAATACCAATAGAATACAACTGACTTCCTCAAGTCACTACTTCAAATATCTGCATCTAACTTTTGCTCAAATTTTAACCACCTCATACCTATCTGCCAAAATCCTTGTAACGATTTCGGATACTCAAACTGTAGCTCCAACACACTGTTTAACAGTGCCTTTTCCCTGGGTATATCTGGATGTTTTAATCAAGAAAACAAGTAAAGTCATGGTATTACAATTAGCCAAAGCTCTAACAGACCAGATTCTGAATGAGCTTACCCTAATCAATGGCTTTCCAGAGACAGGAACAAAGCACAATCACTTCTATTTACGAAAAGGAACTACCAACATGCTTTGTGCTAAAAAGGTACAGTTCTTCAAAATATAATCCAGAAGACTGATGGTCTGCTAGAAAGCTTCCACTAATGACAACACTATGACAAGGTCTCCAAATACACAGAGAAACGTTACAGGTGTGGTGGAAACCTCAGCAGGGAAATGAAGCCTTAGAGCATAGACTACATCTAACAAAAAGGGGGAACAGGGGCACACTGTAGCTGGCTATTCGTAAAAGGACCACAGTTTCTCCCTATGGACCAATATTCCCTACAAAATAAACTGTGCCTCAATTATTGCTTATTTTAAATTACACTTTTACAGAGCTATTTAGTACCTGACGCAGAAAAACAATCACGTAAGGAAGCATTTATTTGAGGTTTAACATGAAATCATACAAATAAAATTTGTATAAACACAAATCCACATTGAGTCATAACACAGATAGCAAAAGACAAAGTAAAAACAAAGAAAACTAATTGGCGGCTATATACAGTTGGACACAGTTGTATCTTGTACACTAGAAAGTCTTTTACAAAATAATCATCTTAGATCAACAGAAGACCAATCTTCAATGTCGTCCTGCAAGATGGGTTAACTTTAGCAATCTCCTCCTAAAAACAAAAACAAAATAGCAATTAGATTTGTGTAACTCTGAAAGCTTTCAAAGGTCCACTTTCATGAATTGTTTTAAGTCCTCAATTTATTCTTTTCTTCAATAATTAAAGATCACATGCATATTCAATTGCAAAATGTAGATTGGGTAATTAATATTCACCCTGCAGTTTCCAAATGATAGTGAATTTAAATTTAGTAAGGAATCAGGGAATGCAATGTTCCCATATTCAGACTGAAGTATACTAGATTTAGGTCTACTAGAAGCATCTCTAGTAAGCCAAAAAATGCTCTTACAAAAATGAATTCCTAATAGGCTTATTATAAGACCACGAATTGCTGTGTGCATATGATCTTTAATTTATATCCCAGATTTTAAAGTTCTTGTTTTGGTTTGTAGATTTCACTATTAGCTATAAAAAGAAAAAGCAAGCATTAAATCTTAAAGAATGAACACTTAAAATGAGGCTCCACAATTGAAATACAACACTAAACAGAAGACCAAAATGATTAAGCTGTAAAAAGGCATTTATGTACTTTAACTCCTGTAAAAAACCATTTAAGTTAAGTTTAGACACTTAATCTTCAAAAAGATTAAAAAAGAAGCCAAAGTCTGAAGTTTTCCACTTTAATCTTTACGCTGGTACATGAAGTTGGAAGAGACCATACCACAGGACAGCGTTTTCTGGTGTATGCCTTGCGCTCTGCCCGCAACGTGCGACCCCCAGAGATAGACGTGGTCAGGGTGACACACGGCCTGCAATGAAGTTCCCGCTGGCGGGTACAAACAAGGTATAATGTCAGAGTTAGAAGACAACATTCTTGTTTTCCTTAAGTTGTACCCATTTCAGTACTTTACCTGTTAATAGTTCTAAAATGTTTAATTATTCCTCTAGACCACCTGGTACACAAAGCAAACAGAAAAACTCTTAAGTTTTTCTGTAATACTAAAGAAGGTGAGATAAGACTTTAAAGTTAAAGATCTATAGACACTTTAGGCAAAACAGGCTCATAAAGCAATTAAAAAATTAACAATTTAGTAAAAACAGACTACATAATATTTTGTTTTTACTTATTTTTCATTTGTCTATTGATCTTTAAATTAAATTAGACATTTCCACTGGTTTCTTGTACTCTTATACACACCTGCTTTCTCCAACGTCCTCCTTTAGTATGGCTGGTAATTGTTTTGGTGATTGCCACCCCCTCGAGACGCCTTGCCGTAAGTGCTCTGTTGGCCTATTTTGAAAACACAAAAAAATTACATTAAGAATGCTTTCTATAAAAGTTTCATCATAAATATTAATAGAAAACTATTAAATGTGTAATACTCTGCATGCCAAAACATCAAACCATGTATTTTAAATAGCTATTATAAACTAGTCATGTATCACATACTCCACAACATTTCTAACCAAAGTCTTTGTCAGTAACCATCCTATGACTATCAAATGCTCCAAAAACTCCCAAACACTTCAAAAAACGGAAAACCCACACACAATTGCAGAATGGGATTGCACTTTTAACACTGAATTTTAATACCATTGGTTTATGAAATTAAGTTAAATATTCTTACCACTGTAGTCTGCATATCCCTGTCCATATCCATAGTTCCCATAGTTATACCCAGTATAATCATAGCCGCCATAGCCACTATAGTTTTGATCACCACCATAGGCACTATTGTAATTTCCATATCCTTGATCATAATAGTTATTAAATCCTTGGTTCCAGTTTTGGCCCTGACCTGAAACAATGCACAATGATTGTTAGGAGACAACTTCTGACCCCCAATCCTAACATAAAATGTTGTGTTCCTGTCTCTCACTCCACAAATCTTAAACAAGCAGAATGTACATCTATATTGCTATCTGACTAGAGAAAATTATTATTTTAATTATCATAAAAGGGGGCAGAAAGTCCAATTGTGCCAGTTATCAAGCTTCCTACATGTAATGGAAAATCAGGACAGGGGCACCTGGGTGGCTCAGTTGGTTAAGCAACAGACTTGATTTCAGCTCAGGTCATGATCTCAAGGTTTGTTGAGTTCAAGCAGAGCCTGCCTTTGATTATCTCTTTCTGCCCCTCCGCCATGCGCACAGGGGCGCACTGTCCTTCAAAATAAATAAACTTTAACAGGAAGGAAAATCAGGAGAAGGTGAAAACAGGTAGATTGTTTAGCTTTAAAACAAGGACTCCTGCCCAAAAAAACCCCTATCATGCCATGATGTACCATGTAATCTTAACCACATTAAGTGGTATTATTTCTCCATTCGTAATGGCCCTGTCAGGCTGGCCATTCTTTGAAGAGGTGAAACCAGTAAACTAACAAAAACCCACCCACTAACCTGAAAATTTTTCATATTCAAACAGTTTAAAACTAGCTTTAGTTTCTTATGGGCTTATTCCTATTTAGCAATTTGCAGCCTAAACCACTGAGCCATCTTCAAAGAATTAAGTCTCACCTCGTCCACGACCCCTAGTACCACCTCGTCCACCAGCTGCAGCACCTCTTCCTCCTTTTTGTTGTTGCTGTTGCTGCCTATAGACCTCTTTGGGTTGTGCAACTTTGATTTCACACTATAAACACATTAAAAAAACAAATAGAATTTTTACTATGTCAAGCCCTTTTATTCTTCTCAAAACAAATTGAGAAATTCACCAGAAGAAACAAAAACCACCCTCAACATTTTCACTTAATAGAATCAAGATGGCTTTACCTTCCCAGAACCAATTTGATGATATCTGCTTTCTAACAATTTCTTTACTGGCTCTTCATCTGTATATGTAATAAAGCAAAATCCTCTTCTTTCATTTGTTTTTGTATCCATGGGAAGTTCAATATTTTCAATCTGAAATCAAGAAGCACACTCACGATCATCCAGTAATGATAAAAGCTACCAAAAGGTTTTAGAACACCCCAGGTCCTTTCCAAGTTTCAAACACATATTGCATGTTACTCTAGTCACATTACATCTGTATAAAAGCTCCTACTTTACTGTCAACTCAAACTGCAAAGATTCGTCTGTGAAGCATTTAGAAAGGAGAGCAAAACTTCATTTATTATTTTGTACCCAATAGATGCCATTGGTAGAAGTCCAAACACTGACCACACCAAAGCACCTGTGATTTGGCCAAAACAAATTCAGTATCGGTTTCCATCATAGCACAGTAAACAGTGATTAAGGTAGTGACTAAAAAGGACCTGAGTAGTTAGTTTAATCTCTTCCACATCGGATAATGTTCTTTTCTGTAAAAAGCCGGGATTACATAAACATACACAAAAGTAGTCATAAAGCGCACCTCTCCGAAGGCTCCAAAATATTCTTTAATTTGTTCTTCAGAAGTATCTGGGCTCAATCCACCCACAAAAACCTTTTTGGGAGGTTCTTTCCCTTTTAAAGCTTTGGCCCTTTTGGGGTCTATCAATTTGCCATCCAGTTTGTGTTCTTTCAGTTCCAAAACCTACAAGACAAATTTAATCTGACAACGCTATGCAAGGAAAATCCCCAGACAATTTGCAAAAATACACAGAAGGACTACAATGCAAAACCTGCTCCTACCTTATCAACACTAGCAGCATCTTTGAAAAGCACAAATCCAAATCCTCTTGATCTTCCAGTCACTGGATCTGTTTTTATTGTACAGTCTACAACTTCCCCAAATCGAGACAAATATTCAGTCAGATCTTTCTTGCTTGTATCCCAGCTCAAGCCTCCAATAAACATTTTACTAGAAATAAAGTTATTTTTTTAAAAAAGATTAGCAGCGCCTCACACGATTACTTCAGTTCTGGAGTTATGTTAACTACGAACCAAGCACGGGGAAGTTTAACTGTATATGCAAGGAATTCAATCCGGGTCTACAGATCAAGTATTAAAACAAAAAACACAAACCCTCTCCCCAATTCTATCGAGGTCGCTTATTCGAAACAGTGGACAGCGTGCTCGCCATGCTTCATGATACGAAGTTTAAACAAGATCAGCAAAGTATGTTCGATTGCTTTAAGATTTAAAAACCCCAACTTCCTAAGCTGATCCCTCACAACTTAGGTTCATCCTCTTTCACAGATGTCAAGCCAACATGCCACCTAAAGAACTCTTAACACGTCCTGGGGATCCAAGTACCACTCACACACCGATTCCAAACGAGTAATGCCGTAACACCGCCCAGGAAAACTGCGCGAGGCCCTAGCACAGACACAATGAAAAGGCGGCAGCAGCTGCAGCATGTGGCGCAGCGAGGCCGGCCCCTCCCCCTCGGGCCCCACGCGGCGCCTGCGCACTCGGGGCACAGACGACGCCGCCGCCGCCCTCCTCCTCCAACTCCTCCGCCCTTCCCCCACCCTCCGCTGGAGTCACCCCTCCGTTTCCTACTTTCCTCTTTCCTCTAAGCTAGTGGGGCCCGGCGGGCACGCGAGGAATCGACTCGGGGCAAGAACCGGGATAGCGCGCGGCTCCCGAAGGATGAAGGGCGCGTGCGGCGCGCTGGGGGAGGGGGAAGAGAGAAGCGTGCGGTACCCGTCATCCTGCTGATTCTTGCTCGCGTTGATCTTGGATCCCTCTGCGAATTCCTCTATGTTGCTGTACTCGTTCATGTCCTCCATGGTGGCAGAGCTGTCGGCCGGGGGATGCTGGCGCGCAGTCCGGGTCGCGGCAGCAGCGGCGGCGGAGCGTTGTATGGAGCTGGATTTAAAATGGCGGCGGAAGAGATCCGGGCGCCGCCTGCGCCCTCCCTTTATAGCCGCCCCTCCCGCCAATCGGGAGGGCTGCTGGGCGGTGACGTGGCGCTGGGCCCGGCGCGCCCCCTGCCGGGCGGAGCTGGGAGCGAGCGAAGGGAGGAGCGGGGCGAGCTGCCGAGGCGCCCGCGGCCGCCAATGGGAAAGGCTGCGGGAGGCTAAAGTAGCGGGAGCAGAGGGGAACAATGGCGGCGGCACATGGGAGAGCCGGGGCGGGACCTCCATCGCGGCCCTCCCGGTGAGGAGCGAGGTCGCGGGTGAGGGGACGCGGGCTTAAGATGAGAGAAGCGTCAGAAGAGAAAAACGAAGGGGCGAAAAGTCCTGGGGTCAAAAATCCCGAGCAGTGCCGTCGCAGGGCCACAGTCCCTCTTGTCTTGAGAGCCTTTGTCTCTGGCGTCCGGTCCAGCCCACTCCTAGTACAGAGCCATCAACCCCGCCTTTTTCCAAAGCCCTCGGTCCCCCAGTGCGGACTGCTGCGGTGGCGGCTGCTGCTATCGATTAGCACCGTGGCCGGGTCGCTCCAGAAAAAGGCGGACTGCGCCCGGCGCCGGCGGCTGAGACAGCGAGCGCGCTCCGCCGCGCGCACGCGTGTTTTGTCCTCGAGCTGGCTGGAACCAGCCGAACAGGAAGCGGGCGCGCGGTGGCCCCTCCGGACAGCGGCGCGGCGCGGGCGCCTCTTCCGCTACCGCCACAGGCGCGCGGGCCGAGGAAGCGCGGCGGGCCTCCCTAACCGATCGGCGGGAGCCCGGGCCGACGTAGTCAGGCAAACCAGTCCCGGTACGGCCTCTTTTGCTGGCTGAGGACGGGAGGAGGGGCGCAAGCCCGGTCAGGTTACTGTAAATATGCAAAAGCGGAGGCAGTGGGCGGGGAGGGGGCTAGGTGCCGTAGAGGGCAAGGGGCACTCACATCCCCGGCGCGCCACTCGCGGGGCTCCCGTCTGCACGTGCCCCGGGCCTCTCCCGCTCGCTCAACCAGTCTGCGGAGAGCGCGCGCGCGCCCGCGGACCCGGCTCCCGCGTTCGCTTCTTTGTTCCCGCCCACGCGAGGCCCATTTTGACGGATCGGGTTCGAGGCCCTCTGGCGGCCAATCGGCATCGACGCATTTACCTCCCCCCACCCCTTCGGAACCCTGCGAGGACCGCCCCCTTTCCCTGCCCACGTGGTCTCGTCCTCTGGCCCTTGGCAGCTCTGTACTTCTGGGCCCCTGTACGGCCGTGTGATCCACCTTTAGGGGCGTGGAAGTGGTCCTGTACCTTAAGCTTCGGGCCGCACGCGATTGCCGGGTGGGCGATTCTTGCGGGGCTGTCGGAAGCCCAGAACGGTGCTGAGGGCGCAGCCGGCGCCGCCCTCTGCCCTACCTACCAGTAGGCCGATTCTGGTAGTTGCATCCGGTAGGGAAATGGTCGTGCTTTGCGTGCCCGCCGAAGTCACTGTGATCCTGTTAGATATCGAAGGTACCACAACCCCGATTGCTTTCGTGAAGGTGAGGGGCGGAAGGGAGCGGGGAAGTGACTTGTGCTTAAAAGCATTAAAAACATTTTTTTTAGGTATTGCAGGCCTTGTACTACAGACGCGAGGCGTAGGAAAGGTGGTGTGGCTTTGCGCCGCTCTAGATGGGAGGAAGTAGAAAGGCTGCGGCAGGTTGCGGGGATCTTTTCGTCACCGCACCCTGTTCATCATCCTCGCCATTCCCTGTCCTTGGTTAGATGCTGATGGGTGGGGAATGGGTGGAGATGGTGGCGAAAAAGGGTGGAGGAGGGCAGATGCGCTCGGACTGGGAGAGGCGAGGTGGGCGCCCCCCGCCGGCCAGGTGTGCGCCCTGTCGCCCCGCAGGTGAGCGCCTGCTTGGCTCTCGGTTGGGCCTGGCTAGGCGGTGGCTGCCATGGAGTGGTCCTGGAGACGTCTAGTCGCGCAAAACGTAGGGTGAAGTGTCAAGATAACTTTTCAGGTAACCCTGGTATCTTGGACCATGGTGGTTATTCTTCGCCCCTTCCCACTCTTGCAACATTAGTGGCCAACTGCATGCTTCGTGTTACTGGATTGGGCAAGGTGGAATGTAGCGCTGATTTATTAAGCTATAGATCAAACATGTCTAGATTCCGTTCATTTTCCTCTGAACACCATGGAAACTTGGAGGTCTTACACAGAGCCTTTCTTCTAGGGTGTCATTATTAACCAAACACTTGCCTACACGTAATTCATAAGCATATAGCTCTGCTTTTAGCAGAGTTTTAAAAAATACATACGTTCTATCAGAGTAAGTAGCAAGCATTTGTGTAATTTGTAAAAGAATTCCTTGGTCTAGTCTACCCTTTATTTGATTTCTAGAGGTTTAAGATAAAAGCATTAACTAGAAGCGTTTACATACAGTAATAGGTTACTTACAATGTAGGAAAAACCCATCTTTCAACAAACAAAGCGATCTGAGTTTTAAATATTTTTACGTTTATTTGTTTATTTTGAGAGACAGAGAGAGTAGGGAAGGCGCAGAGAGAAAGAGGGAGAGAATCCCAGCAGGCTCAGTGCTGTCAGCACAGAGATCATGATCTGAGCTGAAATCCAGTCGGTGACTTAACTGACTGAGCTACCCAGGCACCCTGAGTTAAAAATTTATTTTATTTTATTTTATTTTTTTATTTTTGAGAGAGAGAGAGAGAAAGCACAAGCAGGGGAGGGACAGAGAGAGAATCTGAAGCAGGCTCCAGCTCCAAGGTGTCAGCTCAGAGTCCTAGGGTCCTAGGCGGGACTTGAACCCACAAACCGAGAGATCATGACCTGAGCTGAAGTTGTCCGCTTCACCAACTAAGCCACCCAGGCACCCCGTGAGTTTTAAAATTTTTTGTTAGTTTTATTTATTTATTTTTTTATTTTAAAATGCTTATTGGGGCACCTGGGTGGCTCAGTCCGTTAAGCAACTGACTTTGAGCCCTGCGTCAGGCTCTGTGCTGACAGCTCAGAGCCTGGAACCTGCTTCGGATTTTGTGTCTCTGTCTGCTTCTTCCTCGCTCATACTCTCTCAAATAAACATTAAAATTGTTTTTAAAAAATGTTGATTTATTTTGAGAGAGAAAGAGGAGCAGAGGGAGAGGGAATCCTCAGCGCGCTCCACGTTCAGCACAGAGCTGGAAATGGGACTTCATCTCACAACCTTGAGATTGTGCATGACCTGAGCCAAACAGGAGTCCCACTCAACTGACTGAGCCACCCAGGCACCCAAGTTAGTTTTATTTTGAAAATTACCTGTGAAGAATGATTTTCTTGATGTCAATCAAATAAACATTTTAGGACTTCAATATAGAACCACTTGCAAATTTTTTAGAAGAATCACAATACCATCTTAGCACATGTTCCTAAGAAATCTAATTTGACATTTTTTCTCAGTTTTTAATCATGTCAGAGGCCTCTGCAGAAATGTTCAGGATTGACCAAATGCTGTTAATGGAGTTGACTTTCTTTTTCCTACTGATTGTGACAGAACCATTGCTTTCTTAGAGTTTTCAGAGAAAAAATGATTCCTCATATTTGTGGTTTGTAGTTCACAGCTTATTATCTCCACCAAGGGTAATCACAGGAGAGGTAGTGATGTGGCATAAGATATATACATCCCATTCTTGGAAAGTTGGTTAGGGAATAGGATACTTCATGCAAATCAGTTTTTTTAATGCTTATTTTGAGAGAGAGAGCAAGAGCAAGGAATAGGCAGAGAGTGAGGGAGAGAGAGAGACTCCCAATCAGGTTCTGTGCTGCCAGTACAGAGCCCAATGTGGGACTTGAACCCACAAACTATGAGTTCGTGGCCTGAGCTGAAACCAGGAGTCAGATGCTTAACCTACTGAGCCACCAGGTAGCCCCATGCAAATCAGTTTTATAACAAAATATAGGTGCCTCTCCCACCTCTTCCCAATCCTGTCTTCTGCCAGATGACATTATGAGCCACTTCTTGAAATCTTTGTTTATGGTAGACTAATTCTGACATCTTCCTGAGAGTTAAAATGCCTTCATGGCCTAAATAGATTTTTCTTTTTTTTAAGTTTGACACTGATCTATAGGTAAAGTCAAGGCAGGCTACAAAAATGATTTGGGGATTTTATTCAAAGGATAGTTTCTTGTGCTTTGTCCTATAATCTATTATTATTTTTTCATAATGATTATCGATCTATTGTAGTCTAATAACCTGTTATTAATTTGTTACACATTACTTTATCGAAACTGGTGTTTCTAAAAGTATGTTCATCACTTCTCTGCCTTTTGGCTAAGATCAAGTATAAAAGTATGTTGTGTTTTTTTTATTTAAAAAAAATTTTTTTTAACATTTATTATTGAGAGATGGAGAGACACAGAACATGGGCAGGAGAGGGGCTGAGAGATGGAGAGACACAGAATCTGAAGCAGGCTCCAGGCTCTGAGCTGTCAGCACAGAGCCTGACACGGGGCTCGAACTCACAAACCGCAAGATCATGACCTGAACCGAAGTCAGACGCTTAACCGACTGAGCCACCCAGGTGCCCCAAGTATAAAAGTATGTTAAGAAGAGCATTAAGTCTGTGTGGATATTTATAGTAACTATGCAAAAAGGATTCCATTATTAAATGCACTTTTGGGAAATGTTAGGCTATACATATTCAACTAGGTTTCTTCATTGCACAGCTTCTCTGAGCTTTTCTATCATACGTACACACACACACACACACACACACACACACACACACACACACACACGTTTTATAAGTCTTCAAGAGAGTGGCATTTCACAAATTTACTTGAACAAAAAACTTTGAAGACTATGTCAGAGACTAACTTTTGGACATCTTTTATTTATTTATTTTTGTTTGTTTTTGAACATCTTTTAAAGAGGTACTAAATTATGTCCTTCTTGAATCTCTGAGGATGGAGGTGGGAATCGGACTTTATTTACTTTGGACTTTATTAGTCACATTAGGTGTATGGAACATGTAGCCCCACTTCCTATGGAAACAAACATTGAGTATTGTATATAGGTGACTTGTATACTTGACTCATTCTCAGAAACTCTGAGGTGTGTGCACTGTCTGAATTTTACTGATAGGAAATTAAGGTTCTTAAAAGTTGAACTATTATACCTAGGATTTGAACCCAGATTGTCTGTCTGAGAAACTCTTACATTTTACATTATTGCACTTGATCTCTAAAATGGAAACCACAGTGCTTGTTCCGTGACTTTGCTTGGCTTCTGTGTATGTTAAATGACACAGTTGATATGATAACACTTCAATCAACACGAAGTATCGTAAAAGGATATGGTAACAAATTTTAATTTATACTACCTCTTGGAGGGACGCCTGGGTGGCTCAATTGGTTGAGCGACCGACTTCAGCTCACGTCATGATCTCATGGTTTGTGAGTTCGAGCCCCATGTCGGTCTCTGTGCTGACAGCTCAGAGCCTGGAGCCTGCTTCTGATTCTGTGTCTCCCTCTCTCTCTGCCCCTCCCCCACTCATGCTTTGTCTCTCTCTGTCTCAGAAATAAATAAGCATTTAAAAAAATATATATACTGCCTCTTGGTGATAGGTTTAGGAGTGAACCCTTGAACCATAATAACTATAGTTGAGTCTTTATTTGCAGATTTGGTTCTGTAGTTGAATATACTATGAAAATTGAGTATTGTCAAAAATTGCTCTTGAAGCAATTAGGAATTAGGAAGCAATTTAAGAAGTCATTCCTCTTTATAGGCTGATTTCCATTTTCAGTAAGTCATGCATTCAGTTTTCCTTTAGGGTGGAAACATATCCCTGCTTCTTCCCTTTAGCATCAGAGGAAGTAGTTGGTTTGGGATTAGGTGATATAAATGAAAAATATGTTGTGTCAAACATTGGCCTCATACTGAGCCACTCACACTGTAAGAGACAGTGGGAAACTGAGACTGTTTCATTGGGCAACAGAACACCCCCATTAAGTGGAATAACAGATTGCCAGCACTGGCTCTGGTTATTTTTTCCTCCTTTTTTTTTTTTTTTTTTTTTTTGGGCTGAACACTTACAGTTAAATGTGTATATGATGTACCTTAACTATATAAGATAGCACTTTTTAAAAATAAATTTTATTAATGTTTATTTTTGAGAGAAAGACAGTGTGAGAGAGGGAAGGGCAGAGAGAGAGGGAGACACAGAATCTGAAGCAGGCTCTAGACTCTGAGCGACATGTCAGCACAGAGCCCGATGTGGGGCTCGAACTCAAAATCCGCAAGATCATGACCTGAGCCAAAGTTGGATGTTTAACCAACTGAGCCGCCCAGGCGCTCCTATGTAAGATAAAACTTAACAGTTTGCAATAGCTCATGGGATTCCCTAGACTCCTCCCAGTCTGGGAAATGGTGTTCTCTGGACAGCCTGCTGCTCTATTACGACATGCCTCAGCCCTTAGGTGTCAGACAACAAAAACAATGGTTTTATTTACCAGCTAGTGTATCTTATTTTCTCTTGAGTCATAGCATTGTCTAATTTTTAGAACAGGAGGGGCTCCTCGATGGAATCATGCAGTGAATGTTCAACCGACTAATTAATTTCTCATGAGTTGATGCCTGGAGGGATGTCCTGTGTGAAGATCATTACAATTTGTTGGAGGCAGAGCAGCGGTAGAGCCCAGCTTTCCTTAGATATTCACAGTGCATCTGAATTCTCAAAGCCTCTAGCCCCGCCCCTCACTGCAGGCAATATGCCTCTGGAGTTTGTTTTCTTTTCGGGTGCTGATTCTGATCCTTTACAGTGCTGATCTCCTAACATTTTTTGGTCATATACACCATCAGCAGAATTGGAGCATGCATTGCCAGTAGAATTTATAAATTGTGAACACATTTTATGGTCTAATTTGAAGTTATAAAACACAGTGGAATTTGAAGATGAGATTAAAGTAATAAATGTAAACAAAGGTTGTTACACTCTGTTCCCTTACCCTGTTGAATCATCTTGCATGGCCGTGGAGCCACCACTTGATTTTTGTCCATGTGTTGTAATACTCACTTTCTGACTTTGCATGGTGTATTATTCCAGTGTTTTTAATCTATAAGCCTGAGAAATAACACCATCACCTGTCTCTGTGGTTATCCTGTCAAGAGCCTTCAACTATTGTTTCTGGGTTTGGAGACAATTATCCTCTTGTTTCTGAAAATACTCTTTAATTTGGTGGGTTTCCTGTTGTTACGTGCTGAATCTGTACACCTAACAGTTGACGTAGTTATGTTCTATAAAGTCACCGAGAATCTTATATTAGCAAATAATGAATCATTGCCCCTAGAGAAAATACAGGGTTAGGTTCCTGTGAGCCTCTGGTCATAGCGTTTCTGTGAGCTGATCAGTAGTAACCTTGTCTTATGTGTGTTTCTGTTTCCCTTAATATATGTTACTGATAGATTAACATTGAACTCACAGCCAGTGGCACTGTAACTCATGCTGTAGTGTAGCCTATCTAAACACCTGTATTTTCTCCCTAAGGCACATCACAGTTTCTTGGGCTTAGGAACATTAGGCAGCACTTAGGCACTTTGCTTGGGAGCCCTTTTGAAGTGCAAGGTCACCAACAAAAAGCACAAAATGCAAAAAATATGTCAGTAAATCGACTCTGAAAAGGACACTGGTTTAAACTATGAGAGGTGAAACAAGTCAAATCGTCACTTTGTGTGGGGGAATGTGTACATCAAGTGTTTACAGATTTTTGCCACTTTGCACGTGTACCTGTTTCTGAATGATCAGGAAAGTGCAGCAAGTATTGATTTTGGGGTTACAAATAAACTTTAGTGAGTAGGAGAATTTGTAAGTATGGAACCGACAAATAATGAGGATTGACAGTACAGAGTAGTAGTTACAGGGATAGGTTTGGAGACTATACAGGTCTGGAGTAGCATTCTGGCTTCTCCCAAATGTTTTATGACAAGTTAGTTAATGTCTCTGAGTGTAGGTACATATTTCCTCAGCTATATTGTGTCGATCTCTACCTCATAAGGCTACTGACAACATTTAATGAATGCTTAACCCTTGAAAAAACTTTGTAAAATAAATGAGTATGTTTACATCAATATTTCATCCTGCCCCTCCAACAAATTGTAGTAGTGAATAGTGGGCAGGGAGCATGTTTTTCATTTATGCCTTAAGAAAACTTTGTGCTTGAAAAGAAAATCTTGGTAATTAAGATTCCATTAACTGAAAATAAGAACCTGATTGGGATTTTTGTCCCTAAAACATATTAAGTGGGGCATGGTGGGTACCCTTGCCAGAGGCTCTTTGTATTTGTGCTTCTCAGACTTGAATGTGTATACAAATAATTTAGGGACCTTGCTAAAATGTAGTTGGCTCTTTTTTTCTTTCTGAAGATTTATTTATTTATTTAAAAAACATTTTTTTTTTCCAGTTTATTTTGAGAGAACACACAAGCAGGGCAGGGGCAGAGAGAGAGGGAGAGAGAGAATCCCAAGCAGTCTCTGCACATCAGTGCAGAGCCTGATTTGGGGACCGAACTCATGAACCTATAGATCATGACTTGAACTGAAACCAAGAGTCGCATGCTTAACCGACTGAGCCACCCAGGTGCCCCCCCCCTTTTTTAAATTAAAGTTGTTTTTTATTTTTATTTAGAGTGAGAGAGAGAGAGCATGAGTGGGGTTAGGGCAGAGAGGGAGACAGAGAATCCCAAGCAGGCTCTGTGCTGTCAGCGCAGAGCCTGACATGGGGCTTGAACTTGCAGACGGTGAGATCATCACCTGGAGCCGAAATCAAGAGTTGGACACTTAACTGACTGAACCACCCAGGCACCCCCCTTTCTAAAAAATTTTTAAAAGATTTATTTATTTAGAGAGAGCATGAGTGGGGTTAGGGTGGAGAGGGAGAGAGAGAATCCCAAGCAGGCTCCACACTGTCAGTGCAGAGCCCGGTGTGGGGGAACTCATGAGCCGTGAGATCATGACCTGAGCCGAAATCAAGAGTTGGACACTTAACTGACTGAGCCACCCAGGTGCCCCTAAAATGGAGTTTCTGGTATAAAGATCTGGAACGGGACTTGATGCTGAGTTTCTCACAGATGCCCAGGTGATGCCACTGCTGCCGTTCTATGTACCACACTTTTAAGGATTTAGGTGTCATAGAAATTTGCAGGTTATACCTATGTGTAGGCCTGTTAGCACTGCTCTTTTCTGATGGCCCATTTGATATGGTAAAGCAGACCAAGAAAGAGTATAGATGAATTAGAGATCTATCACCATTAACAGAACCACAACCTCTGAGAGAGAGGTTAAGTAAATTGATTATGAATCAGTAAGGCTGTATACAAGGGAACAAGGTCATGCAGTAAGCCTGGTAGACACCAAGGATTAATAGCAGGTCGCCACTTCCCCAGCTTTTTTTGCAAATCGCCTTCCAAAACTGAACTGTAAAGCAAAAGCCCCTTTCTTAAAGGACAAATAGAATTGTTAGCAAGGAGTTATGTGTACTTACAGGAGTAACTAGATAGTACACTTAAGTGTTTATTTAGTTGAATGTGTATGTATAATAGGGACTTGCGTATAATAAGCCTTTGGATATCCTGGCAGAGGGGCAGGTAAATAGTGCCTTGCTAAACCTGTTGTATTATTTTCCTCTGGTCGCTGTAACAGAATTACCACACACATAGTGGTTTAAGACAATACAGATTTATCATGTTATACTTCTAGAGGCTCAACTGAAGTGGATCTCACGGAGTTAAAAAAGGTATTGGCAGGGTTGTGTCCCTTCTGACGATTTTAGAAAATTCTAGAAAAATTTCTTTGCCATTCCCAGTTTCTAGAGGCTGCCCACATTTCCTGGTTCTTGGGCCTTTCCTCTGTCTTCAGAATCAACAGTATGGCATCTTCAGACCAGCCTTTCAGTCTCTGACTTTGACCTTCCTACTTCCTTTTACCTGTAAGGACCCTTGGGATTGCATCAGGCCCAACCACATAATCCAAAGATAATCTTGCCATCTTGAGAATCTTAATTTATTATATCTACAGTCCCTTTGCCATATAAAGTAACATATTCATAGGTTTTGAGGTTTAGGATATGGACATCTGAGGGTGGGGGAATTTTCCCCTCTACCATGCTTGGTTAGCACAAACATCTCTAATAGATGCCTTTAGAGGATCTAGGCTATAAAGGAATTAGAATTTATATTTGCTCCACTTGTCAAATTTATCATTAATGGTGTTGGATACAATCTATAATGTTTTCTTTAAGATTTGACAGTTTTTTTCTTATTTTTATTAATATTTATATTTGAGAGAGAGAGTGTGCACGAGCAGGGGAAAGACAGAGAGAGAGAGAGATGGAGACAGAATCTGAGCAGGCTTCAGGCTCTGTGCTGACAGCTCGGCCTGAGCTCAGTTCAACGTGGGGCTCAAACTCATGAGCCATGAGATCATGACCTGAGCCGAAGTCGCACACTCAACCGCCTGAGCCACCCAAGTGTCCCTGACAGTTTTTGTTTTAAAGATTGTGTTGATATTTAAGGATTGTGCTGGTATGGAGGTTGGTAAAGACATTGTTTAAGGGCTAGAGTTTTACCTTAGAGAATGAGGTATTTGGCAAGGTTTTGAGTTAGATTAAGGGGAAAAAAAGATCTCAAACTAAACCTTCTATGTTTTAGAAAATACGAATTAAACAGACAAATCCTTGATCCTATAAATATTTGTTTGAGGTAGTGGATACCCGTTTTTTTGTTTTTTGTTTTTCCAGTTTATTTTTGAGAGAGCATGTGCACACGCTAGCAGGGGAGAAGGAGAGAGAGACACACACATACACACACAATCCCAAGCAGGCTGTGTGCTTTCAGTGCAGAGCCTGACTCGGGGCTCAAACCCATGAGCTGTGATATCATGACCTGAGCCAAAATCAAGAGTCAGACACTAAACTGACTGAGCCACCCAGGCACCCCAGCAGATACCCATTGAGAGCAAATGATTGAGATCAAAATGATACAGGTTTTGATTCTATTTACTTATTTATTATTTATTTTTAAAGATTTTATTTTTAAGCAATCTCAGCACCCCATGTGGGGCTTGAGCTCACAACCCCAAGATCAAGAATAGAACAATCCACCGACTGAGTCAGCCAGGTGCTTCTTGATTCCCTTTAGAAACATAATCCTGCTTATATACTTTTCTAGTGTTAGTTTAATATGTATATTTTTGAAATATATTTTAGGTTAAAACACTTTTAGAAATGACTGATGTATTCTTGATTGTTTACCGATGCTTGTAATTTACTCTTATATGTTCTTTTATATTTCAGCAGTGTATTTTAAAAGATAATAATTGAGAAATGTTGAGGTTGACATTTCTTTCTCATGAAAGCTGCTATGTTACTTTTTTTTAAATTTTTTTTTTTTTAACGTTTATTTATTTTTGAGACAGAGACAGAGCATGAACAGGGGAGGGGCAGAGAGAGAGGGAGACACAGAATCGGAAGCAGGCTCCAGGCTCTGAGCCATCAGCCCAGAGCCCGACGTGGGGCTCGAACTCACAGACTGCGAGATCGTGACCAGAGTTGAAGTCGGACGCTTAACCGACTGAGCCACCCAGGCGCCCCAACTGCTATGTTAATTTTATGGTTTTTCTGGGAAGAGAGCTTGTGTTGTCTGACAGTATATCCCAACTTTGGTTAAACATCCAAATGATAAGTATTGTCACTTCTACCGTTTTTAGCACTGAGAAATATATGATGCCCATTCTGCCCTCAATATGAAACCGGCTAGAAGACAGCCCTCAAGGGACAGCAAACTAGAAAATTCCTTCTACCTATACTGTTTATTATTGACACCAGTAACTGCAATTGAGTTACGTTCCCCATCTTCATTGAATCTCTGAATTTAGGCTTTTTCATCTGCAAGGATGAGATAGTAGGATCTGGTGTGCTTATCAGGTGGTGATGAAGACTGAATGGAATAGAACGCAGAACACTTTGAAAAATTATAAAGCTCTGTAGAAACACTGATGATAATGCAAGAAGTATCAGACTAAGGGATACAGAGAGTGCTTGTGAAGATTCAGTAAGGAAAAGGGGCAACTAACATTTACTGACACCTGCTCCACATATTTTCCCCACCATGATTACCTCCACCTCTACTCCTTATGGCTCTAGTCAAAAATACAGTAAGAATGAGACCAGTGTATCTACTTTCAAAGAATTTGTGGAAGCACTAGAATGGCAGGACCGTCTTGATAAGTAGCTGTTGGGTGGTTTACTTAACATTCTCCCAAACCTTCCCCATTCCTTCATTCTGTTTCCGAAAGGGACATATACCCATGTTTGGTACATGAGAGGATTTTTGTTGACTCAACCAGAAACAAAGGGAAGAGGCTTTGGAGAATCACTGTATTAGGTCTGAGTATATCAAGAAGTGGATGGAAAGCACCCCTGGCTTGACTTTCTGGTCTCTTACTCTAGAACCTTTTGTGTCACTGCACTTGTATGATCTTTCCTTCCTTTCTCTCACATTTATTTAAATACCAATCATGTGCCAGGCTCTTCTAGGATCCAGAATCCTTAAGACCCAGCCGTCACCCTCACGGAACCTGGTAAGGAGGACAGGTACATACATAGGTTGTCTTTACACCATGGAAATCCTTTCTGGTTTCCTGTTGGCTGAGAGATAAAGTTTCAACTTCTGCACTTCAGTGAACAGGATTTTCCAATTTCCTGTCCCTTTATTCTGTTACACGTTTTATAGCTGAAAATGCCCATTCAGGTCATGCCCTTTCATGCCACCACTGTTTCTTCAGCTTAGAATGTAATACTTTTTCCTCTCCAAGTGCAGGTTGGTTCCATGTACTCATTAACTTAAAAAATATTTATTGTGCTAGGCTATGGAAATGCAGAAGTAAGATCTGCTTCTGCTCTCAAAGGAGTTTTGTTTGAGCAGGAATTTCAGAATCCTCTCCCTCCTTTGTAGGGCCGTATATTTGCCACTGCAGCACATGCTGCCTCTGGTGTTAAATTTGTGTCCTGTCTCCCAGCAATGTTGAGAGCTCCTCATGGACAGAGACTGAAGCCTTTCTTTCCTTTTTTTTTTTTTTTTTTTTTTTTAATTTTGATAGCAACTGTTTACTTATTTCTTAGATGGAAAACCTGGTAGGTTATTTGGGTAATGGTCGACAATTACATAGCGTAACTTTGTATGTATGAATTGATTGGGGCCCAATACAATCTAAAACAAGAATTTTTAAAAAAGGCGCATAAGGCATTCAGTAAATGCTCTGTGATGGTGGTATGATGTGTTCCAGAATGGTCATGGGCAGGGTTGGGACTGAGTTTTTCCCCACCTTGTCTGTCCTTGCTATTTCACATTTCCTCAAGGTAGTACTTTATCTCATTTGAACAACATATAACTTATCTGAAGTGTTTCTAGAGTGACATTAGAATTTTCATTGATCAGCATTTCTAAAACCTATAAGTCCGAAGGAAGAAATCAGCAAAAAATGGACCTTAAAAACTATGAAAGAGGGGCGCCTGGTGGGCTCAGTTGGGGAGCATGTGACTCTTGATTTCGGTGTAATGAGTTGGTGTCATGAGTTCGAGCCCCGTCTTGGGGATAGAGTTTACCTAAAAAAAAAAATGAAAGGTAGAAATTTTATTAACAATTAAAATTAAGTTAAAAGGCTGTGGGGTTGGGGCACCTGGGTGGCTCAATCGGTTAAGCATCCTACTTCAGCTCAGGTCACGATCTCATGGTTCCTGAGTTTAAGCCCTGCAATGGGCTCACTGCTGTCAGCACAGAGCTGGCTTGAGATCTTCTGTCTGCCGCTCCCCCACTGGTTTTCTTTCCCTCTCCCCCCCCCCCCCAATAAATAAATAAACTTAAAAAAAATTGGAGGAAAAAAAGCTATGGGGCACCTGGGTGGCACAGTTGGTTGAGCATCCTATTCTTTTTTTTTTTTTAATTTTTTTTTTCAACGTTTATTTATTTTTGGGACAGAGAGAGACAGAGCATGAACGGGGGAGGGGCAGAGAGAGAGGGAGAGACAGAATCAGAAACAGGCTCCAGGCTCGGAGCCGTCAGCCCAGAGCCTGACTCGGGGCTCAAACTCACGGACGGTGAGATCGTGACCTGGCTGAAGTCGGACGCTTAACCGACTGCGCCACTCAGGCGCCCCGAGCATCCTATTCTTAATCTCGGCTCAGGTCATGATCTCACGGTTCATGAGTTCAAGCCCCACATCTGCACTGGGGGTGTGGAGCCTGCTTGGGACTCTCTCTCTGCCCCTCCTCAGCTCTTGTGCTCTCTCTCTCTCTCTCTCTCTCAAAATAAATAAGTAAAAATTTAAAAAATTAAGTTTAAAAGTTAAATATATTCTCCTATGGAAACTTGTATCTGTTATTGTGAGAATAGAGGAAAGTCTTTTCCCCCCAAGTTTTTCTCAAAGTAATTCATGCTTGTTATAAATTGCACACATCATGGAAGAGTATAATATAGTAACAGAGAGAGTGAATGTCTCCTTTTGCTCCTGCCACCCAGAGATGACCGTTAAGAATTTGGTGACTATTCCTTCTGGTTTTTTTCCTTTGCGTAGAGCAGTTGAGATTATTGAAATAAATGTAGTCTGATCTACTCCAAAAAAAGGCACCAATTATAATATCTAACTCCCACTTTTTAAATATGTAGGTAGGCCTCTATCTTGCCCAGATAAACTTTTTAAGTATATCCTGTATTTAGCTTTGAGAAGTCCTTCTCTGTTTGATGATTCTTTTAAATTTTATTTTTTATGTTTATTTTTGAGACAGAGACAGAGCATGAACAGGGGAGGGGCAGAGAGAGAGGGAGACACGGAATCGGAAACAGGCTCCAGGCTCTGAGCTGTCAGCACAGAGCCTGATGCGGGACTCGAACCCTTGAACTGTGAGATCATGACCTGAGCCGAAGTTGGATGCTAAACCGACTGAGCCACCCAGGCGCCCTCCCGTGTTTGATGATTCTTAACATTTTCCATTCTTACAGCTTACCCCCACGTTACTCCTTTACTAAAGAAAAAAAGGTATTCTTTTTATAGTAAAAAAAAACAAACTTATTTTTGTATCATACTTTTGATTTTCATAATTAATTGCTCATTTAATTTTCAAAATTGGCTTTGGTGTATGTAGGGGTCAGAGAGGGGTGGAAGGCAACCCCCGGTGAGCCTGTTGTACCCAGTTTTCCATCACTCCTCTACAGAATGTGAACATAGTCAATAGCTCTGTCCTTAGAGGCCCAACTGGAACCTTTTGGGACCTCTTCCCAGGGGATTCTATTTCAGAAACACAGATTTCTTTTTAAAGACAGAAGTCTTAAATACAGAAAAAGGTTCTTTGTCTTCTGGGTGTGTATATGAGGGGTTCATTAACTTGATTTTTTCCCCAGTGATTCATTATTGTGACCTTTGAACAAATTCCTTTTCTTAAGTCTAAAAAGTGTGGAGCTAACACCCTTCACTGAGGAAAGAGACTAAGACACATAGTTTGGAAACTAGTGGTAATCCCGAGAGTGGGACCTGGGTGGGACTTTGAAGAGGAGCCGTGGTCAGGCCAGTGTTCGCAGTTCTCTTGGTATGCTCCAAGAGGCTGGCTGACTCCTGGGCTGGACCTTGTGTGGGTCTAAGTCACTGTAGGTTCAGTTAAGCTCATTAGATCCCTGCAGCCAGGGTGATGAAGCTCTGGGATCTGGTTCTTCAAACAAAACAGAACAAGACCTGATTGGTAAACTGTTACCATAGTCTATTAACTTGTACTTAACCTTTATGTGTTTGTGTAAAATGGGAGAAATAATAATACTTGTGTCATTAGGGTTATTAAGAGAATTGAAATGAGATCATTCAGACCGTTCATTAACCCATTGAATAAATTTGGAGTGCTTGGTAGTTCAGGGAGAAGTTATGTGGTAAAGCTGTGGATTTGAGGGTCAGTAGCAAGAGATGGTATTTGAAATCATGAAATTAGATAAGAGGTCACTAAAGATTGACTATAGATAGAGAGTGCCTGGAATAATAAGGACTTAGTAAATGTTGGCAGTTACTCCCACTATTATAAAACTTACTTATATTATTACTACTGTTTATTGGAAATGTTATAGAACTGCCAGGTGAACTCACATCTCTCATTTTCTTTTTCTTTTTTTTTCTATTTTTTCTATTTTGTTATTTTCTTAATGTTTATTTATTTTTGAGAGAGAGAGAAAGAGCGCAAGCAGGGGAGGGCAGAGAGAGAGGGAGACACAAAATCTGAAGTGGGCTCCAGGCTCTGAGCTGTCCACACACAGCCCAATGTGGGGCTTGAACTCACATGATCTTAAACTGCAAGATCGTGACCTGAGCCCAAGTCAGACGTTCAACCGACTGAGCCACCCAGGTGCCCCTCAAATCTCTCATTTGCTTTGTACAAATGTCTTTGAGAAACCAAAGGTATATTAGAATTATCTGTAGAGAATATCACGATCCCCAGGGTGTTGGGTGATCCCAAGAGTAGTGCTCCCCAACGTCATCTACCCACAGAGCTGGATAGACTCAGGCATTGGGATTTCATAGGCCTGGGTTTGAGTTGTGCCTTTACTTTGTACCAGCAATGAAACCTTTTAGAACCCAGGCTTCATCATGTGTTCAGAGGGGTCGCCATCA
Source organism: Acinonyx jubatus (assembly GCF_027475565.1). Lineage (NCBI taxonomy): Eukaryota > Metazoa > Chordata > Mammalia > Carnivora > Felidae > Acinonyx > Acinonyx jubatus. Next base: position 135,084,840 of record NC_069382.1, on the reverse strand, counting down.
GGGATGGTAGGTGGATTCAAAAAGCTAATTGTCAATTCCTTTCCTTTCCCTTCTACTGTTTGGGGCTAGGACTCCAGGCCAATCTGGTTTCCTTCTCTGAAATTCATGAGATACTGATAATTCTGTCTCTGTGCGTCTTTTTTAAACCTTATCCCAGCTACTAGCCCCTTGTAATGACAACTTTCCCTTGTGTGATGTGATTCATTGCAATTAATTAAATTATAGTTTATCTTTAATTACAGTTTAATCTCCTTAACGGGATTTAGAAGACACTTTTTTTTTTTTATCAGCAACATATTTAATCATTTTGAATTCAGGTGATGAAATCTAATGTTTATTCCCAAAGTCTTCTGCTTTCAAAGAGGAATGGTTACATCCCTTCCTACCTCACTGAAGATAGGGACACCAAAGTCATAATTTCTGAGCTCCTGTGGCCCCATGTAGCAGCCAGAGCACCAAACTTTTGGTAGCTCCTAGTAGGGTCTTCAGGAAGGATATTGAAGGAGCAATTTTAATACCACCACTGCTGAAGCTGTCTTAACAGGTGGCATGGACCACTCCAAGAAGTAGTAAATTCCCAACATTGGAAGTGTTCAAGCAGGTACAAACTTAGAGTTATAAAATAAGTAAGTTCTGGAATATAATGTACAGCATGGTGACTGTATTGTATATTTTGAAAGTTGCCAAGAAAAAATCTTAAAAGTTCTCATCACAAGATAAAGTTTATAACTGTGTGGTGATGGATGTTAACTAGGCTTATTGTGGTGACCATTTTGCAGTATTATATACATGTATCTCCAAACTAATATATGTGTTGTACACTCCAAACTAATATATGTCAATTATACCTCAATTTTAAAAAAAGATTATATACTGTCATTGTAGAAAATGACCTCCTGACCCAGTGAGAATGTAATGTAGTGTAAATGTCCATGTTCCCCTCAATTTTGTTCTGTGCATTAGATATTCCCCAGAATGGGATTATGTTCTTTATTTTTAACCTGTTTTATTTGTTATTTAGAGAATGTGATTTGCTTAGAGAATTAAGACCCTACTTAATTTTCCTTTGCTTTTTATCTTCTGAGATTAATAGAAAAATAGTAGCCTAAAAGTATTGCCTTCGTGTTTAATTTTCTGGCCGAAAAAGTTCTAAGTTCTCAAATACTTTGAATCATTTGTCGTACTATGTGGTTCATTGGAAGGCTTTTAAAATAGTTTCTTTAAATAGCTGTACTCTAAGTATTACCCATTACCTTTTTATTACCCATTTTCCTCAGAGGAGTCTTGAGTAAACATTATAGCAACTATTTTATTTTTATTGATTCTATGACCTTTTTATTAAAACGACCAGACCACTTGACTGTAAAGCAAATCCATATTTGGACTTCTAGACATTAATGAGGCAACTTCTTTAATTAGATGTTCAGAAATTTTGTGGCCCTTCAGGAGCCTTAATGGAGCTCTTTCAGAAAGCTACCATTGAGCTGTGCAGAGTAATGTAAATTGCTGCTTGCATAGTATCCCCTCCAGCATTTAGTGGAATTTAATCATAGTCGCCTGAAAGACAAATACTCTCATTTAGTTCTATGGCCTTTTGTTATATGTACTACTAAAGCATAACAGCCCCTTCGGTGCCTGGTGGACTAAAAACATTCACACACTTGTAGAATCCTGGGTTTACTGCAGCATTGTTTTCATGCTATAATATTCTGAAATTATCCATAAATGGATTATGACTGAAGTTAAAGCGTTTATCGTTACAGTTCTTTCTGGAATTACTTTTAAAGCCTGAAAATGTTCAATGGGCAGGGTTGGGCAAGAAGCACTAGCTCTTTGAAGTCTATTTTTAGAGCTTTCTTATATGTTATCATAGCATATATAATCGATATCGTTACTGACTTTAAAAATAAGCAACTTGAAGGCATTTTATTTGTCTCACAGAATAGATTGCTCAGAAAGTATGTTGAAAGAACAGGATAAAATCTTCACAATTTAGTTATGTGCCCCATGTACTTTTATACGATGCAGTAACACTTTTGCACTAAAATAGAAGTCTGCTAACATGTCAGCCCCAGGTGGTCTTGTTGTTCCATGTGTCATACTAAGTTCTGCTTTCATTGCCTAGCTTTGCGTGTGTACTTAGTGCAGAAGGGAGTTTTATGTCTAGAGGAAAGGGGCAAATTGGATGAACAGGAATTCCAAAGTAATGTTTAACTTTTAAAGCTTTTCCTAAAAGTTCAAAATTGTTTGAAACCTTGCACCTGTGAGTTCGCTGAGGCGAGGCTGTGGTTCGTAACTCTGTTATCAGCGGCGTCTGTCACTCAGTAGGTCCTCAGTAAAACTTGAATGTATGACTTGATTGTGCTTGTGATTTATCCTCTGGGAATTTCTCTGCTATTATTTGTCACTCAGTTTGGGTCAAAGGTGATCCTTGTCCAGTTTAAATGTTTGTCTGTGCTGGAGAATATGATAAGTGGTAAGGTCTAGGTGCTTTCTAGCTAATTATCTCTAATTTCTGCAGTGACTGCTTGGTATTATCATTCCCATTTAACAGGTGAGAAAACTGAGGCTCAGAGGGGGTAAGTTGAATATGGCAGTAAAAAGCAGAGGTAGGACCCCCTGGCCTGGCATACTGCCTATAGTCTATTTCTTCTCTTCTGCCAGAGAGGTTAAAGACTTGGGCTCTCAGGATTCACAATTCAAGAATTGTTCTTGGGGTCAGTAAAGCTGGATATGGGAAATTGGGCTTTGTGAAACACAAAGTACTATAGCATTGTATCTGTTTTTATACCTTTCAAGTACTTCAACTTTTCAGTTACTGAGAGGCCATGAATCTAACCCAATAGTTTTTCCCCAGGAATGTTTCCAGTTGCTTGGGAGTTGAGGAATAATGGAGATAGGACATTGGAGGAGGATGACCAAGTGAGAAAGAAGCAGGTAGAGGATGAGGGATCAAAGTTGCCTTGTGTTTTAATTGTAAAACATTATTTAAATAAGCAAGAATACGGATTAATATAATGACCATGCATCCACCACAAAGCTTTTTAAATTTGAGACTATTTTGTTTTAGATCCTAAAGAAATAAAACATTATAAATATAAGTGAGACTCTTGAGTACCTCTCATTTTGTATGAATTTTATTTATACATTAGGGTTTATATTCACGTTTATAATCATAATTTCAGTACATTGATGTTTTTTCAAGTATTTTATTTTTTTTATTTAAGTAATCTCTACACCCAACGTGGGGCTCAAACTTACCCAAGATCAGGAGTCATATGCTTCTCCGACTGAGCCTGCCGGGTGCCTGCCGGGTGCCTGCCGGGTGCCGGGTACATTGAGTTTTTAACTGCTGTATGTTGTTGTATTTTTTATTTTTATTATTTATTTATTTATTTATTTACTTACTTATATGTTGTTTTAGAGAATGAAAGAATATACTGGACTTTATTCTCTAGCTAATAAAGATTTAGATTGTTTCCATTGATTTTGTTATTACACCCAGTACTAAAATAAACATTTTTTTTACTTCTCTCTTTGTGTACCTGTGTTAGAGTTTGTCTATGATATATGCTTAGGAGAGGACTGGCTGTGTGTGTACCTTCAGTTTTTGTGTATCTTCTCAGCATTCTTGAGTAGGGGGCCAGCTTGCAGTCCTGCTACAGTATATGAATCGGGGAGAAATTAGTAGGTGAAAGGAAGGATAAGGAGGGGCACGATGTAGGGCATGATGGGAAAACCAAGTATTTAAAGAACAGAAGCCTATCAGTATGGTAAAAGGAGTCTCTTGCGGAAAAAGCAAGCTGTCAATCTCAGCTCTTCATTTTCCTTCTTTTAGATCAGGATTGAGTTTTTATTGAGTTTAAACAAGGCTGTTCTGTCAAGTATGCTGAACAATTTGCTTGATTACACTGTACACTTTTGAATCTGCTGCATGATCCATTACTTACTGGAACGCCATGTGGGAACAAGCAAAATTGAATGACTTTATTTTTACTAGGCCAGGTGAAATTTGAATAATGTGTTATGAAGAGAGGTACACACATCAGCCCTACTCTTCATTTATTTTTCTGTTGAAATGCATGCAGTTGACATGCAATATTATATTAGTTTCAGGTGTGCAATGTAGTGATTGGACATTTTTTTACATGAGGAAACCCTCACCATAATAAGTTTAATTACCATCCATAACCATATAAAGTTACTACAGTATTATCGAGTATATTCCCCATGCTGTACTTTATATCCCTGTGACTTACTTATTTTGTAACTGGAAGTTATAAGGGCATTCTGTAAATATTTGAGTAAAGAAATAAGTGAGTGAGGGGTGCCTGGGGGGCTCAGTTGGTTGAGCATCCAACTTCGGCTCAGGTCATGATCTCGTGGATCATAGGTTTGAACCCCACATAGGACTCGCTGCTATTGGTGCAGAACCCCCTTCGGATCCTCTACCCCCACTTTGCCCCTTCCCTACTTGCGCTGTCTCAAAAATAAATAATAAAAACATTAAAAAAATAAGTGGATGAGTTTAGATAAACAGACTTCTTTTTAAAAAACTTTATTTTTTTTAGAGAGAGACAGAGAGAGCATGCGAGCAATAGAGAGGAGCACGGAAAGAGAGAGAAATTCAAGCAGGCTCCATGCTCTGCACAGAGCCTGATGGAGGACTTTATCTCACAACCCTGGGATCGTGACCTGAGCCAAAATCAAGAGTTGGATGCTCAACCAACTGAGCCACTTAGGTGCCCCTAAATAAACTGACTTCTTTTTTAATGTTTATTTATTTTTGAGACAGAGACAGGGACAAAGAGAGAGAGGCACAGAATCCAAAGTAGGCTCTAGGCTCTGAGCTGTCAGCACAGAGCCTGATATGGGACTTGAACCCATGGACCCTGAGTTCATCACCTGAGCCGAAGTTGGATGCTTAACCAACTGAGCCACCCAGGCACCCCAATAAACTGACTTATTGAGTTCAACTTGATTATACAGTTTCCTTAAAGTATGAGACCTTCTCTGAATTGTATACTTGGGGTGTACATCATAGTGTATATTAAATTTTCTGTATTTTTTAGAAAAATACAATATTTAGAAAATACTGGTAATTGCTAAGACTCTTGCAGGTTATCATACTCTGGATTTGTACAGCATTCTGCTTATACTCTGCTTGTCTCACCCTTTGCCCCATATCACAAGTTTTTGTTTGCTTGCCATCCTCCTGTCCCCCCACTAAATTCTTAAGCTTTTGGAGAAAAGGGACTCTGATTTATTTTATCTTTTCAATTCCCTTTTCTGTGCCCCACTAGTAGACACTAAAAAAACAAAAAAACAAAAAAAACTTATTGAATGTACCACATTTACTTTGAAAAGATACATAGACTTGGAACATCTGGGTGGCTCAGTAGGTTAAATGTCAACTCTTGATTTCGGCTCCAGGTCATGATCTCATAGTTTATGGGGTTAAGCCCCGAGTTGGGCTCTGCACTGACAGCATGGAGCCTGCTTAGGATTCTCTCTCTCCCTATCTCTCTGTCCCTCCTCCCATTTGCTCACTCTACTTCTCTCTCAAAATAAATAAACAAAAAAAAAAAAAAAAAAAGAAAAGATACATAAGCTCAGTGGTAAGTAAATAAAAATTTTGACCTAAGAGAAATCATGGTCCTAGTGTATGGATTACCGACAGGGTATTTATTTTTGAATTATTTTGCCCATCGCTGTCTTACAGGGTATTCTATAGGTAGTCTGATTACCAAGAAAAAATCATGGTGATCAAATTGTCTTTTTTTTTTTTGAATATTTGTCATCCATGGACATGGGCCAAATAGTGTGTGTGTATTGATGATAACAGCTGTGAGCAAAGTATATTTGATCCCTACCCTCAAGGACCTATGGTCAACAATCTAGTTTAGGAGTCAGTGGACTTTTTCTGTAAAGGGCTGAACAGTAAATGTTTAGACTTTGCGGACCATATGGTCTTGGTTACAGATATTCAACTCTGCTATTGTGGCCCCAAAGTAGCCACTGACAATGCAAGCAAGCGAGAGTGGCTGTGTTCCAATAAAACTTGCTTTACAGGAGCGCCTGGCTGGCTCAGTTGGTAGAACATATGACTGTTGATCTTGGGATTGTGAGTTCAAGACCCATGTTGGACATAGAGCTTACTTTAAAAAAAAACAAAAACAAAACTTCATTTACAAAAACAGAAGGTAGACTGGATTTGGCCCATGGGGTATAGTTTGCTGACTCGATCTAATTCATTTGTTTCTTGGTCTCTGTTTCTGTTTCACACCTATATCCACAGCAGTAATTTTCATATTTTCAATGGCTTACATGCCACAACTAGCAAAGTGAGATTGTTGAAGAACTTGATCTCATACAAATGACTGAAGCTAATTCTTTTTTTTTTTTTTTTTAACTCATTTACCCAGGACATTTTATTTCCTTACATCAAAGAAAATGTTAAAGAGTATCTGCAGACACATTGGGAAGAAGAGGAGTGCCAGCAGGATGTCAATCTTCTGAGGAAACAGGTTGGGACACTTCTCTTCCATTGCTTCCACATTCCCAAGTGTCAGAATTGAGGATGCCTGGAGACTTAGAATGCGCTCTGAGCATGTTGTAAAAGAAGCTCTCTGGGCTCGCAGGGCATGGCAGTTGCAGTGACTTGCCTGCTTAGGAATTCACAGTACATAAACGGGCAGATCATGGCAGTTCATTGTCTCTACAGTTGCTTCTCTCTGGAGCTATTCCAGAAGCATAAAAATGTCATGTATTTTTAAAACGAAGCTTTTTCTGGGTAGTGTGTAAAAGGTTTTGTGCTGTCTTGTCACATTTTTCATCAATGTCTCCCAGTGACAGCACCTCAGCACCTCATTCTCCACTCTCTTCTGCCTCTTGGTAGGAGCTGTGCCGCCCCCGCTCAGTCCTCCTCGGGCTTCACATCCACACAGCCCTCTAGACCTGTCTCCCTGCTCATGGGCCAGCGTCTGTCTCTTGTGGTGCTCTGCTCTGTTCTCCCTCCGGTTTACTGTCCGTTTTTCCCTTCCACATTGTGGAACTGGGAAAGAACTGATTTTTTCCTTTCTTTCTTTCTCTCTTTTTATTTTATTTATTTATTTTTATTTTATTTTTATTGTTTTGAAAAGTTAAAAATTCCTTAATTTTTTTTTTCCTGGTACCAGTACCACAATTTACAGAGCAACATACCTGATATAATGAAAAGAAAAAGACAAAGCTACAACAGAAAGAAGACCTCAGGAATACACATCTAATTGACACTACATTGCATTAATCAATAGCTGCACTTTTTGCCAACTGTGGCTATGACCGTCCTGAACAAGAAGGGTTTCCTGTTGAAGCTGCAGGAACTTTTCTGACTATGGAGCGTCGTTCCTTCTGTGGCAGATTTTTACAGTTCTTCTAATGCAGTTGGGACGACTGTCTCAAAGTAACCTGAAGCTTTCCTGACAACTCCTCGCTCTCCTGCTGAGAACTGTAGCCTTTCTGAAAATTTTTAGAACCTTCTGCTACCGCATCCACCACTTCCACTACCAGATCCATAACCACCACCTTAGGGACTGCCCGAGCTTCTTCCACCAAAACCGCCCCCCTTCATGGGTCCGTAATTTGATTGCTGTTGTCCCCTATAATTTCCAAAATTGTTAGTTCCCACCACCACCATACTTAACCACCTCCAAAATTTCCTCCTTCATTGTAACCATCGTATCCGCCACCACCGCCACCATATCCACCTCCTTGGTTTCCATATCCTGGTCCACCACCACCGTAGCCTCCTCCACCTCTAGAACCAGGACCACCACCATAGTTGCCACCATCACCTCCAAATCCATTATATCCACCATCACCTCCTCCATAACTACCCCTGCTGCCACCACCTCCACCACCATAGCCTCCTCTTCCACAAGAGTTTCCACCACGGCCAAAGTTACCACCACCTCCCAAGTTTCCTCCACAACCCATAAAGTTGCCAGATCCACCTCCACGACCTCTTTGCGATCCAGCAGACCGCATTTCTTGTTTGGAAAGGGCCTTTTCCACTTCACAGTTATGCCCATTAATTGTGTGGTATTTTTGAACAACAGTTGTATCAATTGTATCAGAAGTTACAAAAGCAAATCCTCTCTGTTCCACTCTGCCTGTCCTCCATAACTTCTGTGGTTTCCATCTTGCCATAGTTTTCAAAGTAGTCTCTCAAATTATATTCTTCTGTATCTTCTTTAATACCACCAACGAAAATTTTCTTCACAGTTAGATGGGTGCCAGGCTTTACAGAATCCTCTTTAGAAACAGCTCTCTTTGGTTCCACTACATGCCCATCAACCTTATGTGGTCGAGCACACATTGCTACATCCACCTTCTCCACACAAGAGTAAGTCACAAAACCGAAACCTCTGGAACATTTTGTTTGGGGGTCTCTCATCACCACACAGTCTGTAAGTGTGCCCCATTTTTCACAATGTTCTCTTAAACTATCATCTGTAGTTTCAAAGCTGAAACCACCAATAAACAGTTTTCTCAACTGCTCTGGTTCCTTTGGATCATGGCCTTCCTCCTCCCGGTGGTAGCGGCGACGGACAGAGTTGGGCTGGGGGCGACTGGGCGGCAGTTTTACCTCCATTTTGAGACCGGACTCGCCTCTTCCAACTTAAGTTCAATATGGGACTCTTTCTTTCTCTTTCAAACGTTTATTTATTTGAGAGAGTGAGAGAGAGTACACGCACATGCACACGAGTGGGGGGCAGGGGGAGCAAAATGAGGGAGACCGAGGATCCAAAGTGGGCCCTGCATTGAGAGCAGAGAGCCCGATGCGGGGCTCTAACACAAACTGTGAGATCATGACCTGAGCTGAAAGCAAACGTTTAACCTCCTGAGCCACCCAGCCACCCCTCTGTTGTTGCTGCTTTTTTTTTTTTCCTTATTAAAATTGCCTCAGTGGCAAAGATCTTATATGCTGTGCAGGGTGAACTCTGGCAGTTACTTTCTAGTTAGTTTTCTACATCGGACAATGTGGAACGCTCTGGAAATGTTTTAATGGTTGAATTTGGGATTGGACGTACAGTCCCTTCCTTTGGGCCGCGGAGTATTTGGGTTTGTTAAATATTCTAGATAACTCAGGGTTCGTCTGAAACTCCCCTCCCTCAGCTTTGTCTTCTCTTACAACTCTTGTTGTTGAAACATACATACATATTCCCCCATTGTAGTGTATAAATCATTGGAATATGCTTACTCACAGTCATTGTTCTAAATAGCTGTTAGGGTTTTGTTTTGTTTTTTTTGCAAAGAAAAAATTCCTTTCATATTGACAGATACTGAAAAAGAACCAACCCCAGACATTGCTTTGCTAGCTTCTTTTCATTGAATTCCAGGCAGAAACGGATTTTGTTGAGATTTTGTTTCTTCCTCAGTTCATTATAGTGCAAAAAAAATGATCAGATGTAATTAAAGTCCTGGTTTGTTGATCTCAGTAAGTGAATCAACACACTGGGTCTTACTATATCATTTTACCATTATATGCTGTGTCTTTTCTCATGTACAACATGCCTCTTGATTTAAATTTCAGCTTTAGCAATATAGGAAAGGTAATGTAAATTCATTAATTAGAATCCACTTTTCCTTTAGGAATCGTTCACTATCCTCCTCCAAAGTGTAAGACACTTTAATTTGTCACAGTGCTAGGTGCTGATGATAGTTGGAGAAAATTGTTCAGCTTGGTTTTCAGGTCTCATTTTAAGTGATCTTTTTAAAAATAAGTCCGAACCAAACGTCTTGTTTACGACTTCAAGGCTGAAGAGGATTCCCACCTGGATGGGGCTGTTCCCATCCCTGCTGCGTCTGGGAATGGAGCGGATGACCTGCAGCAGATGATCCAGGCCGTGGTGGATAACGTGCGCTGGCAGATGTCTCTGGATCGAAAGACCACGGCGCTGAAACAGCTGCAGGGCCACATGTGGAGGGCGGCTTTTGCAGCTGGGCGCATGAAAGCAGAGTATGTAACTCAAAACATTTCACCAGCCCCAAAACCGAATGCGTTTTCCACTAGTCCTCTCTGTCCAGTGTTCGTTGTGTGATTCATAAAATAGATAAAGTCAACATTCTTTTTATTTTAACAAGTGAGGGTTTGTTTTGTTTGTTTCAGAGCCAGGGGAAAGCGTTCCATCCGGCTAAATTCCCCAGACCAGTATGCCTGGCTTTGTGGGATGGCTGAAGGACTTTTTATCCCAGTGTAAAACAGCTTCCTAGAAGATGGTGACTTCCTTGAACTAAGTCCTGTTTGATCCTTAGCATACGAGTGGCGGCACTGTCGGGCTATGTCTCAGGACCGTTCAATCACTTGCTTTCTGCTCTGTTAGAGGAGAAAGATGGGTGCCATTATTTACGTGTTACTTTGGGGTTACTCAGGGTGTTAGGAGTACCACCCTGACTGGAGTCTTGGCTGTGGTGTTCTGGGAGCGCTCCTGCCAAAGGAGACAGGGAGTCCTGTATTGCTCAGAAATTCTTTTTTTTTTTTTTTTCAATATTTTATTTTTAAGTAATCTCTACATCCGATGTAGGGCTGAAACTTAGAACCTTAAGAGCAAGAAGCTCATGCTCTACTGACTGAACCAGCCAGGCACCCTGCTAAGAAATTCTTTTTTAAGTTTATTTATTTTGAGAGACAGCGAGAACGGGGGAGGGGCAAAGAGAGGGAGAGAAAGAATCCCAGGCAGGCTCCACACTGTCAGTATGGAGGCAGATTTGGGGCTTGAACCCACGAACCATGAGATCATGAGTTGAACTGAAATCAAGAGTCAGACGCTCAACTGACTGAGCTACCCAGGCGCCCAAGAAATTCTTAGACACTGCCAATTAAGGGTTTTAGGCCATTGCCTGATGTAAACCCTAAGATCCAAGTCTACTTCTAGCTGTTGTATTTCTTTTGTTTTTCTGTCAAATGAGATACAATTCCTTTATGTACTTTACAAGGGGCTTCCACTTTTTAAAGGCTGCATTAGAATTTCCAGATAGGCCGGGGAGCCTGGGTGGCTCAGTCGGTTAAAGGGTCCAACTTCGGCTCAGGTCATGATCTCACAGTTCGTGGGTTTGAGCCCCGCGTCGGGCTCTGTGCTGACAGCTCAGAGCCTGGAGCCTGCTTCTGATTCTCTGTCTCCCTCTCTGTCTGCCTCTCCCCTGCTCATGCTGTCTCTTTCTGTCTCTCAAAAACAAATGTAAAGAAAAAAATTTTTTTTTTAAATAAAAAATAAAAAAAAAAGAATTTCCAGATCGGCCAATGATCTGGGAATGTCTGCTGGTTCACTTTGTAAAACACAAGAGTGGAGCCAGGAGAGAATGCTTGAAGTAGTTAGTCCTTTCTTCTCTTGGTCTGGTTTACTTAATTATAAGAACCAGAGACGTGAAATAAGTTCTCTTAGACTTCTAAGCCCTGCATTGGCAACGTGGAAGAAATCCTGTCTCTAGGAGTATAAAGTAATGCACAAAGTAACCCATAATTATGTATACTGGTTTTGAACTAGTTGATCTCTTTCCTTCAATTAGTATTACATATTAAGCTGTTTTATCCAGTAGGAGACTTCTCTGACATTTTCCAGTTAATCTTTTAGAGATGACTGGTTCCACATTCCAAGTTCCTTGTGCTTCTCTTTGCACCTATTTCCTGCGATATTATTTCCACCACCGGATAGGGAAGACCTTGTGGAACGGGTAAGCAGGACTTAGTGTCAGGAATCAAAAGCTAGACACTGCTGACCTGCTAATGTGAGATGGTACAAGTCTCTTAACTGGTTTATTTTGTAATTTTTTTTCTATAGAGTAAAACTTTAGGTTTTCTTAGTTCTCAAGAAGTGAAGTTCCATTTTCTAGCTGATCAGATATTAATAGCTATGAACCCGCAAATGTTTTTCTTTTAATTGTTTGGAAGCACATCTTTTTAAAGGCATTGCCATGCTTTGTGAAGACACACTGGACATAATTTAACCTTTCTTGTCATGGATTACATCAAAGATTCCATGATTGTTATTTGCTTTTTGGAGTTCCTTGGGAACTTTAAAAAACACTGTTATTTCATCCCTTATTTGTAATCACTATTTACTGTCATTAGTGTGGCTGTCTGCCCAAAACTGTCCTCTCCACCTAAGTTGTTGCTTCTAATCCACTGTGATCCTGAATCTCTAGTGATAGGCTTATCAGACCGGACTCGAAGTCTCTTGGAGGTGCTTCTCATGGGCACAAATAGAGAAACTTGTTCCAACTATTTTGCCTGGTTTTCATCTGGTTGAATAATGTGTTCCCTCACTTGACCTTGGTGGTCTTCCCTCCAGGTTCTTTGAAGATGTAGTTCCAGCAGTCAGGAAATGGAGAGAGGCTGGAATGAAGGTGTATATCTATTCTTCAGGGAGTGTAGAGGCCCAGAAGCTATTATTTGGGCATTCTACAGAGGGAGATATTCTTGAGGTAGGTTAACTGAGGTAGGTTACTTTGTTTTTTGACACTATCAAAGCATGAAATAAAGAATCTTAAAGGAATATTCTACAGTTATAAGCTAAATCAACAATCAGATCATTGCATGCATATATGCTAAGCAGGTGGTAAAGAGACGTGGATAAACTGGAGAATACATTCGAAGGAAGGATAAACTGTTTCTGTGGAGCCAGTCTTGGCATTGGAGGTTCTTAAGCTATTGTGAATAGCGATCACCTGGGAGTCTGTTAAAAGTGTAGATCCCTGGGCCATGCTTCCTAGCAGATCTGAATTGGCAGGTCTGGGATGGGGTCAGGAATATATAAATGTATATTATATATAGATGTATATGTAATACAGCTAATAAGATAGGAGCTGGCTTATAAATCAGCTACCTTGCCAACATCAGAAAATTGTCAACTCAGAGGACACTAATGGCCCGCTTCTTTTGGTTGTTTAAAGTCAGGTAAGTGGTCCATAGTGGCACATACCCCATCCAAACACATGCACACATAAACTTCTTTCATGAAGCAGAGTGCAGTGTGGGTTCATTTGTTTCTGGCGATTTGGAGAGACATTTCAGAAATTTCATTCTCTGTAAGAGAGAACTGGGCATGTTATTGAAGAGTGATACGTGCAGGCCACCTATTACGTTTCTTGTAGATGAGACAATTCCTGCCGGCTCCTCTGTCCCACCATCCCTACACCTTCTGGAGGATATGGTGGTCAGTGGAAGAAGGCAGGGCGTTTAGGACCTGAAAAAGAAATGCCAGCTAACCAAATACAGGCCGAATGTAGTGAAATATAGTAGGTCATTCAGCCAGCTATCTTTTAAACAAGTATTCATTGAGTCTGTACTGTGCACAGAGAATACTTTGGCTTTGGAGATTGTCATATTCTCATTTTAGTACTTCCCTGTGTTTTAGTTTAAATCAAATATTAAGTCAGGAATAAAACCCTTGCATTATTGGTGTACAGATATCTGTATCTCTGAATACAGATGTAAACTACCGTTTTGCTCTCTCTAGTGGAACAGACATTAAGGTGATAGTAGATAAGACACAGTAATTACTGAATTCAATAATAAAAAAGTACTAAGTGAGGCAGACTTGAGAAAGAAAGAAAATCTATAAAACCGATCTTAACTTTTTAAAAGTTTTAAAAAATCATTAAGGTAATTAATATTACCTTAATTTGTCTTTGAGTGTTGTTAGGCTTGTTTTTAGTTTGTGAAAAGTTCTGACAATATTCAAAGTATCACATAATAGCTGATCCTAAATGTGGACTTATTTTGGTTCATGTTAGTTAAATAAGCAAGTTACATATTTTGATCCCAGTTATCTTTAAGACAGGAAGGATATATATACTAGCTCTTGGGTAGAATTTCAAAATGTAAAAAATGAAAGTTTCTTGAAAGTTAAGTAACAGCTTATTAGTGAGACAGGTTAGAGAGATCTATTCATTCTGGGATCAGAGGACAATGTTCAGGACCTGTCATCAGGAGTGAAACCCAGTCCAATAAGTAGTTTTTGAGTATAAATGGGGTTTTAAGGATAGAAAGTAGGGCATGTGTGTTTTAAAAGATTTTGGATATAAAATTAATGCTTCTCAAAGAAAACTAAGTAAATTAAAACATGATCTTATATACATTGAATTGTTTACTTCTTCCAAATGTTTATTTCTATAAAATCTTACCTTATGTTTTCTTTCTGTAGCCTCCATAAGGCTTTCAGGGATTATTTACTGAGGGGACGAAATCGCTATGATTGTTATGTATCTCCGAGAAAATGGAAAGACAAAGGAGTTGGGTTGCAAGTGTATTTATGACGTCAGTCTTTACTTTCCCTTTGTGCAGCTTGTTGATGGTCACTTTGATACCAAGATTGGACACAAAGTGGAGAGTGAGAGTTACCGAAAGATTGCAAACAGCATTGGGTGCTCAACCAACAACATCTTGTTTTTGACAGATGTTACTCTAGGTGAGTGATTGGACTCCTTTTTTTTTTTTTTTTGACAGAGAGAGAGAAAGCACATGCATGCATGAGACAGGGGGGCAGGGCTGTGGTTAGGAGAGGGGGAGAAAGAGAATCCCAAGCAGGCTTCTCACTGTCAGCGCAGAGCCTGATGTGGGGCTCGAACTGTCAAACCGTGAGAGATCATGACCTGAGCCAAAATCAAGAGTTAAGACACTTAACCGGCTGAACTCCCCAGGTGCCCCGAGTAATCTGACTTCTTCTGTTGTATACTCCAGGGTAAGTGCTGGGTCTGGCGCTGTAAACACGTGGCCTCTGTAAAGAAAGTTTGTGTGGATCCTCGAAAAATGAAACAGGTTTATAAAAGGGAGCAGTGAATCAAATGACCCATGTTTCTCTCCATTTACCCTTCCTTGGGGGTTATGCGTGGGCAAGTGGTACTGGAAAGATTAGATCTTCTCACTGTAACTCTTATCCATGGTCTCCTACCCATCCTTCTGTATGTACACACACATGGATGAAATGGCAAAATAACAAAGGACAACTTAAGGGGTGTCACTGGGTGATGGAGCATGCAGACACGAGTATGAGGGTAGGTGCGTGGTGAGGGACATCAGCTTACAGTAGACGTGATCATATGTATTTAACAGCACTGAGATGAGCTATGCACACTCAGAAAAATACCAAAAAAGAAACAAAAAGCTAGAGGGGAGGAGAACTCTGAATGGTTTGAGAGCTTTTGTGTCATTCTTGTTCCAGTTGATAAGCACTCTCCCCTGGTGACTAGGAGCCTCCTCTCCACCTTCCCTCAGGTGACCCCAGTCCCCAGGCACCCGTCATGCTCTGAACCTCAGGACTTTCTTGGCATGATCCACCTGTTTAAAGATACACATCTTTTTTACCCATTATAATAGTACTTTATTATATGGGGTACGTTAGCCAGATGCATTATTATTTTAAGGATTAAATCCACGTAACAGTATATACTGTACCGTACTGGTAATATAAGTGACTTCAAGAGTACTTTGGGTCA
This sequence comes from Acinonyx jubatus, assembly GCF_027475565.1. Taxonomy (NCBI): domain Eukaryota; kingdom Metazoa; phylum Chordata; class Mammalia; order Carnivora; family Felidae; genus Acinonyx; species Acinonyx jubatus. Next base: position 135,069,363 of record NC_069382.1, on the reverse strand, counting down.
GAATAGAAAGCTCACACTCCAGTTTCTGTGTACGAATGTAGATCCTCTAGAGATTTACAGAAGGAAACGGTAGTGAATGAGGAAACAAGCAGTGGCAGGTGAAGAGATAGTGGGTGCTGGGGGAAGGTTGGTCTCTGGTTGTTCTGTGAAAGCCTCTGCTTGGTAAGACTTGCCAGACGCCTTCACCTGGTGCCAGCTGTTGATTGCATGCTCATTGTCCTTAGAGTTTGTGCGTCTTCCAGGGGGCCTAATTTTGGTGTGTTTATAATTGCACCTGTATTTGAGGGCAGTTTTTTTTTTTTTTTTTTAAGATTTATTTATTTTTGAGAGAGAGCGTACAAGTGGGGAAGGGGAAAGAGAGAGGGAGGACAGGATCCAAAGCGGGCTCCGCACTGACAGCAGTGAGCCAGATGCGGGGCTCGAACTCATGAGCCGCAAGATAGTGACCTGAGGTGAAGTTGGACGCTCAACTGACTGAGCCACCCAGGTGCCCCATCTTTTTTTTTTTTTTTAATTTTTTTTTATCTTAGAGAGAGACAGCCTGAGCGGGGGGCGGGGGGCGGGGGGGACAGAAGATCTGAAACAGGCTCCCTCGCTGATAGCTGTGAGTCTGATGCAGAACTTGAAACTCATGAGCCTTGAGATGATCTGAGCTGAAGTCAGATGCTCAACCGACTGAGACACCCAGGTGCCCCAAGGGCAGTTCTTTATATTTGTTTCTTCTGTTTACCTTGGATTGGAAGTTTCATCTTTCGTTTATCCCCAGAACAAGACTTTGTGTATTGTATGGCTGCCCTGACACACTGTTCCCCAGCAGGCTGGGAAGGGCGTCAGAGAGAAGAGGTGCAGGGCTGGGTGCTCTCTTGCCTAGTTGGCTCCGTGTGACTCCAGAGCCCTTCGGCGGCAGCTACAATAGTCTGCAGGCCAAATCTCGCTCTCTAGTCCTTCAAGAAACCCCCACCCACTAGGACTTTCAGAGATAGGGCCCAAAGGCAAACCCAAGCTGCTGACAGAGGTATCTTAGCAGAAGAAGTGTGTATGAACTATATTCTCTCTCAGCTGCTGACCCTCCAGCTTTTGGTCTGTTCTGTTAGGCAAGAGTTACAGGTATCTAAGCAAGTACTAATTTGCTAAGCGGTTTAAAAAAGATCCTAACCAGTGTAGATCACATATAATGCCTTCCAAAAGTTATAATAATGCTTTCTAGAGAAAGAGGAACTTAATTTTACTTAACATGCAGTAGACATTTAGTAATTGTTAATATTTCTGTTAAATTTTAAGCCTTGGTGAATGTAGACTGAAATTTTGATCCAGGTGGATGGTACCAGATCACAGCCATTTGTTATCTCGAGTTTGAAAACTCAGCAGATGTCGTGGGGATCAGCCCCTGTCTTGCATATCCTGGCTTGGGTCAGTTCAAAGTCCAAGGGTTCCTACAAACTGTTGTCTTGTTTTTCCCTATCCTGGAAAACTTTACATTTACTGCTTGACTGCACCGAGGGAGAACAGAGACAGATGTTTCAACGTTTGCTGTGTAACTAGGTGGCCAGGCCACATAAATGTACCGTCGACAAGTATCAACCTTGATAACAGCCATTTTATCCGGTTTCTCCCCCCGGACTATAAATATACTATAAATATTCGCCTATCTTATTTCTGTACAGAAACTTCTTCCAATTTAAAGTTATGATTTACCTTCTTTTAAGAATGGCTTTTGGGGACTTAGAGTGGTGGGGTGGGGAGGTTGCTCTACTGTCTACACGGGTTAAGGGTATGAAAGCCAGCAGTTTCTGTGAGGATGATAATTTGAATACCTTTTATTTTGCTTTGTTCCTTATGGAAAGGAGATAGGCCCTGCTCTGCTGAGGTTAGCTGGTTTAATTTGTGAATTCCTTTTCTGTCATTCATATAAATGAATGGTTTGCCTTCTATTTAATTTCCTAGCAGTTTGGATGATAAGTTTCTGCCGGCTTAGCATCAGAGATCTGCTTTGTGGCTGGAGCTCTGCATGGAGTCTGTCTCGAGCATTCTGGGATTGAATGTGTTATGATCCCCAGACTTTGCCCCCTCCCTCACTTTATGGTTACTATTAATAATTATAATCCTTGCCCTAGTAAGATTGCATACAGGTTCTTCATAGTCTTGTCTGTAGCCACATTTTTTTTCTAGTTGTTATCATAGTACATCTATAATTTTATGTCTTTTCTCTTTTCACTGAAGCGATTTCCTTAGGCTGCAGTCCCAGAAACTATTCTTAACTTTAGCGAATAGAGATAATCCCCAAGTTGGCCTCAAAACAAAATTGACTTTCTCCAAGGCCTCCGCACGGAGGTTTTGTTCTTGTCCCTCATCTTCTGCCAGCTCCACACCCAGTGAAGCAGTAGGGCCAGAACTGGGCTCATGTGTAGCTGGGATGCGGCCAGGCAGCTGGCTGCTTGCCTTGTTCTTTTTTATGTTATTTCTGATCCTGTGTTTTTGGTACCACATGCCCAGACTCCACTGCCAAGACAGAATGGAAGACTAACTATTTGGTATCCCAAATAACATCCAAGTATGAAAAAGAGACCCTGAAGGGCTTTTTCCTCTTGGAGGAAAGGAAGGAGGCCCAGGGTTTCAAGTCAATATTGTGCCAACAGGGCAAACAGATGCACAAGGACAACACTTGCCCCGTGGTGATGCCGGTAAGAGGCTGAATGTGCAAAAGTCATTGGCTAGTGTCAGGTCCCACGTGGATCGTGGATTGTGATGGCTCAACTCAGTTGAGATCCTGGGTTGCTAGTCAAGAGGAAAGCTTTGCTTGAAGCAGTCAGGCTGGGAACTGGGGGTGAAGGGGTCTGCAGAGTTTGCCTGAGGATGGGATTTCCACACGAAGAGGGGATTGTTGAGCACTTTGTTTGCTCTGGGAAGTGACAGCCCTTTCACAGGAAGAGCAGAAGGTGGACATGGAAGAGATGGCTCTGCCCCATTCACTCCCTCTGGGAGCTTCTTTCTCGCTCTGCACTGTTGCCCTGTAACCCATTTTGATGGTGCAACTGTTTTCCAAATGATAGGAAATGACTGTGGTTTCGTATTACATCAAGTCTAAACTCCATAGAATGTGTTTCAGATTCTTCACCAGTTTTGCTCTGTCTGACCTGTGTGCTGTCTCCCACACTCATTCGCTCTATTCTTCCAATATTTATACATGGCTTTATGTCTGCCCAGAATGCCTCCTCTCTTGCCAGTTTTCTTTCCTTGAGACTTCTGATCAAAACTTACCCTGTGTGCTCAGAAGTCAGTCATTTGTTAAATTGCAGATCCTAATTCAGTAGTTCCATGTTGGGGACTTGAGATTCTGCATTTCTAACAAGCTTCCAGGTGGTTGCCCCACTCTAAGTACATAGACCACACTTGGAGTAGTATTGCTCTAGAGCAGGAGTTGGCAAGCTTGCTCCGTAAAGGGCCAGTAGTGTATTTTAGGCTTTGCAGGCCCTACAGCCTTTGTTTCTACTCTTAAAACTCTGTCCTGGGAGTGGAAAAGCAGCCATAGACAATGCACGAATGAATGGGCATGGCTGTGTTCTAATAAAACTTTATTTACAGAAGCAGGTGGTAGGTCATAATTTTTTCACCCTTGTTCTAGAGCAGAGACCATAGAGTCAGGTTGACACTTTGAAACGTTAGCTCTGCCACTTGCTAGCTCTCACTTTCCATGTCTGTAGAATAGGGATAGTAATACTAACTACCTCAGGGTTGTTGTGAAGATTTAAATGAGAATGGGAGCTCCATGAAGACAGGAGCTTTGTTTTGTTCATATGTCTGTTCCTAGAATAGTACTTGGCACATAGTAGGTGCTAAACTAATATAAGGTATTAGCTGTTATCTTTCACATGGAAACAATGGAGAGAGGACTGTAACCCAAGGCATATTAGAGATGTTTCCTGCTATACCTAGCTTACCTAGTTTCATTTTACTAGTCCTATTTTCACTTCTGTCCACATGCAGTCACTGATCGTAAGGTACTCACTAAGTCTAATGAGAAGAGAGACAACAGATAATAACATGTCAATTCATATAGTCATGAGAGAGCTAAATACAAGGTGTTAAAGGAGCACATGGGATGCTCTAATACACATGGTAGGAATCTTATCTGGAAGATATCTTATCTGGAAGATAAGATATTTGAGCTGAATTTTGAAGAGTAGGACTTTTCCAGGCCAGTGACAGCAGGAATTTTGGCCTGATTGAATCATGGGCTTCCATTTGTCCCATCTCTGCCTAACTGGTATTATTACGGACAGCCTGCCTTTTGGGAAACCCTCAGTTTTATGTGGGACTGATGAGAGGGAATGGAGGAGAGTCGTGGACAGAACATGGCCTTTACCTTCTGCATTCATAAGTACTTAATAAAAGCTCGGAAGTCTAGGGTATGCTATACACTATACACTGGGACAGGGAAGTCTAAACCATTCTAGTCTGTCAGGTATAGTTTTATAGTAAGAATAAAAAAAAAAGCAACTCTATTATGGAAACATTAAAAGTTACATAAAAGAGAATAATGTGGCCAGACCCCCATGTTGCCAACTTCTAGCTTCAACAATGATCAAATCAGGGCCAAACCTGTTTCCTAGTTTTCCACATCCCCCTAATTACTTTGAAGCACATCTCAGACATCATATTGTGATGTCTCTGACACATACTTTGATTTTCACAGAGGCCAGTGCTGCTGAGGAAGCAGATGTTCATGTCGCTGTGGTGGTGAGACCCGGCAATGCGGGACTGACGGATGATGAAAAGACTTACTACAGCCTCATCACATCCTTCAGCGAACTGTACCTGCCTTCCTCAACCTAGAGGACGACTCATAGGGAAGACCAGCCTGTCTTCACAGAGTCGTCCCTGTAGTCTAGTTGTATTCCAATGGTAAAAGTAACTTACTTAAAAAAGACATATATACACACACGCGCGCGTGTATATATGTGTATGTTTAAATTGCCTTCCACGGGCACATAAGTGAAAAACAAGTCTCAGTTCAGTGAAAAGGAAACTTATTTAAAGATGCTTTCTATGTAGAAATTGTTTGAAACGACAACCCTAACCCCAACTGAAAGCAAACTATAGCTGATAGAAGAATTACTGCAGTGTAGATCACACGTGTTAGGTTTATCAAGTCGTGTACCAACACGGAAAGGTAGGGTTGAGAAGTTATTCAGAAGCCTTGTTATTTTAAAAACTGGAAGTGTTTCACAGACTTACTCCTAATAATAATTCATTCCCCTTTCGAATTATAAGTTAGAAGATTGCGGCAGCTAAATTTCAAAGTATTAGCCTCCTTCTCTACAGAAGTCAAAGCCATTTGTTTCGGCTTCAAAAGACAGCAAACCTGGGAAAGGAAACTCATTTGAGTCTTGATGACGCAAGCATCCATTACCAAGGAAACTTGCTCATCATTGTGGCGGCCCCAGCAAACGGTTGCCTTACCAATGATAAAGGTGCATTGATGTAACAGCTAAAATAGGAATGTGGTTCTTAATGTTTAACAGAATAGCACTAATCCTGCCGGTTGTTACCATCATACGTTTTCTGGTTGCCTTTCTAACTACTTTTTAGCAGTTTGAGAATATATGTTGCTATTTACTATTGAAAAGCAAAAGGTTTACTGAAATCATTCTGTAAGACCCTTCTAGAAGAGCCCTAATAATGTAATATTTTCCTCTGAAATGGATATGAAGAGTGTAAATTTTATAACAGCATTATTTATCCTGGTTCAATCCTAATGGGATGTCATGTCAATTTCATGTTGTGATTAATAAAAACATTTTCTTCTTCACTCAGTTTTGTGTAGGTTCCTGAACCATGCCACCTATTGCCGTAAGCAAAAGAGAAACTGAAGAGAGATTGAAAAAATAAGAGCTTCTGGTTTTTGCCTGAATCTTGTGGATGGGAGGTGTGTGTGTGTTGTGTGTGTATTTTAATGCATCGCCCGTGAAAAGTCATTGACTACTATTTGAGTTATATACACATACATGACCTCACTGGTTATTATTCCATTTGGATACTAAGCATTCATGTTATGAGTGGGGTTTCTTAGATTTTTGAGACTCTTACGTTTGAGGTATATAAAATAATGTTAGAAGGAGGCAAGTATTCTCTTAATTAAGAAAAGCTGTAATGAATCCTGGAGGAATAATTTTGGAAATGCTTTGAATAAGAAAAAGATTACAAATATGAGAGGACAGGGAATATAAAAGATTTTATGTTGATATTTTTTATCTTACAGTAACTAATTAAAGAAGTCTAAGGACTATGAAAATATAGAAGGGTAATAAAAGGGAAATGAGTTTAAGTAAATTTTAGAAATGGTAGTAATTTGTAAATGATAAAGCTACAAATGACAATAAAAGGATGAACTTCCTACAGTTTTTGAAAAAGCTCATGAGAAGATGACAGGTAAGATGTCTCTTAATGCCAGTAAAGGAATAATTGGAAAAGTAAGGAAGAAATGAGAGAAAATTATGCACCAGAGTCTAGATGACAAAGGAATTAAAGGAAAAGGGTGTTCACTATGTAGCTGACAGAGAGTTGGGGTGGAGAGATTAGTCTGTTTGGACTGCTCTAACAAAATCCCAGGACTTGGGTGGCTTACAAACAAAATTTTATTTCTCACAGTTCTGGAGGCTGAGAAGTCTAAGATCCCAGTGCTGGCAAATTCCTTGTCTGGTGAGAGCCCATTTCCTCACAGACCAAGGTCATTTTCCTGTAACCTCATGTGGTGGAAGGGCAAAGGGGCATTCTTGGGCTACTTTTTTTTTTTTTTTTTTAACTGTTTACTTACTTATTTTGAGAGAGAGAGTGTGAGCAGAGAAGGGGCAGAGAGAGAGAGGGAGAGAGAGAATCCCTAATAGGCTTCAAGCTGTCAGCACAAAGCCCGATGTGGGGCTCGATCCCACAAACCGTGAGATCATGACTTGAACTGGAATCAAGACTTGGACGCTTAACCGACTGAGCCACCCAGGTACCTTGGGGTACTTTTAAAAGGGCGCTAATCTGGGCTGCCACGCTGGCTCAGTTGGTAGAGCATGAGACTCGATCTCAGGGTGGTGTATGGGAGCCCCACGTTGGGCATAGAGATTGCTTTAAGATATATACATACATAAGGGTGCAAATTCTATCCTTGGGCTCCACCAAAGGCCCCACCTCCAAATACCATCAATTTGGAGGTTAGATTTCAACATACAGATTTTGAGGGGGACACAGATATTCAGTCTACAGCAAGAAGCATTTCTTGTCCATGATGAAAAGGGTATCAGAAAAACTATAATTCATTTTGAGTAATTGAGGGTGGAAATAGATTCAGGAATAAAGAGAAAGTTCCAATATTAGATTGAGTTTGTCAAAAGAGCAAGTGAAAGGAAGGGAAAAAGATGAGTGGAATATTTCTTAGACCCTAAGAAACTCATTCACAGTTAAATGTGATGGAAAAAAGATCTTAGGAAGAACTTGAGGTATAAAGTAGATAGGTCGTGAGGGAGGAAACTGCCTAGGAAGAAGATAGTCAGGTAGATGGTGCATCCGTAAAAATTCATGGTCCTTAGTAAGGGAAGGAGGAAAAATATCACCTCTGGAATATCCAAGAAGAGAACAAATGCACTAAATTTTGTCAACATTTTGTTTGCGGAGAATGTAGGGAACAAAGACCTCTTAAAACTGTGGCCCTTTTTATTCCTGTTAATCCACATCTACCTCAGTCGTGCTCTTTCTCACAATGGCACTGATTTCCAGTCTTGGATCAAAACTCAAGTTGATTTCCTAAAGTTGTTTTTGTTTTTTTTTTAAGATTTTCTTTTCAAAGTTTATTTTGAGAGAGAGTGAGAGAGCGAGAGAGTGCAAGTGGGGGAGGGGCAGAGAGAGAGAGAGAGAGAGAGGAGAGAGAGAGAGAGAATCCCAAGCAGGCTCTGCACTGCCATTGCAGAGCCTGATGGGGCTCCAACTATGAGATATGACCTGAGCCGAAATCAAGAGTCTGACGCTTAACTGACTGAGCCTCCCAGGTGCCCCTAAAGATTTTAAAGTACTCCGCAGCCAGCGTAGGGCTTGAACTCAACCCGGAGATGGAGTCGCAAGCTCTACTGACTAAGCCAACCAGGCATCCCAAAAACCTAAATTGATTTCTTAGAAGGGAATCCTCAAAGGGGCTTCTCTAATCTTATCAGCATTTCTGGAGTATCAGGGCTTCTTGGCTTGGCTTCCTGGAAGACTAGCCTTAGTTGCTAACTCTAACTGATGTCCAGTTTAGAATTGCACAAAGATTGAGAGCCACTGGCATAATGCAGAGAAAAATGCACAGCAGCCTTTGCCCAGCAGATGGTGCTGTTGACCCAGAGACCCTGTCAAGTGTGAGGCCACCAGATAGATACAGCAGATGGAGCTAAGAGGTGGCATTTAGAGAGAATAACGAGTATAGTTCATTATCTTTAAAAGCCTGTAGCATGATGTTGCAAGAGTCAGAATAGTTTGGAAAAAATGGCAATAATCCTGAATGAAATCCACCCACTAACATTCCTCTTCTCCTTTTATTCCGCAAGTCACATAAAAAAACAAAAGCCCAAAATGGTCATTTTTGGATAGCTAGTTTTTCCAGTGGTAGTGTTAAAAAGAACTTGTTTTCAGGTTTTTAAAATTCCTATCAGAGTACCAAGTTGAATATAATATGTGCCCAATTTATTATCCCACCACTTGAGCCCCAGATGGGGAAGAATAATTTGCAGTTTTTGCTAACACATCAGAGTAACCAAGAGAAGTAGAATTCACCTTCCTTGCCCAAGTTACTTAGATTTAGGCCAAGTTATTCATTCAGATATTGATAGGTATGTGTTAAAAAATATATAAATATGTGTGTGTGTTGGGGGGGTGGTGAATGCATGCATAAAAGAAATCCTGGGGGAGAAATGCATGAACTGTTAACATTTGTTCGATTTAAGGGCATCTATATTGTGCCCTGGAGCTGCTGTCAGGGGTCAAAGTCCTGTCCTACTCTGCAGGTACATCCGTCCTTGGGGGAGGCAGTCTATAAACAGTGAGCAAAAACAAAGCCACGAGATGTGGCCACATAAGAAGAGTCTGTTGATAGAGAGCCTAGGCAGAGCTCTTGGTTTCCAGTATTAGGGAACAAGTTAAGGAGAGAAGCCTTAGGAGATATGAGGAGAGAAGCAAAGGAGATATGAAAGGATTGGGCATCAAGGAACGGAAACCAAGAGAGTGCCAGGACAGTCCAACGAAGAAGGCAGTGCTCAGGTGCTCAAATGCTGGTAAGAGTTCAAGTAAGTTGTGAACAGCAGTGGTCCTTGGATGAGACAGGTGCAGTCTCGAGTGGTGGGAACAAAAATTAAGTTGAGAAGGGAATGTGAGGCCAAAGGTTTATCCATTTTGTTTGTATCAGTTCTGTTTTCAAAGAACCAACTTTCGGTTTTATTGAGTCTCTATTTTATTTATCTCCACTCTAATCTTTCTTTCCTTCTGCTTGTTTAGCATTTAGTTTGCTCTTGGCCGTTTCCTTCAGGTGGGAGATTAGGTTATTGCTTTGAGATCTTTCTTCTTTTTCAAAGTAGTCCTAGCTTTATATTTGTCTCCCAGCACTGCTTTCACCCGCCTCCCATAGGTTTGGTATGTTGTGTTTTGGTTTTCATTGTCTCAACGTGTTTTCTAGTTTTTTTCTTTAGGTTTTTTTATTTATTTTGAGAGAGAGAGCAAAAGAGTGCGTGCATACACAGTGTGTATAAGGGAGGAGCAGAGAGGGAGAGAATCCCAGGCAGGCTCCTCTCTGTCAGTGCAGAGCCAGACGTGGGGCTGTCTCACAAACCATGAGATCGTGACCTGAGTTGAGATCAAAAGTTGGACACATACCCAACTGAGCTACCCAGGCACCCCTCAAAGTGTTTTCTTTCTTTTTTAAAAAATGAATATATATATTTAAAGTTAGAGAGAGAGAGGGAGGGGCACAGAGAGAGGGAGACACAGAATCCAAAGCAGGCTCCAGGCTCCGAGCTGTCAGCACAGAGCCCAAGTCGGGGCTCGAACTCACCAACTGTGAGATCATCACCTGAGCCCGTCAGATGCTCAAATGACTGAGCTACCCAGGTGCCCCCCTCAAAGTGTTTTCTAATTTCCCTTGTGATTTCATCTTTGACCCATTAGTTATTGAAGAGTGTGTTGTCTAAGTTCCACGTATTTCTGAATTTTCTAAATTTCCTTCTGTTATTGATTTCTCATTTCATGCCACTTAGTGAACGTACTTTGTGTGATTTTGATCGTTTAAAATGTATTGAGATTTGTTTTGTGGCCTAACATATGGTCTGTACTGGAGAATGTTCTTTCTGCACTGAAGAAAAATGTGTGTTGTGCCGCTGTTGGGTAGAGTGTTCTCTGGTGTTTGTCAGAACTGGTTGGTTTATAGTGGAGCTTCAGTCTTCTGTTTCCTTACTGATCTTCTATGGAGTTTTTTTGTCCAGCATTGAGTGTGGAATACTGGATTCTCCATCTCTTATTGTTGACATATTTCTCCCTTCAGTATTGTCTGGTAACAAGATACAGAAGTTTGCTCCCATCCAACTTTACTCACCCCCTGCTTATGTGGTGTTCCAGGTGACATCTTTGAAATTTTTTAAGCTTTATTTATTTTGAGAGAGAGAAAGAACATGAGCAGGGGAGGGGTAGAGGGAGAGAGAGAATCCCTCACAGGCTCCATGCTGCCAGTGACACAGGGCTCGAACTCACGAACCATGAGATCATGACCTGAACCAAAATCAAGAGGTGGACGCTTATCCGACTGAGCCACCCGGGTGCCTCGCTACATCTTTGTACATTGTGTGCCCGTCGCCAGATTTATAATTACTGGTCTGGGTAGTGTCTTAAATCTGAAGAAAAAAAGGAGTTACAAGCAACAAATACATTTATACTTTCTTTTAATATTGACCTATTAGTTTCTTGGAGCTTCGAAGTACTACTAATAGGGTGGTTTAAAGAGGCAGAAATGTATTCTCTCACAGTTCTGGATCCCAAAAGTCTAAAATAAAGGTGTTGGCAGGGTCAGTTCCTTCTGGAAGCAATGAAGGAGAATCTGTGCCATGCCTCCGAGCTTCTGGTGACAGCTAGAATCCTTAGCATTACTTGGCTCGGAGAGGCATCGCTCCTGTCTCCACCTCCATCATCATGAGGCATTCTCCCCGTTTCTCTGCATCTTTGCATGGCTGTCCTGTAAGCACTCGGGTAGTATTGGATTAGTGGCTCACCCTAACCTTCCAGCATGACCTCATCTTAACTAATTACGTCTGCGATGATTCTGTTTCCAAATAAGGACACATTCAGAAGTTTTGGGGATTAGGACCTCAGCTTGTCTTTTTGGGGTGACACAATTCAACCCGTAACACCAGAGATATGTCAGAGCTTTCCAAAGCCATTACTTGCCAAAGCATCTCATCTTCTGCTCTTTCCTCTCATGCTTTTTGATTAGTCCGTTGTTTGCCCCAACTGCTATCCATTGTTCTGGGTAGCTGTGACTAGCACATCTGCCTTTAAATGTTTTTGACAAATGTCTGAGGGTAGCTGCCTCAGCACTGGGAGAATTTTTAGTCACCTAAGATAGAAGGTAAACCCTTTGAGCCTGTCCTCCAAGGTGCCACCGAACAGGCCGCTATGGACTGAACTGGGTTTCTCATGCCCCCCCACCTTCACCCTTCTCAAATTTGTGTGTTGGGAAGCCCTAACCTCCAATGTGACTATTTGGAGATAGGGCTTTTAGGTGGTAGTTTAAGTTAAGCGAAGTTATAAGGGTGGGGCCCAAATCGAATGGGACTGAAGTCTTTAAAAGAGGAAGAAGAGATACCAGGGAGCTCTCACCAAAAATCAAATCAGCCAGAACTTTGATCCTGGACTTCTCAGCCTGCAGAAGTGTGAGATAACACATTTCTGTTGTTTAAAACACCCTGTTTGTGGTTTTTTGTTATAGCAGCTCAACCTAACACACACAGTTCAAAACCACAATTCCTAGTGAATATGGTCCATTTCTCTCCTGGTACTCTTTTCTAATTTTTTTTTTTTAATGTTTATTTATTTTTGAGAGAGACAGAGACGGAGTGAGAATGGGTTGGGGGCAGAGAGAGAGGGAGACACAGAATCTGAAGCAGGCTCCAGGCTCCGAGTTGTCAGCACAGAGCCCAAAGCAGAGCTTGAAGTCACAAACTATGAGATCATGACCTGAGCTGAAATGGGATGTTTAACTGACTGAGCCACCCAGTAGCCCCTCCTGGTACTCTTTTCTGTGTTAGAAATACAGACTGTTACTTTTGAGGCCACCACTGAGCTGGGGGCCTGGAATGGGACCAGGGTAAGTTAAAACACCACAAAGCTATTTTTACTGAGATTCAGCTAGCTTTTTTTTTTTTTTTTAATGTATTTTGAGAGAGTGAGAGAGCACACACAAGTGGGGAAGGAGCAGAGAGAGGGGGAGAGAGAGAATCTCAAGCAGGCTCTGTACCACTGGCTCAGAGCCCAATGTGGGGCTCAAACTCCCAAACCACATGATCATTACCTGAGCCAAAGTTGGATGCTCAACCAACTGAGCCACCCAGGTGCCCCCAGCTAGCTTTTCTTGATTAAGCATGCTCCTGGTTCCTGCGAGCTTTTACTTAGTTTGCAGAATTCTGAAAGCGTTGATTTTGGTGGTTTTTGCCAGTGTATATATTGGTGTTTTGGAGGGCAGGACTTTGGTGTTCCTTAATCCTCTATTTTCACTGCTGTCCTCCCACATGTTCTTTTCACGTTGACTTTGACACTCCTCCCACCAAGAGGTGGGGGTTTGTCTCCTGCCGCCTTGAGTCTGGGTGGGGGCTTAGGACTGCTCCAACCAAAAGAGGACAACTGAGGTGATGCTTTGTGACTTTCCAGGCGGGGTTATAAAAAGGCTACAGCTCCCATATGCCTTTCTGAGGAGCCAGGGTTGGAACACTTGCTCTGGGGAAGCCAGGTACCATGCTGTGAGGGAGCCCAAGTTCACTCACTTGGAGAGACCAGGTCAACAGGAACCAGGGCCCCAAGCTGATGGCCAGACTCAGTCTTTAGACAGGAGTAAATTAGCCTTCAGACACTTCCAGCCTCCAGCCCTCAAGTCTTCCAGCTGAGACCCAGACATCATGGAGCAGAAATGAGCTGTCCCCGCTGTGCCCTGTCTGAATTTCTGACCCACAGCATCTGTGAGCATAATAAATAGTTATTTTATGCTGTTGCATTTTCTGGTAATTTGTTCAGCAATCAACAGTAACTGGAACAGTCGCCAAGTGAATTAAATGGTACCAGGCAGCGGACAGCCTTTTTCATCCCTTTCAGTGTAGCTGGGCTGTGAAAATGCTGTGCTCAAGTTGCGGTTAGGAGCATCGAGATGATCTCATTAGTCACCCTTCCCTCCCTCCACACAGTGGCGTCTCTTGTTCTAGATTTTACAAGTGTCGCCATCTTCCCAACCATCCGGGACTGGAACTGCAGAGTGTCTGATTTTTCCTTTCCCTTCCCCCTTCTGACAAAGGCAACAAGTGATGCCCATTGTCTTTTTGCTAGTGCCTCACAAATGTGTTCCTTCCATCCCGTTCCTAACAGAATTATAGACAGGATACAAAAGTCCCCTGTATTTAGAGACCACTGTCTCCTCCCAGGGCAATGCAATACATGAATTGCCCGGTCTCTCTCTCTGAAATACTGCTAGCCCATCAATCGACTGTCCCTGTGTTCAGTCCAAGCCCTTTTCCTCCGGCTCCTCTTAAGTCTCCCTGCCTGCAAATCTAAATTTGGCTTACAGAAATTGAGTGGTGTTAGACAGTATTCTAATTGTGACTGTTAAATAAATCCCTCTGTTCTGCTTTCTATGGAAATACTCATTCAACGACTCACAGCTTTTTCTTTGTCCTGACTCAAACAGCATTTGGAGGGAGGGTTTTTGATGAGTTCAATTCAAAAATCTGGGTAGAGCCTACAGGGTCAGCTCAGCGTCTTGTCTTAAAAACATGAAATACATGCAGTTTTCATTAGGCACGAACCAAGCTAGCCCCACTGTTTTTTTGTGAAGCTGCACGAGAGGAAGTCCAGTACTCACACAGAGTTGTGTAAGGATTATTTCAGGCCCTCTTAAGAACGTAGGTATTTAACATGTGCTAGTTACTACAGACATTATAAGAAATAACCCTTTTTATAATCTAGAACTTCCTCCTTACGACACAGAAAGCTGTTTCCTATAAGAAGCCAGAGGATAATTGCATCCTCTGAAATCTGACCACATTACCATTGTCTCCTAAATGCCTTGTTGAACAGCCCATATTTAAGAGATTAAATCTTTAAAAAAGAGAGCGAGAAAAGGAAAAGAGGAGGGCAGCTACTGTCATTCATTTATTTTGCAAGTATTTATTAAGCACTTAACTCTGTGCCAGGCACTCTTTTAGTTACTAGGTGTGTGACAGACTCGGGTCCCGGGGCTCGCTAAAGCAGCAGAAATTGACAAGAGGCCAAAAGGGAATTCCAGGCAAGGCTTGTATTAGGGCTCATGCATGAGGGAAATGGCACAAAGGGAAAGTGTCCTTCAGGCTGACTCTCAGAACAAAGGCCGGGGAAAGTTTTCCAAGGGACTGAGGTGGGAAAGGGGTAACATCAAAACATGTTGGGGTGGGGAGGTATAGGAGGTTGGGTGGGCAGGCACAGTGGACAGAACGTTTCTACATGCGGCTTATGTCTCATTAGCATGTTAGATCTGGGCATGATATTTAGTATTACAATGAGGGAGAAAGTAGGTAAAAGTTCAGTACTGGGGTCCATCTTGGCACAGACTGGTTTGGTCCGGTCTGGGTTTGGTTTTTTGTTTTTTGTGTTTTTTTGCCCAATTTTTTTTTTTAATTTACTTATTTTTGAGAGAGAGAGAGTGCACGCGAGAGAGAGCTTGAGTGGGGGAGGGGCAGAAAGAGCCACAGACACAGAATTGGAAGCAGGCTCCAGGCTCTGAGCCATCAGCACAGAGCCTGATGCAGGGCCTGAACCCACGAACTGTGAGATCATGACCTGAGCCGAAGTCAGATGCTCAACAGACTGAGCCACCCGGGCACCCCTAGTTTGGTCCAGTCTTGACGAGTCTCCATAGTGAGCATTCCTGCAAGATATTACTGATCAAGGGGCATAGAGTTTTAGCTATCCTAGAGGATGTACTACTCAAGGGGCATCGCTGTGCAGGAATGCTGGATTTTGGTGGTTAGGGTTGAGGGGATCTGAGTCCAGGCCCTGCTCTACCTCAGGTACATGACAGGTAAAAATCTGTGCCCTCAAAACAAACAAACACAACCCCTGCCCTCATGGAGCTTACATTTTAGGGGTAGAGAAAATGACATAATAAAATAAGTAAAATGTGTTAAACAGTGTTATGCATGTTAGAATTTTAACTAACCCAGGACCATGTTTAGAAAATGCTAGCAAGCAAAATAAAGCTGGAAAGAGTAGTAGTGCTGGTTTGGGCTTGAGTTTTAGAGGTCAGGTAGGCCTCAGTGAGAGGATAACATTGGAGGAGGTGAAGAGGGTGAGAGATTTCATCAAGTGCAAAAGTCCTGAGGTCAGAGCATGCCTGGCTATTGGAGAAACATAAGAAGGTTGAGGGACTGGAACAGAGGGAATGAAAGGTGGAAAGGTGGGTCTTACTGGCCCTTGCAGGGCATTTTAATGATTGGGGTTTTTAGTCTAAGCACAAGAGAAGCCATTGGAAGGTTGTAAGCAAGGGAGTGATGATCTCAGCTTTTAAGAAGACCATTTTGTGGTGTTGAGGACAGTCTGAAGGGGACAAATGATGGAAGCAGACAGACCAGTTTTTGTGGGCTATTATAAGAGCCCATGAGAGATGGGAGGTTCCTGGACCACAGGATAGCAGTGCATGGATTCTAGAATAATGTGAAGATTGAGCAGACTGGATTTGCTGACAGACGTGGGGTCTGAGAGAATGAAGAGCTACTTTAAGATTACCTATTTAAGGTTTCACTCTGACAACTAAAAGATGTGCTGTCCTTAACTTAGATGGGAAGATCCTGGGAGGAATGAGGTTAAGGGGAGAAGATCAGGGCTTATTAAACTCTAGATGACAAGTGGAGATGTCACACAGGTAGGTGAATATACAGGAGAGAAGTCTGGGCTGGCGAAGTTGGGAGAGGTCAGCATCTGGTGATATTTAAAACAAGAAGACTGGATGAAGTCACCAGCACAATGAATATAGAAAGGAAGGGAAGAGTTCCAAGGACTGGGGCATGGGACACTCCAGTGTGAGGGTGTCAGGGAGAAGGCCCGGCAAAGGAGGTGGTGGTGTGAACAGTGAAGCGGGAGGCAAATTAAGAGGCAACGATTTCTGGAAGCCAAGTGAAGAACATGTTTTAAGCAGAGAAGGGAGGTAGGGATTGATCAAATTGTAAAGTATTGCTTATGGGTCTAGATAAGGTAGTAAAAGAACTAATCATCGTATGTAACATCACAAGATCTCTGGAGAACTTGAGTAAAGCAGTTCCGTGAAGTGATAGAAGCAAGCTCCAAAGACTGGAGTGGGTTCAAGAGAGAACTGGGATGGAGGGCCTAGAGACAACAAATAGGGACTTTTTTTTTTTTTTAAGTAATCTCTATGCCCAAAGTGGGGCTCAAACTCATGACCCTGAGATCAAGAGTTGCATGGTCTACCGACTGAGCCAGCCAGGCTCCCAGGGACTTTTTTTTTTTTTTTTAAGTTTTATTATTTAAGTAATCTCTACACCCAACGTGGGGCTTAAACTCATGACCCCGAAATTAAGAGTAGCACGCTCCACCGACCGAGCCAGCCAGGCGCCCTGGGGATTTTTTTTATCTTTAAAGATAGGAGAAATAAAAGCATATTTTATGCTGATGAAAAGATCTTTGCTTTTCCAGTGAGAGACCTAGCCTTCTCACCCACACTCCCTTCTTTGGACTTCATATTTGGATATTTGCTATTTCTTGGAAGAGTATAATTGGAATCTGAACTGATATGAAGCTGAGGATTGTGAAATCCAACTTATTTCATATGCAGAATTCTTCTCTCCCCCCAACTCTTGATTCCCATTGTTCGGGAGAAACACAACGTAGATGGGGTCAAGACTGTCCTTAGGTTCAGTGGAATTGCTTTTCTCTCATTTATTATTTGGATGGTTCTTCATATTTGTAATTTGGTGCTCTATGTCAACTCCATAGATAGGGCCTTTCCCCTATTTCTGTATGATGATGGTTCTTTACTGATTCTTTGTTACTCCTGCTTCAAGGGAATGACAATGACCAAAGAAGTCTTAAAAACGTAAGGTGAACCCTGTGGCAGTCACTGGGCTGTTCACAGAAATTCCTCCCATCTGGACACATGGGAGAGCGACTCTCAGATACGACTGTGCAATTTGCCCTAACCAATGAAATGTAAGCTAAGTGATGTCACTTGGTAGCAGAATCTTAAGAACCAGTGAGCAGTCTGCCACATTTTCTTGGTTGTTGGCAATTGTGGAAGCACATGTTGAGATACAGCCCCTATCAGCCAGGGTCTGAGTCCTAGCCATGGGCTCCCTTGCTAACCCCGGAAACACATCTAGTAGGAGAAATGAACCTTAGTTTTATTCGTTTTATTTTGGGACAGCAAAACCCAACCTATCCGGACTGACACAACGTCTAAGCAAAAATAAACGTTGGTGTTCCACTCTCCATTACAACCAACAGACTACAAAATCCAGGATATGAAAGTTTTACTTTCCCATCCCAGCAGCAAAGAAAACCCAGGAAATAACACAGGTGGTAAAACTTCATCTCGCTGTCAGTTCCCCATTAAATAAAAAACAACTGAACCTTTAAAACGTTAACATTGTTTCAAAAATATTTCTCTCCTGGGGCGCCTGGGTGGCTCAGTCAGTTAAGCATTGGACTCTTGGTTTCGGCTCAGGTCATGATCTCATGATTCATGAGATCGAGCCCTGAGTTGGGCTCTGGGCTGACAGCATGGAGCTTGCTTGGGATTCTCTCTCTCCCACTCTCTCTACCCCTTCCCTGCTCATGCTCTCTCTCTCTCTCTCAAATCAATAAAAAAAAAAATTTAGGAGAGAACTTTTCTTCAAGAGACCTAGTCAGACTACCAAAACGAAGTTCAGTGTATTTCAAAGTTTGTTCTCCAGGCCATCTGTGTTAGATACTCCAGGGGTGCTCATTCCAAATGCAGATTCCCTGGTCTTGGCCTCCAAGAGGAGTCCTGTGGTTCTTAATTCCTAGAAGGTTCTGTAATCTTGATCTGTATTTATATGTGTGGTATAACACAAAAATATATTTGGTGTTTGTCCTAGGTTCCTGCCCTAGAGCTGCTAAAACTTGAAATCTCCTGATAGCAGTGACTTTTGTTTCATAAGGAGCCTGAGTTTATGCCAATGAGGTCACTTATCGTGGGGCCCCCAAACAGCTCTACAATAAGGGTTGAGCTGGTCACCAGAAAGACCAAGTGATTAGACCTCCTGACCGGCCTCTAGGAGCAGATGGAAGGAGGGTGTTGGAAACTGAGCTCTATAAACTCTTTTTCAAATTTTTAAAAATGTTTATTTTTGAGAGAGAGAGCATGAACAGGGGAGGGGCAGAGAGAGAGGGGGAGACACAGAATCCAAAGCAGGCTCCAGGCTCCCAGCTGTCCACACAGAGCCCAACGCGGGGCTCCAACCCAGGAACCACAAAATCATTATCTCAGCTGAAGTCGGACGCTCAACCAACTGAGCCAGCCAGGCACCCGAGCTCTATAAACTCTTGAACAGAGTTTAGAGGATTTAGAGATTTAGAGGGCTTCCGGGTCAGTGAACACATCCTAATGCTGGGAAGATGGCAGGCCCCGCATCCCTCCCCTTACTTGCCCTATTTGTCCCTTTCATTTGGTTGTTCTTGGGTTATAGCCTCTACAATAAGCAGGCAGATAGATGTAGCATTTTCTGGAGTTCTGGGAGCCATTCTAGCAAATTATCCAACTTAAAAGAGAAGGGAGTAGCGGGAACCCCCCTAATTTTACAGTTAAGTTGGACAGAAGTGTGGGTAGCCTGGGACCTAATACTTGTGACTGGCATCTGAAGTGAGTGAGGGCAGTCTTGTGGAACGGAGCCCTTAAACCTGAAGGGTCTAACAATAACCCTGGGTTGTGTCAGAATTGAACTGAACTGTAGGACATCCAGTTGATGTCTAAAGAATCAGAGAATTGATTTTTGGTGTTGGAAAACACCTTAGAAATAGGCTACCAACGTAACACTGAAGTATATTTTCAACAGACTGTCTGATGGAGTTTACACATGCTTCGACATTACAGAAGAAATGCTGGTGTACGAGACAAATCATACTTCTGCATAAAAGAATTTTATTTAGTGGTCAGATCCCGATGAATAATGCCAGTCACTGCTTGATTCTGCTAAAATGTGCTATTAGATATACTCTTAAGAAAATGTACAGTGCATCACCAAAAGCTGTTTAATTTGGATTGTGTAGAGTGAAAGAAAACTTCAGAAATCTTTGTTTTCTGGTAAAATCTTTGAGATACAAAAATGAAAAAAACAAACCCAAAAGCAGTATTCCAAAATAATAAATGTCACCTTGGACTATTTACAGTAAGATGCCTTTTTCCCAGGAGGATGCTCTCTGCTTGATTCTTTTCCTCACGTGTTACCCGTCTCTTGTAGGTATTCTCACCCCCGCCTGCCCCTTCTCGAGGATTTCTTCCACTCCTGTCTCGCTTGAAGCAGCCATCTGTTCTTTCATCTTTGAATCTTTCTCGGATACTCCTTTTTCCCACGCTTGGATGACCAGTAATTCTACTGAACAGATGTTTGCTGAGCACCTATATGTGCTAGGCACAGGGCTAGGAGGCAGAGAGACATTACAGAGATGCAAAGTCATGGACCCCTTCCTCAAGAATCTGAGTTCGGGTTGAATTAAAAAAGTTTTGTTTTGTGTTGTTTTTTTTTCACATTATATTCCACGAGATTCCAGCCCCCGGTGAAGTAAATGTGGGGACTTCTTGAAACAAAGCGCACTCACACAGGGTCCGCCAACTTGGCCCATTCCAAGACATTTTGAACTAAGAATTCTGCTCTTTGTGAAGCCCAGGCCTACAGTCTGCATTCTAAACTCTTAGCAGGTAGAAAGCAGGTGTGCTGGGCAGTAGAGCATCAGCTATGCCAGTCTGTTTGGGGGGGGGAAGGGTAATCTTTTAATTGGTTTCTACAAATTCCAAGTATGAAAAAGCCCTTAACTCCCCCACCCCCCACCAAAACACTAAATCGTAGCTATAGATACATATTAAGCTCTTCCTTGATCTTGACTTGTAACAAGTGTTCTAAGACTCTTTTTATAATGTCCAGCAGGAGCTCTTTTTATTACCTCCACAAATACTTCTTTGTGCTTTTCTGTGAACATTTTCTTAGCTTCAAACATAAAAGCAGCGAAGTAAGCCTGCAGGTGACCTTTTTTTTTTTTCCTTTCATCATGGTTAACCTGAAACAAATTCAGCTCTTGCATTTGGCCTACATCGTCTCTGTCCACAAGGCCTTGAGAGACCCATGGTAGTTACTTAAAGAAAAAAGAAGACAAACCATGAAATATAAAACAAAAGCTGTGCCTAGCATACTATGGAAGCAAAAACAAAACCATGCCCTCGCTGCCCCCCATCTTGTTCCGTGCCTGGCAGACCATGTCCCTACAAATATTCACATTTGGAAATATTTCTCAGTCACAATAAAGTCCAAATCGTGGTAGTGGGCTTGCAGCCTATTCCTTTCATTGACTCTGCACAGCCAACCACCGAACGATGATGAAGGGAGTTTTCGTGGGGAAGTTCTTGACCCCATGCCATTCAACAGGTTACACGGGGTCACGTCTCTGTACAGTTTCCATCCAATTAGATGATACTCAATCTATTCAAGCGCCAGATGCAGAACTTCCTCATGAGCTGGTTCCAAGCCCTTTGGATCTGAAGGCAACTTTGGGAGTTGGCATTATTCCCATGTTACATTTGGCCTGCCCTACCCTGTGGTAGGGGGAACACAATGCCTGAAATGTGTGAAGAGAATGAGAAGAGCAGGGAGAACTGGGAGAGAGAGGGAAAAGAGAAGTGATCATGCACAAGCTTCTTGCTCTGTCGTGCATATATTTTCAGTGTAACAGCGTGTATTTCGACACATAAGGGCTTGTGCTTTTTCGTTAAAGAAACAACTTGCCCTGAAAAGCTCATTTGGCAAATGTGGCCAAGAACGTGTGTGTGTGTGTGTGTGTGTGTGTGTGTGTAAAATGTGTTATGAGGCTCTGTACCAAGTCCTGCGGGTGTATCTTGCTGGCCCCTCCCTCCACCACACCCACCTCGCTGGCAAGGAAAAACTGGTGGGTTACACCTGGTCGGTTTGATATTCAGAGGCTTCGGACAGGCTTTCTGAGAAGCTCAGGAAATTCTCCTGGTATTCGGAACAAACAATCTCATAGCGGTAATGCCGGAACTCTACAGCAAAGGTGCCAAAATAAGACAGGAAGCACATGACCAGACCCCACTGGACCCTGGCTGCATACATGTGGATGCCTTGGGCCATGAGGATGAAATCTGGGGAGGAGCAGTCAAGGAAAGTACCCCCATAAGCCACATTCAAACCGGGCTCTTTTCTGGACAAGGACAGGTTACAAGAAAAGTCTTACTCTCCGCCCCCTCATCAGCAAAACTTAGCTTGACAGCTTCCTGAACGCAACACTTGCATGAATAATACGAAATAACATTGCTGAGCTCTTCGTTTGTGCCAGACGTGCTTCTAGGTGCTTTCACAGAAAATCTAAATCCTCACAACAATCCTATTGTTATCAGTTCATTTAAAAATAGGGGAATTGGGGCGCCTGGGTGGCTCAGTCGGTTAGGCGTCCGACTTCGGCTCAGGTCATGATCTCATGGTCCGTGAGTCGAGCCACACGTCGGGCTCTGTGCTGACAGCTCGGAGCCTGGAGCCTGTTTCAGATTCTGTGTCTCCCTCTTTTTCTGCCCCTCCCCCCTCATGCTCTGTCTCTCTCTGTCTCAAAAATAAATAAACATTAAAAAAATTTTTTAAAAAATAGGGAAACTGAGGCCAAATGGTTAAGTAACTTGCCTGAGGTCACAAAGATGTTCACTGGGACAGCTGGGATTCGAATACAAGGACTCTGGCTGCCAGGCCAGGCATTCAACTCTACAGCTACCTTCTCAACTGTGAGATTAGCAAGAGGATTAAAATTCCAAAGAAATTAGTTGGCCAGAAGAATAAATTTCTCATTTAAAAAAAAATCACTGCAAATGACTATGGCTTTATAGTCATCATTTTATCTGCAGAAATAATTTTGAACATATCAAATCACCAATTACCTACATATAAGCTTTACCTCTGCAGTGCTACTAATGTGTAAGTGGCTCCTTTTCCTCTTCTGTCTCGTTTTCACTATTAAAACAAACAAAAGAGACTCCTATGCCTGAATATATATCGAGTGTATACACACACACACACACACACACACACACACAGCATACATGAGGTTGGAGCTAGGAAGGAAAATGTTTCAAAGCATGTTTCAGCGAAAAGCCAAGAGGCCAAAGACTAAATACATTTTTAAAGAAAAATCAGAAATGCTCCCTTAGAATTAGTGCTATCTCCAGACTTAAAATCTTGGGAAATTTTCAGAGAGCAAAAGAATATGGTGAAACTACTTCAGCCAAACTTTGTTCTCCTGACGAGGCCTGGATCCATTCACCTGGGAACCTAGACAGGGTTCCAAATGTTCAGAAACAACATGGATCAGAATTGTTTGGTATAAGCTGTAAACTCAAAATAATTTAAAGTCTGTACATTCTCTTCCCACTGAGGGCTCAAAGTACTGGCAAAGCAATATTATTACTTAATGAGGAAAGGATAGATCTTCAAATCTCACCCTGGCAGAATTCTGACCTTTTTACTCATAAAATATTTCATCACGTGCTTAGCAGTCAGCAAAATTTTTGGCTTGATTTTCCAGCCCTTAAATGTTCTCTAATGTGCTGAAGAACTTGAAAACAAACAAACAATTAAATGTTTGGCAGTTAGTGAGGGAAGAAGAAATAAAGATCCCCAATACTCCAGTAACTACAGGATGTCTCTGAACAATAAATATTTTCATATTTTAAAGCCACTTTCCCTAAGGCAAGAGGGTTTGGGGTTGAGTTCAAGAACTGTGCCTGAGTTTAAGTCGAGATCACTGCATACAGAGTGTGATCTTGGATAAATTAATCTCTGTTCTTACTATCATACTTGTTAAATGAGGATTAAAAGGGTTGATACATTTAATGTATTAATGTGCTTAGAACAATGCCTAGCACATTATAAGTGCCCAATAATGTTAGCTATTACTTGACCGAAGATGTGTAATTGGGTTAGCTACACATTCTACCACCTAGGAACCTTATTCCCTTCCTCTCTGGTTTCCTGAGGAGACCCTATTGGAGTGAACACTTGAGATCATGCCTCCCAGCGGAACGATCGGCTGATCTGACTGCACTGGAATTGGCCAGCTTCTTCTTTTTTTTTTTTTTTAATTTTTTTTTTAACGTTTATTTATTTTTGAGACAGAGAGAGACAGAGCATGAACGGGGGAGGGGCAGAGAGAGAGGGAGACACAGAATCGGAAAGCAGGCTCCAGGCTCTGGGCCATCAGCCCAAAGCCCGACGCGGTGCTCGAACCCATGGACCGTGAGATCATGACCTGAGCTGAAGTTGGACGCTTAACGGACTGAGCCACCCAGGCGCCCCGGAACTGGCCAGCTTCTATTGGGCCATGTTACCAGTAGGTGGGGTCACTGAGCTCCCTCCAGGACTAGTCTCTCTGGGATCTGTTTGGGGTTAAGCAGAAGCGCTCTCCTCTGCCTGTTTTTGGTTTCTTTCCTTGTTACTTAATGGGTAAGTTGAATTCCAGAGTGTGAGATCAGAGGCCTGACACTTTCTCCTTCACAAATTAAATTAAATGAAATAAAAGGGCCATTAATAAAGTCACAAATCAACTTTTTTTAAGACGGAAGGGGAAAAAAAATCACAATTCCCATTACGCATTCTGTGTTTTTCAGACAGGGAATCTTTTCCATCACTAATGACAAGGAGAATGCATGACACCATTCCTACAGATAGAAACAAATTTTGAGAAGGCAGAGCTTGTTTTAATTTTAGTTCTCTATCTCTTCACGTCTGAGAGTTTTTGTTTTTATATCCATTTACCTATTTTGTCTAAGATTTTGAGATAATCTGACAGTACATGCTAACTAATCGGAAATGGCAGTTTTCTCATCTACATATGTGTGTTTTAATCTCCCTACCAAAGAATCTTTTCACATTCAAAGGATACAGAGGACCACACACAGAGTGATAGATGCTGAGAGAATAACTCGTGGAATCCCAACTTTCCGCCCTTCATTCTTGATGTTGACTTTGAGTGTCAATGCAGCCTGGATCCAGCAGGTCAATGTGCCAAATCCAAAGGTCAAGGAAGTTCCGACATTATGGATTTCTTCATCATTCGTGAGCTAAGGGATGAACAGATAATGACAAGGAGGCCTATTTAGAAAAGACATGATGGGAGAAAAAATAGGTGAAGTGGTATCTCCATAACGGGATGGTGGGTTTTGGAAAGAGTAGAATCATTCATCTGTGCTGGCTCTTTGTGTTTGTTCTCAAATGGTTTGAACTCTGAGGGGGAAAGGGAGATAAACAGCACTTCCAAACCTCAAAACATTTCTTTAGAATAACCACTCAGGCAGTGGTAATCTATTCCTTGAATTTAATTTCCAGAAAAGCGTGGAGAAGTCAAAGAAAAAAGCAGGAGAGTTACACAAAAAAGAGAAATGTCAGTTTCTACAAACATACGCTGCAAACTTTGTTTTCCAGACTGAGAAATGAGACTTGGGATCTGGCTGTGTATTTAATGATTGAAGAGGACCAATTCTAAGAAGGTCAAGATTTTACTGTCATAGACAGCTAATAACATTTATTCCCACGTAATGTGATCAATTCATTGTTAATGGGATTTTGTTTTATTTTCCTCTTATAAGAAAATTGCCACCTAATAGCTTTTGCCGTATTTGTAGACCCATTAAACGACATTAGTGTTTGACGATTCCTGGTCAAGGCTTTTATAGAATTAATAGGTTAAAGGAGACCCATTCGGGTTATTTCATTTGAAGGTTAAAAATGTAAACTCTCCATTACCTACTGATTTAAAAAAATATGTTGGTCACTGGGGTGCCTGGGTGGCTCAGTTGATTAAGACCTGACTTCAGCTCAGGTCATGATCTCACGGTTCTTGGGTTTGAGCCCTGCATCGGGCTCTGTGCTGACAGCTCTGGCTGGAGCCGGCTTCAGCTCCTCTGTCTCCCTCTCTCCATTTGCTCTCTCTCCCTCTCTCTCAAAAATAAATAAACACTAAAAAATACACTGGCCACTTAAAACACTTTTAGCAATGATCTATGTCTATATAATCTCTCTATCATCTGTATGTTTTTTTCAATGCTGGGCTTGAACTCATGACCTTGAGATCATGACCTGTGCTGAGTTTAAGAGACAAACACTTAACTGACTGAGCCACTCAGGCACCTTGTTTTATATATATATTTTTAATTACACGTGGGAAAATAAAATCTATAGTTGAAGAGATGGTTCTTACAACATGGTAAAATATTGTTTTGAATTGCCATTACCTTCAGATGTTTTATTGTTTGACATTTCTGGGAATAATGGTTGCCTCAAGTCAATACTGCTTTCCTTTGACAACTTTTTCTATTGTTTTTGGCTGTAGTATTTTTTCCTCTTCTTTGGAAGAAGCCACTTTTTTCTTTCTTATTCGGAAGGCATATTTTCAAAACTCATTTTAAATAACGATTCCTCAAATTAAATTTTACTTTTAGGAAATTGGTTGTCCACACTAGACACAGTCTATTCACTTATTAGTTTAAACTTGATTTTAAAAATAGATAATATAATTACCTGGTTCAAACTTTAAAAAATTATAAAAAGAGTATGGATGGAAAAGTCTGTCTACACCATAGACTAGCCACCTGGCTTCTTCACAAGCAACTAACTTGTGCTTTCCTATGTATTCTCTGTAGATATTCTAGAAAGCGTTCTTCATAAGCGGTGTTGAGCATCTGTGGTTCACCAAAACACTTCAAGTTTCTGAGCTTTAGGAAAGAACAAAATGTCTACTCAGTAACTTCCATCCAAGCCCTGGTTGAGAGAATGGAGAGTGAGCACTTTACAACATCCAGAACCGGCAGCACAGAGCAGAGCAATAGCTCAGTCAGTCTGGCTTGATACGGGATGAGACCTAGAACAGAACGAGTGGGATGGCCTGTCAAAGAAGCCATCAAGTCAAAAATACTCATTCAGTTGCTACTGTGTGCCTGGAGAAGTGCTGGGGAATGAGCTTTCCTGGTTTAATCAATTATCAGGACTGAGGGTTCGAACAAGAGACAGTCTTAGAAAATCCACTAGCATATTTTCTTGAATGCCTGTGCCAGCTGGATTTCACTCCACAGACAGGGAGAGAAGTGTCAGGATTCATGTTTGACTGCAGGGAAGAGGTTTCTAAACACAGTACAAAGCACAGGCTGGAGGACTTTGGGAAGAGAATGCAGGCAGGGAAACCAGACAAGTACTCTTCCAGTTGGTTGTCTATCTCACAAGTGGAGTCATTCGAGTCAAGAGCTGGATAATGGTATTGGCAAGGGAAATTATTCTTAAATGTAGTGACCTTGGGCTTCTGAATTTCTGGGAAGAAGACTTAGTGTGTCTTTACACAAGTCATAGATGTTCTAGAGAAATTCTAGGCTTTCTTTTTTTTTTTTAAATTTTTTTAAAGTTTATGTATTTTGAAACAGAGAGAGAGAGAGAGAGAGAGAGAGAGAGGCAGAGAGAGCACAAGCAGGGGAGGGGCAGAGAGAAAGGGAGACACAGAATCCAAAGCAGGCTCCAGGCTCTGAGCTGTCAACACAGAGCCTGACGTGGGGCTCAAAGCCACGAACCGCAAGATCATGACCTGAGCTGAAGTCAGAAGCTCAACCGACTGAACCACCCAGACACCCCAAAATTCTGGGTTTTCAAACTTGATTCCCACACGAGCTTGCTAATATGAAATGCAAGCTTTCATCCAAAAAGGATGTTCAGTGTTTAATTTTAGAAAGGCAATGATCCTATTAGTTTTCTAGAAAGTTACATTAGGAGACAATTTGTTATGAAAAAAAAGCATAAAGCACTTTGAAATCCTTTGTATAAAATACACAGCTATTTAAAAAATTTTTTTAAGTGTTTATTTTTGAGAGAGAGACAGAGAGACAGAGTGCGAGTGGGGGAGGGGCAGAGAGAGAGGGAGACACAAAATGCAAAGCAGGCTCCAGGCTCCGAGCTGTCAGCACAGAACCCGAGGCGGGGGGCTTGAACCCACAAACCCCGAGATCACGACCTGAGCCGAAGTCGGAAGCCCAACCAACTGAGCCACCCAGGTGCCCCTGCACAGCTATTTTAGTAGCTCCTTTTCCCGTAGCCATGCGGCAAGCACCCTCACATACGCAGTTCGAATGCAGGCAGGCCAGGCTGAACACCAGAAGGGCTGACTGCTGGAGAACCTGTGCTTATCAGGAACCACCGTTAGCACTTTTGAAAAGATCTGTGCAGAATCCGCGGCTATGATACCCATACAGGTGAAGGGTAAGAAAGAGGTGAAGAAGGCCAAAGGAAGTACCTGAAAATTACCAAGTAAGGTCATTCCAAAGGAAGCCAGACACAGCGCCACCAATCCACTAATATTCAGCCATGGATTTAAAACCTTTGGTTTCAGTTGTATGAAGCGCAGAACAGCTACCACAAGTGCTGGGGACAAAACAAAATGTTAAAGTTTAAAAATCTCAGTCACACAGCCAGACTGTGAGGCAGAGTTCTTCTAAAGCCACAATGTGCAAGATTAAAGTTTTTGCCATGGTGCATTTTTATTTTGTATTTATTTTTTAAGATGTTTATTTAGTTTGAGAGAGAGAAAAAGCATGAGCAGGGGAGGGGTAGAGAGACGGCAGAGAATCCCCAGCAGGCTCCACACTCTTTACAGAGCCTGACATGGAGCTCGATCCCACCAACTGTGAGATCATGACCTGAACCAAAACCAAGAGTCGGATGCTTAACCAACTTGAGTCACCCGGGCACCCCTCGTTAAGGTACTTTTTCAAGTCTCTGAAGTGACAATTAAAAACAAATTTTTTTAAAACTTTATTCATTTTTGAGAGACAGAGAGAGACAGAGCATGAGCGGGGAAGGGCTAGAGAGAGAGGGAGACCCAGAATCCGAAGCAGGCTCCAGGCTCTGAGCTGTCCGCACAGAGCCCGACGCGGGGCTCGAACCCACGAACTGTGAGATCATGACCTGAGCCGAAGTCAGACGCTCAACCGACTGAGCCACCCAGGCGCCCCGACAGGCAATTGTTAAAAGAAATTTTTCATGCAATGCTTATGATTATTTGGATGTTTTATCATGCCTAACAAGAGGGAAGGAGAGAGGGGCTGAAGCCGCTGGGGCTGTATGTTATCGGGCGGTGCAAGGGTGACGAGCTACTATTAGCGTTGTCCTCGGGGTTTTCAACACCAGGTCAGTACAGGACACACTGGCTTAGGAGAACATCGCAGAGGCCTGACACAACAAATAAGACAGGGATAAAGACAGCTGGCACGAGAATTCACTAATTCAACCACCCTTAAGTTTAACCGTGTCAGAACAGACATGGCAGGAAAGCAGAGGAAAGAAGACACGGTTCCACCTCTAGACAAACCTGCTGGTCCCTGCACCAGAAATCATTCTCAGGGACAGGAAGGAAGACAAGGCAAGTGTACAGCTCCCTTCATTACTGCTTTACCCCTTCTTCCCTCTAATTCTACTGGAGGTATCCATTGTCAAAGGACAAAGATAGTTGACCTAAATTAGAGCAGTTACAGTAACCAAATTACGAAATGTGAATTTTAACATGGCCGATTTGGGAGTTTGGTATGTACTAAAAATCACACTGATTATACTAATAAAGCTCAATTCTTCTATGATGGTAATTACTCATTTAAAAAGACCACCCCATCTTTTGAAGCATATTGTTATGAGGGAATCTGAGAGAGAATGAAGGAAGTTACCTAAATTTCAAGCCTGACTTCTAATAGTAACCCTGAGGGCAGCCCATACTCAAGCCACTCATGTAAGAATCCCCTTTTATTAATTGCTTAGTGCAGAGATACTTTCATGTTTGTACAAAGTGCTGGGAGAGGTTAGTCTACAAACAAGACAAAAAATACTTGCAGTTAATATAAATTATATCTACATATAAGGAAATGAACTTACTACTTCCTAAGGCAATTTATTTTGACATTAAAGTTTAGCAGGGAAGACAATTAGAAATCCAAGAATTACCCTATTGATACAGCAATTAAGTAAGTAATTATTTGCTAAATGTTTTATCTTCATTATAGGCCCTTATTAATAGTCATTAATAAAGAAAACCCATCCATAAATTTGCATTTCCTAAATCTACTGAATTTCATAGTTTCAAGCTACAAAGTTAAGCTCAGCAAGTTGATTTTCAGTTCCAGGTACCTCGATCAAAGAGTGGTATGCAACTTGGTTAATATTTGGATTTTAGAGGGGCGCCTGGGTGGCTCAGTTAGTTAAGCATCCGACTCTTAATTTCAGCTCAGGTCATGATCTCCTGGTTCATGAGACAGAGCCCTGCATCAGGCTCTGTGCTGACAGCATGGTACCTGCTTGGGATTTTCTCTCCCTCTCTCTTTGCCCCTGTCCTGCTCACTCTTTCTCTCTCAAAATAAATAAATAAACATTCTAAAAAATACTTGGACTTTAGAAACAAAATAACAATAAACCATAATTTATTAAATGTCAAATTGTTCAGCTCTGATTTAGCTTTTAGTATATTCACATTTTATCTAATTCCCACTAGTGGTCATAGAATTAGTAAATGATACACTTGAGTTGACAATAGTCCAACCCTAATGGTTTGAGTGACCTAGTTAGAAGTTATATCTGAAGTCTATTAATAGTGGCAAGTATCCTAGAGGATGAAAAAAATCAGCACAACGTCTTGCTACTTTTGAGGATGGGAATCGGAGGAGGAAGTAAGGAGAGGAGAAATTCCATGTAAGCCCTCTGACACAAAGTGATCATCAGATAAAGAGGTCACTAGATTAAGACCAGAAGCCTCAACACAGGGCACCATGGGAGACACTTGCTATTAATTGTGTATGGATATTAGGGCCTAATGACAAAATACCAAGGCAGCACATTTCATTTCTTTTAAAAATGACTAGTGAAAAGTTTTGCTCTGGCAACCATCTTGATGTCATTCAGTTTGGGGAGATAGGATTGTACTAGAATTTGGCTTAAGCCCTAAAACATGGCTGAAGCAGACACAGAAGGCTCTTCATGTTGACCCATCCAGTCAATTTGGTCCACTGTGCCCAGATGATGAGGGTCAGGCCATTCTCTGTTAGTCATTTCCGCCCAGGAAACACAGGACATGTATCATCTTTTGGTCCCAGCACTGGTAGCCTTCCCATTTGTAATATGATGATAAATCATTTTATCATGAACAGATGATGAAATTAAGCAGGAAACAGAAACCTACTTGGAGACATGAATTTGAGTCAACACTCTTAACTTCCAGAACAACAGTCCCAACACCACACTCTGCCCTCTCTACCTATTAACCCCATTATTAATCACCTTGGACTAGGCAAAATTTCCTTTAAAAATAGATTCTGTGGGTGCCTGGGTGGCTCCGTCAGGACAGCATATGACTCTTGACCTCAGGATTGTGAGTTCCAACTCCATAAAGGGCATAGAGGGTTACATTAAAAAAAAAACAAAAAAAAAGATTCTAGGTGAAGGTTTAAGGTGCTGGAATTAGTAAGATTCTGGTCCTTTAACAGTTTTATTAACAGGTTTAATGGAGGCAGATTCAGATTATTGGTTACAAAGTCTTTTTTTCAACCAAGTAGTGATTTATACACCCTTGAAAAAGACTTATTGGCAGTGGGGTGATTTCAAAGCCGTCTTTATATATGATGACTTTTTTTTTTTATAACTACATTGATGTTCTAATCAGAAGATACATCTTTCAGTTTCATTAAACATTTTAGATTTCATGAATAGTTTTAGAAAAGATTTTTTTAAATTTTTAAAGTTTTTTAGTTTTTATTTTTTTACTTTGAGAGAGACAGAACACTAGCAGGGGAGGGGCAGAGAGGCAGGGAATCCCAAGCAGGCTCTACACCATTGGTGCAGAGCCAGACGTGGGGCCTGAACTCACAAACCGTGAGATCATGACCTGAGCCGAAATCAAGTCTGACGCTCAATTGAATGAGCCACCTAGGCGCCCCAGAAAAGATTTTTAAAACCCACCTTTCTGTTGTTTATGGTATTTAGAACAGTCTTTTGCTGTATGTGTCCCCTGTTTATCTATTTAAAAAAAACACAGATATTAGAATAATTGCTTATTTTCTTTACTAACCTTTTTCTTTTGAGGCTAACTGGGTTTTATTTATTTATTTATTTATTTATTTATTTATTCATTTATTTATTTATTTATTTGGCTCCACACCCAATGTGGGGCTTGAACTCACAACCCTGAGATCGAGAATTGCATGATTCACCAACTGAGCCAGCCAGGGGCCCTTTGTTGGGCTTTTAAAGTTCAAACTCAAAATAGCAGCTCTTCATTGCAGTTCTAAACTGGTGTCTGGCCAAATTCTTTTCTGATTTGTTTAGTTTTATTGTTTATGCATCAATAATTCCTATTTATGACCGCAATAGAACACGGGAATCAATGTGCTTCGGCTGAAGGAGGGGGAACAGCTGCTGTTGGGTGACCGAAATCATTCAGCTCTCAGCTTTATCCTCACAACCTCTCCCGGGCAGAAAAGAATATTCCTTTCAAGAAATTTGTCTCAGGTCTCTTTTCTCCCCAGGAGAGATCGAAAGCGTGGATTCAGGACAAAGTGCAAAACTAATTGCGTAGAGAAAACAACTGAGTTTGATCTTTGATTAGTACATCAAAAAGACAGAAGATCTTTGCTAACAGATTTTAATAAATGCTACACTGGCTCATTTGTAGACTGTAAATTATAATCCATACGGCTGCCAAAAAAGCAATGATTTATAGGCAGTCCAGGTTGTTTCTTAAAGTCAGTTATGCCGTCTAAAGTAATAGTCCGAGGTCTGGCAGGGACAGGCCTGGGGAGATGGAAGGCCTCCGCCATTTCGAGCAAGAATCATTCGTAAATGGATTCCTCCTCACTCCCAGAGTTGATAAATAAATGATTGTTGGTTTCCTCCCACTGCACACTAATCTTCATCAGTTTTGTGTCTACCAGATGGCACTACAAATGATGGAAGATAATAAAGAATAAACCCTGGATACTGCAATACCTCAGAGCAAGAGCTAGTAAAGGCTTATTAAGTGCTTCTTGCTGGAACAGGGGAGGACCAGGGAATAAGATGATGACGAATGTCATCTGGAAGAGGGGAACTTGTTTTCATTACTCTGTCTTTGGAAATGCTTTTACAATTAGTTAATCATAAGCTTTATAACTGGATAAATGTGCGAGCTGTGCAAATTGACATTTTTAAGATTACACACTAAAGACAACTGGGAAGTATCAATTTGTCTTAAGCATATGAGGGAAGCAATATGTAGCTTCCAACATGTTCATTGGTTTCTTTAAAGCCCAAATGGAGGACAAACAGCTTGTGACAGCTTTTTAATAAGGACAGTCTCCTGTGTATCGTGATTAGATGAGGTAGTATTTGCAAAGCACTTAGCACTGTGCCTGGAATATAAATGACTGCTATTAATTACTGGTATTATTGCACCCCATGGGGAAGACCATATGACTAGGTACCAACCTGCAGGCCTGTGTGGTGTGACTGCAGACTGGCTGGGAAAGGTCCCTGACCCTGCAATTCAAGATCCTCTCTCAGGGCTTTGCGTTCTGTTAAATGCAGAGATCTCCTCAGCAGTCACTTATGCTTTGGTATGATTAGGTCTTTTCAGAAAAGTGGTGTCAAGGGTAGAAAAAAAAGAGTGAGTGTTAAAGCTCATGGTAGCTGAGGCTGAAGGCAGTGAAGACAAAACTCGCCTGACTGGGGCAGGCACTGGTGCCCACATGGGCACCAGCTGCGGTAAGAACTGCCCTTTGAAGAGTTGGGGAATAGCTGGGACATGAAAATCCTATTAAAGCTAAAATCCTGTTAATGCTGCCTATTGAGGGCATGAAGAGAAGAGCTTCTTCAAAGACTCAGCAATGTCAGCATTAGGGTTATATCTAACCTCCTTAGTGGTGGCATAGCAGCCCATGCCTGACAGACACTTCCTGCTTAGACAAATGGGCTATATGTTTTGGGGAGGCTGGGTGGTGAAAGGCTTTGACCCAAATAGAGTTAGGTCCAGGGAGGAATCTTATTAACTGCAGGAAAGCTCTGCAGTGTGCTTCTCGTCGAACTCTGCAGGTTCCAGAGAGGCCTCTTGGGCCTCACTGGGAACATTCTCCATGTGTCTCATGTCTTGAGCCTTCTAAACTAAGATTGTGCCTGTGTTGCATGTTGGACCAACTATCTCCCTTGATTTTCCAGGGGGTTTTATAGGACTTTCGTTTCCCAAAGCAAACATTTAAAAATAGCATCTTAAGGGGCACTTGGGTGGCTCAGTTGGTTAAGCATCCAACTTCAGCTCAGGTCATGATCTCACAGTTCATGAGTTCGAGCTCTGCGCAGGGCTCTGTGCTGACAGCTCAGAGTCTGGAGCCTGCTTCGGATTCTGTGTCTCCCTCTCTCTCTCCCCCTCCCTCGCTCATGCTCTGTCTCTCTCTCTCTCAAAAATGAATAAACATTAAAAAAATTAAAAAATAAAAATAGCATCTTAAGAATGAGTGGAACTCTTTGCAGGTGGAGTTCTACATAAATTAAATAACGGGTCACCTTTTGGGGGAGAGATGCCACAAACGCCGATGATTCCCTCAGGAGTAACATCATCTTTCTTTCTTACTTGGAGTGAAACTCTCCCCATCCAAAAGAACCATTTCCAGAAAACTTTTGTTGAAAATTTCACTGGCCCATCACCCACAGTATGCCAATGATGATAGTTAGCTGACGCTTTGAAAGACACTGAGGAGACTGGCCTTGGGGAGATGGTATACAAGGTCAACATGGACAAGGACAGAGAGCATGGCTGGTTCCCTCGACCCTCAGGGAAGCACTCACAGAACAAAGGGGCCAGGATATGAAATGACGGTCTTGGGCCCTGAAGAAAAGGTGTGGAACTGGGACCAGACATAAGTACTAAAGGTTTCTTCCTTTTTTTTTAAACCTACATCTCCATTTGCCATCTTGGTATGCATTTGTGTACGGAAGACTGAGTCACCCATGTTAATGCTGACCTTTAGATTTAAAGACCATATCTACACACATCAAGATTTATCACAAAGCCTATGCATTTGTCATCCTTGCCAGTGAAGAAATAAGTGTGGCATTCTTTTTAATGCAAATGTATTATACAATATTATATTCTTCTCATGCTGGATTTTATGGCACGTGAAATATATTATTTCATGCGGCAAAAGAAGTAAAGTCGAGAATACACTGAAACGATGAAGATGGTGAAAATGTAAGGTAAAACAAAAAGCCAGCTTCAGCATGTTGACATGATACCCAATTATCAACTAAGCTAACCATGCTTTTGATATAGGTTTGGGAGAAATAAAGAAGAAATGTACCAAAGCATATAAAGCATTCTTTACTTTCTTCTTACCTAGGAATGCTGCCATGTTCATAACTTGACTAAACACACAGCTTGCAGGAGGTTCATCACCTGCAATACTTAAAAATTATGACATGTTTTATTATTACTGTATTAAAATCTGTCACCTACAATATACTGAATGTCTGTGTGTCCCTTCAAAATTCATATGTTGAAATCCTAACTCCCAATGTGATACTATTAGGAGGTGGGGACTTTGGGAGTTACTTAGGTCATGAGGGTAGAAGCCGTTCCCAGCGGGATTAGTGCCCTTGTAAAATAGATTCCAGGGGCACCTGCGTGGCTCAGTCGGTTAAGTGTCCGATTTCAGCTCAGGTCATGATCTCACAGCTCATGAGTTCGAGCCCCACATCAGGCTCTGTGCTGACAGTTCAGAGCCTGGAGCCTGCTTCAGATTCTGTGTCTACCTCTCTCTCTGCCCCTCTCCTTCTCATGCTCTGTCGCTCTGTGCCTCAGTCTCTCAAAAATAAATAAATGTTAAAAAAATTTTTTTTAAAGAGAATCCAGAGGACTGTCTCATCCTCCTTCTGCTGCATGAGGACATGATGAGAAGATGGCCATCTGCAACCCAGAAGAGGGCCCTCATCGACACTTGACTGCTGGTACCCTGATGGACCTCCAGTGTCTACAGCTGGGAGACATAACTTTTTGTGGACAAGCCTCCCGGTCTATGCTACTTTGTTACAGTAGCCCAAACTAAGACACTCTCTCAACCTGTAAGATCCAACAGATCGGAGGAAAGCTATCCAGTTACCTTATATATGGTGCGTGCTTCACACCAGGTTTCCTGGAAAACAAAAAACACAAGTTAAAGTACAGTCTGTGCACAGTCTAACCTCACCAGCGGCAAAATTTTTGTTAAGTCTATTAATAAATAATCAATTACCCAGAGATCAACTTTACCTTTCAGCTGAATTTAATGGGAAAATTTTGTCATCTTCCACAGCTATAAAGTATCTGTGAAGAAAAAACAACCTAAGTTTATAAAACAAAGACATTTTTTTTAAAAAAGACTTGTTTCCCAGAATGACTAGACTAACCACATTAAATCATATTCATTGTTTTTTTTTTTTAACTGGGAAAAATCTCTTTTACTATGTTTACCTATACTCTGGTTTCTCTTCAGATCGCATGACTCTTTCACCTTTTACTATGTTTACTTATAGATCACTTAGCTCTTTAAAGTTCAAATGTGATTACTAACACTATTTCTTTAATTTTTAAAACACTCCCCAAATTAATGGTAATCATTATAATCTGGAAACTGGAAAACAAAGAAATGAGACCTTATAACCTTGGGCAAACTGAAGTACAATTAGAATTCAAATTTTCTAATTTCTCAGGAGTATGTGTTCACCTCTATTAGTGAACTTCAAGGAACCAAAATAATTTGCCGGAAGGGAAATAGTACTTGAAATAATAAGCAAGTGTAGGAGTGTTCTGTGATAAGCCAAGACTTATAATGTAATGATACCCATTTTATAAACATACCAAGCCCAGTCACACACAATAACTGGACTATGAACTGGACTGTGAGTGGAATCTTTGGCATGTTAGTATAATGAGCAAATCTTGCAAATAATGAATCCGTATCATCAGTTTATAGAATGTTCGTTACTGAAAGAACACAGGAACACAAAATAAGACCAGCAGTCTTCACTACCTGCTTTGCATTATTTATTACTCACTCTAGCTATTTACTTTGAGTAACAGAAGGAGGGAAGAGAAATGGAGACTTTAGCAAGGTTGAATTAGTAAACATTATTTTAAAGTATTTCTAAACACGTTTCTACATCAAAACTACCTTCCTATCTACATTGCAACCCAAGTCCTTAAATAATGAATGAAGAGAATACTCACACTATCCATAATCCAGCTGAAGTAAACAAAGTAAATACAAGAGGTAAAAACATCCATACGCTGCATTTCTTCCCATCCATGCCTGTACCACTGAAATGAAATCAACAGGTATTAATAACCAAGGCAAAAATTTATCTCAATCGTTCAGGACTGAAAGGAAGTTCACTCTAACTGAAAAGAATTTATGAATAAAAACTGAAAGTACTTTATGAAATCATGATCCAAATCAATTACTGCCACTTACTCATGTGGAAATCCCTTGAGCAGTTAATGTGGATGATTGTTATCTAGAATTGGCTTAAATATTCCAGAGCCTTAGTTGAGAAACAAAGGGGAAATTTCTCACAAACACATTTATCCTTATACAAGCATCAATGTTTTTTAAAAAGGACAAAAGGGCTTGGGTTAGGACTTTCAGAAGGGCTAGGTACCAAAGGCTTATTCCAATCTACTTTTAGTGCTGTTATTAACATTTATGGATTTATGGCTCTATGGATCTGGCATGTACATATGCCTACAGCTTGGCAGACAAGAGTCCTGGAAACAAATGGTTACTAAATAAATTAGCAGTTCAGGAGGAAATGACAAATGCTTTGCAAATCTGAACTTTTCTCATGATATGTTATTGAGCAACTATCTCAGAAGACTCTAAAGATGAATGTTCTGGAAAACAGTGCATTGTGTATAATTTTAAATGAACTCCAACGAACACAGTGGGGAAAAAGAGCAGATGCCAGGCATTCTGGATGTTATATTTGAAAGCAAAAATAAATGAATAAAAAAATTCCCCACAAAAATGAAGTAAGAGAAGCTAAGCTGTAAGAGTGTCTATGAGAAAGCGACCTGGCACACAGACCCGACACACAGAAGAATAATGTAATTAATAGGTTTCTCTAAAGAGGTATCACTGCTCATTATTTTGGGTGATTATTATAGGGAACTACAACTTGTAACATATTGTTACAAGTTTGAACCAGCACTGCCACATATCTGAGCGCCTCCATTTGCTTTTGCATGCTGACACTCCCTGGACCTTCCAAATACTGAGGTCAGAGAAAAAACATGGCCCTCCCTTGAGGATGGCCATGAGGTGTCAGAAAGGTCTTGGTTATCAGAACTGACCTACCTGATAAGGCAGATCTTTCAGGTGAGGGGACAGGCACCTGACCCTAATAATATGCCTTTGAACAGTCACGCTGTAGCCTAAACAGCTATCTGGGTAGGGATGTTAAATAAATGACAGAATCTAGGAGTTGAAAGACATTAGAGCCACTTTCAATCAATTTAATCCAGTCTAATCCAATCCAATCCAATTCACGAGTATTGACATTCTGCGTGTGCCAGGTACGACACCAGGTGGTGGACATGACTGAGGTAAAGTCTAATGAATATAACTATACACAACAGTCTATACAATATATAAAAGCTATTGTATGAACTGATGATGCATGGCTACCCAGTTTATATAATGTAGAAGGATGATGAACATTTTAAGTATACCCACTATGGCTAGTCAAGTCAGTATCTATTCATTTATTTATGTCCAGAAAATCGTGGGTTTATAACAAAGCTATCAATTTTGCTAACAAAAATAATTTAATCATTAGCCAAGAAGTAGAGTGAGTACAGAAAATGGGAATGTTGACTGAGCATGTAAACCAACTATTCTAGATCTGCCCCTAATAGGATGCTCTGACAGGATGAGTGCAGATGAAATGGTTACACTGGAATAAGAGTCAAGAGACCTAGTTTTCAACGTTAGCTTTGCCCATAATCAACTCTATGGGCCTTGGCTAGTTACTTAAATCTGTAATACCATCTCCCCATCTTGCTGCATGAAGACCGAATTTTAAAAGAGGCATCAAAGACTGAGGCCTCACAGGGTGGTAGTACTCTGGAGGTAACCCATGCCCAATATTTTTGCTGTAACAGAATGCTCCAATGTACCCAGAATCATCAGCCCATGAGGAACTCACCCCTCTTAACCATTTTGACAACAGACTGGTAAATAAACCAAAGCCAACTGGTTAATTACAGTGAAAAATACAACTGCCAAATGGACAGATACTCACACTGGTTTCCCTTATAGGAACAGCTATATGGGAAATCAAAACTTGGAAGCAGAAAAGTAGAATGAAGAGAGTTATCGAGATAATTCTAAGACCGTGGCATCAAGCTCCAATAGTTTTATGCGCTCATTTCCTTTAAAGGGAAGCAGTTTAGTGGAACGGAAACGGTATGGCAGTGCATTGGACTGAAATCCACCTCTGTCGCTCAGTACTTGTGTGATCTCTGGCAAGTTATGTCATCTCTTAAGCCTTTGTAATTGTGGTGATGACTTCTATTTGGTAGGGTTGTGCTGAAGATTAATGACGACACAGGTAGAGCACCGCACACATAATACATGCTCTGTAAGGGGCAGCCCGGCCAACTAGACCTGATATCTTTCAATATGCATTGCTCTTCTTATTTTATCGTGAA
Source organism: Acinonyx jubatus (assembly GCF_027475565.1). Lineage (NCBI taxonomy): Eukaryota > Metazoa > Chordata > Mammalia > Carnivora > Felidae > Acinonyx > Acinonyx jubatus. The sequence goes on along the minus strand of NC_069382.1, from coordinate 135,030,105 downwards.
AGCATCTAAGGTGGCTAGTGGCTACCCTCCTAAATTATTTTATCTTTACTAGTTTAATTCTCATACAGCAAACTTGCATCCAAATTCCAGGAAAACCATACTGTATTGCTTGCCTAATGATAGATGAAATTGCCCTTTCTTAACTTAAAGGGATGCGTTGGAGGTGAAAAGAGTAAGTCGATGGATAATTGTATTATTACCTTCCAGTGGAACTACTTAGGAGCTTCTTCAGAATTTTCACATTAGTTATGCCTTTTTGGGGGGCAGGTGGTGGTAATGGCAAACTCACATGCTGTTGTAAGAAATAACACGCAGAGATCCCGTATATCCTTCACTTTATCTCTCCAATGGTAACATCCAGTATAACTACAGTACAACAACCAAGATATTGACATTGATACAATCCTTGACTTCATCCATATTTCACCAGTTTTATATGTACTCCTTTCTGTGTGTGTATTTAGTGTTATGCAATTTTTCATGAGTAGATATGTACGATCACCACCACGTACGATCACCACCACAGTCAACTTATAAAACATACAGTTGTTCCTAAAAGGGGAGCAAATATGACATGAGTTACATCACCTCAAAAATTGCTTTTGTTGCCCTTTTATAACCACACACACTTTCCTCTCCCACACCCTTCTTTCTAATCTCTGGCAACCACTAATCTTTTCTCCATTTATATAATTTTATCATTTCAAAATGTTATACAAATGGAATCATATAATATGCAACCTTTGGGACTGGCTTTTGTCACGCAACATAATTCCCTGGAGATTCATCAAAGGTTTGTGTTCATTAGTAGTTTGGTACCTTTTATCATTGGGTACTATTCTATGGTATGGATCTACAAATTTGTTTATTCATCCATTACAGGACATCTGGATTGTTTCAAGTTTTGTTTGTTTATTTGTTATTAAAAAAATTTTTTTAACGTTTTTTCATTTTTGAGACAGAGAGAGACAAAGCATGAATGGGGGAGGGTCAGAGAGAGAGGGAGACACAAAATCTGAAACAGGCTCCAGGCTCTGAGCTGTCAGCACAGAGCCCGACGCGAGGCTTGAACTCACGGACCGCGAGATCATGACCTGAGCCGAAGTCGGATGCCTAACCGACTGAGCCACCCAGGCGCCCCATGTTATTTTAGAGAAAGAGGGAGAGAGCACGCATGAGTGGGGCAGATGGGCAGAAGGAAAGAGAATCTCAAGCAGACTCCATGCTCAGCACGAAGCCCAACATGGGGCTGGATCCCATGACTCTGGTATTATGACCTGAGCTGAAATCAAGAGTCAGACGTTCAACTGACTGAGGCACTCAGGCACCCCTCAAGTTTTGGGTTATTGCAAATACAGAAGCTATAGAACATTAGTGTATGGGTGTTTGTGCCAATGTAAGTTTTTATTTCTCTGGACTAAATGCCCACGATTGCCAAGTACTGGGTTGTATAACTGCATGTTTAGTTTTAAAGAATCTGTCAAACTTTTTCCAGAATTGTTGCATCATTTTACAATGCATATGGACTCCAATTTCTCCACACCCTCAGCAATATTTATTTTCTGTTTATTTAGTAGTAGCCGCCCCAATGGGTATGAAGGGGTATCTCATTGTGAATTTGATTTCCATTTCCCTAATGATTAGTGATGCTGATTATATTTTCATGTGCTTATTGGCCATTTATATTTCTTCTTTGGAAAAATGTCAACTCATACCTTTTGCACATTTGTATTAAAATTTTTTTTCATGTTTGTGTGTGTGTGAGAGAGAGAGAGAGAGAGAGCAAGCTGGAGAGGGGCAGAGAGAGAGGGAGACACAGAGTTGGAAGCAGGCTCCAGGCTCTGAGTTGTCAGCACAGAGCCTGATGCGGGGCTCAAACTCACAAGCCATGAGATCATGACCTGAGGTGAAGTCAGACACTTAACCGACTGAGCCCCCCGCCAGGCGCCCCTGCACATTTTTAAATTGGGTTGTTTGGTTTTACTGTTGTTGAGTGGTGGGAGATCTTTATATATTAATATATATTCATTAATTCCTGGATATTAATCCCTTATCAGATATATGATTTACAAATTCTTCTCCCATTATGTGAGTTGCCTTTCACTCTATTGATAGTGTCCCTTGATGCACCAAAGTTTTAAATTTTGATGAAGTCCACTGTATCTATTTTTTCTTTTGTTGTCTGTGCTTTTGGTATTCTACCCAAGAAATTATTGTCAAATCCAACATAACTTCCCCCTATGTTTTATTGTAAGTGTTTTATAGTTTTAGCTCTTCCTATTTAGGTATTTGATCCATTTTGAGTTAATTTTTTGCATATGGTGCAAGTAACTTCATTCATTTGCATTTCCAGAGCCATTTGTTTAAAAGACTCATTTCCCCCATTGAATGGTCTTAGCACTTAACAGGGTCTTTTGCAGAGCAAAAGTTTACATTTTTTTTAAATTTCATTTTTTAAAATTTACATCCAAATTAGTTAGCATATAGTGCAACAATGATTTCAGGAGTAGATTCCTTAGTGCCCCTTACCCATTTAGCCCATTCCCCCCTCCCACACCCCCTCCAGTAACCCTCTGTTTGTTCTCCATATTTGTGAGTCTCTTCTGTTTTGTCCCCCTCCCTGTTTTTATATTATTTTTGTTTTCCTTCCCTTATGTTCATCTGTTTTGTCTCTGAAAGTCCTCATATGACTGAAGTCATATTTGTCTTTCTCTAATTTCGCTTAGCACAATACCCTTCAGTTCCATCCATGTAGTTGCAAATGGCAAGATTTCATTCTTTTTGATTGCCTAGTAATACTCCATTGTATATATATATACCACATCTTCTTTATCCATTCATCCATCGATGGCCATTTGGGCTCTTTCCATTCTTTGGCTATTGTTGATAGTTCTGCTATAAACATGGGGGTGCATGTGTCCCTTCGAAACAGCACACCTGTATCCTGTGGATAAATGCCTAGTAGTACAATTGCTGGGTCATAGGGTAGTTTTATTTTTAGTTTTTTGAGGAACCTCCATACTGTTTTCCAGAGCGGCTGCACCAGCTTGCATTCCCATACATTTTTTTTTTAATTTTTTTTTTCAACGTTTATTTATTTTTGGGACAGAGAGAGACAGAGCATGAACGGGCGAGGGGCAGAGAGAGAGGGAGACACAGAATCGGAAACAGGCTCCAGGCTCTGAGCCATCAGCCCAGAGCCCGACGCGGGGCTCGAACTCACGGACCGCGAGATCGTGACCTGGCTGAAGTCGGACGCTTAACCGACTGTGCCACCCAGGCGCCCCATACATTTTTTTTTTAAGTAAGCTCTATGCCCAACATGGGGCTTGAACTCATGACCCTGAGATCAAGAGCCACATGGTCTATTGCCTGAGCCAGCCAGGTACCATTAGCTGTGTCTTTTTAAACTATAGATCTCTACTGTCTTACTGAAGTGGGTTAGACCCTAGGCAGTTTACAAATGACTTTGACAAGGATTAGGAAATATGTGATGATCCAAGTCAGTTTTCTGAAATAAGTAAAGGAAGATTCTTGTAATGAAGAACATATACTTTAGTCATATACACTCTACTATGCCAGGTTCTTTTGGCAACTGACAAATATGAGCTTAAGAACAGAACAATGAAGTGTGTATGTGAAGGTGGGGAAAGTTCTCTTCCCTATATCTCCTTCCTATCCATCTTTGTGTTATCATGGAGACCAGAAGATGAGAGTAAAAAGCTTTCTGGACCAGTTTCTGGTATTGTTAACCTATCAGTGCCCCATCTGACATATCTTGGTCCCGTTACTTCTTTCTCCCTCCCTGGTAGGGCTGTATTAACCGAAGAAGAGGACTCTGTTACATATATTTTTCCTTTCTTGTCCAAAATAATTTGTTTGTCCTTCCTTAGCCCATACACAGCTTATAATGTGACCAAAGAATCTGCAGTACAGAAACAACACCGACACATTCTCTACTCTCAGTGCTGGAGGAGGATTCTGGAGATGCCAGGAAATAACATTTGCTTTGGTTAGGTTTCCTAATACGTTGTGAGCTGTTCTGGATCGAAAAGTTTCGATATTTGACTGGAAGTTCCTCTGCTAAGAATAAATGAGTAGATCGATTAAATTAACTCTCTTCACTGCCTCAATCTTATCTGAGAATTAAAAGTTAAAACTGAGATGAGTCTCTTTCTTCTCTCCGTCCAGACACCATTAAAATAAACTGGTCCATTGCTTCCAGTCCCATTAGAAAATGTCACTAAACTTTACTTACGTTTCTTAGCAAGGACACATTCCACTCTTTCCCTGAGCTGTAGCAACACAGTACCTACCAGCTAAGAGAGTACATTTTACCTTGACTTTTTAAGGAAAGGGGGGAGTGTGGAAGGAATACTCCATACTCCCAAGAGAGTTTTATCTTTGCATTCTGAATTATACTTCTTTTTTATTTCTGTGTACTATTTACTCCAATGATGTTATATTCCAATAATACTTCATAGTAAAAAATTTAGGATTGTTCCCACATCCAAAATGGTAAAGTATATCTGGAACAATGGCACCTAATTAGTTTCTAATAAAAGGAGGAAAAGAGCCAAAATTGCACAAACCTTCTTGAAAGGGTTCTGGCATTTAGATTTGGTTTGGGAGGCTCTCCTCCAAATGGTATCATTTATCCAAATGATTGGCAAAGCTGTTATCCAGATGGCCAAATCCTCCTAGAGAGCCAATACTAGCTCTCTGTACTCTCTGTACATTTCTATTGTGTGTTCTTTTCTCCCAATAAATATTCCCAAAGTTTGAGTGATCTTCACTCTCTTTCACCCACTCTGTGGCAAGAGTGAGACTCTTCAACACAGAGTCAGAAGCTGCAAATCCCCATCTGCCCCCTGAAGCTTTCATTCTTCCTCAGAACCTGAACTGTATCAAACATTTGTGGTGGCTCCCACTGCTAACACTTCTGTTCTTCTGTAAGTCTTCTAGCTGTAAACTCTCAAGAGAATACCTGGCCATTTGAAAATTTACAATCTCGTGGAAGCAAACAAAGTGTTACTTTAAGCACACTTTAACTGGGACGCCTAAGACTCCGACTACTTTAACTGATTCGAAAAAGGGGTCTTGATAAAGTTGAGGTCATATAATTACGATGTACTTTTATCATCAAATTCCAAACAGATGGTTCTTACAGTAGAACCTCACGAAGCTACTGAAGTCAAAGAATATACCACTCTGTTCCCAGTGATACACCTTGAAGACAAATTTCCTATTCTATCAGGCGATGGTAAAACCCCTCCAATCCACAAACGGAAAAGTAAAGCCCAATTGGATCATCTTCATTTATACATTTTGAAACCTTACTGGTGTGAAACCACTTATAATAAAATGACCCTAAAGTTGAGATAATATTTTCTGGGGCTGGAAAGGATTTGTCTGTTATGATTCAGAAGGATTTTGCACAACCTAGGGTAAGTGAGGAGGTAGCTATAGCTCGAGGAGTCTGGAGCCAGATTCACCACATCTTTGAATTCCAGCCCTGGTGCCACCTACTGGTTGTGCGGGCTTGGTTGGTAAGCCCTCTCTTTGCCTCGGTTTCTTCATCAGTCAAGTGGGAATAATAATGGTACTTACTCATGGATTTTTATGAGGGTTGGAGATATACTTAAAGCACTGATAACTACCTAGCATTTGATGGCTTTTCAATAAATGTTAACTATATTCTGCTGCAAGTGATGTTTGGGATCTTTTTTTCACTTTGTAATTTATCAGGAAATGAGCTCCCTGCCAAAGCAATTTTTCTTTCTCTTCTCAGGGCCAGCTGGAATGGAACAGGAAAGATTAACGAGTCACCCACTAAAAACTGGGATTATCACAGTGCCTGTGAACCATGAGCATCCTTGCTTTTTTTTTTTTTTTTAACCTTCTGGGAATCTTATTTTCCAGTCGTATCATGGAGAAATGTGAAAGGCTTGTGTTATTTTGTAATTCATTTACAATTATGAGGGGTAATGACAAGAACTACTTGTTTTGTTTTGCTCAAATGTTTACAGGCTCTCAGATAGAAATCAGCATGGGCAACCAGCTCTTATGCTGAGAGTAAATTCTGCTTTCACTAAGTCCTAAGTTTGGGAAAGCGTAGTTTGAGTGACCTGGTGTCACCCTAAGATATATGACTTTCTTTAATGGGATGTACACAATATTTTTCAATCTATGAGGTCAATTTTGTCCCAAAATAATTTTCATGAGCACTGGCAAGAGACGATATATTAATTAGTAAAAGATTTCTACAAAATATTACCATCTCCAAAAGAACACGATGATTTCTTTTTTATTTTTTTCATGTTACTTTTATTTTGAGAGAAAGAGAGACAGAGCATGAGCAGGGCAGAGGCAGAAAGAGAGGGAGTACAGAATCTGAAGCAGGCTCCAGGCTCTGAGCTGTCAGCACAGAGCCTGACACGGGGCTTGAACCCACGAACCGCGAGTTCATGACCTGAGACAAAATCATACGCTCACCAGAGCTGAGCCACCCAGGTGCCCAAGAATATGATGATTTGTAAGTAAAACCATGGCAACTGGTTTTTCCCCAGTGCTCTCTTGATTTCTAAAAGCAATCACCATCATTCAACTGACAGATCACTACAGGGATCCTCTCATGCTAGTGGCCCAAAGAACTCTTTCTCTCAGAAATAGATGGTTGACACTGTCCCCACACCATTTATAGAGTAATCCCAGAAAGAATCCCCTCCTACCAGTATTTCAGTTTGATATCTTCTCAGAATTTCTATGCCAAGATTCTCCCTGGAGTTCACTTATGTCTTTAACAGTATTTCAAAATATCGCCCACGTGACAGATTTATTGCCAACCCACCAGTCATTTATCCTCTTTTTCTTAGCTAACAGAGTCTTCTTTTATTCAGGACTGCAATGTGTTCATCCCTGACTGGTGTAAGTCATAACTGGTGTAAGCCAACCATAGCTATCTCACTCCTTTGATGAGTATCTTCCCAGACCCCTTGAACCTGGCCAATAAGAGTCAAGGGGCAGTCTACTTACTGAATAGCAAATGGGAAGGGTCTGCATCCCTGACAATGAAAAGCTTCTTTTCTTCCACTCTTCTCTTTTCCTACTTGGGAGGCTGGTGTTAAAATATACCATATAGCCATTAGCCATAAGACAACAAACACGAAGATCCAAAGACGACACACTGAGGATGGCAGAGGAGAAGATGAAAAGAACTGACTCCTTGATAACAACATCGAGACATTGCCCCAAGCTCTCGATATCACCAGACACCAAAATTCTTGTAATGTGAATCAATTAAGCCTTTATTACATTATTACTGCAGGTTGGAAAGCACCAGAATCCATTCTCCCTTCTTCCATTATAACCGGGCAAGTGACTGCTCAGCTACACTCTAACGAGCAGCCTCCCTCTCAAGTAAGGGGGGGGGGTGGGGGGGTGGGGGTGCTATTTGTAGGTTCTCTCCAATGGATATGAGTGAATAGTATTCATATGATAATAGTGTAGCATCATACGATTATAGCATTGTGTTATATAGGAAAAGGTCTCTATTTTCTAGAGACGCATACCGAAGCCTTTAGGGATTGACTGTAACAATGTCTAAAATTTACTTTGAAAAACTTCACCAACTGGGTGATGAAAAACTTCTGAAATTGAGTGGTGATGGTTGCACAACTTTATGAGTGTAATTAATGCCACTGAGTTGTGTTCTTAAAAATGGTTAAAATGGCAGAATTTACGTTATATATATTTCACCATAATAAAAATAAGTATAAAAAATAGCACATCAAAAAAAGACACACATTAGGATATCTATTATCAAAAAAACCCACCAAAAAAAAAAAAACCCAGAAAATAACAAGTGGTGGCAAAGAAACTCTTGTGCACTGTTGCTGGGAAAATAAAATGGGACAGCTGCTGTGAAAAACAGCGTGGAAGTTCCTCGTGGAACTTCCTCAAAAAATTAAACATAGTATTCACATATGATCCAGTAATTTCATTTCTGGCTATATACCATAAGGATTGAAGGCAGAGACTTGAAGAGATAGCTCCACATCCATATTCACAGCAGCGTTTTTCACAAGAGCCAGAAGATGGAAGCAATCTAAATGCCCACCGATGGGCAAATGGATAAACAAAATGTGGTCTATGCATACAATATAATGTTACTCAGCCTTGGAGAGGAAGGAAATTATGCCACATGCTACAACATGTCTGACCCTTGAGGACATTATATTAAATGAAATAAGCCAGTCACAGGAGGGCAAAGAATGTATGACTGCACTTCTAGGCTACTTCCAGGGTAGTCACATTCATAGAGACAGAAAGTAGAATGGGTTGCCAAGGGCTGGGGAGAAAGGGGGAATGCGGAGTTCACGTTTAATGGGTACAGAGTTTCTAGTTTTGTAAGACGAAAAGAGTTCTGGAGACGGGTGGTGGTGATGGTTGCACAACAGTGTGAATGTACTTAATGCCACTGAGCTACGCACTTAAAATGGTTAAATTGGTAGATTTTATGTTATGATATTTTACCACAATTAAAAAAAATAGACACAAGGAAAACGTCTTGCAAAAATCTGGTCTTGGGGGCGCCTGGGTGGTTCAGTCCGTGAAGCATCTGATTCTTGATTTTGGCTCAGGTCATGCATGATCTCATGGTTTGTGAGATAAAGCCCTGTGTCAGGCTCTGTGCTGATGGCATGGAGCCTGCTTGGGATTCTCTCCTTCCTCTTTCTCTGCCCCTTCCCTGCTCACACTCTGTCTCTCTTTCAAAAATAAACAAACATTGAAAAAACCCTGATCTGAGAAAACAAAGTTTCTTGATTCTTTAAAAAGAAAAAAGAAAGAAAGAAAGAAAGAAAGAAAGAAAGAAAGAAAGGAAGGAAGGAAGGAAGGAAGGAAGGAAGGAAGGAAGGAAGGAAAAGAGAAAGAAAGAAAGAAAGAAAGAAAGAAAGAAAGAAAGAAAGAAAGAAAGAGGGAGAGAGGAAAAGAAAACAAAACTGTCACCTGGTATGTCTGACTTGGAAAGCAGATCATCTTCTTATTTTGCTTATAACTTTGTGAGAAATGGCTGAAAAGAGCCTGCATATTAATGTGAATTATCTGTTCTTGTTCTTAGTATGAATTATAAGAAAGAGACTAGCCTAGGACAGAAGAGACTGCTTTGCAGAGAGACAGATGCAAAAGAAGGAAGGAGTTTAGAAATTTGGAGCTTTGAAAGGCTGGAAAAGCCAGTGGCTTCTACACCTCAAATGGCATGAGATTAGAGATGAGAAAAAGCATGTTGCCGTCTTTCCAAAGTCTTTTGTCTCAGAGACCCCAGTACAGCTGCCATTAAATTGAAGGAAGGAAGCATGGAAGCAAAGAAATAAAGCAAGCTTGAGACCCATGACTTGGAAAGAACTTTGGGAGAGATTGCTGGTATGTGAACTGCCTGAAAATTAACAGATCAGAAGCCAGCAGAGTTTCTGAGAGAATTGTGGTATTTGTGAAGGTGCTACAGCCAAGCCAATAAAACCGTGTGACCGCTACACTCTCAGACCTCCAAATTCGCACCAGCAGGCAATTAAAGCATTGCAAAAGCTGTATAGTCACCAAAGATGGGGCATATCCCAACACCCACTTTAGATTTGGCTAAAGAGGATAGGCAGATGCTCCCCAAGGGCAAGGCCAAGGGGCACACAGAGCCATGATGAAGGGGGTCCCCCTGAAGGGCATATCTGGGGTACCATCAGGAACCATCTCCTCTGCCAGGGTGGGAAGCCTTCCCATCACCTGTTCCAGGATTCCAGCACTGCTATGGGCTGGGGGCTGCTGTGTACATTCCTTTCCCCTCTTTTGAATGGCAATTTTTAAAAATCATTTAATTGCATTTATTTAAAAAAATTTTTTTAATTTACATTTATTTATTTTTGATAGAGAGAGACAGAGCACAAGTGGGGGAGGGGCAGAAAGAGAGGGAGACACAGAATCCAAAGCAGGCTCCAGGCTCCACGCTGTCAGCACAGAGCCTGACGCGGGGCTTGAATTCACAAACCACAAGATCATGACCTGAGCCGAAGTTGGGTGCTTAACCAACTGAGCCACCCAGGAGCCCCTTGAATTTATTTTTTTTTAATTTACATCAAAGTTAGTTAGCATATAGTGCAACAATGATTTCAGGAGTAGATTCCTTAGTGCCCCTTACCCATTTAGCCCATCCCCCCTCCCCCAACCCATCCAGTAACCCTCTGTTTGTTTTCCATATTTATGAGTCTCTTATGTTTTTGTCCCCCTCCCTGTTTTTATACTATTTTTGCTTCCTTTCCCTTATGTTCATCTGTTTTGTCTCTTAAAGTCCTCACATGACTGAAGTCATAGGAGTCATTTCTCTTTCTCTAATTTCTCTTAGCATAATACCCTTCAATTCCATCCATGTAGTTGCAAGTGGCAAGATTTCATTCTTTTTGATTGCCTAGTAATACTCCATTGTATATATACCACATCTTCTTTATCCTTCATCCATTGATGGCCATTTGGGCTCTTTCCATACTTTGGCTATTGTGGATAGTACTGTTATAAACATGGGGGTGCATGTGCCCTTTCAAAACAGCACACTTGTATCCCTTGGGTAAATACCTAGTAGTGCAATTGCTGGGTCATAGGGTAGTTCTATTTTTAATTTTTTGAGGAACCTCCATACTGCTTTCCAGAGTGGCTGCACCAGTTTGCATTCCCACCAGCAGTGCAAAAGAGATCCTCTTTCTCTGCATCCTCACCAACATCTGTTGTTGCCTGAGTTGTTAATGTTAGCCATTTTGACAGGTGTGAGGTGGTATCTCATTGTGGTTCTGATGGTTTTGATTTGTATTTCCCTGATGATGAGTGATGTTTGAGCATTTTTTCATGTGTCGGTTGATCATCTGGATGTCTTCTTTGGAGAAGTGTCTATTCATGTCTTTGGCCCATTTCTTCACTGGATTATTTGCTTTTTGGGTGTTGAGTTTGTAAGTTCTTTATAGATTTTGGATACTAACCCTTTATCTGATATGTCGTTTGCAAATATCTTCTCCCTGAATGGCAATTTTAATCGTGGTTTTCTACCCCCTGTTCTACCATCGGACACGGACTGTGAGTGTGAGTGCAGAGGGGAGATAATTTGCCTTTCAGTTCACAGGTTGCCAGATCATTAGGAACCACACCCAAACCTGATGGAAAGGACAGTGCATTACCCAGAGATCATGGACTTTCAGGTGGTGCATTAATGGATGGATTTTGTTTGTCTCCCTGGGGATGAAGTGAGTGTGTTCTATATTGGGAAATAGGATATTCACTGATATTTGGTGGCCGGAGGGACTGACTGTGCCCGGACTGTCAGCTGTCTAGGAAAATCTATTCTCCCCTTCTTCCCCAGTGTTTGAAGAAGAACAAGGCCTTTGGCTGCCCCAAGCCCTCTGCCCTGTGAGGCAACCATGTGACTAAATTCGTGCCAATGGGAAGGGAGCAGAAGAGATGTGTGTCACTTCCCAGCCCGGCACACACACCTCCCAAACACTCATTTCCCTCGGGTTGAGATGGTGATGACTGCAAGAAAAAAGCTATGTTGAGCATAGCCTGGAGGTCATGAACCTCTCCTCCTCCAGTGAGAGGAGACCCTCTCACACAAAGAAAACAAACTTCATTTTTAAGCCACATTATTCTTGTTCAGCTTGTTACAACAGCTGAATCTTTTATTCCAGCTGACATTCAGATACTCTGAATACATTTACAGATGCTCTGTTTACAGGCCAAATACCTTATCCAATACTCCACATTATTCCATATAAAAATGACAAAGTCACTCTGTCCATGAGCGACTCGAGAGATACATGGATTCTCAGGCAAGAATAATTTACTAGAATTCTTCCCTGGTGAATCAGATGTTCCAAGCAAAGAGGTGGTTCCTCTAAGTCTGTGGAAGGATTAAGGAAGGGAATGGCTTCCTTACTTAGCAGTGACCTATCTTTCATATATAATTATCACAAAAGTTTTATAAATACACACATACCTTCCCCCTAAAGAGCTAGGTCTAGTTGCATTTTATAGATCTGGAATCAAATGAATAAAAAAGGCTGGGTAACATCATTAATTTTACTTCACAGATGGCAATGAGGTGTTTACTCTCAACATGCCTAATGCAGCAGCTCTAAAGACTCTTTTCTAGATCCTCCACCATATGCAATTACTTCATGTGCCTTCCCATCCCTCAGGCAAAATACAAACACACAAAAACTCTCTAAAGCGTCCGACTACATCTAATTGAAAATGAAATCTTTGTGCCTAAAAGTCCCCAGCCTACAACTTTGAAAGAGCATCACAGCAAACTTTCCTGGCCCACAGTCCCAGTTCCAAGTGCCAAAAAAACCTATGACTCCTCTCGATGCTGACTCTCTCTTGCTACTCTCTGACACTAGCGCCTCAGGCTGGTTCAATGAAGAGATGCAACTAAACACTAAACAAACCAGAGCAAACAAGAAAGCCCTAAAGGACAGATAGGTCCACAAAGTTCAAGAGATGGGGGCCTGAGAAGGAAATTCAGGCAGAATCCTATATGGCTAGTGGTACAATGCTAATGCGGAGAAACGCTAGGCTACTGCACGTGACCCTCAAATCCCAAACCCTGAACTTGGATGTCCTCGTCCAGCAGATTGGCAGCTGCTCAGTGGATGCTTTACACCAAAGGTGATGGCCCTAATGATAACTCAGCCACTCTCCAACGGAGTGGGAATGCAGAACACAGCCAGAACCGTGAACCCATGTCCTGGATCCAGATTCTCCGGTTTCAAATCCAGGCTCTGCCACTTAGTTGCGGGGGGATGTTTCGCCAATTGCTTACCCTCCCTAAGCCTCGATTTTCTCCTCTATAGGATGGGATCATAATAGTACATATTTCCTAGGGTTGTCTGCCATGAGGATTAAGGGCATTAATCCATACATATATGTTTCTTTTATAAGCCTATGGCAAGCGCTCAATAATTGGAAGTCTATTATTATAAATAGCTGTTTTAATATCACTGATGTCCAACACATTTGTGATCCAAGAGAAACAAGTAGAACTATAGATTTATTCCAGCTTCACGGTGACTAGGAATTCAGTGAGGAACTTGAAAGAGAATGTAGGAGAGGCTTTTTATGTTCTGTCGGTGACGCAGGGTACGTCCTTGTACAAAAATCCTCCAAACGGTCCCTCAGAAATTATGCTGATACTTCTTTAGAAAGACAACAACCACACGAAAGATAAGGGGCCAGAGGTTACTTTGTGGGGTCTGGACTGGTGCTGAAGAAGTTTGTACGTCGTCCCGCAGCCCTCCCACAGCCGGAAGTATGAATCAACAACTCAAGAGCCCAGACTCCCTGAAACTTCACCAGAATGAAAACCAGGGAAACCAGGGACTCGTAAAATGTAGTTAACCGCCTGATGCCTGTTCTTCCGCAGCCAGGCTGCCATCCACGCACCTTGTACAAGGTGACCTAAAGCAGTTTCTCACTTCGTACAGTTCCCTGTCCAAAAATCTACCTGGACCAGACCTCATAAATTATCTGCCTTCTCCGTCTTCCTTGACCCCTCGTGCCCACAGAGGAGGTCCCCTGACGATAACTGTAAGGCTACAGGGTATAAGTGAGGATGCATCTGCAGGATTCAGAGCAAAACGACAAAAACGACTGATAAAGGTGGCTCTTCAGTTAAGCAACGAAGTGAAGCACACAGAGCCGTAACACAAGCCAGCCAAAGGCTTGCCAGTGTGCCGCTGAGAAGACCGGCATGTTTCTCAACTGTCCAAAGCAGCGGCTGGGGGGCCCCTTGGTGGCCATCCAGTGTCCCGTCACCAGACCGACGATACCGTGGCTTTGGTCCTGCGTTAGCCATGCAGGATGCTGCTCTCCCACGGTCGCTTTGGCCACTCACATGCCAGCTCCCTTCTGTGGCACGTCTCTCCCTTCCCGTGAAGATGGGTCACGGATGAAGCCCCCCTCCTCTCCCGGGACAGGAAGTGGGGAGACACACATGCAGTCTCCCCCAAGTTCCTCCATCTGTCCCTTCACTGCACCTGGACCAACAACCTCTCCCCCACCATGGCCTGGCTGCCCGGGTGCAGGACAATGAGCACTGAAGAACACGGTTCTACCTTTCGGGACTTGCCCCCTGCCTGTGCTACTTCTCTCTTCCAGCTCTGGAACCTGTAGTTCACCTTCACCGGCTCCACAGTCCTCGGTCCCCTTGCAAAGGATGGCCTGAGGAAACAGTTTTCTTTCAGAAACAGCTCATCAGGAAATAGCCTGTTCTCTTTCCATAGAGAAGGAATTTATAGCATGTTATTCAGATTCTCACATCGGCCACACTCCCCCTAACATCGTGAATTGTTCCTTGCTCGTGTGAATGAACTCAGTGAACTTTCACTGAGAAGGTTGAACCATTAGAGTTCTCAGCGTGTCTGAACACTGCCTGACAGGGGCAAAGCTGCTCTGATTCTGAGGATGATAAACAACCTGACAGTAAGAATAACAATTCGCCAAACTAGTCTTGCTTGACAGAAATATCCTCACTTACCAATCCAAATTTACCAAGTCATCTATGGGCCTACGATATGGGTTTCTGGATGGAGTTACTGCCAAGACAGGATTTTCCTAAGCAAATAATGTTACTTTAATCCACAGTGAATACATTTCTATTCTGGTGGTTCTTGTCAGTTGGCTTCCAGGGTTTGAGCTTTCTGGTGAATGAAGAAGGAAACGTGCAAGGCTCAGAGCCGAGGCCCGGGACGGGGGCAGACTAATGGGGTGCGGTCACCCTACTTCACCCTCACCTGCTCTGCTCTCTGCCCTCTTCCTACACACACTGAGGCCCAGGCCAGTCTTACGCATCTTGCTCTCCTCAAATCACCTGGACTTGGGGATTGCATGCATGTGGAATTAAGAGTCAGAAAATGGGAAGTGTAAGTCCCCAGCAATGCCATGCCTGAAACAGTTGTTAACAGTTAAATGTACATCCTTCCAGGCTTGTTGCCCCATACCTGTACGTGTGAAATCTTGTACTTAACCAACTGTGGGCACCTTTAAGAGTCAGTAGACACAGATGTCCTTTTGATCTTGTTCCCCCAAACTTGCAGTCTCTACTTCTCCATTAATGGCGGCCCCATCCTTCCTGCTTCTCAGACCAAAAGCCGCAGGGTCACCTTAGACACTTCAATTTCTCGAACACCCACATTTAATGTGCCAGGAAATCCTGATCTAAAAGTGATCCTGAACTTGGCTACTTCTCACCACAGTGGTCAAGGAGATCCTTTTAAAACACAGATCAGGTAGATCATGACATTCTTTAGCTCAACTCCCTGTTAAGGTAAACACCCAGACCCCAACCTCAGGGTGCACTCCCCTCTGACTTCGTCCACTACTTGCCCCTGGCTCGGCTACTCTGGCCTCCATGAGGACCTTGGATATCTCTGGCACCTCCCTACACTACCTCCCACAAATGCATATGGCTGATCTCTTACCCCCACAAATCGTCATCAAGGTGGTACCTTTTTGGGGAAGGCCTTCCTGAAAACCATTTATTTTATTTTTTTAAAGTTTATTTTTTAAATTTATTTTGAGAGAGAAGTAGAGAGCAAGCGGGGGAAAGGCAGAGAGAGAGGGAGCAAAATCCCAAGCAGGCTCCGCGATGCCTGTGCAGAGCCCGATGAAGGGCTTGAACTCACAAACCACGAGCTCATGACCTGAGCCTCAACCAGGTCATGAATTTCCTTCACTGGCCTGTTATCTACCTTATTCTCTATGGCACCTGGTACTATATTTTATCTATTTATTTTATTAACAAACCTTCTTCTTTCACTAAATGTAAGCTCTGTGAGGGTAGAAATTTTATCTTCTGTTTCCTGTTTTATCCCCAGTGTCTAGAGCGAGGCCTGGCTCGTAGTAGGGTGCTCGATGAATATCTGGTGAATGAATGAGATGCGCTATGCTTGGAAATGGGAAACATCAGAATTAAAAGAGCAAACACAAAAGCAGCAATCTTGGCTCAAGGGAACATAAACATGGACACAAATAACTACAGGATAAGGAGCAACCTGATCATTGCTATGCATACACTGAAAACAAAGATCTATGTCTAGACTACAGTAAGAGTGATTAATTCTGACTATGGGGATTTGGACAGGGTCTGTGGAGAGAGTGGCATCTGAACTGGGTCTTGGACAAACAGAATTGCAACATACTGAGAGGGAATGAAAGGCTCTTAACAGAGAAACTGCCTGAAAGGGAACAGAAAATATTTGTGAAGAAGAGTCTGTGGGGCAGCAGGACTGATGTGAGGAGCATCTGATTGAGGAGATGTGAGGTGGGAGGCAGGGCTGGGGCGGGGGGGGGGGGGGGGGGGGGGAGGGGGGGAGGGAGGCGTCTGTAGTCAAGCTGTGTGGAGCCCGGCACCTTAGGAAGGGGGTTGTGGGGAATACATTCTCAGGTAAGGTGGGCGTGGGAGGGGATGGGCATCACTTTATTGAGCAAGAAGGTGAAAACAGTGTTTCAGGAGCATTAACTTCACTGTATGTTCACAGTATTGTCCAGAAACATAAAGACATGGCAGGTAGAGAAAGAGGTGAGGAGGCCACAGGAAGGATTCCCATGCCTGTGTGTAAGACACTTCTCTTTGGGAGTTCTCTGCTTGGGAATGGTGAGCTAGCCATGGTGTGCCCGGTCCTTGTTACCTCACCAAAATCCACAACTGACCAAAGGTGAGACAAGGTAGAGAGACCACAACACTGAAGATTCTTGGAATGGTTGACATGATGGGAGTAAGCTCCAATAAAACACCACATGTTCTGGAACCAAATAAAACACCAAATATGTTCTGGAAATCAGTTAGGGGTCCCTAACATGCACAATTTTCTTTCCTGATGAGTATTAAACGGAAGATTTACAAAGATAAGGAGATGGTTTACATTGAGTTGGGGTACAAAGAAATTTTGGCATCTTAATGCATAGAATCAATATGTGTACTGTCTTGAGAGGCCATTGGATCCCCAACTACCTGGTCCTGAAGCATTCTACATGATGTTAAAAGAATGAGGGGAAAGGGGAACCTGGGTGGCTCAGTCAGTTAAGCTACCCACTCTTGATTTCGGCTTAGGTCACCATTTCATGGTTTGTGAATTGAAGCCCCACGTCCCAGGTTCCATGTTTACAGTGTGAAGCTTGCTTGGAATTCTCTCTCTCTCTCCCTCTCTCTCTGCTCCTCCCCTGCTTATGCTCTCTCCCTCTCTAAAAAAAAAAAAAAAAAAAAAGAAAAAACCTTAAAAAAAAATGAGGGGAAACAATGTGTGGGACTCCTGCTGGTGGCAAGCGAAGAATCTGCTTGGGATTCTCTCTGCCCCTCCCCGACTCACGCTCTCTCTCTGTCTCTCTCTCTCTCTTAAAAATAGACTAAAAAAAAGAAAGAAAGAAAAAGAATGAGGGCAAAGAGTGTGTTGGGTCAAAATGACCTATTTTATTAAAACACAATAACTAAACCATGGCGGTAACTTAAAATTAGGTTGCAGAAGCTAAGATTTTCTCTGAAGTACCATTTTATTCTTTGATTTTCTTTTTTGGGGACAGCAAAAAAAAAAAAAATTTTTTTTTTTTTTTTTTTACTTTCTTCAAGACATTCATTATACATTTAGGTAGGCAGTATACATTTGCAAAGAGAGAAGCGTGTCTTGGGAGCCCTGAATTTCATCCTCTAGCTGTGAACGAATAGCTCATTTCTTTTAAATTGCAAACGAATTACTTGCAGCTTTCTCTAGTTCCTTCAGAAAAATATCTAAGTCATTGTCTTCTTTATTATGTCTTTCCTTCTTATTTACATACCTACCTAAAAAAAGGAGACTGTATTTACATCCACCCAACAATTATTTACCAAGTGCCTCCCTGCGTCAGAGAAGGCCCTGGGTAGTGACTGGAGAAGGTACAATTATGAAGGCAAGGATTCTGCCCAAGGCATCGAGAGAAGACAGACACAATTAAATAATTACAAATGCAAATGTAACAATGTCTATAATCCAAACAAGCTACCAGGCGCAAAGTAAGGCTGCATACTCCCAACTGAAAAAGCTGGAAAGAGATTAGAGGAGGAGGTGACATTTAAGATGGTCTTCGAGGAATTCACCAAGCAGACAAAGCTGAAAGGGCATTCTGGGCAGAGGGAGAGCTTGAACAAAGCCATGGAAACACAATTCAGTTATGAACCTATTTTGCCAGTGAGGAGGATTTCAGTTATACTTCAGGATTTCAGAAATACTTTGGGGGGAGGGGTGGGTCTAGAGGCAAAAGCAGAAAGCATGCTTGATGTGTTTCATTCATAAACACATATCCGAGGTAAGATGAACAGAAACCTGTTAATTTATTTCCACTGAGGGGATTTTTGCATTTGGAGTAAAGTCAGCTTGGGCTTGGTAAAGGAGAAAAAGTTGTCACATTGATGGGATCCATAGATTTTGTTCTAAAAGAGAGGTATGTAAATCAAAGTATGTTCTGGGGATCCAATCAATACTGAAACTGAGTGATAAAACCAGAAGGGACTATCATTTCCAAATTATACTTCAGTGATTTCTCTACAATTAAAATGGTCACAAACCAGAAAACCTAATTAAGATGGGGGTGGGGGAAGAAAATGAGACTGTAGATTCATTCATAGGAGATAAAGATTTATGAAGACTCATGATAGGGTAAGGAAAGGGGTTAGAATAGCTCTTTAATTAAAGGATAACATTCCATTCTTTGTTTTTTATTGTTCAACAAAGATAAAGAGCTATCCAGTTCTCTCTCTCAGGCAGAGAAGTGCTTAACAGCTCCTGTTTACTGTGATAAAATGACACCCAGGGCTGTGGGTGGACACCAGTCTGTTTTTCTGTGGCCTCACAAGTCCCCAAACTCTGCTACAGGGTGGCCATCGATCATCACTTCAACCTCATCTCATTCCTTCCAGCTGGGACCTGACAGTGGGTCAGGTGACTGCAGCGACCGCGCACACAGCTGCCCACGTCGTGAACTGGCAAGGTGGCTGTGGCTCCAGCCCTTACACTCTGGGTCCTGAAACCATCCTTGCTCAACGTCTGGTAAAAGCAGGTGGTACAGAAAAGCTGCAAAGCCCGTTTCTTAGACAAGGGAAAGAGAACTTTCACAGGCAAGTGGAGGAATGCATTTGGGGGTTGGGGCTGAGGAGACAAGGGCAACTATATTTGAATCTAAAGGAACCATAAAAATACAGCAAATTTCTTCTAATGGTCCTATCTGCTAATTTGGCCTGCCACTTTTGAGTGATCAAAGGTATCAGTGAGATTTTGGAATCAACCTGCCTGGGAAGTATTTCCTAAGTAAATAATAAAATAACAATAGCAACAACAATGATGATAAGATATTGGCAGCAGTTAATATATATGCACCTAATATTCTGCTAAGCCTTTTATGTGAATTCACAAGTCCTCATAAGAACTCTACGAGGTAGAGACCATTACTATTGCCAATTTACAAATGAGAATACAAAGGCTTGCAAAGGTTTAATATCTTGTTCAGGGTCACACAGCCAGTAAGTAGTTGAGTTCCAGGACTTGCCCACCACATCCTACTAAACTCACTCACCACTTACCGAAAACACTCCATGAACTATCATGTGTGGATGATGTTCTGATCAATTAATTTTGATGGTTTTGCTTTTAAATCTTACTGATAATCTTTCAAAAATCTATCTTACCTCAGAAAAGACAATATACTCAGCAAAATAATGCCTTTTACTGGTGACTGAGGGTCTTCTGTTGAGGATCATGATTTGTCTCCTCTGGGATGTCTTAGCCTTCCCCCATGTAATTCTTAACCCATCTTTCTGGAACCAGCCAATCGGCAAAAGGTTTTCCCTCACCACCAGCTCACAGTGGATTTTGGGGAAAAATATTGCCCATATTTCAGGTTTTTCAGTTCAGGGAGTAAAGCTCAGGTATTTCAGAATCAGACACGTGGATATTGTGGTGGCTTTAGGTTTTCCAGAATTCCCTTCCCTGCAGGTTTCTGGGTAAGAGTGGGCCACAAGAGATATTTTCACAAGATTTAGAGGTGAAAGTGAAGCAGTAGTTATCAGAAAAAAAACAAAAACAAACAAAAAAAAAACAACCAAACTTTATTCTGGGATAATTTTAGATGCACAGAGCCTTTCTGTTTTTATGTTGGAAGGTTGGGACAGGTGCGTTTGTAGCTCCCACACATGGTTGTTCATCTGTGGCTCCCTTCTTGCTGCAGGACAGCCGCTGGGCCTGCAGCTACTCCCGTTTGCCCAGATCCCCCTTCAACTCTTCCAACTGCTGGGTCAGTAGTGTGTTACTCCCATGATGGAGTCACCGGCTTCTCTGGTGGGACAGCCACTTCATCAAGGTTGGAGTCACGAGAAGTGACCCGGTCCCCAGTCCGTCCTCATGAGTTCCACGGTGCACCTCTGGGATCAAGTTTTCCTTTGACTTCCCCAACACCCCCTCTTCATGAATCTTTCCCTTCACAGTGTCTACCCAGTGGACGTCACGCTCCAGCATGGAAGTGAAGACAATAGCTTTGCACAGACAGTTCAACCAGTTCTACAGTTGTGCAAGTTTAAATCCTTGTAATCGATCTTAATATATCTCTGTATAAATCCCTGTTAATCAATCTTAATATATCTCTGTACCCATACATCTCCATTTCTGGTTTTGCTTCTCTCTTCGAACCCTCCCTGACAGACATGAAGGGGTTGAAACCTTGAATCCAATGAAAACTTTGCTTCTGGATGGAAGGATCTCATACTGATGATTTATTCATACCCAGAAGCCAAGATCAAGGAAGAGAAAGAACAGGTAAAAGAGAGTGAAAAGGGGTCATGGAAGCAGAAAAAATAAAAGTTATTGGTGATACTGTAACATATGTCAACTTCATGCCAGGCACTGTGCTTGCTGCAAGAAAATAAAAAGATCAATAATAACCCTAGAATTTATAATCTGTGGAGGAGGAGAGACTCTTAGCTAGCTATAAAGAAATAAGTGCTATATAATTGGCATGAATAAAGTACTATGGGCAAACAGAAGAGGAAGTCATTAATTTTGTCTGAGAGGATCAGGGAGGGTTCTGCACATGAGGTAACACTGACGCTGGGCCATGAAGAATGAATAAGAAACTCACTAGTTCCAGGATTCTCAAATTTTAGCAGGCATCAGAATCAAATGGACTAAATTCAGGAAGAAACTGAAAAATTACTTGGCACTAGATACACATGCAAACTTTTGTTGAATGAATGATTTCCTTAGCTGTGCTAATGTGTCATTTTTGTAGGAAAACAAATTGTGTTCAGTGGAAAACCATGCATCATCTAGAGAAGAGCTCCCCTTGTTATCTGATTCTACGGGAGCTATCTTACAACTGTAAATTCTAAGTAACTGAGAGCAAGGCAAAATAATTCTTATCTATAGACATGCAGATTATGTTCTGTCTGGTAGAAGTTCAATTGATTCCCTTGTGACAAAACCACTTTTGTGTCCATGTGCACATTTACTCATTCATTTCAATATTGCTTATCTATAATTCAACATTGTTGGTCTATATAAATTTTTAAAAATTCTCTTTGAGCTGGTTATAACACCTGCCTGGTTCCATTACTGATTAATGACTGCAATAAAGTCTGTAACACGTGTTCCTTTTTGTATCTTTAAGAGAGTCATGAATTTACTAAACTCTAAATATTACCCTTTAACAGTTTCAAACTTTTAAGGAAAAAGCCAATTTTAAGGCTAAATATATTACACTAGAACATGGAAAAATATGAGAAGCTGCCCAGATTTTTTTGAAAATAGAATACTTCTGATACCAAAAACTGTGAGTACATCTCCAAAAAAAAAAAAACAAAACTATAGACTAATTTTATTTTTGAATAAGAAGATACTAAATCACTCTCACATTTTTGGATAAGTATTTGAATAAGTATTTTTGATATAAAAATTCATAAAGTTTTGTAATTCTTTGCTAAAACTGACAAATTTTTTTATTTTTTTAACATATCCACAGTTTACGCCCTTAAGCAAACAAACAAAAACTAGACAACAACAACTGTTGTTTTTTGATCTTATAGGTACGTCTATTGAGTGGATCAGAAAGATCTCTTCACTCCATCTTCTCTATACATGGATCATTCATCAGGCAGTCTCTGCAAAATATGCCAGTAAGTTTTTCACTAATTTTCTTAAATGGCCATAGTTTAAGGAATATTTAGCCAAACTTGTAAAAACAAACAAGGGAGATTTCAAAGCATGTGCAGTTTCTCGGTGAATTATGAAATCACAAAAATGTTTTCTGAACAATTAGAGAACATGAATCAGGAAGAAAGTTACCTATCAGCACAGGTTTTATTTATTTATTTTTAATTTTTATTAACTAATTTTATTTTTAAAATTTTATTTATTTATTTATTTATTTACATCCCAGTTAGTTAGCATATAGTGCAATGATTTCAGGAGTAGGTTCCAGTGATTCATCCCCTATGAATAACACCCAGTGCTCATCCCAACAAGTGTCTTCCTTAATGCCCCTTACCCATTTAGCCCATCCCCCCCCCACAACCCCTCTAGTAACCCTCAGTTTGTTCTCTGTATTTAAGAGTCTCTTACGTTTTGTCCTCCTCGTTTTTATATTACTTTTGCTTCCCTTCCCTTACGTTCATCTGTTTTGTATCTTAAATTCCACATGAGTGAAGTCATATGATTTTTGTCTTTCTGTGACTAATTTCACTTAACATGATACCCTCCAGTTCCATCCATGCAGTTGCAAATGGCAGGATTTCATTCTTTTTGATTGCCGAGTAATACTCCATTGTATATATACCACATCTTCTTTATCCATTCATCCATTGATGGCCATTTGGGCTCTTTCCATACTTTGGCTCTTGTCGACAGCACTGCTATAAACACTGGGGTGCATTTGTCCCTTTGAAACAGCATACCTGCATCTCTTGGATAAATGCCTAGTAGTGCAATTGCTGAGTCATAGGGTAGTTCTATTTTTAATTTTTTGAGGAACCTCCAGACTGTTTTCCAGAGTGGCTGCACCAGTTTGCATTCCCACCAGCAATGCAAAAGAGATCCTCTTTCTCTGCATCCTCGCCAACATCTGTTGTTGGCTGAGTTGTTAATTTTAGCCATTCTATCAGCACAGGTTTTAATATCACCAAATTTGGTTTGTTTGGGAAGAGCTTGCCACCTAGAACTTTCCCTTTACTGAATTTAGTTCATATTCAAAACTGAAGCCAGTGCCTTACTCTAATCTTTAAAACCTAGGTTTTGACAACTGTAGTTTGGCAGGCAAGCTACTTTTTAGAATGAAAATATCTCACAGTTAGAGACTGCAGCTGTAGGGAATAAAATTCAGAATAAATGAAAAGAATGAGCCACAACTAAGTATGAGTTATTTCAGAAGGGTGAAGATGGGTTAAGAATTTTATTAATATCCTTAACAAAAAAAAAAAAAGAAAAACAGTATTATTCCTTAGACACTGAAAGGCACTAAGTAGCAAGACTTGAAGGGGATCAGGATATGCCACCTCAAACCATGACTGTTTTACATAAGAATTGTTTCAAGGTGAAGGCATTGGACTTCCTGAAATCCTATCTGCCTACAAGAAGAGCCTCCCCAAAGAACTCAATTGTCATATAAATCCCCTACCAGGAGTGACTCTACACCCAGACACTGTCACACATTAGCAGGACTCCTGTCTATTCTCCCCAGGGCCCCCTGGTCTTCCCAAAAAGTTGTTTGCTTTTCTGGAAATGCCCCTTCTTCCCCTCTTCTAGGAGGTTAGATATATAGACCCCGAATTTGTTTTTCTTACTGAGGTATACATGACATACAATGTTATATTAGACGTCAAGCTCTCACCACCCTTTCAAGTTACTCATCTCTGCGACCTCCCAAGGGTAAGTGGGATTCACATGCTAATAAACTGGTTTGTTTTCTTTTGTTCATCAACCTTTTGTCATCCCAATTTATAGGGCCCAGGAAAAGAACCCAAGAGGGGAAAAGGAGAAGGAAAAGAAGACAGAGGAGAAGCAGCAGCAGCATTAAGATCAGGAATAGTAAGCTATTTCCTTAACATAAATTTTAAAAGATCTTTCTAAAATCAATAGCCAGAGCCATTCTTAACCATGGAACCATAATAAGGCATTGCCTTAAAAATCAGGAACAAACTAAGGGTGGACTCTGAGTGTTTATTTAGCAATGTTCTGGAAGCTCTGGACAATGCAGTGACACATAAACTAGATATAATAGGTATAATGTTATAAAGGAGGAGGCAAAATCAAGTGTTCCCTGATGCTGGGCTGGTTTACCATTCTCACCCTCACCTCACCCACGCATAAGGTATAACTGAAAAACTATTAGATTTAACAAGAGAAGTGAACAAAATGGCTGGATAAAAAACAAACATCTAAAAATCAATAGCTTTCCTGTGTACTAGCAATAACAATTACAAGATATAATAGAAAAAAACCCCACATTCACAGTGTGCAAGATGTTAACATTTGAAGGAAAAACTTTGCTAAAAGGTAAAAGGAAGACCCAAATACATGAAGAGACGGTAAAAAGTTGTCAATTCTGTGCAAATTACTCGCAGCAGTTTGTCTCTAAATGGGGTTGTAGGGATGACTGTTTTAAAATCCCTTGATGCTTATTAAAATGCAGATTCTTGGGCTGAACCCAGACTTAAGAGAATCACAAGAGGAGGAAGGGTAGGTTTTCAAGAAAACTGTCTTCTTACCAAGCTCCCCAAGTGATTCTAGTACACATTAAAGCTTAGCAACCACAGCTTTATGTAGGTGTCGTAAAATTTCAATAAGATTCAAACTTCATCTAGAATGAAAGCCAATAAGGGGGCTGCCCTAACATATGTCAAGTAGATCATAAACTTAAAGTACATATATAAGGTACATCATAAACCTCAGTAATAAAAATAATGTGGTCTTTTGTAAAAAACAAACAAACTTAACAGAGGAGTCCCAAGACAGATTTCTGCATTAAGTTACAGAAGTCAAATTGTTTCCATGTGTCAATTACTGCATCTCCAGAAAATGGCTGCGTCTTTTTAAACGCAATATGGAGGATATGTTTGGAATAATCTGATGCTACGTGAAATAAAAACAACTTGGCTGGGGAGACCACAGGTACATGTGTGTAAGGAGTAACTATATCACTTAAATGGTTTTTGTTTTGTTTAATCAGTCAAGTGCGGACCCAGAATAATACCATGGAGAGAAGAATGGAAATGAAAGAAACTGATTATACTCACAGGTCCCAGAAAACCGAGGTATGGCACTCCAACAGGAGGCCACATGGGAGGATGCCCAGGGAGTTGGCTCAACCAAGCAGGTGGGGAGCAGGGAGAAGAAGCGGGGAGAGGGAGAACCCATAGGCAAGTGCCTTAATTGGGGGTCAGAGGGGTGATCAAAAGCAAAAGGAGTGAGGGAATTTCACTGGTGCATTTGAATGTCACTAGGTCACAGTCGGGAGGGTGAGAAGGGACTAGCTTTATCACACATGTGTACCTGGCTGCCTGGGCACGGTACTCATAGCCTGTTGGTAGGGATGTTGAGGCATCAGGAAAATATGAAGTTTTTAAAAGTTATAATGCAATTGATCTTATGATGCCTTAACATCATTAACAATAGTAGCTGGGATGGATAACACTTGCATCTGGGTTGTGGAGATGTTAAGTAAGTGGGACAGCTTGACTTAGCCACTGGAAGACACACTTTGATAAAGGTGACAGCTAGGAAAAGTCCTATGAGGCATATGATGAAAATATGTGCCACCCCACTCTATGGGCAATAGCCAAGAGAACAGTCATCTCTGATTTTAAGAGAATCTCTTGGAAGATGTTGGTTACATTATGAGGGATCTTAACCTCTTGGCCCATTTCTCATAATTTGGCCTGTACTGCCCAGAGTTAATAATGTCCTATAGCAAGAGGTTCCCCGAATGGACAAACTCTTCCTTCCCTAGCTAGTAGATAGTCTAGGGCCAGTCTGTTACCATTTGGGTTAGAGACTCATGGAATTGTTGCATAAGGGACAAAGTGTTGTGTAGCCTTTAAAGGATTTGAAAAGACTGGTGAAAGGTGTTGGTTGGCAGTTATAATCTGATTTTGTTTGAGAAAGGCTGCTATACTGGTGCTAATGTTGGCTGCTCCTGTGGTTATGACAAGTCCTAATACGATGGGAATAAACATCATCTGTTTTGCCTGGCATTCTTGGGTTGATGGAAATGGGGAAGTACCTGGTAGTTAAAGAACTATGGGAATACCCAGTGAAACCACTGCACCCTGGGGTATGGTGGTCACGGCTGGAGACACAAGGCAAGAGATTGTGGTGGAAAGCTAGGGCAGGGGTGGATAGAAAAGGAAAAGGCATCAGGGAGTGGGTGGTCCTCTCCCCAGGGAGTCAAGGGGGGAGTGACTGATATCTGGCAGGTGCCTCTGAGGGAAGCAGGATCTCCATCAATTTTAGTAACCTCTGCCAAATTTTCCTTTAGGCATGGAAATGCAGGGTGTACATTTTAGGAGAGAGCAAGGAGTAAACTAGAATCATGGGCCAACGGAGACAGCAAACTCAGGAAGAAAAGCAAAAAATATCCTGTGTCCACGTTGTGCCATAGGAGAGGTGGGCCGTAGGTGTCCCCGGGGTGGAGATTTTAGTGTAAGAAATGAAATCACTTCTAATGGTGAGGTCTTGGATTGGAGCAATGTCACCTGGGGCCATGTCGTCTCTAGCTGTGAGATTCTGGGCCAGGGCAATGATGTCTGGCATGTGGGATTGGGCTCTCTTTTCCAAGGGAGTATCCACTGGAATCACTGTGAGTCTCCAGTCTGTAAACCACTGAACCACTGAAAGCACCCAGACCAGCAGTAATCAGACCAACAGTCAACAGGATGGGGGTACAGCTGCACTTGGCAGGGATTTTGTTTTACTTTTTGGTCGAAGTTCAGATTGAAATGGGTCCCCTATCAGAGGAACCAGCTGTCTGGCCAGTGGGACAATCTATGGTTAATGAGTCCCAGGAGAGTATGTGCCTTTGATCTGGCCTCCAACCCTATAAGATGGGGGTGAGATTGAACATTCATAAAATTAAATTAAGGTCTGGGGCAAGATAGAGAACTTTAGAGTTTGTTGTATTTGAGAAGGAGCTGAGAAGACCATATGCCTCTCAATTAAACCAATTATCTGGCACCTATCATGAAATTCTATTGACTGCCCTCTTTCAAGAGTTCAGCATTATGTATTTTGAAAAGTGAAAATATGTGTCTTAGTTACTACCAGTAACGTCTGTAACTCTGAAGGGAAAAAGGAGTGTCCTGGCAAAGCTGTGTACTGTGGCCTTAATATATGCAGAGACACGAGTTTTTAGGTTTATATTTTGGCTATCTGTGAGGCAAGAGATTTCTAAAATATTTTCCTTGAAGGAGATAATTTTTAGGCAAAGGTCCAACAGCTCATAATAAATGTGGA
This sequence comes from Acinonyx jubatus, assembly GCF_027475565.1. Taxonomy (NCBI): domain Eukaryota; kingdom Metazoa; phylum Chordata; class Mammalia; order Carnivora; family Felidae; genus Acinonyx; species Acinonyx jubatus. The sequence goes on along the minus strand of NC_069382.1, from coordinate 135,002,554 downwards.
GATGGGGCCATAATTGGTCAGGGCATTCAGCGCTAAGATGACTACCTGAAGTTTGGCTCAGTATGTTGTTCCTTGGGTCCCATTCTTCATCAGGGACATTCTGACTAAGGGATAGAAAGCATCAACATTCCACTGACATCCAGCATGTGTGATGGCTGGCAGTTCCATTTGCATAGGACATGAACTCTCACTGCTGTTCACTCAGTTAATCCCAAGAGGCTCTCCAGGTAGCCAAGGGGTTTGGGGAATGGTGCCCTCCTCTAGCACCCTGGCATCTGGCAAGAAACTGAGGTCAGGGGCCGCCCCCTCCTGCAGGTGGAATATGCTAGAGGGTCCAGGTTTGGCTCCATCTTGTCTTAAGGAGGCCTCAGTAGACATGGCAAGCTTGTGGAGTGTTGTTTTAATCCAAAGCATAAGATGCCGCTGAGTATGGTGGGGCACAGGCTCAGGGTCTGTGGCAGTCTCTATTTCCAGGACAGCCCAGTAGGTAGCCAGTCATTTGTGTACAACACGAGACTGAGAGGAGCAGTTTCTTTCATCAGAAACCCTGGGTCAAGCAGCGGCCATCATAAATGGTCCGGAGACTCCAGGAGGTGTGAAAAGAGCCTCCTGGAGCCTCTACAGTGAAGGAGTTTTTGAAGGCACTAACAGAAGTGCCTGCTGATTTTTTTTTTAAGCTTTTAAAGTTTATTTATTTAAATAATGTCTACACCCAACATGGGGCTCACACTCATGTCCCCCAGAACAAGAGTCACATGCTTTTCCAACTGAGCCAGGCAGGCATCCCCCTGTTGAGTTTAATTAAGGGAATACGTTGTTACCAGAACCCCAAAAGTACTAAATGATATTAGACCTAAGTGTCGTTAATATTTGTATCAAATGAATGAATCTTCTTGAAAAAGGATGTTATCTGGAGCACCTGGGTGGCTCAGCTGGTTAAACGACTGACTTTGGCTCAGGTCATGATCTCACGGTCTGTGACTTCGAGCCCCGAGTAGAGCTCTGTGCTGACAGCTCAAAGCCTGGAACCTGCTTCGGATTCTGTGTCTCCCCCTCTCTCTGCCCCTCCCCCACTCATGCTCTGTCTCTCTCTGTCTCAAAAATAAATAAACGTTTTAAAAAATAAATAAATAAAAGAAAAAAAGAAAAAGGATGTTATTGATTTAATGTCCTGGAGAAAGGTGGATGTAGTTAAGGTCTGCAAAGACTGTGTGATAGCAAAGCTGTTAAATTACCCCACAGGCAACCCAGAAAAGGTATATTGTGTCCCTTCTGAGGTGGACACAAACTGCCACTGGGAGACTGTTGAACAGGCACTGAATAAAACACGTTAGCCCATCTGTAAGAGCAAAATATTTACTAATTGTTGATTAAATAGAATAAGTAATGTTTTTCTTTTATTTGAGAGAGAGAGAGAGAGAGAGAGAGAGAGAGAGAGAGAATCTCAAGCAGGCTCCACACAGAGCTCAATCCCATGACCCTGGGATCATGACCTGAGCTGAAATCAAGAGTTGGATGCTCAACCCACTGAGCCACCCAGGTGTCTCTAGAATCAGTAATTTCAATAATATTGGGTAATATTGGCTTTGGTGGATGGGACCACAGCACTAAGGTTACAGTAATCCATCAGAAGGCACCATTAGTTATTTTTCAGATTTAAGAACAGGCAAAATTAGATTGTCAAATGGAGAAGCTGTGGGGATAATCACTCCTTTATTTATTAAGATTTATATAATAAGTTTTCATCTTTGAAGGTCCTATTTTAATTTATTTTGGGCTATATTAACTCTCCTAACGGTGATCCATGGAGCTCCATTTATCAAGCCAATTTTTTTTAATTTTATTTTTTAAAATTTACATCCAAATTAGCATATAGTGCAATGATTTCAAGAGTAGATTCCTTAGTGCCCCTTACCCATTTAGCCCATCCCCCCTTCCACAACCCCTCCAGTAACCCTCAGTTTGTTCTCCATATTTATGAGTCTCTTCTGTTTTGTACCCCTCCCTGTTTTTATACTATTTTTGTTTTCCTTCCCTTATGTTCATCTCTTTTGTCTCTTAAAGTCCTCATATGACTGAAGTCGTATGATTTTTGTTTTTCTCTGACTAGTTCACTTAACATAATACCCTCCAGTTCCATCCACATAGTTGCGAATGGCAAGATTTCATTCTTTTTGATTGCCGAGTAATACTCCATTGTATATATATACCGCATCTTCTTTATCCATTCATCCATTGATGGACATTGGGCTCTTTCCATTCTTTGGCTATTGTTGATAGTGCTGCTATAAACATGGGGGTGCATGTATCCCTTTGAAACAGCACACATGTATCCTGTGGATAAATGCCTAGTAGTGCAATTGCTGGGTTGTAGGGTAGTTCTGTTTTTAGTTTTTTGAGGAAGCTCCATACTGTTTTCCAGAGTGGCTGCATCAGCTTGCATTCCCATATCAAGCCAATTTGTAAAGGGACAAAAACTTATGTTAATTTTATTATTCATTATATTAGAGCATCTGTGTCTAACATGGAATATTTTAGGGCATTGAGTACTATGAGTATGGGAAATTTAGTCAAGGCTACAGCTAAAGTGTTGCATCCTTATTTTTTCCTCTATTTTATCTTTAGTTACCTATTTTATTTATTACCTTTTAAAAATTATCAGGGAATATATTTAAATTCAGCAGGATGCCCAGGTATAACTCTAACTTGAGCCCCAGTATTAAGCCCAAGAAGTTTGTCAACTGGTGCATTTTAGTAAATGTTAAAGTTAATGAAAAACGTAGGTTATAGATACATGAAAGCCAATCAGCACCCTTTTTATCTTTCTGTTACAGAGAATTTTCTGTATATAGAAACTATATACAAATTTTGGATTTCCAATTGCATCAAATTATAGAAACTTGTTTTAAGTTAGTTATACACACACATACACATTATTTATTATAATACTTTAAATTTATTTTTTTCCCTGTATTTAGGGTTTTTTTGTTCTTGTTTGTTTGTTTTTTAAATAAGTAATCCAGGACTAGCACTGTTTGCTAGACCTGGCATTTGCTCAGTACAAAAGGTTTAAAGTTCCTGTTTTTCTTTTCTTTTTCTCCCTTGGGCTTGTAGCTACCTTAAGGGTGCAGTTTCTTCCCCTCTCCCCCCACCTCTGCTTGCCCCCTTCTCCCCCTCCCTCATTTTAGGCTTTTAGCCACCTGAAAGCCTAGGTCTTTAGTTTCTATCTCTGGTTGATAACAATAAGAGGAAAGAGAGAGAGGGAAGTGGTGTCTCCAGGCAGTACCCTCTCTCTAGGACAGCGCACTCCAACCACAGGATAATCAGCCTTTGCATGCCACCCCCTTCTGTTTTGTTAAACAAAATCTCCCTATCTCTAGGTAGCTCAAACTTTTTACGCTATTTTTGGTCGTTTACCTGACAAGTTCCAGGTGGTCCCCAGTGAACCCTGCTGTCACGATCTCCCGCAGGGGGTCCCAATCAACTTCGGAGGGGCTAGGATCCACGAGTAGTCATGGCCTCAACTTGGTCTTTTAAATGCTTTGTGTTGTGATCATTCTAAGGACACTTTCAGCAGGTCAACTGGTAGCAGCACTTGAAAGTGCCCAGGCACTGAGATTTGTAATTTCACGTGGGCTGAGACACCTCCTCCTCCGGTGTTTTTGGGGCACAGGATCAAAGCGCTCCTTCCCCTCCTCCACCTCCTTTCTTTTTTTACATTGAACCACCAGTTTGCGAGGATGGGATCCCTGATACCCTGTGGCTGAGGCCGGAAAGGACAGCTGCGTGGGACGCAGCCGAGAAGGGGTTGCCAAGCCCAGAGGCGTGGACTCTCCCGGGGGGGGGGGGGTCGTCTGACACCCAAAGGAAAGGGAGCAGCACTCTCCCTTCAGGAGTGTCACTCAAAGACACACTAGACGGCGCGGACGCGGTCACCAGCTCGCACTCTAGACACACCAACACTCCACACTCCCGCCACTCCGCAGGGGCCTAACCAAGACACGTGCAGGGGCTTTTCGCTAACAAGTCCAAGCTCGGGAACTGCAAGCGATCTGCTCTGCGGCTTTGAGTCCCGGAGCCGCAAGATGACTCCACCCCCCCCCCCCCCCCCCCCCCCCGCCTCCCTTCCCTCGCCTTGCCCGGGCTCAGGCTGGAAAGCGGGATCCTGGGACGTTCCTCTGGGGCTGGGGCAGAATCCGCACCTTAGGAGGACGGGGGCAGCGGGCAGCACTGCCCCGGGCGACACCAGGCAGCGCACGGGAGCTCAAAAACACCCACAGTCTTCCCAAAAGGTGGGGCCCAGACGCCACAGCCACGTCTTCAGCCGCGAGCATCCAAGGGCATCTCCGTGGGGTTTTCCGTCCTTACTCAGAACGGCCCATCCTCCTCGCCAACTGTGTTGTAAGGAATTATTATTGTTACTGAAATCTCCCCCCCCCCCACCCCCGGGACGGGGGACGATCAACCTGGTACGGACGTGGAATAACACCACGAAGAGGCGTATGAAAGTTGAAAGAGATTGATAACATGCGCAAATCCTAGAAGAGGGAGGCGGCAGGACCTGCGGGTGTCCGCGTGGGAAGGGAGCCCAGGGAGCGGCTCCACCACCCCAGGGGTGCAGAGGGAGCGAGGACCTGCGGGCTGGTGCCGCTATTAGGGGTTAGACGGAAGGGCACAAGCAAAAGGCGGGAGGGAACTTCGCTGAGCGTCTGGTTGTGCTAGGTCACAGTCAGGGGAGGTCCTGAGAAAAGAACGTGTGGCAGGGACCCAGCCCACAGCACTAAGCCACTAAGCCGGTCGCCTTAGCAGGGTTCCTACTGCCTGTCTGTGGGAATGCTGGGCACCAGGAAAATAGGAAGATGAAAACATTCACAATATGGTACACATTAAAACCAGAATGCAGAGACAGGCCATGAAATTTCCAGGCAGGAGATGTGTTGTATATGTAAAAAGATGTAATGAAACATCAAAAAGGGGATCCAATTTGGAAAAAAGAAAGAAAGGCGGGAGGAAATGTAAGCACTGATCGGGGACTGAGTTGTTTATTATTTTTGTTTATTTGAGAGAGAGAGAGAGAGAGAGAGAGAGAGAGAGAGAGAGAGAGAGACACAGCTCCAGCAGGGGATGGGCAGAGCGAGAGAGGGAGAAAGAGAATCCTAAGCAGGCTCCACACTGTCATCCCAGAGCCCCATGAACAGTGAGATGACCTGAGCTGAAATCAAAAGTCAGATGCTCAATCGACTGAGCTACCCAGGCACCCCAACATCTAATATCTAATATGGTGACAGCCTGCTTGTCTAAGATAAGCTTTAAAATAGGGGTTTCTTGGGGCACCTGGGTGGCTCAGTCGGTTAAGCGTAGGATTTGGGCTCAGGTCACGATCTTGCAGTTTGTGAGTTCGAACCCTGCTTGCAGGCTCTGGGCTGACAGTTCAGAGCCTACTTCACATGCTGTGTCTCCACTGTCTCTGCCCCTCCCCCCCCCTCTTTCTCTCAAAAATAAATAAAAATAAGCATATTGACATTTTGAGCTGGATAATTCTTTGCCGTGGGGGGCAGATGGATGCATCTGTAAGACGTTCAGCATCATCCCTGCCTCTAGCTATTAGATGCTCACAGCATTCCTATCCCTGTTATGACAACCAGAAAGGTCTCTTCACATTGTCAAATGTCCCTGAGAGGCAAAGATCACTTCTGCTTGAGAAGCACTGCTTTAAAGGAATTAGTGAGGAATACGGGAATTATTTAATAAATGTGCTGGGAAAAATCAATTTTAAAATGGGGCAAAGAGGGGCACCTGGGTGGCGCAATCAGTTAAGCATCCAACTTTGGCTCAGGTCATGCTCTCACACTTCATGAGTTCAGAGCCTGCTTCAGATCCTCTGTCTCCCTCTCTCTCTGGACCTCCCACGCTCATGCTCTCAATCTCTCTCAAAAACAAACATTAAAAAAAAATTAAAGATAAAAATAAATAAAATGGGGGCAACACCCACATATCTAGATCCAGGTGAAATAAATCAATTCCAGGTGAAATAAAGAGTAAAATATAAAACTTGAAACTACAGCATAGTTAGGAAATTTAGGTTAATATTTAGCCAATGTCTGGATAGGGAAGCATTTTCTTTTCTCTTTTTTTTTAGTTTTTTTTAATGTTTATTCATTTTTGAGAGAGACAGATCGTGGGGGGGGGGGGGGGAACACAGAGAGGAGACACAGAATCTGAAGCAGGCTCCAGGCTCCAGGCTCTGAGCTGTCAGCACAGAGCCTGACACAGGGCACAAACCCAAGTGGTGAGATCATGACCTGAGCTGAAGTCAGTCGCTCAACTGACTGAGCTACCCAGGTGCCCCAGCATTTTCTGAAGTTTAGAAACAAAAGAAGAAATCACAAGAGAAATACTGATATCCATGACCCTACATAAGGCTAAACTTTTGTAAAATTAAAAGGTAAGTGACAAACTGGGAAAATATTTACAAGCAATATGACAAAGGGCTAATACTCTTCATATATGATGACAGTATCAATAAGAAAGCAACTAATGTGTCAGAAGGAAAATGGGCAAAAGGCTTGAAGAAAGATTTTATAGGAGAATAATTACAAATATCCATATTAAGTACATAAAAATTTTGTCAACTTCCCCAACAATTAATGTAATAAAACTTAAAAACAGCGAGTTTCCATTTTTACTCTATCCAAGAGGCAATTTTATTTTAAAAAATGTTAATACTTAATGCAGACGTAGATGTAGATAAATGAGTACTCCCTATACCACTGATGATAAATGAACAAAGCCCTCTTACACATTCTGGAAAACAATTTGGTCGTAAGTATTAAGAGGCTTCAGAAGGTTCCTATCCTTTCACTTTGTATTTCTACTCACAGATTGTATATGGAGTTGAAATGTGTCTTCCTCAAAAAAGACATGTCCAAGTCCTAACCCGTCGCCTTATCTGGCAATAGGGACTTTGTAGATGTAATCAAGTACCTTAAGAAGAAATCATCATGGATTTAGGGTGGGTCCTAAGTCCAATGACTGGTGTCCTTATAAGAAAAGGAGGGGACACAGGGAGACACACACAGGAAAGAAGTCCACATGAAGACAAAGGCAGAGAATGGAGTGATGCTACCACAGACCAAGGAATGCCAGGAGCCACCAGAAGCTGCAAGAGGCAAGGAGAGATTCTCTCGCTTGGGCCTTCAAAGGGAGCATGACCTTGCCGACACCTTGGTTTTGGATTTTTGGCCTCTGGGACGATGTGAGAGTACATTTCTGCTCTCCTAAGCCACTAAGATTGTGGTGGCACTTGGAAACAAATATACGATGGAAACAATCATTAATATGAATGAAGGCTTATATATAAAGATCTTCATCTCTGCAGTATTTACAATAGCAAAAATTAGGAAAAACTTAAAGCAATAAAAAACAAAGAAAGGGTTAAATAAGCCATATCTGTAATATATTGTCCAGGCATTAAAATGTTTTGAAGAATTGATTTTTTTTTAAGACTACAGCATTTTATTTTATTTTATTTTTGAGAGAGAGAGAGAGCAAGCAAGCACACATGAGCAGGGGAGAGGGGCAGAGGGAAAGGGAGAATTCCAAGGAGGCTCCATGCTCAGCCTAGAGCCTGACACGAGACTTGGTCCCATGACCCCATGAGTTGAGCCAAAATCAAGAGTCAGACCCTCAACCGATGGAGCCACCCAGGCACCCATTTTGAAAAATTTCTACCGTGACAGGAAAATGGTTACAGTACATAAACAGACAATTCAGAATACAAAAATATATATACAATGTGACCCCCAAATACAAATGTGTTATAATATGCATACTTAGGTGTATGAATAATCCTGATGGATAATGTGAGCAAAAAGTCCCAAATGGAAAACACCACATAAAACCCACAATGTACTAAAAGAAAAATAAACCATAACTTAGGAGAGTCTATCCCAGGATATATTGGTATTATTGATGTAATACAAATGTTAATAAATCAACTAAGAAAAATCCTAAGAGGATCCTGAAAAGACGCCTGATAAAATCTGGTGCCCATCCCTTACAAAATATCTAGGAAAATTAGGAATAGAAGGATTCTATAATGAGTATCTCTTACAAACCATCAGCCAATATCGTTCTTGGGTGTTAAAAGAAAGCCTTCCTATTAAGCAAAACTAGCATGAATGAATACTGTTACCATGATTATTAACAATGTTTTGGCAGTTCTTACCAATTCAGTAAGAGAAGAAAGAAATAAGGGGTCTAGTTATAAGAAATATAGAAATAGAGTTATTTTCTGTAATAAAATTAGTACAGGATCAGAGAATTAATTAAAATATTATTGGAATTAATGAGTGTTCATATAAAGGGTTGGATAAAAGATGAAAATTAAAACAGCTTTTAATTATACAGGAAAATGGAAACAAAAGATTTATAATAGCATTAAAAAACCATAAAATATCTAAGACTATCTATAATAAGAGATGGACATGGAAAACCCCACAAAACTCTGAGACACACAAAAACTTAAATAAATGTTCCTGGAGGGTTAATTAGAAAACTGTGAAGAAAGTCATTCTCGCCACATTAATTTAGAGATATCCAGAATTCAATTAAAAAAGAAAACTCAAGGGAATTAATTTGGAATTTGACAGTGTTTCTAAAGTTCATCTGGAATAGCTGTTGAAACACAACTACGTATAGAAATTTGTGTCTATGACCCTCTTTAAAATCTACTTAATAATCCTGAGGAAACTCGTTTTATTTGGAGATTTACAAAACAAGTCATTCAGTGTCTCTGCCTGCTCTTTCAGCTATTAAATTAATAAAGAAGAGATTAGCATTCATTACTTTGGAGGCTTCAAAACTGAAGGATATTTTCTTTAAAAAGTTGTTTTTTTCTGCCTGTTATTTCTTTGCATTTTATTCCTTTTTAATCCTAATTTCCCCTAGGGCAATGTAAGCCCCTGCAAGGCTTTGTGGCTACTTAAAAGTACCCCTTGAAAGCTTTCAATTTACTAGAATTCAATCCCAGCTGTGCCTCTTTTGCAGTCCGTTCCAGCTTATTTTTGAAAAGTAGATTAATATACTTACCTCCAATATTTGCTGTGAGGATACAGCCACAAATTATTAACTAGCACAGAGGTTGGCACATACCAGAAACTTAGTAAGTATGATTTGTTGTAAATTATATACTTTCCAGGCTTCCCTTTCTCTCTGTTTTCCCTGGTTTGTGTATGTAACTATTTACTTTTATTTAATTCAACCTCATATTCCGGTTAGAACACAGTTGTTCACATGTGTGTCTCCTGTGCTAGGCTGTGATTTCTTAGAGCGAGAAGGCACTATTTTACTCCTCCACACATCCACACAGCTCCTAGCCCACAACTCTGCATTTCAGATGCCCACTGATGAGAAAGAGAGGAAGAAAAAGAATAGACCGCGGTGTGTGTGTGTGTGTGTGTGTGTGTGTGTGTGTGTGTGTGTGTGTGGTGGGGGGGAGGGGGTAGAAAGGAGAGGAAGAAGATGTTGATTTTTCATGATTCACGGAATATGTATGTACTCTAGCAATACAATTTTTTTGATGTTTATTTATTTTGAGAGGGGGAGAGAGAGAGCATGTGCACGCGCAGTGGGGGGCAGAGAGAGAATCCCAAGCAGCCTCTGCACTGTCACGGCAGAGCCTTACTTAGCGGCTCAAAGTCACAAACCGTGAGATCATGACTTGAGCCGAAATCAAGAGTGAGATGCTTAACCGGCTGAGTCACCCAGGTGCTCCTCTAGCAATACAATTTTATTTCATTGTATCTTAAGTTTAATAAAATATCGGTATTGTGGAAGATGTACTATATTAGTACAGAGAAGTGAATGGACACATATAAATCAGACTCCATCAGTGAGGACCCAAAAATAAACCACAGACTAACATGTTCACAACATTTACTGGATTCCCACTATGTACTTAAATGATCTCAGGGTTCTGGCTCTTAATTCTATACTCTATCCATGGCTTAATAGAGAAGAAATGTTGATATACTGAAGCAGCCATAGTCTCATGTATTATAAAAGTCAGGAAGTAGTGACTTATGAGTCCCATAATAGCAATAGTAGCCCTGCTTGCTCTACAATATTATTTTGTTTTACTGCATATGGTCTGGGCTCCAGGGCTTTATTTATGTGCAATGGGGTGGAGTTATAGCTGCCAAAAGGAAAATGTTAATTTATTATTTTTTTTTACTTATGCATATAAAACAAGTACAATTTTCCTCAATGCTTAACTGGTAACCTTATAATATTATTAAGTTAATAATCTGAGTCATCAATGAGAATTTTTAAACAGCACCTAATAAAGCTCTAAATTAAATATAAGCAAATGCAAAAATATAGGAAGAAGCCAATCAATGTTCAAGAAGAGGTAGGATTGGGGCACCTGGGTGGCTCAGTCAGTTAAGTGCCTGACTCTTGACTTCGGCTCAGGTCATGATTTCATGGTTCTTGAGATCCAGGCTCCGTGTTGGGTTCTGCACTGACAGCATGGAGCCTGCTTGGGATTCTCTCTCTCCCTCTCTCTACCCCTCCCCTGCTTATGCTAACTCTTTCTCAATAAAAATAAATAAAAAGCAAGAGGTAGGATTGAAAAAGCAGGTAGGCCTTAACAGAACGGGTCAGGTAGGGCATTTTGCAGTGAGAACCAGGAAAATGAAAGTAAGAAGACTGTGTTCAGGAAAGTGGGCAGAAAAAATCTATAGTAGAGAGGAATGGGAAGAAAAACAACAGATAAAACAATGGATAGATAGCATGAGTTCCGATTATGCATGGCCTTGAATGTCAACACGAGTACTTGGGTTTGGTCATATAAATAAGATACTTTCTCAGGAAGGTTCCTGGGTGGGTGAGACCATTATGAAAATGAAATGCTGGGAAGATGAGCAGACAGCACTGTGCACAAGAGACTCAAGGAAGCAGGGAAACCAGTGTGGAAAGTACTGCAGTGTGTTCACATATGAAATCATTGCTATTTAACATAATTTTAAAAATGTGTAGTGCCTGGGATTTGGCCACAGTTATTTCTGTATAACAGACAATGGAAAAAGAGAGCAAACATCAGTTCTAGGTCAAGGCAGCCTTTCTTTGAACCTTATATTTTATATCAGGGTGATCATGGGTGTCATTAAAAGGGTCCACGTGAGGGTTGCCTGGGTGGCTCAGTCGGTTAAGCTTCCGACTCATGGTTTTGACTCAGGTCATGATCTCATGGTTCCTACGTTTGAGCCCCCATGTCGGGCTTTGCACTGAGCATGGAGCCGGCCTAAGATTCTCTCTCCTTCTGCCCCTCTCCCCCACTCGTGCACACTCTTTCTCTCCAAATAAATAAATGAATTTAAAAAAGAAGGGTCCACATGAAAGACACCCTACTTGGGATATAGAAAATGTGAAATAGGGGTGTCTGGGTGGCTCAGTCGGTTAAGCGTCCTATTTCGGCTCAGGTCATGATCTCGTGGTTCGTGAGTTCAAGCTCCACATTGGGCTCTGTACTGATAGCTCAGAGCCTGGAGACTGCTTCAGATTCTGTGTCTCCCTCTCTCTCTGCCCCTACCCTTCTCGCGTGCTTTCTCTCTCTCTCTCTCTCAAAAATAAATAAATGTTAAAAAAAAAAAAAAAAGAAAATGTGAACGTAATGGAATCACCACTAGATAAGATAGGGAAAGACACACTACTGAAAGTATTTCAGAGCGTCCAATACGTGGCAAGACCTCATTGAACAAATATCACCTTTATATGAACAGCAATTTGAAAAGCCTTTCACATGTCATATCAATAGCTGGTATGTATGGAGCATTTGCTCAGTGCTTACCAGCCACAACTCTAGGAGGCAGGTACCATCACAGATGTACAGAGGACAGTAACCTGCCCAACATCATGTTCCTGGGAATGCTGGAGCCAGGATGGGGATGCAGGGGACTAGCTCCAGAGCCTGTGCTGTCAACACTACACTAAATTGCTGTTCATCCCACCTGCTCTTCAAAACAACCTATGAAGTAAGTAAGATGAATCTGATTTGCTCGACAAATATTTGCAGAATTCTTACCTTAGCAGGTAAGTACCTGTACTGATTTGCTAAGGATGTTATGAGCCACAACCCCTACTGTGAAGAAGCTTACAGTCTATTCGGCAAGGCAGACAAATAAATCCACATTTTACATGGATGAACAACAGAAACTCTAAGTTGTTCTGATGAACAACAGAAACTCTAAGTTTCCATACATTAAATAACCTATTCAAGCATGCAGCTGGTATAGAGGGCAGTTAGGCTTGGACTTAAAGGCTGCCATTAACATCTCCAAGTCTAACGCTTCATCTGAGTCATGTTACTTCCTTTAGTTGCCTACTGGGCAAAAAGAAAAGAAAACAATACAACAATATCATAACCAGGGCTATCTAGTCTGGCCAAGCTTCTCTAAAAGAGCCTGATTTGGATGAGATGGAAACACGAAAGGACCCTATTGTGATTCTGATGCAAACAGCACAGGCCAGTGAACCACATATTGGTTCAACAGCTGAAACATGTATCATTTCAAACACTAAATGTCCTATCATTAATAATTTTTGCTAAAATTATTTCAGATGCTTTGGTGAATCACTCACATTGGGCCATTTTCCTTAAGAAAACCCAATATAAATCCTTGTGGGTTGAGAAGCTGAAGGTGGCCCCAACTGATTAAGTTCCCCAGTAATTATAACTATTGTTCACTTTCCTTCTGCCCCTTTCATGCCCCCTAACAGAGGCCTACAATCCCCCTTTTATATGTAAGAGAGCTATCCAAAACTACTTAACTTTACCAGCCTGTGAAATGTGTTTTACCAAATTTGTGTGGCCCATTAAGGTTTCTTACTGTGAACAGCTGCTGCTTACAATACGATGTTAGCTGCCAGTCCAGTGTAGCTGGCAAGATCAAGGGTAGCAAGCATTCATTCGCTGTCTCTACTCACCAGGGTGTTCAAAGCCATGCCAGGTGTACATCTTTTTACTTCTTCATGTCTCCTAAGGGTCCTGATCGGGATCAGTCACACATGTAGTGTAGGCAGCGAGTCACTATTATATAACATGGGGGATGAGGATAAAGGCCTCCCATGCCCCCAAATAACTCCTGTTCCAGCCCGTCAAAGTAGCTGAATTTAAGGAACAGAGGTTTGATCATAGGGAGCTAGGAGGGTTATCAAGGAGGTTAACAGGTATTTACCAAACACACGTTTATAAGCCCAACACTATAGGAGATCGGGCATGGTCGATGTGACCAAGGACAGGGGCCAGAGTTCACCAGTATCATTAAGATAAAAATGTAGTCTTTTACAATGATATTAAAATCAAATTTATTTTTAGGAAAATGTAAAGTATTTTTAAATCTTTACATTGTTTATCCAAGGGGCAGCAGTGTGTACTGGAGAAAGGGCCAGTCTTTCATCTACTTTTCCAACCTCATTTCTGAGCATCCTGTGATCCAGCCCCTCTGAATGACCAGTAGCCCCCTAAGCTGCTCAGCTTGTTTGCCAGGCTCACTGCTGAGCATACACAGATAAATGCAGAGTCCCGGCCCCTAAGCAGCTCATAGTTAATCAGGAAAGAACCACAGCACCAGAGATTGGTATGGGGAATTAGGGAGCTCCAAAGGGGGAAAGTGACCCAGCACTGAGGGCAGGGGGTAGGCAAGCAAGGAGTAAATGATCTTGGGCTGAGTCTTCAGAGATGTGGAAGTCTCCTATGCAGCTGCAGTGAGTTGCATGGGCAGGGGCTCCCAGGCATCCGACCACTGTGTATGCAGGAAGCAGGGGTTTGTGGTGCTCAGATCGGAGTGGTGGAAGATGAGCTGGGGCAGGGGAGCAGGGCAGGTACCCATCATGGGGGTGACTCCACTGTAGCTGATGAAGGTCTGTCTCTTTGGCTCACTATAAATACTTTAGAAGGTACAGATCAAGAAAAAGATGAAAAGTTTCCAAACTTCCAGGATTTAGAGTTAACCACTATTAACATTTTGATACAGTCACTCTTCCCAACCCCAGTGCAGCTCTTTCTGCCCTTGGGTCCTGTCCCCATTCTTTAATAAAGTCATCTTTCTGCACCAAAAAACTTTGATATATAATGTTTATTATATTGATATTTATTGATATTATAAATATTTATTGATATAATATTGATTTATTATATTGATATTTAATGTTTATTATTTTGAGAGAGAGACAGAGCGTGAGCAGGGGAGAAGCAGAGAGAGAGGGAGACACAGAATCTGGAGCAGGCTTTAGGCTCTGAGTTGTCAGCACAGAGCCCGACGCGGGGCCCAAACCCACAGACCACGAGATCATGACCTGAGCCGAAGTCAGACACTCAACTGACTGAGCCACCCAGGCGCTATATATATATGATATATAATGTTTTATATATATGTGTTTATACTACTACTAATTTCAAAAATGGAATCATTTAAAAGTGTGGCATATACATACAATGTAATACTATTGAACCTTAAAAAGGGAATTCTAATACACCCAACATGGAGAAACCTTCAGGACATCATGCTACATGAAATAAGTCACTCATAAAAAGATAAATACTGCATGATTCTACTTATATGAGGTACCTAGACTAGACAAATTCGCAGAGAAAGCATAATGGTGGATGCCAGGGAGTGAGGAAGGAAGAGGAAGGAGGAAGTTGTTTGATGGGTACAGAATTTCAATTTTGCAAGATAAAAAGAACTTTGGAGGGCTAGTATCCAAAATCTATAAAGAGCTCACCAAACTCCACACCTGAAAAACAAATAATCCAGTGAAGAAATGGGCAGAAAACATGAATAGACGCTTCTCTAAAGAAGACATCCAGATGGCTAACAGGCACATGAAAAGATGCTCAACGTCGCTCCTCATCAGGGAAATAGAAATCAAAACCACACTCAGATATCACCGCACGCCAGTCAGAGTGGCCAAAATGAACAAATCAGGAGACTATAGATGCTGGAGAGGATGTGGAGAAATGGGAACCCTCTTGCACTGTTAGTGGGAATGCAAACTGGTGCAGCCACTCTGGAAAACAGTGTGGAGGTTCCTCAGAAAATTAAAAATAGACCTACCCTATGACCCAGCAGTAGCACTGCTAGGAATTTACCCAAGAGATACAGGAGTACTGATGCATAGGGGCACTTGTACCCCAATGTTTATAGCAGCACTCTCAACAATAGCCAAATTGTGGAAAGAGCCTAAATGTCCATCAACTGATGAATGGATAAAGAAATTGTGGTTTATATACACAATGGAGTACTATGTGGCAATGAGAAAGAATGAAATATGGCCCTTTGTAGCAACATGGATGGAACTGGAGAGTGTGATGCTAAGTGAAATAAGCCATACAGAGAAAGACAGATACCATATGTTTTCACTCTTAGGTGGATCCTGAGAAACTTAACAGAAACCCATGGGGGAGGGGAAGAAAAAAAAAAAAGAGGTTAGAGTGGAAGAGAGCCAAAGCATAAGAGACTCTTAAAAACTGAGAACAAACTGAGGGTTGATGGGGAGTGGGAGGGAGGGGAGGGGAGGGGAGATGATGGGTATTGAAGAGGGCATCTTTTGGGATGAGCACTGGGTGTTGTATGGAAACCAATTTGACAATAAATTTCATATATTAAAAAAACCAAAAAACAAAACAAACAAAAAAGAAAATAGGGTTGAATCTTGGCACTATCGTGTACTAGCTCTGCAAATTTTGGAAAATTTCTTACATTTGCTAAAACTCTGTGTAGTCATCTGTTAAATGGGATTAAGAGTTCCCACTTCATTAGGTTGTTTTTAGAATCCATAGCTAATGCATCCTGTTCATGATTTAAATATATACCACCTTCCTGGTCTAAAAAAAAAAAAAAAAAAAAAAAAGAACTTTGGAGATTGAGTGTGAAACAATGTGAATACAGTTAACACCACTGACTGTATACTTAAAATTGGTTAAAATAGTAATTTTATTTATATGTTATATTATACATATTATATTATATTATATTATATTATATTATATTATATTATATTATATTTTGAGAGAGAAAGAGAGAGAGTAGGGGAGAGGGAGAGAGAGAATCCCAAGCAGGTTCCGGGCTGTCAGCACAGAATGCGACACAGGGCTCAGTCTCAAACCGTGAGATAATGACCTAAGCCGAAATCAACAGTTGGGTGTTCAACCAACTGAGCCACCCAGGTGCCCCTGTAATTTTATATTGAGTATTTTACTACAAAAATAAAAAAAAATTAAAACAAAATCAATAAATCTGTCTTAATACTTTTTTAAAAATGTTTTATTTATTTTCAAGAGAGAGAGAGAGAGAGAGAGACAGAGCGCAAGCTGGGGAGGGGCACAGAGAGGGTGACACAGAATCCGAAGCAGGCTCCAGGCTCTGAGCTGTCCGCACAGAGCCCGACGCAGGGCTCAAACTCACGAACGGTGAGATCATGACCCAAGCCGAAGTCAGACGCTCAACCGACTGAGCCACCCAGGCGCCCCTGTCTTAATACTTTTTAAACTTATTTTTGTGATCATTTTTCCGTGTGAGAAATACATTTATATACCTCCAACAATATTTCACAAGACTGTATAGTGTTCTTGTAGAGATGTTCTTGTAGAGATCTTAATGTACTAAACATAAGAGAATTATTTTTATGGAAGTAACCTGCGAACGCTTCGCTAACAGGAGGAGACGGTAAAGGGAAGAGATAAAAGACCACAGAAAAGAAAAGAGGAATACAGAGCAAAGGTCTTGAAGGAAGCATGAGGAGATGGTACTCAGGATTCAGGTAATGTGGTGGCCTTAAACATGCAGAAAACAGGATACCACATCCTCTGAGGAAAGGACATGAAGACAGATATGACTCTATTTGCATTTATAAGGAAGAATTAGGGCAGCTGAAGGAAGTCAAGAGACTGGATGCCTCAGTGATGTTAAAGAGGTGGAGGGAGTAGGGTATGGAACAGCTAGAAGGATGTATAGTGATGTTCAGAGAGAATGGGACACTGAGGTTGAGATTTCTGAGGGGGCGCCTGGGTGGCTCAGTCAGTTAAGCCTCCAACTCTTGATTTTGGCTCAGGTCATGATCTCAGTGTTCATGGGTTCAAGCCCCACGTCAGGCTCTGCACTGACAGCATGGAGCCTGCTTGAGATTTTCTCCTTCCTCTCTCTCTGCCCCTCCTCCACTCGCGCTCTCTCTGTAATTAAATAAACATTAAAAAAAAAGATTTCTGATGTGAAAAGTATTTTGAACAAGAATTTGTGTGGAGGGTTGGGAGTGAGCAGCTATGGTTTAACTGGAGATGAACTTATTAAAATGGTCCTGGGGATTTTGAAGCCAGATTTATGGTCAGATATTCCATGATGGTATCATTGTCAAGGGTTATGACAAGAGTTGGGGAGCCAGGGAGGCAGAGGAGACGTGGAACCTGGTCCTCAGTTCCTCAAGGAATGAATGAAGTGAGTAGGAACTGGATGGATAGGAGTGCTGAGAAGGGGTGGAAGGTGCTCTACCATGTTTGCATGACACACCTTTTCATGCAGTGGCCCATATGGAAGAGTGAGAGAGCAGTCAGCCAAAAGGTCAAGGTCATTATTAGACATGGATTCTCTTGGGGCAGAGGAAAAGAATGGGAGGAACCAACAGAGGACGAGAAAACATTAAAAGGGAGTGAAAACACAAGATGTGATATGTAGGGGAGGTGGGTGTGAAAGGTCTTGTTGACACAGTTAGGTGGTGGAAGAGGTAGGAGGTCATGGGGTTATGGACACAGGTGGATGGCCAGGCTTGAATAAAAGAAAACGATTGCAGGATCCAGGTCTAGTTTCAAAAAAGAGGTAGGAAATGCTAGTAAGTTTGTAGAGAGAGAGCATGCTACAAGACTTCTAGTTCTCAGAGCACTTTCTTGGGTATTTCCAAACTCTTTTTCTCCATAACACATTTGTCACACACTATACTATTTCCTTATTTATCTATTTCTGGTTGGTCTTCTCCAATAGATAATAAAGCCCCCTGAGGGCAGAGATGCTGTTTTGTTCACTGTTCTACCACCAGCACCTAGATGATGTCTGCATACAGTAACACCTCAATACGCCATACTTGTTGAATGAATGAATAAATGAGTGAGTGAATGAATAAATGATAAAGCCCAGTTAGGATAAGGATATCCCATGAGGTTTGCAAAACTGCAGGGAGGGTCTTCTCTATGAGGAGGGTATCTTATGGGGTTCAGTCTTAGATTTTTTTTTTACTTAAAAAAACATTTATTTATTTTTGAGAGAGAGACAGAGCATGAGTGGGGGAGGGGCAGAGAGAGAGAGAGACACAGAATCTGAAGCAGGCTCCAGGCTCTGAGCTGTCCGTACAGAGCCTGACACGGGGCTTGAACCCACTGACTGTGAGATCATGACCTGAGCTGAAGTTGGACACTTAACCAACAGGCATCCTTTAGAGGAACAGAAAATTTAAGCCAGGGCTTCCTCCCAGGCTGTATCTGCTCTATTGTTCATTTTCCCCCTTCTTCATGTGACTACTCCGTTTTATCCGTAAGACTCAGTTTGGGTGTCACTATCTCTGTCACCCTGGGTGCTCCTGGGTGCTCTCAAGGCACATAGTGATTCTTCTCTCCATATTAAGCTTACCCTGCTGTAGGATAACTGTTTACATGTCGGTGTGCCCCATGAGACTGAGCAAGCACACTTTACCTCAAACATACAGTAGGGCCTCTATAAATGTTTGCTGGATATATAAATGGAAAGAATTGCACACATGAATTGGTCAATAAGAGCCTATATTTTTCTTTCTTTGAAGCTCAATTCTGTTATGCACAAATCTGCACTTTGGCCCCACTGAGCAAGGGGACCTCTGTTGCAAGGGCAACCGGGTGGGAAACAGCTCAGCAATCAACACCAAAGATAAGTTGGAGTCTTTCTGTTTAAGATAAGGGAGGGGTCCACTGTCTTTCATGTGCCCATTTCCCTGCCCATATGACCACAGGCAAGCCTGTGATAGCGTGATGGAGCACTGAAGTGCACAGGCTGCCCAGCAGACGGAATGAAAGAGCACCCAGGGAACTTTTAAAAAATGTCTGATTTGGTCTGAAATGCAGCCTGAATTTTTACAGCTCTTCAGATGATTCTACTGCACAGCCAGGGTTGAGAATCTCTACCTACAGCTCCTTGACATTTTCTCCTGGTGTGTGGCGCTGTCCAAGGTAGCAACTCCTCAAGCACTTCTTCACCCAAATGATTGCCCAAGCCAGCCATGGGCAAGGGTCAATGGTTGTTTGAACAACCCAGTGGAAGGGTGCTGTACCCTAGGACAGTATCAGAAGCCAAACCACATTGTTAATTGTACTGGAGGAAATGACAACCTTGTGTTGTCTAAATAAAACTGTGTTGTCCAACAGCCTCACATGGCTATTTAAAGTTAAATTAATCCTAATTAAAATTTTTAGTTGGGGTGCCTGGGTGGCTCAGTTGGTTAAGCATCTGACTCTTGATTTCAGCTCAGGTCATGATCTCACGGTTCATGAGTTCGAGCCCCGCATCAGGCTCTGTGCTGACAGCATGGGGCCTGCTTGGGGTTCTCTCTGCCTCCTTCTCTCTCTGCCCCTCCCCCATTCATGGTCTTGTTCTCACTCTCTCAAAAATAAAATTTTTTTACACTTAAAAATTTTTTTAAATTTTTAGTTAAAAATTCAGTTCCTTAGTTGCACATTTCAGTGCTCAACAGATAGTGGCTACTGTACTGCACAGTGCAGAAACAGAACATTTTCATTAACATAGAAAGTTCTATTGGATAATGCTAACATAACCACAAAAACACCCTTCCTTCTGAAAATAACCTGTGGCTATATTCATTTTCTGCTATCATGGGCAAAATGAACCACATGGTTTGCAGACGGTAAACAAACTGAATTTCAGGTCATTCCTTCTCAGCAGTCACACCTAGATGAGGGAGAGTAGCCTTTTATGCCCCTTTTCCAGAATGAGAACTAAGACAGGAATTCTATGGTCTCATGAACAAAAGTTTTCTGTATAGTTCCATATATGTGTTAGGGCAGCAGTGGCTTTCCAACTTCTTTGACCACGACTGACAGTAAACAAAAATATTTTATATCACAGCCCAAAATACACACACACACACACACACACACACACACACACGTATATAACTGAAACTAAAGGTTTTACAAATCAATATTTATCCTTACTACATATTTTGCACTTGCATATTTTAATATATTCCATTGTATTGTATTTTCTGTTTCATTACAAAAATTAATCTACTTCACTGTTTTCACAGCTCTGTCGACGTACATTTTGAAAAGCCACTATCTTACGATATAAGTTGTCCACACAAAACTGGGACTCAACTTCATACCTCAGAGTTAATAACCAGCTAGAGAATAATAGCTAACATTTATTGGGCACTTACTATCTGCCAGGCACTGTGTTAAATGTCTAATATTCACTACCTTATTCAAGTCTCATAATAACCCCACAGAATAGGTGTCTGAGAATTGGAAAGGTCTGGGATTTTATGCTATTTGCACAAGTTATCTGCCACAGTTTCATGGATGCTGGCATAAGACCCAAGACTCTCAGGTCAGGGACAAAGGACTTTATTACTCTCAGCAATAGCAGTAGCTGGAGTACCTGCATTTTCTTGTACCGTTCTCCAGCTCAATTCCTGCAAGGTGCCACAAAGAGGGTCATGTGATACCTGCACACACAGTGAGCAGCATTCCTGGAGAGGAACTCTGACCTGGGGAAACTCAAATCTATTACACTAGATGTAAGCATGCCTGCCCCTTGCTTCTGAGGGCAACACTACCTCTATATCCAAGACTGTTCATTACACAAACATCCTTGAAAAGACAACCCAGGACAAAAGCACAGTTGGTGCCTCTCTTTGTAAAGACCTGTCAAAATGCACAGGACGCTCAGAGGACTATCTTCCAACAGTGGTGCCATAGTACCTATAATAGCTTAAAAAGGATTAGGTAATTTATTCAAAGTTACACAGCTAGCGACCCAGGTCTATATGATACCTAAGCCTATGGTGATGACACCTTCTTGCATAGGCAATGGACAGTGCAATAGGAAAAGAGAAGTTTTTGTCACTCATTTAGTCATTCACATGTGTAATCTGCTCCTACAGGAAGCAATTAACTGTGTATTATTAACTATATATGATAGGCCATTTTTTCCACATTTTCTTCACGGATCCCATAAGAAGAGTATCATATGAACAGGGGTTGATAAGTTTTTCCTATAAAGGGCCAGATAGTACAGATTTTCATCTTTATGGGCCAGATGGGCTGTTTCAACTACTTGACTCTGTAGCGGTAGTACAGAAAGAGTCTCAGGTAATATGCAACCAGCAGGCACGGCTGTGTTCCAATAAAACTTTATTTACAAAATAGTTTGCCAACCTCCATCCTCAGACAATTGGGTGGGATACAAAAAGATTATGTGACATAATTCCTACACAAAAGAAACAATGATTAAACTGGAAAGTCAAGGTACACATGCCACAAGCAAGGAAACCAGGAGATACGCGAAACTGAAGTCAGCCTAGGTTCAACATCAGAGTCCTGTTAAGTCAGCCTTAACAGAGACAGTATGCCAAGAACTAGTGTAAAATATGCATAGGCCGTAACAGTGAAAATAAAAAAGTTACCTGGGCCAGGGGCCACGCTAAGGATTTCACAAATGGTGACCAACAGCTAATAAAGAACACCATTTCCGAATTGCCAAATTTATGGCCCTGTAACTGTACGCTCACTTGGTTCAGTGGTCTGATCTTAAAAGATGATCATGTGGCCACCATTTGATCATAACAGTATCCCTTCTCCCAAATCAGTTAATGGAAAACTGTTGTCTTTATTTTCACACGCATACAGAGACCATCAAAATTTCGGTATGCAAATGGCAACCCTCCCCTTTTCATAGAAGTCAATTCTTATGCCACATATAAGCTCAAATGAAAATGGAAAAACACCAATCAAAATGTCATAGAAAAAATAATCTGCTCATTCAGGAACAATTCTATTAGCTGCTAAAATTACAGGGCGATAAATATTGTTCTTGTGAACACTGCTGTCATTGACAGGACTGGTAAAATTTTCAAAATGACATAAGTCTAAGATATGTGGGAACATAATACCACAAGAAAGAAAAACTGTCATCCATAAGTGAATGTTCCTGCTACTGCATGTAGGTATATCTTAGTTACTAGTGTTTCTATGTAAATATAATTTAAGTTTTAGTGAAAAGTAGAATTTAGAAATTCCAGGAGATATATTTCCCCTAGAAATTCCAGGACAATTTCATTACAGAATTCTAATTTACAAAACACTTCAGTAAAAAATAATATTTCTATTTGAAATGCTGTACAATGACATCAATATTTCTTAATTAACACCTTCCACTCATGAATCAATAGAATGAAAACTAATTTGAAAGACTGTCTTAGTAACCAGCCCCGTTTAAATAATATAATTTCCATTTTGCCTATGTACAGTTTTGTTTTTGTCTTTTTGTTAAAGTACTCTGTACCCCCAACATAGGGCTTGAAGTCACAACCCCGAGATCAAGCATTGCATGCTCTAACGACTGAACCAGCCAGGTGACCTCGGCTATGTATAGTTTTAATTTATTCTTTAAAACTTCCAATTATTACCACTTAAAATATTTCTTTGGCAGCTAAGCCATTATAAGTGTAAAAAAAAAAACCCAGGAAGAAGTCTACTTTGTTAATAAATGAAATGTTTGATGTAAGGCTATATTATTTCTGGAGACATTTATGTTTACATTCAGTTGAAAACCATTATAATTCATTATAATTATTGCAGAATTAAATAACACCATTTAAACTACAGACTAATTTCCTCTACTGCCACAGTTAATCACAATTACTTTTTTTTATTGTAAAAAATTTTTTTAATGTTTATTTATTTTTGAGGGAAAGAGAGAGAGATAGCACAAGCAGGGAAAGGGGAGAGAGAAAGGGAGACACAGAATCTGAAGCAGGCTCCAGGCTCTGAGCTGTCAGCACAGAGCCCAACGTGGGACTCGAACCCACGAACCGTGAGATCATGACCTGAGCCAAGGCTGGATGCTTAACCAACTGAGCCACCCAGGCGCCCCCACAATTACTTCTTAAGCTTTGTCTACACTTGCCTAAAAGTGTTACATGACCTTCAGTGGTTTTTCAAAGACTGAACTCCTTTGTATTCCACAGGTAGAGTCTGTATCACTGTCTTCAGAGATGGACGACTCTGCAGCCTTGAACAAATTTGAATGTCTCAAGGACATTCGGTACTTTTTAAAGAAGAAAGTAACCACAATGACAAGCCATTGCCTCTCCTATTCTACCTGACAAAGTCTACGGGCATGTGATCGCTTATATTTGGTCTGACCTTTAGGGAAAACCGAAATCTACTTCCAAAATGAAATTAGTTTTACTTTCTAGATTACACTAGGGGAGAAAAAAAAGATTTCCAGACCCAATTTTAAGACATCTCCTTTTATATAAAATTCTTAAAACAATATTGTTTTCCATTTATTATATTAAAATTTAAATCAAAAGGTACAAACTTCTAGTTATAAGTAAATATAAATCCTCAGGATATAACATATAGCATGGTGACTATAGTTAATAAAACTGTTTGTATGTATTTGAAGGTTGCCAAGAGGGTGGATCTTAAAAGTTCTCACCACAGGAAAATTTGTAACTATATGTGGCGATGGACTTTAACTAGACTTCCTTAGTCATTGTGCAATATATGCCAATATCTCATCAATATGTTGCACATCACAACCAATATAATGTTATATGCCAATTATATATAAAATATATATACACACCATGAAGCACCTACAGGCAAGAAGTGATTCTGAAAAGTTTAGAATGCAGCAAAAAGTGGGGGATTTATAGGATGGACATATCTATTTAGACCATTTGTGACTATTTGCTACAACCAGTACGCAGAAGTTAGCAAGTGGTTAGGTGGGAAGGAAGCCTGCACAATTTGTAGGCAGTCTCAGGGTCATTCGTGTTTCTTTGGTCACCAGGCTGCCTGACCAAGGGCATTAGCTTTCAGAGGCCATGGACTGGCAGCAGAGAGGTCTCCCCTAGTTTACACATAATGCAATGACCACCTCTCACTATTTAGGACTTGTCTTCCACAGAAAACACCTGTGGTCTGCTCATTTCTGTACTTGTGCAATGCTGTATAATGCTTGAGCCTCACAGGTCTGCAGATGTCCGTCTATGTATCACTGTTACACTGCAATACGGGAGGTGAGGGGGTTGAACTAAATGGGTTCTGTTACCAGACTGCCCGGGGTCCAGATTCTGCTTCTATGACATCCTGGAATATAGGTACTGTGGGATTGTGGCAGTGCTTATATATATCAAAGGACTGTTGTGAGAAACAAAATAATACATGTAAAGCATTCAGCATGGGGCCCTGTAAGTACTCAGTGATGTTGCTTGTTAAAATTGATGATCACATTTGTCTCAGATCAGTGTTTTCCAAAAGTGGGTCCCAAGCCTAGTTTCAGAGGCAGTATTTTACATCATGATCTAGGATACACACACTTATATATTAATACTACAAACACTGGGCCTGCTTATATAGTCCTTACTATATATGGATTGGGCAGTGCAGAGTCAGGATTTGAACCCAAGGGTCCTGTTAATGTAGTGCTTTTAACCACTATCCTCCTTGTGGCCTTGTATTTGCCACATGTGGGAGAACCAAAAATTTCGTTAATCACTAGCAGCTCCTACTCAGAGGGACGCATAGTGAGAATTCCTATTCTACTACTACATATTCCATTTCATTTTTTAAAAATGCTGATTCTAGGGGCGCCTGGGTGGCTCAGTCGGTTGAGCGCCCGACTTCGGCTCAGGTTATGATCTCACGGTCCGTGAGTTCAAGCCCCGCGTCGGGCTCTGTGCTGACAGCTCAGAGCCTGGAGCCTGCTTCGGATTCTGTGTCTCCCTCTCTCTCTGACCCTCTCCCGTTCATGCTCTGTCTCTCTCTGTCTCAAAAACAAACATTAAAAAAAATTTTTTTTAATAAAAAAATAAAAATGCTGATTCTAACCTTTTAAATCAATTTCATGACTTAGGACACATGATTTGAAAAATACTGTAAGTGTTATATGAAAAATTTTTGGAAACACTAATAAAAAAGTTAAATGAGTATATGTATCTCATCTTAGAGGCTTCACCATGTTATTGTGAATTGTAAATCTCAAAAAAACAAAGGATTATATGGAACATTTCCTAAGTGTATTCAAGCATCCTTAAGTGATGCTCTAGGCATTCCTTGAGGCAGGGGTACTCATTTATCAGATTTATGGGAATTTTAAAGGGGGAATGGTTGTGTGTCACTGTCTACCTCCTACCTCTCTCCAAATGTCCCTCCCCTGGAAAAATTTAAAAGTGCAGAAACTGACTTTTTTTTTTTTAATTTTAGAGAGAGCCAGAGAGCCAGAGCCAGAGTGCATGCACAGCAGAGGAGGCAGAGGGAGAGAGAAAGGGAGAGGGAAGTGGGAGGAAGGGGGGGGGGGGGAGAGGGGGAGGGGGAGAGAGAGAGAGATGGCTCCACACTCAGTGCAGAGCCCGATGTGGGGCTGGACTTCATGACCCTGGATCATGACCTGAGCAGAGATCAAAAGTCAACAGACTGACGGGGCGCCTGGGTGGCGCAGTCGGTTAAGCGTCCGACTTCAGCCAGGTCATGATCTCGCAGTCCGTGAGTTCGAGCCCCGTGTCAGGCTCTGGGCTGATGGCTCAGAGCCTGGAGCCTGTTTCTGATTCTGTGTCTCCCTCTCTCTCTGCCCCTCCCCCGTTCATGCTCTGTCTCTCTCTGTCCCAAAAATAAATAAACGTTGAAAAAATTTTTTTAAAAAGTCAACAGACTGAGCCACCCAGGCACCCCTAGAAACTGACTTTAAGAATAAGTGATTCTATAATGTGCAAGAGAGCAAATTTAAGCAAGTTCAAGAACACAGACACATGGTGCCAAGCATCCAAACAACTCTGGGTGATGCTTTTTTTGTGGCTACCAAATATCTATAAATTAAAAAGGGAAACTTTTTTTTTTTAGAGTGGAATGGAACTTCAGCAAACACATCCTTTAGAGTAGATGCTAGTGTTTTTTGTAATAACAGGATGACAGAGTGAAATCTTATTTCCTGGTTCTATCACTGCTTATTTCCACTTTCTTCTAAAGAATAATCACCATCAAATGTTATCTCTACAGGAAACAGGTAAAGACAATTCAGAGCTGGACTATCCAGTATGATAGCCACTAGCCCCGTGTGGCTATTCAAATAAAGTTAAATTAAATAAAAATTAAAATTGAGTTTCTCAATAGCACTAGACACATTTCAAGTGCTCAATAGCCACATGTAGCTCGTGGCTAGCACTTTGGACAGATTATGGAACATTTCCATCACTACAGGAAGTTTTATGGGACAGTACTGATATAGAGAAAGACCATTTACAGATGCTTAAAGAAAACTATTCATTTCTTATTTGGGAAAAGAGTTCTAAGCCCTACTCAGCAGAGGTGGCTTGACTTAAACCACTGTGGGATTAAATTTGAAGGCTACTGCCCAAAGATTCTGTTATTATCTCAAAATACCATTCCAACGGGCCTAAGATCTCTTTGCATTAAGACTTTCCATTGCTGCAAGTTATCCTTTAAAATCCAAACGTGACAGGAAATGCTGTTTGGTGACAGCAATGACTTGTTAAAGTGCTACTAACTCATAAGCGAGTTTGAAAGTACTTAGAGCAGTTTATGAAAAACCATAAAGACACACAGCACTGTCCAATCCAGGAAGAAAAGTCTGCAGTTACAATAAGTAGGGATGCACTTCTGTTGTTACCCTTAGGATAAGGAAAATATGTATTACATACCTGAGTCTGTTCCTAGACTTCTCATGAATTTAGACCCAGATTTGGTAATGGTCTTTGTATCTCATTTTGAGAACTTTAGTACATATCTTATTTGAGCCTCACAGAACCTAATTACCACTGGAGTGTGGATTCTGAGTGCTATAGATCCTTCTGGTGAAGGGGAAGACTGAGAGGTAATACATTATCTTGTCAGTGTCTGTCTTGCTTAATTGGTTACTGAAATGATCCCTAGTGGCCAGATTATAGTGAAAGCAAATGGCTAAAATTGCAGGGGCCAGCTAGCTTTTCCTCTTTCATGACTGCGGGCTGCCCTATTAATCTGGCCATTGTACTGCAGAGGTGTGCTTGGGTCACAGGGGAAACAAAGCAGGGGTGCAGACAAGAGTGTAAAGCAAAGTGCTGTCCCTGTTGGTGATCACAAAGCAGGTAAAATGAGTATAAAAAACAACAACAACCCTGCAAGGTCATTGTAAGCATGATTGTGGTCGTTCTATGACAAAGACTAAACATTAGGCATTATTATGTTCATACAAAAAATTATTCCACAGAGCAAACTATCTCCTCCACAAAGCAATCTGTGAAAGGCATTTGATGAGAAATACGTGAGTTAAACAATTGCTATAAAGACACCAACATCAGTTTAAATAATCCAAACAAATTGCCTATGGCTAAAGGCAGATTTAATAAACATGCACTTTCCAAATCCTTTAATATGTTTGTTCAATGTCATAACATCTACCAACCAGTTATTAATGGTAGCAAATTTTCTTTATCCTTTTATTTACCATGTCCAGTTTTTGAGCTTCCAAGTTGGAGAGCTTGCAAAACATTTATTAAATAACGTATAAATAAAGGATACACCATTAAAATTCCTGTGCTTATGCCTTGAAGATTAAACTCACATTTCTAGTTAAGAGATGACAGCTATAGCTAATCTTAGAAACATGGTGTCTCTAGGACACATAGAAAAAAAAAAGTTTCGGATTTAATGCATGAGCGCTAAGACAAAAATTCTTTGATCTGCAAATATCACATATATGAGCCTAACAATTTTTCCTTGAAAACTTTAAGTAGGTCAACTTATTAACTGCTACCATGGAGTTTACATATTCACATTCGCCTATCTTTATGATGAACTGCAGCCCAGAATGGAGTTACAGCCCTGCACTATAAAAAACTTGCCTTTGATTCGAGCAGAGAAATGAAGAAGCTGAAACTAATATTACCATTTGGCTTTGTTATGTTGTAATGGATCCAATACTTTTTTTTTTTTTTTTTAACATATCATTATATTTGGTTCTCAGACAAGACCTCGCATGTAGTAAGAGGGAATGGGATCATTCGAGGAGAGGCTTCCATCCCAACTGGGCTATGTTCTCCCATTTGCAGTCAAAATCCTGGCTCAGCCATGAAAGACGGTCTGGCCGGAATAAACCTGACAAAAAAATCAGTGGAGCGTTTGTGATATAATAAAGTGTTCTGGAGGGAAGAGTGGACAGAGAACGGGGATGGGTAGAGAAAAAGGGAATATGTAATTTAAAATGGGAAAAACACTCTTCTTCTCGATTTGATTCATTTATGGAGGAGGAAACCACTAAATAAGGTCTTTCTACATAATCCAAAGCTAATCACTTTTTTTATTGCAATGAATGACCAAACGGCCTCGGTAACCACCCCCCGCCCCACCGCTGCCTCCGCGAAGAAACCGAAAACCCCATTTCTTTCCAAGTGTGCACCCCGGAGAGGAAAGCCAGACTGTGCATTTAGAGTGGAGGGCGGTGCACAGGGCAAAGCAAGTTAGTGCCTTCTTCCCGGCTACCTCGCTCCCCGAGCCAGCCTGACTTGGCTAACGGTAAAGTGAACAGCGAATGGCAGAGAGACCCGGGGGCCAAATTTGGGGTCGCTTCTGACCAGAGTCCTCCCGACAACAAAAGGCCTGGGGTTCCGAAGGGGGCGGCGGGTGGGGACACCTGTCAAAGGACGGGACGGAACCGCAGCCGGCGGGCGGCGCAGGGGCTCGGCGGACAGCACTGCGGCGGCGGCGGCGGCAGGGACCGAGGCGCGTCGGCTCCGCGCTCGCGCGCGCGGGGGAGAGCCGGCGGGGACCACGCGGCGCCGCCGGACACTCGCGTCTCGCCCGCGGGGGCTCGGGCGGGCGGCTCCGCGCCCGGGGCGCTCCCGGAGGGGGCCCGAGCCGAGCAGGGCCCCCGCGGCCGGGAGGACCCCGCCGCAGCGCCCGCCGCTCCCGGGCTCCGCCTCCGGGCTGAGCGCGGAGCCGGGCCCGACGCCCCCACTGGCTGCCCGGCGGCCCGGGCGGAGGAGGGGGCGCCGCGGGCGCCGCGCCTACCTGCTCCGGTGCGGCGGGGCCGCGGTCGCCTCGCGGGGCCGTGACCTGCGGCGGAGGCAGCGGCGGCGGCGGCAGCGGCGGCGAGGAGGGCGCTTCCTTCAGGAAGGGGTGGGATCTGCTCGGCCGCCCGCCCCCGCCCGCCCGCTGCGCCGCGGCCCGCCCCCGACTTATTCTGGGGTCCCCGCCGCGAGGCTTCCCACTGAGAGCGGAGTCCCCCACACCCCCGCCCCCGCGCCTCTGGCTGCCGCCGCCCTTCGGCTCCCCTAATAGTTACCCGGGACTGGAGCTGCGTGTGGACGGCCGGACCGCTTCTTTCCAAAGCCTTTGTGGACGCGTTTGCCTGGCGCTCCTCACCCAACAAAAGGAAGGGCAGAATCTGGGATCCTCCGCCTGGTGGTTATTTATTCTTGACCTCTTGTAACCTTCTGGCTGGCTCCCTTCTGTCTACACACCTAGGGTTTTTGCACAAAGCAGCTAAAATTCATTTTCATATCCACTGGCTGAATGTAGTTCTCCGCCACTCTGCGCTCTCCCGCGGTTTTCTTTCAGCGTAAAGAACAAACACCGGGCCAACTTCTGACCCTTGCAAGGAACAGTGGACTCCAAGGCCTCCCTCCCGGCGCCAGCTTGCTCTCTTCTTTCCGGTGTCTCGTCTGCGTCTGTTATAAAACTGTATTCATCGGCATTTTAATAGTTTCCCCACCTCAGACTTCAACCTACCAGTGGTACCCTGTCAGTGACCTCCAGAAGAAGCGTGGATCAATGCCATTTTTATCGCACGCTCACCCTTAATTTCTATTCCAAACGCAGCTTTGCGGAGCTCCCACAATAGGACCTCCTTTATCAACCTGCCTTAGGATGACTGCCATTCTTTTGGGGGGACCCCCCCTTACCACGCCCGTCTTTTCATCTGTTGTTGCCTCTCAAAGCACACGGTTCAAATTCTCCAACATTCCTTGCAACTCTTGCAATCCTTGCTTACCTATGTGTACATCGATTTATTGTTACTGTTTTCTCTTGGCTGTTGGACCGTGAGCTTCTTGAGGCCAGGGACCTTACCTTAACTAATGAGAGTGTTATCTCTCCATCTTGTTAAAACAGCAAAAACAAAAACTGAAGTCTCATCTAGAAGCCCTTGAGAGTATGTGCTACATTTTTTCTGGGGTTAGCCTATGTGTATTTTTCTGAGGAGAGTAACTATATCTTTCATCAGACTCTCAAAGTGATCTGTGAGTCCTCATAGTTAAGAGTTGCCTGAGTCCTGGGGCACCTGGGTGGCTCGGTTGGTTGAGTGGCAGGCTTCAGCTCAAGTCATGATCTCCAGGTTGGTGAGTTCCAGCCCCACATCGGGCTCACAGCTGTCAGCCTCTTAGCGCAGAGCCCGCTTTGGATCCTCTGCCCCCCTCTCTCTACCCCTCCCTCACTTGCACTCTCCCCCTCCCAAATAAATAATTATTTAAAAAAAGAATTGCCTGAGTCCCATCCATGAATGAACCCCAGCTCTGATGTGAGAACCTCCCCACTCCATCCCCTCTATGCCACACATTTCTGTCTACAGTACCTGGAAGAACCCTCTAGCCAGACCTTCTTCCAGTCCATTTTTAAAAAACTTCTGGATCCATCCAAACAATTGGTGGTCCCTCTCAACAGTGTCTGCACATCAGAATCACCAGTGAGGGCTTTAAAAAAGACAAGTGCTTGATTCCACCTCAGATACACACGTCAGAACCTGGGGAGGCAGGGAGGGCTGGGAGGGGAGAGGCATGGGTATTTTTACAAAGAGCCATGGGTGATTCTGACCTGCCCATGACTAAAGTCACTGCCTTTCCTGGAAAAAGGGTCCCCAATTTATAAAATATCCTCACTTTTCCTTTCCTCCATGGAAAGATTGAGAAATCTTGCACTATGTTTAATTTATTTGAACGTTTTCATTTTCACTTCGAACCAGGCCCACTTTTGCTTAAGAAACTAACTGGAATTTGTGAGGATAGCAGGCTCAGTGCCATTTGTCAACAGCACTAAATCACTGCCACCTTCATCTCCACAATGTCCATCCAGATAAACCCAAAGCATGAAATAAATTGTATTCCTGACAGTGATATTGACAGCTGAAATATTATGTTAAAATACTGGCTGTGAAGGAGAGCTGGGTGCTATAAGTTAACGTCATGAGAGTTTTAGTGAAGCTTCGAGGGAACGGATGACAAACAAAACATAAGTTTACCTATGCTTTTATTTTTCTTTTATTGCTTTTGGAATCCTACCCATTAAAATTTGTTCTCTGTGTACTCAATATGACCTTCGATGTTTTAAATCATGTATGGGTGTAAGATCGAAATACTTTCCTAGAACTGGTTGTCTTTTTAAAAAATGTATAGAAAGATTCATCCTGTATTCTTAAATGATTTGTTGACAGTGTTCCAAAATGCTTCAGGCTTTGAGGAAAGGGCCTAAGTACAGAACAAACAGGGCTTAAGGTCTGGTGATAGACGCCAACTATAAACTCCATGGGGGTAGGATGAAGATCAAGCTGGTTGAATTGCAATATATCGTGTTATAATAAAAATCTCTGTATAACAAAGTTATTGCCAACTCTTCTCCAACCAGCGATAATTCAAGTAATCTCTGATAAACAATAGAATCATGCAAAGTTTGTTGAAACGGCATTTGATCTTTCCCAACGTCTACCTAGTAAAGAAACTTTATAGGGGTAATTAGAAAGAGAATGAGAATACATTTGGTAACAGGATGTTAAATTGGAGCTATTATTTAATTTCCATTTTGACAGAGGACCCAGATAATATCTGTCAACCCCTCTCACATTCCAAGCAGGTGCAGGACTGCTATGTAGGACTTGCAAAGGGGTATTTCCTTAATGTCTCACTTACCTGGAAAATGTGAAAAGGTTGAGGTGGATGCTGGTGAGAGTGCTTGGATCAGAGAAGGGTTTCCGTAGAGAAATTGAAGGTATTCTAAGAGATCCCTCCTATGTACCCCCAGGGGCATGTTGGAGGGAGCTCTTCTCTCACCTTAAGTCTGGTGAGAGGTACTTCAGGCAGACCTCTTGGAGAGCTTAGGACGCGTTCCCTGCAGTTTGGGGAACTGCCATGGGCTGGTGTCTGCCTAATGCTGGAGAAATCTTAAAGGGCCAGAGTTGGCAAGAGGGATCTGAACACGGGGTAGAGTCCACGGTAGGGGAAGTCATTACTCCCAAGGAAGACAAGTCTAAGAGAGTGAGGCAGACAGTGTGGGCGGGACTTTGATCCTACCCATGAGGATTGCCTAGAAAGGCAGAGATCTGAAAGAACCCAGAGGTTTGTCTCCAGATGGCCAGGGCCCAGAGGAAGAATCTGAGGCAACCAGTCACAGGCAAAATGAACTTGCTTGTGTCAAGGAAATGGGTGTTGAGAGATGCCTCTGCAGGATGGTAATGGTGAGAGTGGTTCTGACAAACCTATAAAACTGCCCACGAAAGAAAGTATCAGTTGGAAACATCTGCCATTGCTGGAGAAGCTATGCCAGTTAAAGCCCCGCCCCCCCCCCCAAGGCCTTTCTGCCTCCTTAGCTCTCTCTCTTCCCTGCTTTAACCCTGGAGGATTAGGCAGCTTCATGAGAGAAAAGGAGGGGAGAAGACCCAGGATGGGAGAAACACAGAAGAAACCTACTATTACTCCGCTTTGCCACTGAAGTTGGAGTTTTTTTATTATGACACTGTACCAGACATGTTAATTACTGATATAAGACTGTATTTTTGACTAAAATAAATCAGAAATGCTTTTTATTATTTGAGCATGACCCCAAAAGTCATAAGGCTTACACATTAATTCATCCAAGGGCAGGAGAAACATGCAGCCCCACAGAGCAGGTTTGAACAGCATGATGGAGGAGACTAAGGCTGTTTTCTGATTATACCATGAGTCCTGCTGGGTCAACATATCAGTGGTACATTCAGATATATTGTATTCCACCTCACACCTTATACCTTAAAGCTTCCGGGGCGCCTGGGTGGCTCAGTCGGTTGAGCGTCCGACTTCGGCTCAGGTCATGATCTCATGGTTTGTGAGTTGGAGCCCCTCATCGGGCTCTGTGCTGACAGCTCAGAGCCTGGAGCCTGCTTCTGCTTCTGTGTCTGCCTCTCTCTCTGCCCCTAACCCACTCGCATTCTGTCTCTGTCTCTCTCAAAAAAAAATTAATAAATAAACATTAAAAAAATTAAAAAAAAAAACTTCTGAGGATGTCTTATGTTGGCATCTTACCTAAACTACAAACAAGTGACATGTGACAAGAAATTCCTTCACATGTATATACATTATAACTTAAGCTTTCCAACAAGAAAGTTAGAAGTGAAGATACTAAATTAAAACATCCAAATGGGGGCCGCCTGGGTGGCTCAGTCAGTTAAGACTCTTGGTTTCGGCTTGGGTCATGATCTCATGGTTTCGTGAGTTCGAGCCCCACATCTGGCTCTGTGCTGACAGTGCAGAGCCTGCTTAGGATTCTCTGTCTCCTTCTCTCTCTGCCCCCCCCCCCCACTCACACTGTCTCTGTCTCTCTCAAAATAAATAAATAAATTTTAAACATTTTTAATAAACCCCCCCATCCAAATGGATCTAAATGTTGCTTTGACTTTCTATTAAATAGTTGTCTACCACACATCCCTCACCTCTATCTAAATGGCTAGAATTAGATAAAAGGCATCTCTCAGTCAGAAAAGTCGATGTTTTGAAAGGCTACAGCCACGTGCAGCACGTCCTAGATCAAGGACATATTAATTTTTCAGAGTTTACTCCACCAGGCCAGCGGCCTCAAACCAGCGTATCTGTAGTGCCCTGGAGTGATAAAGGAGAAAGATTTCCAACACATAGACTAACACATACAGGGGTGCCTTCCTGTGGGGGCTGACATGTGGCTGCTTGATATGATCACCTTGGTGACGGTTTCCATATGATGTACTTGGCAACCGTGGGAATCCCCAAGCACTTCTCTGTATTCTCTTGAGTGCTAGGCAGCATCATCTCATTCCCGTCCTCCAGTGGGAGAGCAGAGTTGCCAAGAGGTCTGTGACTGGTGCTCAGAGGGAAAGCCTCCAATAAACACCAGATTCTGGGCTCTGAAATTCACTGCGACCCCGTTTTCCCTCTGTGAACTAAGACACTGTGCTTTGTAGCAAGAGAATAAGCCAGACAGTGTGAACAGTTTTGATTTCGCTCAATCCCTTCTCTTTTAGACCTTTTGCCAACATGCATTAAGTGTATAGAAGCTATTCATTATTTATATGATAAAAAAATACTTTCTAAATCAGAGGGCTACAGATTAATCATTTTATAGCATGATATTCTTTTGTTGCAAATGACTGTTTTGAGGAATTTAGATGATTCTTAGTCAGTCTTCTAAGTTCTACCCAAGAAATGTGGCTTCAGCTCTAGAGTTGTCTTGCTCCACTCTGCTGCCTGCCCCTTAGCTGCCCCACCCTCTACCCTCAGACCTTGTCATGATCAGTAACTAGAGTTAACATGGCACAGAGTAGGTGGCCTGCTGGATGCTGCTTCAGTGCTTGTGAACTATTTTAAATATCACCCCTGGATACAGGCTCAATTTCCCTTCACCAAAAAAAAAAAAAAAAAAGTATCTTTTTATCTTCTATAATTCTTTCTTGCTCTCTCCCCACTCTTAGAATATGAAAGTTTGCATTCTGTTTCCAAGCTTAACTCTACCAGTTGTTATTCTTATTTCTGTCCTTTCCCAAGACTCTCTCTTAAAGGTATCTAATCCTCCCTTCTCAAGTGCCTATTAAACATGGGCATATTTCCTCCATCCTAAAAACGCCTTCCATAGGGGCGCCTGGGTGGCTCAGTCAGTTGAGTGTTGGACTCTTGATTTCAGCTCTGTTCGTGATCCCAGGGTTGTGGGATCAAGCCCTGCGTTGGGCTCTGTGCTGACAGCATGGAGCCTGCTTGGGATTCTCTCTCTCTCTCTCTCTCTCTCTCTCTCTCTCTCTCTCTCTCTCTCGCTCCTCCCCCCTCCCTCTCTCTCTATCTCAAGACAACAACAACAACAGCAACAACACCTTCCATAGATCCTGTTTTCTCAGTCAAATTCCTATTTCATTACTTCCTTTCCCTTTAATGAGAAATTTCTCAAAAACATTGTGTTCACTTGCTATTTCCACGTTAGTCTGGTCTTTGATGAACTCTTAGCCCCCAGAAATCTGGAATCCACACCCTCTGTTGAAAATGCTCCCTTGTAGATGCACAAAGAATGACCTTCCAGGCACCAAGAGCCACTGACTGCTGTACAAACCCCTGCTTCATCTCCCTGTCCTTTTTGAAACTAGCTGGTCTTTCCCTTCCTGGCATGTCCTCACAATCCCCTGGATTTCCTTCTTCCTCTCTGACTACTTCCTCACATATTCATTCTTCCACAGAAATGCCCATATGGAAATGTGGTCTTCAATATCCTGCCCTTGGTCTTCTCTCTTCTTGCACTGTGTAATTTTACCTCTTTCCAGATGACTCCCCCAAAGCACTCATCTATCATGGGTCTCTATCTGATGAGCCAGTCAATACTTCCAACTCAAAGCCAGTCTAGGAACATCTCCTTATTTGTAGACCAACCTGGAATCTTCAATTAGCAACAACTCATTTTCTCTTCGAGTGATCTCATCTTCACCTAGTAACTAAGTTCTATTTCTTGCTCTACGAGAAATCTACAAGATTTTACAAAATCTTAGGAATCTGTTTCCTTTTCATTTCTACTGCTTTTGGGCAAGACGTCATCACCTCCAGCAAGCCCAATTATCTTATTTCCTCCTTCTGCTTCCATTCTCTCTCCTACTCCAATTCCCTTTCTCCCTGCCTCCCAAGATCTTTTAAAATAGTTTAATTTTATTCTTTTATTTCACTTCTTTTTGATACATGATCCTATATACCCAATTAAAAAGTGAAAAGAATCCACATTTGTATAAATAAAAAGTTTATCACCTCCCATTGTCTCCAACCTCTTTCTTCCTACTCCCCAATGTTAACAGCTCAGTATATAGCTTTTGGAAATTTTTTCATGCTCATGCAAACATATTTTCACATTTTTAACCTAAAAATGGAGTCATAGTATATATATTACTTTAGAACTCTCTTCTTATTTAAAAGTGTATCAAGGTCATCTCTCCAAGTCAGTAGATATAAAGCTAACTCACTTAAAAAAGAAATCACAGCTTTATTGAGATGTCATTCACATACCATATAATTCATCCATTTGAAGTGAACAATTCAATGATTTTTAGTATATACACAGAGTTATGCACCTATTACCATAATTAATTATACAACATTTTCATCACTTCAAAAAGAAACCTCATACCCATTATCAGTCATTCCCTACTTTTCCCCAACACCTCTTCCAGCCCCTTACCATTACTAACCTACTTTCTGTCTCCATGGATTTGTCCATTCTGGATATTTTATACAAATGGAATCATATAATATGTGGTCTCTGGTGTCTAGATTCCTTCACTTAGCACGTTTTCAGGGTTCACCCACGTAGCATCTATCAGTACTTAATTCATTTTTTTTAGTCAAATAATATTCCAATGAATGGATGTACTACATTTTATTTTATTTAACCATTCATCTGTTGATAGACATTTGGATTATTTCTACCTTTTGGCTATTATGAATAATTCTGCTATGAACATTCATGTATAAGTTTTTTTAGAGATTTTGTTTTTAAGTAATCTCTACACCCAACATGGGGATCAAACCCACAGCCCCAAGATCAAGAGTTGAGCGCTCTGTGGACTGAACCAGCCAAGTGCCCTTCATGTATAAGTTTTTAAAATGTAGATATATTTTTAAATTTCTCTTGGGTGCACACCTACGAGTGAAATTTTGGGTCATGGTAACTATATTTAACCTTTTGAGGAACTGCCAGACCACTTTTCAAAGTGGCTATACCATTTCACATGACCACCAGTGGTGTGTGAGGGTCCCCATTTCTTTACATTCCCACCAGTGCTTGTTATTGTGTTTATTTTAAAAATTGTTTTTAAAATTATAGCCATGCAGTCAGTCTAATTGCTCTGATTGGACTGCTAGTACAAAGTTG
Source organism: Acinonyx jubatus (assembly GCF_027475565.1). Classification (NCBI taxonomy): domain Eukaryota; kingdom Metazoa; phylum Chordata; class Mammalia; order Carnivora; family Felidae; genus Acinonyx; species Acinonyx jubatus. The sequence continues at coordinate 134,965,122 of NC_069382.1, read as the reverse complement.
AATAGAAGTGGCAAGGGCAGACATCCTTATCTTGCTCCTAATCTTAAGGGGAAAGCATTTAGTACTCCACCATTGAACATGACATTGCTGTGAGTTTTGTAGCTGGCTGCTATCAGGTTGAGAATGTTGCCTTCTATTCCTAGGTTGTTAAGTGCTTTTGTCTTGAAGGGATGTTGGATTTTGTTCAATCTTTCTTCTCTGTCTATTGAGATACTCATATAATTTTTGTCCTTTATTCTATTAATATGACATTATATTAATTGAGTTTGGGGGTACCTTGCTTGCTGGCACAAATCTCACTTGGTCATGGTAGACAGTTCTTTGAATATATTGCTGGATTCATTTTGCTAGAATATTGTTGAAGATTTTTGCATATATTCATAAGAAGAGATCCTGGTCAGCAGTTATCTTTTCTTGTGATGTCTTTGTCTGGTTTTGGTATCAAGGACCAATATTGGCCTCAAAAACTGAGTGGAGCTAAGTTATTTTTTCTAACAGTTTATAAAATATTTGTAAGTATTTCATGATTTGGGTGTATCACAATTTACTTAACCAAAGCCTTATTTATAAATATTTAGTTTGTTTCAATTTTTTTTTGTCTCCATTAACAATGTTTTGGGGAACCTGGCTGGCTCAGTCAGAAGAGCATGTGACTCTTGATCTTGGGGTTGTAAATTCAAGCCACATGTTGGCATAGAGATTACTTAAATAAATAAACTTAGAAAATAATGTGTTGGATATATATGCTTATGTACTTATGCTTTCATTCCTGAAAGAAAATCCTAAATGTGAAATTTCTGATTCAAAATGTATGTACACTTACCCTAAATAGGGCGCCTGGGTGGCTCTGTTGGTTAAGTGTACAACTTTGGCTCAGGTCATGATTTCACACTTCATGAGTTTAAGGCCCTCACTGAGCTTCGTGCTGACAGTGAGGAGTCTGCTTGGCATTCTCTCCCTCTCTCTCTCTGCCCCTCCACCACTCTCTCTCTCTCTCAAAACAAATAAACTTAAATATATATATATATATATATATATATATATATATATATACATTAATTTATAGATATTTCCAGATATATTTCCAAAAAGGTTGTAATGATATGGACCCGCCATCAATGTATGAAAATATCAGCTTCTCTACATTCCACCAAATACTGAATGTTATCACTGTTTCAAAATATTTTAAAGTTGCCAATTTTATGCTTTCTTTTCATTTTCCTCATTGATATTTTTCTGTTATGTAATTTTTAAGAAGTCTTCATACATTAGGGATAATAATGCCTTTTCTCTTACATATCTAACATTTTCCTCCTGTTTATCACTTTTCTTTTGACTTTGGTTTTGATGTTTTTAACATTAAAATATTTTTAATTTTTTAAAGTTCAAATATTCCTCTTCTTTCTTCCTAAGGTCAAAGAGAAATAGTTGACCTTAAAAAAATTCCTTCCTTCCTTCTTTCTTTTTCTTTAAAAATTTTTTTATATTTATTTATTTTTGAGAGAGAAAGACAGAGCATGAGCAGGGGAGGGGCAGAGAGAGAAGGAAGACACAGAATCTGAAGCAGGCTACCCAAAACCATAAAATACCTAGGAATAAATCTAACCAAAGAGGTGAAAAATCTATACACTGAAAACGATAGAAAGCTTATGAAAGAAATTGAAGAAGACACACAAAAAAATGGAAAAAGATTCCATGCTCCTGGGTAGAAAGAACAAGTATTGTTAAAATGTTGATACTACCCAAAGCAATCTACATATTCAATGCAATACCTATCAAAATAACACCAGCATTCTTCACAGAGCTAGAACAAATAATCCTAAAATTTGTATGGAACCAGATAAGACCCTGAATAGCCAAAGCAGTCTTGAAAAATAAAAGCAAAGCAGGAGGCATCACAATCCTGGACTTTAAGATGTATTACAAAGCTGTAATCTTCAAGACAGTATGGTACTGGCACAAGAACAGACACTCAGATCAATGGAACAGAATAGAGAACCCAGAAATGGACCCACAAATGTATGGCCAACTAATCTTTGACAGAGCAGGAAAGAATATCCAATGGAGTAAAGACAGTCTCTTCAGCAAATGGTTCTGGTAAAACTGGACAGCGACATGCAGAAGAATGATCCTGGACCACTTTCTTGCACCATACACAAAAATAAACTCAAAATGGATGAAAGACCTAAATATAAGGCAGGAAGCCATCAAAATTCTCAAGGAGAAAGGAAAAAAACCTCTTTGATCTTGGCCACAGCAACTTCTTACTCAACACGTCTCCAGAGGCAAGGGAAACAAAAGCAAAAATGAACTACTGGGACCTCATCAAAATAAAAAGCTTCTGCACAGCAAAGGAAACAATCAGCAAAACTAAAAGGCAACCGACAGAATGGGAGAAGATATTTGCAAACGACACATCCGATCAAGGGTCAGTATCCAAAATCTATAAAGAACTTATCAAACTCAACACCCAAAAAGCAAATAATCCAGTGGAAAAATGGGCCAAAGACATGAATAGACACTTCTCCAGAGAAAACATCCGGATGGCCAACTGACACATGAAAAAATGTTCAACATCACTCATCATCAGGGAAATACAAATCAAAACCACCATGAGATACCACCTTAACATTAACAACTCAGGCAACAACAGATGTTGGCAAGGATGCGGAGAAAGAGGGTCTCTTTTGCATTGTTGGTAGGAATACAAGCTGGTGCAGCCACTCTGGAAAATAGTATGGAGGTTCCTCAAAAAACTAAAAATAGAACTACCCTACGACCCAGCACTTGTCCTACTAGGTATTTATCCAAGGGATACAGGTGTGCTGTTTTGAAGGGACATATGCACCCCAATGTTTATATCAGCACTATCAACAATAGCCAAAGTATGGAAAGAGCCCAAATGTTCATCGATGGATGAATGGATAAAGAAGAGGTGGTATAGATATACAATGGAGTATTACACAGCAATCAAAAAGAATGAAATCTTGCCATTTGCAACTACATGGGTGGAACTGGAGGGTATTATGCTAAATGAAATTAGTCAGAGAAAGACAAATATCATATGACTTCACTCATATGTGGACTTTAAGAGACAAAACAGATGAACATAAGAGAAGGGAAACAAAAATAATATAAAAACAGGGAGGGGGACAAAGCATAAGAGACTCATAAATATGGAGAACAAACAGAGGGTTACTGGAGGGGGTGTAGGAGGGGGGAATGGGCTAAATAGGTAAGGGGCTTTAAGGAGTCTACTCCTGAAATCATTGTTGCACTATACGCTAACTAATTTGGATGTAAATTTAAAAAATAAAAAAATTAAAAAAAAATCTGAAGCAGGCTCCAGGCTCTGAGCTGTTAGCACAGAGCCTGACGCAGGGCTCAAACTCACTAACTGTGAGATCATGACCTGAGCCAAAGTCTGGACGTTTAACCAACTGAACTACCCAGGCACCCCTCTTTTTCTTATAGGTTTTTATAGTTTATAAGTTTCCAGTTTCACTTGGGAAGGTCTCTTCCAATCCAAGTTTACACATTTTCCCAACTTTCTGTTAATGTTTGTATTGTTTTATTTTTTTGCTTTTAAATCTCTGATACATTTGAAATTTTTTATTTATGTTGCAAGGTAAGGGTTGAATTTGGTCTCCTTCCAGTTTAATTGATAATTATGACAGTATTTTAATCAAATAAACCATCATCAAATTACCACCTTTGTCATGGACTAATTTTTTTTATTTAAAAAATGTTTTTTAATTTTTATTTATTTTTGAGAGAAAGAGAGAGAGAGACAGAGCGTGAGCAGGAGAGGGGCAGAGAGAGAGGGAGACACAGAATCCAAAGCAGGGTCCAGGCTCCAAGCTGTTCGCACAGAGCCTGACTTGGGGCTTGAACCCATGAACCGTGAGATCACGACCTGAGCTGAAGTCAGAGGCTTAACCAACTGAGCTACCCAGGCACCCCTGTCATGGACTAATTTTAATGTCAACTTGGATTTATTTCTGGGTTCTTTGTGCCAATACCGTTGCACTTTGATAATTTTAATAAAGTCAGGCAAATTGTCCCATGTCATTCCTTTTCACAAATTTCTTCCCTACTCTTAGACATTTATTTTGTTATAGTACAGTGAACGTTATTGGTTGCCTTCTCAGCTTTCCAAATACCCTTTCCTACTGGGTAGTAGCCATAATTGGGTGGACGGATCCACTCTTAGCCATAGAGGTGGCCTCGATTGGCCTAAGCCAATCAGTTTAATCCTATTTCTCTGGCTCTGGCTCAAGAATGTGTGCATGGGAGAGTGAGACCTAAATTAGTCTAATCAGAATGAAACTTTGCATTTTTCATTAAAGGCTGAGAGAAATAGCAAATAGCTCTGGTGGCAACAATCTTGCAACCATGAGACAGGCCAGTCTGAACATGATGCCAACACAACCACCAAAGTCCCTTTTGTAAGTTCATAGGAATCAGGTTTTCTGTTACTCCCAATGGAAAACCCCCTAACTGATACACATATGGGCTTTTCAAAAATTTTTCTTTCTAAAATCTAACATGAAAATGATCTTCCACTGTCCCACTTCCATCTTTCCACTGGGTACAAAACTAGATTATAGCCCTCTAGCATGGCTTTAGGGCTTGCTGCAGTCTGATTCTATCCACTTCCCAGCCTAATTTCCCATTACATTGTCCCTCCCCAAAACCGATCACCTAAATCCACCTCAAATGCATCTCCCCATCCCCGTTCCCCTACAGGCATTCTCGCATGTTCAGCCTTCTATTAAAGTTGTGTACGGGGGCACCTGAGTGACTCAGTTGGTTAAGTGTCTGTCTTCAGGTTGGTGAGTTCAAGCCCCACATGGGGCTCACTGCTGTCAGTACAGAGCCCACTTCAGACCCTCTGTGCCCCTCTCTTTCTCTGCTCCTCCCCCACTCTCTCTCGCTCTCAAAAATAAATAAACATAAAAAAATAAAGTTGTGGGACGCCTGGGTGGCTGAGTCGGTTAAGCATCCTACTTCTGCTCAGGTCACGATCTCATGGCTGGTAAGTTTGAGCCCCGCATAAGGGTCTGTGCTGACAGCTCGGAGCCTGGAGCCCGCTTCGGATTCTGTGTGTGTGTGTGTGTGTCTCTCTCTCTGCCCCTCCCCGGCTCATGTCCTGTTTCTGTCTCTCTCTCCTTCAAAATAAATAAACATTAAAAAGTTAAAAAAAAATAAAGTTGTGTATAGATTTTGACATACAATTCTCCAAACGTGTATCGAATGCTTACTCCTATGGAAATGGCCTATGCAAAGTGCTGGGGACACAGCATGAGTTACAGAAAAATGCTGCCTTCAAGGACTTACTGTGTGGTGGGGCAGTCAGACTCCTAACCAGAGGGCTTCAACGTGGTGTGGTGAGCACTCTCATAGTCAGCTATACAATGCCTTGTATATGGTAATGGTGAATCAGCATTTGTGAAACAGAATTGGATTTAAGGCCGTGTTAACACAAGCATATCCACAAAGATACATTAGTGCATTTGAAGGAACAAAACTACCGTGCAGAAAAATAAAGTAAACACATGAAATGAATAAGAACTTTTAACAAAGTATAGTCATCTATAACTCTTGTGAAGTCTTTGTCTGGTTTTGGCATCAGGGTAATACTGGCCTCAGAAAAGGTGAGTTGAGCTAAGTTGTTTTTTAAACAACTTTATAACATTCCATGAATTGCCAGTACAACCCCCCCTTTCTCCACACACACACACACACCTTGGGGCTGTGGCGGGCCCCGTGCTTCTGAAGATGAAGTGAGATGAATAGAACCAATTGATCCGAAGAAAGAAGTGAGTTCCAGACACATACACTCAGACTAGAGCTGGGGCCAGTGAAAAGAGGGCTTCTGCTTTGTTCACCTTAGTACCTCAGTCACCTTAGATACCCCAGTAGAGGGGTGCCTGGGTGGCTCAGTCCATTAAGCGTCTGACTCTTGATTTTGTAAGTTCGAGCCCCACTTAGGGCTCGGCGCTGACAGTGCAGAAACTACTTGGGATTCTCTCTCTCTCTTCTTTCTCTGCCCCTACCCTGCTTACTCTCTCTCTCTCTCTCTCTCTCTCAAAATAAATAATAAACAAACTTTAGATACCCCAGTATCCTTGCACACATCTTGACACACAGAGCAAGTGCTCAATTACTGCTCACTGAATTGTAAAACACTCCCATCTCCCCCACCCACCCCCCCGGCCCCCTTAAAAAGCTGGGACTGGCCCCTTGCTAACAAAGTCCTCTCTTATCTCCAGGCTCTTTGTTACCTTCTCCCACATCTCTTTCCAACCTTTCCTCTTTAAAGGCTGTGTCCACCTTCGTTCAAACCACAGTGACCTGTGAAAGAAGGTGAGCGGGGCCTGTCAGTACAAGATCTGATCCACCCTGGAATTCCAAACTCTCCTGGGGCCTGCCTGTCTCCTAGGACAAAATTAGTAACAAATCTCAGACTGTTCATTTCTGAACAGTTTCCTGAGAACCAGGCCTTGCAGTCTCAGACCACAGCCCCCAATGCGTGAGTCTGCCCAATCTTTACCTGCTGCTCAGCATTGATATACACACTTTATTAGCTTCCTCACCTTTTGCTCCTTCAAATGCACTAATTGAAAGGTAGGTGTCCAACACTACCGCCTGACAATCTCAGTCCCTGGTCTCTGCAGATCCCATCTCCACAATGCCAGCTGCCCAGTCTCCCTTCATACAGTGCTTCCAAACCCACAGAATTCTGAGCTTCCAAGAGGCAGGCTGACCAGATCTTTCCCCTGGGGGTGCTGGCTGGGCCTCTCCTCGGCTGCCCTTTGCTAACAGTCTCTGTCACTCTAGATCAGTATTTGAAAGTAACAAAACAATCCTTGTTTTAAAGCTGTCTTCAACGTTTCGCTGGCTCAGTCTGCTCTCCCCCTACTTGTGGGTTCGTGAGACTAGGTTTAAGTTCAGGATTCACAAGCACAACTTGGCAAGAGGCCATCTTGCATTATAAATAGGCATGACAGGCCCCCAAGTGCTGGGTGAGAAGGAGGCCCCTGCGGGAGTGGAGTCAATTCAATTAAACTCCACCCAGCAACCTCCTGTCAGGGAACATACAACTCAGGGAACAGTACAAGTCGGTTCTTATGCCATCAGCTGGTTGTGTCACCTTGGGCTAGCCAAATTCTCCGGGTCTCCGCTGTAAATTAAAGTTTTGGACCTTAGATGATCTAACTCTCACAGACTGTGATTTTAGATATAGGGTCACGCATCACACATGCAGTCTGGAGCTGATGCAAGTCGCTGTGATATCCCCTGTCCTTTTCTATTAACAGATTTACACAGACAAACCTGATTAAAAATCAAGAGCAGTCTTGGGCGGTTAATTAAATCTTCTAACACTAAAAGGGGAGGGAATCACTGTCACCAAACAACCATCAACTGTCCTTGGTGGCAGTGGTGGGGGAGGGTTCTGGCCTTGGTTTAGCTGCAATTGGTGGGGCCACGGTGGCCTTCTCCCCAACCATTGCTATTGCCATTCCATGGAGCTACCCCTAAACCAGCCTCATGGGAGTTTAAGAAGACTCCTGCCCCCTCCTCATTCCCAAAGTTTGCAGACTAGAGCAATGGAACCAATTTCTTATTCTGTAAGAGCAGCTCTACTCATATTTCTGTTGTATACACAGGCATGTGTCTGCGTAATACTTGAAAGAAAATGTTAATTAATGCAATCTCCCCTTTATCTTACGGAATTCTTCCTTATTTGCCCCATTTAAGACAGTTGCTCTTTCTCTGCTCTGTCTCACCACCTTGTTTATTTCCTTCACAACACTTATTATAATCTATAATGATCTTGTTTATTTATTAACTTATTTATTATTGGTTTCTCCCATAAGAATCTACTCTCAGCAAGGTCATGAAGCAGTCTATCTTGTTCATAGTTTTATCTAAGTGTCTAGCTTGCTACCCGGTACATATTAAATATTCAATAAATATTTGTGGAATAAGAAGCATGCCACGATAACACATTTTCATGTAACCACACACATACATAAAAAAATCACTCATCAGTGCTTACTACATGTCAGGCATTGTGCTAAGCACTTTACATGGATCAACTCATTTAGATCTCATATAACTGTATGAAGTAGGTGTTATTATTATTATTTTTAAATGTTTATTTATTTTTTTAAAGAGAGAGAGAGACAGAGCGTGAGCAGGGGAGGGGCAGAGAGAAAGGGAGACACAGAATCCAAAGCAGGCTTCAGGCTCTGAGCTGTTAGCACAGAGCCTGATGCGGGACTCGAGCCCATGAACGGTGAGATCATGACCTGAGTAGAAGTTGGACGCTTAATCTACTGAGCCACCCAGGTGCCCCAAGTAGGTGTTAGTATCCCCAGTTTACAGTGAAGTCAACAGGGGCACAGAGTGGATAATTAACTCACTTAAGGTCACAGAGTGAGCTGGGTGGGGCTAGAACTGAATCCCAGCAGTCTCTCCAGAGTCTGTGCTCTTAACCATTATGCTATAAAAACTCTGAACAAATAATACCGTATTTAGCACATTTGGAGTCTCCTGGCGTGGCAGACACTCTTGGCACCTCACTCGATATCTATCTCAACCCTCCCCGCCTTTTTCTGGCCAACTTCTTTATGGTTCAGAAAGGCAATGTGGCCAACCCTAGCACTAAGCCAATCTTGATAACTTCATGTCCATTTAGTATTTACACATCCTCAACCTTTTTTGCATATAGGGAGCATGTGACCTGCTTCTGCCCAATGAGAGACCAGAAGAAGTCAATTGGGGGGATCTCCTCTTAAAAATTTTTTTTTTAATGTTTTAATGTTTATTTATTTCTGAGACAGAGAGAGACAGAGCATGAGTGGGGGAGGGGCAGAGAGAGAGGGAGACACTGAATCTGAAGCAGGCTCCAGGCTCTGAGCTATCAGCACAGAGCCCGACGCGGGGCTCGAACTCACAAACTGTGAGACCATGACCTGAGCTGAAGTCGGTCGCTCAACCGACTGAGCCACTCAGGCACCCCCCAATTTTTTTTTTAATGTTTATTTTTGAGAGAGAGAGAGGGAGACAGCACGAGTCGGGGAGGGACAGGGAGAGAGGGAGACACAGAATCTGAAGCAGGGTTCAGGCTCCGAGCTGTCAGCACAGAGCCCGACATAGGGCTCGAACTCACAAACCGTGAGATCATGACCTAAGCCGAAGTCGGACGCTTAACAGACTGAGTCACCCAGGTGCCCTGAGGGATCCCCTCTTAAAATGAGACTGGCAGCAGCTAAGAACTCACTGACGCCATTTTTCTTCTTGTTGTGTACGTGGAGTTACAAAGGCCATGTTGGGACCATGAGAGGATGAACATGAGGACAAAATGCCGACATGCTCAGGATGGTAAACTAAAAACGCAATAAAAACATGAGTCTGATGACATTGTGTTGCTGCTGAACCAAGCTGGGAATCACCTTCTTTCTGACCTCTTATTATAAGAGATAATTAAGTATCTGTATGTAAATGTTTTTTAAAACAGGTTTGTTGCGGTACAATTTAATTTAGGCACCATAAAGTACACCCACGTATATAGTTTTAGTAGATTTGCAGAGTTGTGCCATCACCACTACAAACCAGTGTTAGAACATTTCCACCACCCCACAAAGATTCCTTGCACCGGTGTGCAGGTGATCCCCATTCTTACAACTGTAGCAGCCACTAATTTGCTTTCTGTCTCTATAGATTTGCCTTTTCTGGGCATTTCATAAACACCTATTTGTTTGTTTGTTTTAGCTGAAAATATTCCTCATTGCCGTTCAGAGCATATGGCTATGCAGCTGGTGATGGAGCCCACACTCAGGTGAAGGAAATGAAGGAAACAGGATGGCCAACAATATGGCATAAGGGAAAGAGCCCTCAAGACCAGGAGACCATGTTCTGGTGCCAGCTCTTTTCCTAACCAGCTGTGTACCTTCAATATATTTTTAAGCTTCTCTGAGCTGATTTTTCTCGATCATGAAATGGGAAAATCCAAGTGAATGGCTTTTGAGTTCCCTTCGAGATCTCAGATTCTAAACTATTTTCTTACAAAAATAAAGGTGGTATTTGAGTTATTTCAGAAAAAAAAAAGACTCTGTTTCATTCACCTAAACCGGTGAAGACAATTCCACTCTTCTATACATCTAAACAGTCATGTTAAGGTAGATAATTCTAGTAAATGGGAGAACTGAAGATATTATGCAATGTTATCAAAGAAAGTGATCTGTACTAGGCAGGAAGGTTGTTGTTGCAAAAGACAATGAATGAATTGTTACAAAGGGTCATGTTTGTTTGAACCTCTTGTCAGCGACAAGGGTGAAGGATGCTTAGAACATGTTCTATGTACGATACATATGAATGCCTATACATTTCTTTTGCAAAAGGGATGCTGTGAATCAGTGTGTGTTATCTCATGATTGTAGAGAAATAGGACAATATTTATCCTTAAAAGCGTATATATTATTGTCAAGTTTTTTTAAGAAGCTCTATGCCTACTGCGGGGCTTGAACTCATGATCCCAAAATCAAGAGTCACATGCTCTACCAAGTGAGCCAGCCAGATGCCACTGTGATAGTGGTATTGTGGTTACAGATCAAAAAAAAAGAATCCTCTAGGGCTGACGGGACTATTCTGTATCTTATAATGATGGTTACATGAATCTATCCATGTGTTAACATTTTTGGAACTATCCATTCTACAAAAGGGAAGTTTTACTGTATGTAAATTTAAAGATTAAAGTTAAAAAAGAGTCCTTGCCTTTTAGAGATACATGTTGAAATATTCATGGGTGAAATGATACAAAATCTAGTGTTTGCTCCAAAATAATATGGGAAGGAGGGAAATGGTGGGGCATAGATGAAACAAGATTGACCATGAGCTTATAATTGTTGAAACGATTCATTATAGCTCTCCAAGCTTTCGTTATGCTTTCTTATCTCTTTCTGTAAATGTTCAAAGATTTTCGTCATAAAAAGTTAAAAATAAAAAGCACTGGTGAGCAAGAATGAAGTTTCTTCCATTTGCATGCTTAAAAGAGGCTTATTTCTGATTTCCAGACTGATGGCCCTCCCAAAAAGAAGGAATTATCTACACAGGTGAAGTGATGGAAAAAATATATACGATGTCTCTATACAATTTATGCACATTTCACAATAGGAGAAAAGATTTTTTTGGGTATATGGTTCCCCAGAGCTGACTACATTTTAAAAGTTATCTTTATATCAAATCAGAACTAATAGCTACCATTTATTGACCTGCTTACGACAGTCAACAAAATAATCTTCCAAATAAAACATCTTGAATCTTTACACCTCCTCCAGAAGATGTTATTCTCATTTTACAAAGGAGATAACCAAGGAGAGACAGGCTGCACATCTACCATTAGTGCAGTTGGAATGCAAATCCAGATCTATTTCCAGAGATTGCCTCTTACCCAATGGACTTCTGGAGCGGACTCTCTACTAAGCGGAATGCCTTTTACAGGTTCCATGCACCTATCCCCCTACTTCTGCCTGCTTCTCTCCTAGTATCTGGCACCTGTGACCTTCTTCAGAGGACTCCTCAGGGCTAGTGGGTCAGCTTTGCCCCAGCCCAGAGAGCCGAAAGTGCACATAGTTTTACATCTCCATAAGTGGCACAAAGTCAGTGATTCACTGCTCAGGAGTACCAAAGTCAAAGTCCCTTGTTTGGATGGAGACAAACTCTGAGGTGTAGTTAACCCTCCAGAGCCCCCCTGGATATCAGGCAGAAGCAGAACAGGCACCTGAGATCACACTCTCGCTCAGTGTTTTTCACTTCCCTGTCCTGCTTCCTTCACTGGCTTCTCATGAGAGTATCTGCTTCATAAGTCCCTTGCTCATGAACCCCTGTCTCAGGGACTGCTTCTTGGGAGCCTAGTCAAAGACAGCTTCTTTTTCCTATTTAGATGCAGTTTCATTGCTAATAATTCCTTACCTAGGAAGCATTTATGAGAATGTTTGTGTGTTTGTACACAGATAAAGTCTTACGTACTGAAATGTGAGTTCAGTTACTACAGTCACTGGAAATAGAGATGTCAAAGAAGAAAGGACCAGCATTACTGTCTATAAAGATCACCCTGACCTGTGATAAGAAGCCAAGGAATGTGGTCTCATCTACCACAGTGTCCATGCAAGTACTCCAGGGGCAGAGCTGTAGTAGAGTGGTCTTCCAGATGATGATCCAAATACCATCTGCTGAAACAACAGTGCTTTAAACCCATAAAGGTGGCCATGAGTGTTGGGAAGAGAGTCTGATAGTGTGGGTTGAAGAAGAAAGGAAGAATACTTTGAAAAAGCTTACAACTGGGTTCTAAAGGCTTCAAGAACAATATAAGACTTTCCTGTAAGCCCCTTGCTGGAAAGCAGCCATGGCATTTACAGGGAATAGAGACTACCTGTGTTGCATCCCCAGAGACAAGAGGATTTCAGTTTGACAAGGATTCTCCTAGCTGTAGTGTTATCCTATCCACAGGAGAGTTTGGCTCCGTACCTAATCTGGGGCAGTTCGTATTCTGGCTAATGGGAAGTAACAACGACCTCGTACTGTTGTGAAGGGAATGTTATTAGAGCCATACATTTTATTAGATACATAAACCACTGGAACATGATAGGAATTCAGTGAATGATACTTATTCCTATTAGCGGAGCTGCAAATCTTCTTCTTTGAATATCTTTCGTAATGACCTGAGGCTGGGAGGTTGCAAGGCATACTCACGCGCACTGCTGGAGGCAGGGAGCATATGCATTCTTTAGAAAGAGATATGGCGAGTTAAACACCCCTAGACAAAGTCAGTCAGGGCTTCCATAGCAGTTCGTTCTTCTCTATGATATATTATTTCACCATGGTACATGCCCATTTTTTCTGTTGAATAGGGCTCTCTCCATCACCAGAAAGACAATTCTTTGAGGGCCATGGAAAATAGTTATGATGAATTAAGTGAAAAAGAAAAATAATTTTATCTAGATAATCACCATGACCCTGTAAAAGTTATATAAAGACATGCCAACAAGGGCTAGAAGGGGGTGTGAACATATGAAAACAGGTTACTTTACTGCAGTGACACTCTTATGGGTAAATTTTTAAAATTTGGCTTTTTATTAATATTTCTACAATATTGTGTGTAGGCCTGTGAAGTTAAACTGTTTTTTAATAAAAAAGTGTGGCCGATCTTCCACTGTGGAAGTATCTCAGGTTTTCATAGAATGACAGCCTCTCAAGGTCCCTTGTGGCCTGGAGTCTGGTATTTCCCAGCTCCTAGGACCACACTCTGAGACTCGCAGAACAGCTCAAAAGCAATTGCCTGTGTGTAATGTCGATGTGGTCAGAACCCAGTGGAAAAATAGTTACAATAAGGTGGAGTCAACACAAGTTGTGAAAGAGTTGACCCCTAACTCTAAAAAATACTTTTTAAACGTTTACTTAATATCTGCTATATGTTAGTCACTCTCCCAAGTGCTGGGGATCCAAAAGATGAACAGGACACTGTTCTTGCCTTCAAAAGAATTCAAAGCCCAACAGGGAAGGGAAACAGCAAATAACCAGCTACAGTATAATATGGTAAATGCCAAGATGGAGCACAGAATAAATGCTGTAGGATGGTTAATTAGGGCATGTTTGGGGGCACAGAATAGGAATGACTTCAAACTGGCTGAGATCAAGAAGGGCTCATTATAAGGATACGGGGAAATATCATAGAACCCAAGGAGGAAGCACATCTTGGCCCCTCAAGATGTAAGAACTGCAATTCCTAGATATAAAATTCCTTTGGAACTAGGGGTGCCTGGCTGGCTCAGTTAGTGGAGCATGCCACACTCTTGATCTCAGGGTTGTGAGTTCAAGCTCCACATTGAGATTGCTTAAAAATAAAATCTTAAAAAAAAACACCTCAGGAACTACAGTAGCTAATAGTCTCACCATCTCCCTCCCTCTCTCTGTCTCTCTCTCATATATACGTTTCTTATCCTTTCTAAAGTAATGGGGACTGTCATCTCCACTTCCCTTGGCACATCTATTCCTCTCTCTCTCCCTCTCCCAATAGACTAATCCCATTGCTCTGTTTTCACATGGTTCACCATGGCTTCCCTCAGATGATACCACGCTCCAGAAGCTCCAGACTCTACGTGACCTTCAGATCCAACACTTACAGTTAATTTGAGTCACTGGGTCCTAATTTCAAATCCCTGAGAAAGAGAATATATTAGGTGAGTCCTGAGTCAGGTCAGAATGTAGCTGAGGGCAGAGTCATGAGGCCTATTGTCCACTTACTCAGAAAGAGCCCTGGGGACAGACTTCCTGGCAAGGGGGTATCATGAAAGCAGACAAGTTGGCCGACATCTCTCCTTTGTGAGGAAGCGGAAGACCTAACTCTGACTAGGACTCCACAGTCAGAAAGGTGCTTTTGAGTTGACTTTGGGGGTGACAGTGAGGTAGGGTGCAGATTTCAAATATAATTAGGCGGTAGAATCAATAAACTTGATTGGATAGTAGGAGGAGGGTTGCAAATTGAATCTCAGCCTATCATATAATTGCCTTAGCTCACTGTATTTGTTAAGAAACCTTTTGGACTTCACTGTCCTTGGAACTATCAGGGGTTTCTTCTATATTCAGACCCAATGAAGTCTCACCTACTCTGGCTATGGTCCTTTGTGTTTATCACTAACCCAGACTGCAATAAGAACAGAGTTACAGAAAACTGTGATTCCCCAGAAGAATTTGAGAATTCCATGTATAGTCTAAGCTTTTTGCTGCATACTGCATTCTGAGTCCACGCACACACACACGCACACACACACTTATGCACACACACATGCACACACATATATGCACCCCATGCACCCATTTCCATGGAATGATACAGAGCATTTTTGCCTGGCTATATTTATTTTATTTGTTTTGCATAATGTATGGAACAAATTCACTGCTCTATTAGTTAGAGAGAATTACAGCCAGCATATGTGGTGTGTTATACTCTATATATGTAAATATAGCCCATTTATAAACACAGTGATTGTGTGCATATGCGTGTTTAAAGCTAGCTTCTTAGAATTTTTTTAAGCAGAGAAGCCGTCAGCTTACAAATCCTTATTTATGTTTTGTACATTGTCCTTTCCATTCCCGTTGCCTTCAGCCTGATTCAGGACATTCGCAACTTATCCCAAGTTATTGCGGCAGCTTCCTAACTGTCCATTCCATCCACGGCCGCCAGATTTAGCATCTTAAAGTGCCACTTGCATGACGGCACTCCCTGCTCACAAACCTTCCTTGTCTCTCTATTACCTACCGAGTAGAGTCCAAAGTCTATGTCCCAGCACGAAATGTTAGTAGAGTTTAGTACACACCAACTTTACGGGCTGCTTTGCTTCTCCTCCATGCTGCCGCTAAATTTAACTACGTTACTACTGGATTCCTAAATATGCATGGATATTTCTTTAACTTTTTTTAATGTTTATTTATTTTTGAGAGAGAGAGAGAGAGAGAGAGAGAGACAGAGCATGAACAGGGGAGGGGCAGAGAGTGGGAGACACAGAATCTGAAGCAGGCTCCAGGCTCTAAGCTGTCAGCACAGAGCCTGACACAGGGCTTGAACTCATGAGCCTTGAGATCATGACCTGAGCTGAAGTCAGATGCCCAACCGACAGAGCCACCCAGGTGCCCCATGTATGGATATTTTCAATGAGTATATGCTTTTCTTCTGCCTGGAATAACTACTCTTTTCTCTCCTCTTCTCCCATGATCAAGCTAACTTTCACCACATCTTTGCTAATACACCCAGCAGGAGGTGATTATGCCTTCCTCTGTACCCCCAAAGTATTTATTAGCATGTACTTTTTTCCTACCATATATATATTTGCATACGTCTGGCTGCTCCTTCTAGATGGTGCTACCCGTAATCTTTCAGCCTTCTCTGTCTTGCATACACTGTGATTGTCTCACCTACCCTCCTCCCCTGCCTAGCTAACTCCTGTGTCATTCAGTCACTTCAAACAACACAACCCAAGTTTGGCTCTTTTTTAGGGATTTTCTGGAAGGGTTTTTGGGACTCACAAAATAATGGGAGGCTAGGGAACCAAGATTAGAATACAGACAGAAAGAAGGAACCGAGGAGGACCAAGAGCAAGAAATACAGCTGTTTATCTAACAGGATTCTGCCACCACGGTTGCCATTGCTGCCATTAGCCACCACTGTCACCACCATTGCACCATTCCAAATCTCTTACAAATGAATTCTTCCCATCCTGTCTTCACTCCTCCAGCTCTAAATTCAATATCCTGGGAAGGATGCTGACTAAACCCAGGTTTTGCACTCATGCTCTGACTTCCAGAAGAAAAGAAGCATAAATGGAGCCTCTTACCTCTCTGACTTCCCTTGAGGGGACACAGTTCTATGGACCCAACAGGACCACACACAATAAAGAACTTCCCCCAGGTAAGAAGGTTAGGCAAGTTTACACTCCCCAAAATACAAATAATAGCCACAACTTCTATTCACCCTTCAAGCCATGACTTTGATGTCACCTCCTCCAAGAGGTTGATGTGAACTTCTCTTTACTCTTTCCAAGAGGAACTAGAGACTTCATCTCAGTTCTGAGAACTGATAAAAAAAATCATTTTTCTGTCTTAAAAATAATGCTGAGGCGCCTGGGTGGCTCAGTCAATTAAGGGTCCAACTCTTGATTTCAGCTCAGGTCATAATCTCACAGTTCGTGAGATTGAGCCCCACATTGGGCTCTGCCTTGACAGCATGGAGCCTGCTTGGGATTCTCTCTCTCTCTCTCTCTCTCTCTCTGCCCTCCCCTGCTCAAGTGCTCTCTTTCTCTCTCAAAATAAATAATAAATTAAAAAAATTGTTTAAGTAATGTTAATTTTTAAAACAAAGTATAAAGAAGAAAGGTCCCCTCATAATCCTATAATTAACACTTTGGATTGTATATTTTCATTTTTTATATTATACACATATATTATTTATCTTTTACAGAGCGTAAGCCAGGTTTATTATGTGACATGATAATATTACGTTCATATCTCTTTCCCCTACTATACTCTGAACTGTGTGAAGGCAGATGCAGTGGTGTTTTCTTTTTTTTTTTTTAATGTTTATTTTTATTTTTGAGACAGAGAGAGACAGAGCATGAACGCGGGAGGAGCAGAGAGAGAGAGGGAGACACAGAATCCGAAGCAGGCTCCAGGCCCTGAGCTGTCAGCACAGAGCCCGACGCGGGGATCGAACTCACAGACCATGAGATGGTGACCTGAGCCGAAGTCGGACGCTTAACCCACTGAGCCAACCAGGCGCCCCGCAGTGGTGTTTTCTATTTTTGTATCTGCAAGCTGGTAGCGCCTCCCACGGTATCTGGCACATGCTTGACCAAAGCTTGCTAAGTCAACTGAAAGCTCCTTGAGAACAGAAATCTTGTTTTGTAAAACTTGATAGCTAATATAACATGCATTACACTCTCTTGGACATAGTAAATATTTTAAGTAAGCATTCAAGTTAGTAAATATTAACTTAAGATTTTTGAATTAAATAGTTTAAGTCATATGTTAAGCTTAAATTCTGAAGCTTTGGGGTATAGATATGTATGCATTCTTTCCCTGGCTGCACAAATTTAGGAACAAGACCAGGAGTGTGAATTACAATAGCAATGATAATAAAAATCGCCTTTGTCTCTTCTTCCTCCTCAGCAAATCACCAAAAATATTAAACTTTCCAAGTTTCTTTTTCCTTCCTCCTTGTAGGACCAGACACTTTCTCATTGACAACCTGCAAGTTCTCCTTTGATAGCCATTTGTTCTGACATGTTAGGGCTGACCTTTTCCAGGGCTCATGAAGTGTATTAAAGATGGCGGCAAGGTCTTTGTCACTTTCATCACTGAGAGGTGGGACCTATTTCTTCACCCCTCTGCATATGGGCTGGGCCTGTGACTGCTTTGATCAACAGAATACAACAAAAGTGATGCTGTCCCATTCAGACACTTGCCTTTAATAAGACTGTTAACTTCTTTTTTTTTTTTTTTTAAGTAATCTCCACACCCAATGTGGGGCTCGAACTCACAACCCCAAGATCAGGAGTCACACACTCCACTGACTGAGCCAGCCAAGTGCCCCAAGACTGTCAGCTTCATTTGTCCCTCTTGGATCCCAGCCTCCATGCTGTGAGGGTTCCTAAACAGCCACTTGGAGCCACAGGTTCATGTGGAAAAGAATCAAGGCCCCTGGCTTCTAGGCCCAGCTGAGTTCTCAGCTGACAGCCAGCCCCAACCTGCCAGCTCTGGGAGCGGGCCAGCTTGAAAATAGATCCTCAGTCAGCCACGCTGTCCTAGAAGATGCTACATGGAGCAAAGGCAAAGTGTCCCAGCCTAATCTTGACCTAAGAAATGGTTCTTGTTTAAGCCCCTATGTTTTGAGATAGTTTGTTACACAGCAGTGTATAATGGAAACAATTCTTAAAGTTGACTCTGCTTCTCTCCTAGAGGTAGAGGAGAGATCGCTTGCTTCTGGGGCAACAGCAAGAAACTTGCTCTTCCAGTTTCTAATTCCTTCTTGACTTGTGTCAGAGAACCCAGGAGTTTACATGGCACCTTTCATTATCTTATTCTAAAGCATTCCTTTTCTTTAAAAACTGACCAGTGTTTCTAGTGAGTCCTCAGGCCCTTTAGCTTTGCCCTCCCACAGAGTGATCTAGATCTCTCTAAACACCTAAGGTATTCCCTGAGAGAATGAGGGTAGCTCTGATGGCCCCTTCCTGTTTACAAGTTTTTATTGTAACTTCCTGGAGCCCAACTAGCAATCCTCCAAATCCTGTTTGTTTCCCACCCCCAAAGGTTTGACAGATCTCTGTGAAATTCGGACTCCATTTGGCTGCCCTGGTAGATAGGGCTGACCCCCTCTGATGCCCACATCTAATCTATTTGCACGATTTCCAAAGTGCCTTAGCTAATCCTGCACAAGGTTTGAAACCTTCATTAGGTCATAGCAAAACAACTCAGTATCTTTCCCTTGGTTTTGCTTTCCCTACCTCTCAACTTGCTTTGCTCCATGCTTCAGCTCTCCACTTTGAATATCATTCCAGCATCTTAAATTAAGAGATCTCTTCTGCTTCAGCAGCTCTCATAGTGTAATTTCCTCTTCCAATTCTGAAGGGCTACAGCAGAATGTGCATTATCGGAACATCCTGGGGTTTGGGAGAAGCTAGGGAAATCATTTAGATCATTCCTCTTCCTTCAGATGGGACTACATGCACACAAATAGCTTAGCACCTAAAAATAATTCAGGAAATACTTAACTTTCTACAAGACATCTGAGATTCTCTTGCAACCTTCAGTCTTCCACCTGAAATTGAAAGCCTCCAGGGTTGGGACTGAAGCACTTATTATAAACTTCAGCAAGCCAATGGAGTTCTTTGCAAACTTAAGCCTCCTATCAACCCTGGAATAGGCATGCACTTATCCAAAATAGGGAAAAGGTGTTAAGAGTCTTGATTAAACTAGCTCCAACAGTCCTTTTAAGTAAGGGGACCAATCATGCAAATTAGGATATTTCTTAAGGTAAGGGGGCTTGCAACTGATAATTATATCATGGCAACAGTTATAAACTAGGATTGTCCCAGCTGAGCCAGGATGCATAATCTCCCCGTTTGAGAGATGCTGAGAACATGATGGGGGAGGGAGGGGTGAGAGGCAGGACAGTGGTAAGAAGGAAAAAGTATCCTAAAATATATCTTCTGTGTCCTTTGGAGTCTTTAGACCAATGGTGCTCACTTTAAAATTGCTTGGAAAACTTTTAAAAAGTGTCAAATTGCAGACCCTAGCCTCAACCAATTGTGTCAGAACCTCTGTGAAGGCCAGCATGTCTTGAATCTCCCCAGGTGATTTTTTTTAAACCTCTTTTAAAAAAATGTTTACTTTTGAAAGAATACAAGTGGGGGAGGGGCAGAGAGAGGGGGGCAGAGGGTCCAAAGCAGGCTCTGTGCTGACAGCAGTGAGCCCGAGGTGGGGCTCGTCCTCACAAACTGTGAGATCATGACCTGAGACAAAGTTGGACACTCAGCCAACTGAGCCACCCGTCCCCAGGGTGATTTTAATGCACAGGCAAGGTTGCTTGGGACCTTAGGTGAGTACTAAATTTATATGGGTGCAGGTTCAGTGGTCTCTTTGGAGCCAAAATACTCAAACATACCATGCAGAACATGGAGGCCTAAAGTAGGTGTATCTAGGCTTGCTTAATTCAGTGGCTCCATCATCAAAGACTTTTGTTCTTCTGTCTTTTCCCTCTGTTATCCTAACTTGTTGACTTTCTTCCGGGCTAGTTCCCTACATAGTCACAAGATGGCTTCCACAGTTCTAGGCCTCTACCCCAGGCTTGAGGTCTGGAAGGAATGTCTCATACCTGTGTCTTTCTTAGATCCAGAAGACTTTCCCAGAAGCCCCCCAGCAGACCTGATCTCCTGTTTCATTAGCTACAACTGGGTCATATGCCACCTCAAGAACAATCGTTAGCAAAGAGTATAAAGTCACGATTGACTTGGGTTGTTCAGGGCTTACCACTGAGCTAGATGAGGGTCTTTTATCCCGAGGGAGGGACACCTGGAAGATGAGAATTCTGTTGGCAAGGAAGGAAAAGCGTGGAGGAACCAATAGTGTCTGTGGCACCTAGCAGGGCCCGGAATCAGGAACATTTGCAGCAAACCTGGTCAAATTGGCTTGTGGATAGAAATACCCACCCTAACAGGGTTATTTTAGGATCAAATGAGATGGTACGTGCAAAATTGCTATATGTTAAGTACTATTTTTAAGTGATATACTTCTTAGAATTTCATTTTACAGAAGAAAAAACCAAGGCACAGGAAAGTTAAATGCCATTAGCAAGTTTACCCAAGCAGTCCTGGTCAGAAGCCATCGGAAGTTTGGCCCGTGTTCTCCACAGGAGTCCAAGTGCTACTTAAAATACTCCACAAGCACTTGCCACCATCTGTCCTCCTGCAACTCAGCCAGGGGGTCTTCCAGAAGGGACATGAGAATGAGGTACAATGTAAATATAAAATAGAAATTGAGTCGATGTTGGAGAAATACTATTTATGGTATGTGGGGAGAGGATGGAGGATAGGATTGTGTACAGTATTTGCTATGGCCAGGAGCCACAGAAGAGGAGTGAAAACCCAAAGAAGACCAGAGAATATATGCGGATATCAAAACAAAACAAAACAAAATTAAAAACAAAACCTCTGACAGGTGAAGTTTGGGAAGCAGGACACATTATTGCTTAATGTCTGTCAGGCTCACGAAGGGTTCATTGCACATGGTGTCACACGATGTTTCTCCCCCTGATTCCTAGAAGTTGATCTGTCAAAACACAGATGTTGCATTAGGCGGCTTTGCCATTTATAGGGCAGCTTGGCACCTTCTGTTAAAGACTTGAGGCCATTTGGGGAGTCTTTGGAAAGGAGAGGATGGGGAGCTGAGATGTGCTTGAAGCTGAGATTCTGTGCTGTTGAATCATGTTGGAAATTGTTAACTTAGTTCTTTGAAAATGTGTGTATTGCTTTTCTTCCCCTCACTCCATCCCTTAAAAAACATCTTTGCTCTAGTTTAAGTTGTTTCTTCATGTTCTTGCTGTGGGCGTAATGATATGTTTGAGAATTTTGAAATTCAAACCATGAAACAAAATACTCTGTGGCTAAACCACAGTGCCAATAGGATAGTGAGGATATTACCAACCAAACAACCACATATACCAGTATCACTTTCTGATTGTACCTTGTTCCGCCATCTCTAGATTCCAACTTACAGTTGGAATAGTAAACACAAATAAACAATACAGAGGAAAGATCCTGAGGAAGCAATTGATGCATTCTTGGTAATTGTGTCCCAATAAGCAGGGCTATTCTTGGGAAAGATTGCAGAAAGGACAATGCCTCTTTGGGGCCCAGCAGACTTCTCTTCTGCATGTCTCTCTTCTCCACTTACTCCCCTTCGAATAATGAGATCAGAAGAGTTCTTCAATTCTGGCATCCCAGAGTCTTTCCCCCGCCGCACACTTCCCACTAGTCTCTCCCAACCCCATTCCAAAATTACCATGAGTATCCCACCTCATTGCCCACGTCCCCCCTCCCCCCATCCCTGCCTTCCAGCCCTCAGTACATGGCTGACCCACATTGGGTATCAGGACAAGGTAATTGAGTAAGTAAATTTACTTTAAGTCATGAATGACTGAAGATATTTACCTTTTAAATGAGGTGCTTTTAACCCAAGTGAATCTGTAATTGGTGGAATTTTAGGCAGTAACAAAGAGAAGTAAAAGTGAAGGCTTTCACACAAGGACAGAGAGAAGAGGGGTGAAGGAAATCTGGGGACGTTTTTGATAACACCCACTTAGGCCACAACACAGTCAACCTACTTAAAAGGAGTTCTAGAATCTCCTCCTCATCTGGGACAGAGTAGAGAAGAAAATAGGGAGAAGCTGTTCTCCTAAAATCATGAGCTACCTGCCTTTTGCCTTGGATTTTGCTTCTTACCTCCCTCAATTGTGTCAGCAATCATGGACATATCTGGATTATGTCGTTTCTCAATCCAGCATAGGTTTATAATTGTATGGACTGTGATAAAGGAAACACATATCCCAAGATACATTTTTCTAGAAGCTGTTCTTCTAATAAATAAGATCTTGGACCAATATGTTCACAAGGATCTAGTTGTATAGGCAGAGTTTTAAAATAAGCAAACCCAGGACAAGATTAGTAAAAAGTGACAATGACAGTGATATATCCACGGGGCTCTAATTCTCTGGTCCCTCGGGTGTTCCTGATAAGAAGACACCGTTAGAGGGTATAGGTTCTTTTTTTTTTAATTTTGAAGTTTATTTATTTACTTAAAGAGAGACAGAGACAGTGTGAGCAGAAGAGGGGAAGAGAGAAAGGGAGAGAGAGAATCCCAAGCAGGTTCTGCACCATCAGCACAGAGCCCAATTGGGGTGAATCTCACCCCATGATTTTGAACTCACAAAACCATGAGATCATGACCTGAGCTGAAAACAAGAGTCAGACGCTTAACCAACTGAGCCACCCAGGCGCCCCAGAAGGTAAATGTTCTTTAAGTTAAGCCTGACAAAATTCGTCTTGTGTTAAATAACAAAAATGGGTAAGGAATGACAGCACTGAACAAAACAGGGAACTAAGAGTTTTTCCTATTGACTATTCCTCTTATAATATAAGCACACAGGAACTCTGTATCTTTGTTTTTCCACAAAAATAAAATTCTGTGCTTGTGTTGTCTGCAATAGCAAAAGATTGGGAAACAAATCTAATGTCCATCAATAGGGAACTTGTTAAATAAACAATGTTACATCTACACCATAAGGTACTAGGCAGCTACCAAAAAGGACAAGGAAACTCTATTTGCTGGCACAGGATTATCTTCCATAGAGACTGAACATATGAAGAAAGGGGAACATAAGAATGCACTATTCCCGTTATTCATTGATTTGCGTAAGTACATAATAATTGGATGGTTTCTTGTACAGAATGGGAAGGGGAGTAAGATAAACAGGAATAAGAGTGTGAGACAGATTCTTCACCATTTTATATTGTTTGGATTTTTGAGCCATAAAAATGGGTTATCGATTCAAAAGCTTTTGTGATTAGAATTCGAAATTTTTTCAGAGAGGTTTGTTGAGCATTTAATATATTATTCTTCAATGAAACAGGCTGGATTTGGGACTCCATCGGATGGAGGAGAAAATGGAGCCTCAAATTGATTTGGGTAAGATTCTACCTCTGCCACTCTTTGATCCTGGGCAGGTTGCTGACCCTTCCCAAGCCTATCTGTAAAATAGGAATAACAACAGAATGGAAATGATGGAGGTGGACTTGCAAGTGAGGAGTCAGTACAACTTAGCTACTATCACATAGCTGGTCAGTGGCTGAGACACTAACCCAGGTCTCCTGACTCCTAGTCCAGTTCATGTCTCATCAGAAGCTACATAGGAAAGTGGACGCTCTTTGCTGTTCAAATACTTAGTAATTTCTTGGAAGGAAGTCATCATCTTCTTTTTTTTTAATGTTTATTTATTTATTTTGAGAGAGACAGAGAGAGCACAAGTGGGAGAGAGGGGCAGACAGAGACAGAGAATCTTGAGCAGGCTCAGTGCAGTCAGAGCAGAGCCTGTCCCGGGGCTCGAACTCATGAAACTGTGAGAAAATGACCTGAGCCAAAATCAAGAGTCGATGCTTAATGAACTGAACCACCCAGGTGCCCCAAGAAGGCATCTTCTAAGAGGTAAGAACAACTTGGTACTAATAAAAGAAAAGCCTTTGAAATGAATAGATTTTCCCTCTAAAAGTTGTTCTGTCATTTGTTCATCATGTCACTTTACAACTTAGCATTAATGGATGAATTAATATATGTTTGAGGTTTGATTTAAAATAATATAGGTTGGGGTGCCTGAGTTAAGCGACTGACCCTTGGTTTTGGCTCAGGTCATGATCTTGCAGTTCACGGGTTCTAGCCTTGTGTTTGGCTCTGTGGTGGCAGTCTTCCCCTCCAAGGAGTCAAGCATGTGAATGAAGCTCTTCTGGACCTGCCAGCCCACCCCCGTGACAGCCTCGGTGCATACTACCGAATGATGTAGTCGTTGCACCAAATGGCATAAGAACTGTCCAGTCAAAACCGTGCCCAAATTCCTATTACACAGGAAGTGAGCACAGTAAAATGATCGCTGTTTTAAGCCCTGAAGTTTTGGGGTTATTTGTTACACGACACTAGACAATAACCAGAACACACACACACACACACACACACACACACTTTAAAAATTAAGTGCAGGAAGGCATCCTGGGTGGGTCAGTCAGTTAAGCATACGACTCTTGGTTTCGGCTCAGGTCATGATCTCATGGTAATGAGATTGAGTTCTGCACTGGGTGTGGGGCCTGCTTAAAATTCTCTTTCTCCCTCTCTTTCTCTGCCCCCTCCCCGCTTGCACACAATTTCTCTCTCTCTCTCTCTCTCTCTCTCTCCCTCTCTCTCTCTCTCAAAAACAACAAACAAAACAAATGAAAATAAAATTAAGTGCAGGACATTTAAACATCTGGTTACTCAAAATGTTGCAGCATGACCGAACTAAAGTATAAAATGGTGAAGAGCTTGGTTGTTAGTGTAACAAAAACATTTAAGTATGTGATATCCAAGACAGCATTTTGAAGGCAGAGTGGGTCTTTTTAGTAAGTAAGTTGTAATAAGTTGTGAAAGACTCACTTTTAGAGTCTGGGTAGTTCTGCTGGTCTTCATTTGGCACCAATTTTGTTGACAAAACTATTGAAGGGCAAAGGGTGTCAAATCGCTTCAGAAAAAAGAATAGGTTACAAATAGATGCAGTCGTATCAAAACTGAACATGGTTTGGCGGCCGCTTTTCATAGCTTTCTATGTCTCCTTTCATCTGGCCACTCACCATATTTCATCAACTAGACATAATACTAATCGTAGTTTTTTGAGCAGCCGTTACCTTTTAAATCCAGTTTATTCATTATTTGCGGGTGCAAACTGCACTCATGTTGATGTAAGTGGTGCTCTCACTTAATGGAAAGATCTCCAATTTATTTATATTCATTTGTGATGCAGTTAGGAAACCAGCAAGCAATAAAAACAAAAAAGACAGACCTTCATGTGAATGTTGCTGTGCTTTTTAAAGAACCGATCCAGTTCACCAGAATGGGCACGTGTATCATAACCAGCTTTTCGATAAGGCCCCTCCCACTCATCCCATCTGGAATAGCAACCCTTGTGACTCCACCACCTTGCTCCGCCTTATTTCTCTTCATTGCAATTATGAGGGCATACATTTCACATGTACTGGTTTCCTGTCATCCTTCTCTGTCACAAAATTGTGAGCTCCTCAGAAACAAGACCTTTGGCCTCTTTGGGCCAAAAATATTGACTGACACCTGGTAAGTGCATAATAAATACTCATTAAGAGGATGGGGATTTGTAGCCAAGTTATTTAAGGATGGGAAATCACCTTAAATGTATCAAAATATGGGAACAGTTAACTAAGTTATAGTATATCTCTGTGAGAGGGTGGTATGCAAATTATGATGTGATGCTAACTTTCAAAAGCAGCACATGGTGATGGTAGTTGGGGGGGGGGGGGACATTAAAATTATGCCAGATACCTCTAGGTCTATAGGAGAACACCAGCCTCCTGACACATACTTTCCTTTTTGTGGGAAAAATTATTTAGTAGTCCTTAACTTGTTCTGAAATGTAAGAAGGCATTCGGGCGGCTGTTGCCTGAGGGAAGGACAGTACGTTTTGTGTGACTGAGCCCAGGTATCTCTCTCAGTGCCTCCTAGTGCAAATCATTCCAGGAAGGAGGTGCTCTCATTTGCCCAAGGAGCCCAGGGGTCTTCTGAAGGGAAACTGACAGGACTCCAATAACTTATCCCTGAAACTCAACATTAGAGAAATCTTTTGGGGTAGATTGCGAGGGCCCTAACCTGAGGCTCATGGTCAGGTTAAGGCAAAGGGTCTTTTGAAATGAAATCACCTTGAGTGTGGAAAGAAGTAGGACTGGTAGTGTGTTGTGTACTGTGTGAACAAGTGCCAGTGATCACTCTAGGCCCATAAGTATGAAAACATGAGTCTATGCTAGGGCAGTTCTTAGGAGACAGGCATGTGCTCAGGAAGTGGCTGTGTGAATGCTGACCTTACAAAATGGGGCCGTCTGGTGGCCAACTCTTAGGTCAAACTTCACACTGTGAAGTGGCTAAATCCAGACCATAGTCTCCATGATTCTAGGGAGACTGGATTATCCTCCCTGGGTCCTGGATGATGTCAGAAACATCCTGCCCTACCCCAGAAAGTAAGCAGACATTCCTAGGGGGAAGTATGGAGGGAAACTACGTTGGACTTGGTAAGAGGAGACTCAAATATTTTGTTTTGGGCTACCACAGGATGAGGGACCATAATGCATCTTACATGGGACAGCCATATATCTTCATCACATGCCGTGTGGGGGATGAATGGTGTCCCCCAAATATTCAAGTCCATATGAAACCTTGGAATACGACTTTGTTTGAAAATAAGGTATTTGCAGATGGAATTAGTTAAGATGTGGTCATAGTGGACTAAGCTGGGCCTTCAATCCAGTGACTGGTGTCCTTGCACAAAGGCCATGAGAGCATACAGAGACACAGACACACAGGGCAAGAGGCCACATGAAGACAGAGGCAGAGGCCAGAGTGATGCTGCCACAAGTTAGGAAGCCAGGGACCGCTGGTCGCCACCAGAAGCTGGAAGAGTCAAGGAAGGACCCTTTCCCAGGCTCTTCAAAGGGAGTGTGGTCCTGCCAGTATTTTGATTTCAGGCTTCTAGCCTCCAGAACTGGGAGAATAAATTTCTTTTTTTTTGAAGACACCCAGTTTGTGGTACTTTGGTTTTGGCAGCCCCAGGAAACTAATACACATGCATTTATAGAATGATCTGAATATTGAAAAGATGATAGATAGATAGATAGATACATACATACATACATACATAGATGATAGGCCTATCTACCTACATGTGTGTGCGTAAGAGAAAGCATATAGAAAAGTGGCATATTGCATGCAAGAGCACATGGCAAAATGTGAGTGGTGGTGACTTTTAGTCGAAGGAGAATGAATGACTTTCATTTCCTTCTTTTTTTCATTTTCAAAGTTTCCATAACCAGTGATTATTATTTTAATAATCAGAACTAAGTGAAATGCACACCTGATGGATGCTTCCGACAGACTAACACCCAGATCTGTAAGTCAGATGGTTTTAAATCCCATTTTAAAAAGTACTTGTATTAGCATTTAACCAATACTGGCCACTAAAGGTATTTGTTTTTCTAAGCACAGCTGTAGTTTGCATTTATTTATTTATTTGTTTATTTATTTATTATTTCTTTGCTTAGTTTTCAGTGAAAAGATAATCCTCTTCAAGTTACGGTACGTTCGAGTCTGACACCGTTTCATGGAGTTTTAAACATTCTCAATTGTCCCTTCCAACCACGTCGATGTTTACAATCAGCTGGCGATTCTAGTCTTCTTCGGAATAAATGAAAGCATCTCAGTAATGACAATAGCCAGGCTTACTATGCGCTGGACACCATTCTAAGCGCTCTACACACATCAGCCTACGCTACCACCCCCTTCTGTCTCCCAAACGTACAGTTTGGATAATTAGTTATGTTGCCACCCTGCCTAGGAGGTCCTATTATTATCTCCTGTTTCACAAATGCTGGAACCAAGGCTCAGAGAAATTAAGTGACCTGCCCAGGTTCACTGCCCAGGAGGTAAGTGACTGAGCTGGACTTTGAGCCCAAGCTCCAGAATCCATGCTCTTCTAAGTGCTATCCCATACTGCCTCACATGGAGTCTGGTAGGAGAACATGGAAGAGTATAGATACTACAGGTGAAATAGAACTTTTTTCCTACTTACTTAGCAGGTTCTTTAAGTGTTATTGAAAATCTATTTCATATCCTACAAATAAACATGATAGATAGTAAAATGGATTTAATGTGTTCCCCTAAAGTCCTGGAAAATGAGTCTGGAATTGTTCTTACATAACGGCACAGCAATTAGGCAAGGACATGGTCAGAAAATCAAAAGGCTGCAGAGACTGACCACAGGGCACACAGATCAAACCAGCCTCTGATAGGAGACTCTCCTGCCTTCCCTTTACCCTTAGGATCAAGTCTAATAGTCCTCACCCGGACTCCAACCGTGTCCACCTTTGTAGTCTTACAGGTTTTCTTTCTGCTTCTGGAACACTTCATCCTTTTGCTCCATTAGAGTATTTCTCTGCACATACTGTTCCCTCCGTCTGAAAAGTCCTTCCTTCTCCATTGCCTTTGCCAAGAAAATTCAAGAATTAAATCTCACTTCTCAGAGAAGTGTTTCCTGACCTCTCCACCCGAGGGACCCTCTCTGTCGCACACTCCAAGGGCTCATTCTGCTCGCTTTCATAACGCTCACAGCTCTCTACCAACCTCTGTCTTCATTATGCTGGAGGGGTCCTTATGCAGCTCGCCCAGTGCTGCACCCCGAGCATCAGCACACATCTGGAAATATTTGTGTACTGAGTTCCTGACTGCCAGATAGACTAAGGGAAAGAGAAGATTCGTTCCCCGCCACACACACATACACTTTGGGTTTGAGACGTTTACAATTAATGAAAGCTATAAACAAGAATATATCAGTCATAGTACTGCAAAATTAACAAAATAGGGGTAATGCTGTGGCTGAAGCTATACAATTTAGTTATCCAGAAAAGCAAATGGTTAAATTCTTTAAATTTTTTTTTTCAACGTTTTTATTTATTTTTGGGACAGAGAGAGACAGAGCACGAACGGGGGAGGGGCAGAGAGAGAGGGAGACACAGAATCGGAAACAGGCTCCAGGCTCTCGGAGCCATCCGCCCAGAGCCTGACGCGGGGCTCGAACTCAGGGACCGTGAGATCGTGACCTGGCTGAAGTCGGACGCTTGACCGACTGCGCCACCCAGGCGCCCCCCTCTTTAAATAGGATTTTAAGAAGATGTCTGTATTAGTTATAGTATGTTTGATTTTATTTTATTTATTTTGTTTTTTTAATGTTTATTTTTGAGAGAGAGAGAGAGAGAGAGAGAGAGAGCAAGCAGGGGAGGAACAGAGAAAGGAGACACAGAATCAAAAGCAGCCTCCAGGCTCGGAGCTGTCAGCATGGAGCCTGATGCAGGGCTCGAACCCACAAACCGTGAGATCATAACCTGAGCTTAAGTCGGACACTTAACCGACTGAGACACCCAGGTACCCTAGTTATAGTATGTTTTAATTTGCACATAAGAATTCACATTTTTTATGTCTCATATTTCGCAGAAAGATCCAGAGCCCATCTAACACCAGGATATGATCCCCATCAGGAAGACACAAGAAGAGCTCAAATTAATGAATGATTATCTTTCATAGTGGCTAATTGTTTTTCCCTTCCAGAGGTATTAGTCACGACATATATAAATATCAATTATAGCTCTTTCTACAGGGAGAGGTCATTAAAAAAGCAAGCAAATTAATTTTTTAATGGCATTTATAAATTCTATTATTAGTTCCTATAACTCAGAGATCAGCTGCCTGGTTACTCCCTAGGTGTCCCAGAGTTATGGGGGGTCACTCTTCTACATGATATTTAAACAAAAGCTGTCAACTATACAGCATATCAGAGGGTGATAGGTTGATAAATGCTGGGGAGAAAAGTTAATAGGAAAGAGAATAGGAAGTGAGGGAACATTGAGATGTTAGGGTGGGCAAAAAAACCCAAAACAAACAAAGAAACAAACAAAAAACAAGCCTCACCAAGAGGATGGCTTTTGAGAAAAGATTTGAAGTTGATGAAAATGGGGTGGAGGTAGGACAGAGAGGGCGCGAGCTTTCCAGGATAAGGGAACAAGTACAAAGGCCCTGGGGCAGAAGCATGCCTGGTGAGTTCAGGAACTGCACGGAGGCTGATCTAGCTGGAGTGGAACCAACAAAGAGAAAAGAAGCAAAAGATGAAGTCTGAAATATTTGGGGGTAGGAAATGGGAGGAGGAGGCCTTGTAAGGCTGTTGTAAGGTCTTGGTTTTTATTTAAAGAAGAGGAGAAGTCATCAGAGGGTGTGACAAGAAGTGTGGTGTCCTCTGTTTCTTGAGTACAGACTGAAGAGTCAGGGGTCATCAACCTGGATTCAAGTTTGGAAAAGCAGGTGAGAGGCCTAGACCAGGGACGTGGCAGTGGCTGATGAGAAATGGACAGATTATAGTTACAGCTGCTTCTCTAATTACAGTTGACCCTTAAACAACATGAGTTTGAACTGCACAGATCCATTGATAGGCAGATCTTTTCCAATACAGTACAGTACTGCGGATGTATTTTCTCTTATGATTTTCTTATATCATTTTCTTTTCTCTAGCTTACTTTATTTATTTACATTTATTTATTTTTATTTACATACAGAATATGTGTTAATTGACTATTTACGTTATCAGTAAGGCTTCAAAGTCCATAGTAGGCTATTAGTAGTCATGTTTTGGGGGAGTCAAAAGTTCTATGCTGATTTTCAACCATGCAGGGGGTCAGGAGCCCTAACTCCCATGTTGTTCATGGGCCAGTTGTACTTCCCTTTAAATATCGATACACATAACCTCATTTTCTTCCAGGAAGCTTGTATCACCAAAAATTTAGGGAGCACTCATTTCTCCATACCTTCACCAATAACGAATTAATGTACTGCTTATAATTAAAAACAAAAGCTAACTCAAATTATTTTTATTAAAAAAATTTTTTTAAGGTTATTTATTTTTGAGAGAGAGAGATAGACATAGAGTATGAGCAGGGGAGGGGCAGAGAGAGAGGAGATACAGAATCCAAAGCAGTCTCCGGGCTCCAAGCTGTAGGACAGAGCCTGACGCGGGACTTGAACCCACAAACCACAAGATCATGACCTGAGCCGAAGTCGGGCGCCTAACCGACTGAGCCTGCCAGGCACCCCCAATTATTTCTATTTGAAGGGAATCAATCATTCCCTGACATGACTGGACTGTCGTCATGCCTTGGTAGACGGCAAAGGTTGTGAGCTCTAATCTGTCACCATGTACCATCCTCACACTCAGTTGGAGAGAAAGCGCTTCTGGCTGCGATGAGGATGCCGTGAGGGCAGCCAGCCCCGCTGACCTGACTGCAGGCTGCAAACTCACCTTTGGCCTCCCAAACCACATTAGAAAGTCACCAGGTGGAATCACACAACAGAAGTGGTTGACTACTCTGGACATCCCACTTCCCCCGCCCCCCCTCCCCCCCCCCCCCCCCCCAGTGAGAGGAGTGTAACTTTTTGTGGATTTGCTGTTATCATGCTGTTGTTGAAGTTGAAGAATATGAGAGGAAATAATTCACAGTGCTTTCCTTAGGCTCCGTGTTTCAAGGACCTGTTGAATCTTCTGCATTACAGGCCACAGAGGCGACTGACAAGCTAGTGCTTAGCAACTGCCCTTCTGCCCTCAATTTCTGTGTCTGCCCCCATCCACTGCAGTGGGTGTGTGCACTGCAATTTCATTTCTTATTCCATTCTGCTGAGATAATTGCACATTCGGGGGAAAGGCATCTAAAATACCGAGGAGAAAACAAGACAAGGGAAAGGTGACTTCTTAGAGTACTTTTGTTAATTTAAGTCTTTATTTTGGTTTGTGCTCTCTGGCGTCTTATTTTCTGTATTTATTCCTCAGGGTTGGAGTAATTGCTTTTCTGGTCTCTCTTATTTGGGTGGCCACAATTGGCTTAGTAGTTCTATTATAACGCCTCAAAGGTTTCTTCTGTTCCAACAGATTTGGTTCTTTCGTGCTGTTTATCCTTACTGCCGTTCGTTGCATCTCTGTCCCCTTTTCAAATTTTCTACCATTGGTACACAGGTTTCTTTCTGCACCTGGAGTTGCTTGCTGAGATATCTGTGTTCTGCAAACAAATGGCAAAGAGGCTGACGCTGTAAACTGTCGCTTTCTTGTGCTCGCATTTCTGTGACAGTTTGGGCTATGAACTAATTTTCTAGTGTTTGGCAGCACGCCAGGATTGTTGAGGCATCCACCTCCGCCCTTCCCACACACACACAAGGAGATTTTCTTAAAGAGCTGAGATTAAATCTCGCACAGCTCCCTTTCCTCTGCCTCTTATCTCTGGCTGGCTCCCTCCTGCTTTCGTCGGGGAGGGGGGGGGGGAGTTTGGGTTTTAAATGAGAAATAATTATTTTCTAGGTTAGATTTTCCAAGGTTGTCATTCAACTGGGGTTGTTATCCTCTTCAAAAGGCGGTTTCTTATTTTGGAACTGAGAAAGGAGAAGGGGAATTCCACAAAAAAACAACGGTGAAAAAAGTGAGGTTTAAAACACATGCCCACCCAAATATTCACTTACATTTAGAAATGTTCACACAGTGTCATCAAATCACTGTCCCATTTTTAGATAGTAGGGCCTGATGGTCAATTAGTCTTCCTCATTGCTTTGTTCGAGTCTGTCTTTGAAGCCTGGTTCTATGGGAGCGGTTGTCAAGGCAACCTGGACCACCGGGCTGGTCTCCTGAGTTCATCCTGCCAGTCCCCAACTCCCAGAGAATGGCTGTGTGATGGGGGCTTTGTTCCACACCTTATTATAGCTTTACCTTGATTAAAATGAATAATCGCTTGGTAATTGGGGGAAATGTTTTACATCTTGCAATGAGGTGCTGGAAAAATGATACCATCATTTTGTTCACCACCTGGGTTTTAAATCATGTGCCACCTAACAGTTCAGTAAGATTGTGTACAATTTGTCACCCCCAGAGACTTTTGTATGTGGATTTAAAATGGTATCTGAATGAAAGTCTGAGTCAGGAACACTACCCAGATTTTCAACTCTGCAAAAAGGAAAATTGTGGTCTAAATATTATTCATAGTCTCCATTTCTCTACTGATGTCAATGTAAGACTCAAGGAATAAGAGAATCCTCACCCTCTCCGTATAAAATTTTAAATGTGTCTTTCAGGACAGTTTTTAGAATTTTCTTCCCTTAAGCCATTGTCTTCTAATGTAAGGGTTTTAAAACAGATAATTTCTCATTTGTTTTGTTTAGGGAAAATCAGTAATACTCCATCATTTGACTCTATTCTGAACTTAGTTATTCCCTAAAGTCATCTTTTAAATGGAACAAGGAACTTGGAAAAATATTTTTGTTTCCTATATAGTAAGAAATTAGTAAATCAGCTTTCCTAGCTCAGCAACTTTGTACTAACAAAATTATTAGGGAGCATGCAGAGATGAATATGATTCAGTCGCTGCCCTCAAAAAGCTTGTAGTCTATGGGGTACCTGGCTGGATCAATCAGTAGAGGGGGTCAGTGACTTTTGATTTTGGGATTGTGAGTTCAAGTCCCACACTGGGCATAGAACTTACAAAAAAATCTTTATGGTTTATTGGAGGAGACAAAAATTTGTATTTATTCATTCAATAAATATTTATTGAGCATTTATTATGTACCAAGAATTATGCTAAGTCTTAGATTGAATGTTCAAAAACAAGATATTCGTGATCCCTGCTCTCATGATATTTACATGATAGTTGGGAAGAAGTAATTATAATACAAATTAAAATAAGCAGCAGTACAAGAAAGAGTTCAGAGAGAATCTGGTGCGGCAGGTTTTAAAGAATGAATGGGAGAGTGCTAGATTTGCAAGGAAGCTAGGCATGCTGTTGATGGACCACCTAGTACACGAAAGGAACGGGGTGTTTGAGGAATTACACGTTTGTATTGCTAGATGATAACACTGCAGGCAAAGAGGGGTGGGGGTGGGGTCTCATATGCAGTAATAAAGGGTTTGTGTCCTTCTTGCAGCAGATGAAAGCCACTGAAAGATTTTGATCCTAGGAACAACCTAAGTGACTGAGAGCAGCATGAAGGACGAATCGGAGATGCAGGAGTGGAGGTGGGCAGACCAAGGAGAGGGTGCCAGTGGTCCAGGCAAGCCTGATAGAGGACAGGATGCTCAGGACGCCGTAGAGATGTTTATCAGGTAGAATTGTGGAGATCTGAGCGATACCCTGCAGGCACGGGGAGAGGTGGAGTGGACTTCGAGTCCCAAGCAGTAGAGAACAGATTCTGGAGGGAGGGACACACGGTCATCCATGAGAGATGTGGAGCACGAGCTGCCTGAGGGGAAGCGAGGCAGGGCTAGCCAGCCGCCGAGCCTGGGGTGCGGGGCTCTAAGACACTCACATCCCACTGCCATCTTCACTCTTCAGTCTTGGTGCTGGGTCTCTGCTTCACAACCCTCACTCTCAACTCTCCCGGGCCCGCTGCCGTGATCTGCTAACAGGCCTTGTCCGGGCCTCAGCTCCAGTCCCTCCTCCCCGAACCTCCCTCTACATGCTGTCCCCAGTGTCACACAACTGAGATGTGAATCTGTCAGGTCCTGATTAATTCCTTAAATGACATTGGATGTCGTCTCCTGATTCATTCCTTTCGGAGGCCCACACCTAGCTGCTGTGATAAAGGCCAAGCTTTCAGCATAGCCCACAAGTCCTCTGTAAGTGGTCTTGCCCACGTCACAAAACATCCCTGGTTCACACGTTTTGTTGACACACCAGCCGCACCAACCCCCACTGCACTGTTTTGTGCTCCTGCTGTTACTTCTTACCTGTGGGGTTGAAGAAATAGGAGCAAATGGGCTAATCGTGAGGCCAGGATCTGGAGGAAAGAGAAAGCAAGCAGTCAAGGACGCAGGAAGAAAGGTCTGCAGAGAGCCAATGCTGGCATTTTAGGGGGCCCGTCGATTATAGGAGATGTGGACAAATGTATTGAGAGGATGGAAGTTGGATGCAGAGGGAACGTTTGCTCTGGGCCATTTCTGCCAGACACAAGATCCCTCTGAGGGGCAATTTTGGCTCAGGGACTTTCCCATGACCTGACCTTGATTCTCTCAGAATGATGTTGCAGTCGGAAGCTCTTTCGTCTCGACCCTTCCTGCTCTCCTTTCACAGATGTCAGACCTGTGTCCTGGTTGGAAGCTTCTCCCCCATTATTCCTGCTCCCTCCCCCGCTTTATCTTCACAGGCATTTCTCTCCGTCAACCTCCCATATACCTAATTCCATTTTGGTGTCTTGCTCTTGGAGGACCCAAAAGAAAATGAAGAGATAACCACACACCTAAGGATTGGGAGGCGAAGGCCACTAGTAGAGAACCACTGAGCTTCATTTATTACACAAAACGATCCAGTCACTGAGATGATAGGAATGAATCTTAGCATTTTGGAAGTTTCTTGAAGAATATTTGGAAGAATATTACAGCCATACTTCCCCTCCCACTGTTTCTTTCCCGCTCCTAAAAATGCTGCGTGAACAATAGGACCAAATTTTCTGAATCCCGAAGGAAAGATACAGTGTGATCATAAGTGTATTTTTGTCAAGAGGCCGAAATTCTTGAAATTAGAACAGTCGTCAAAAATGTAGCCTCGATATTCAGGTTCTTCATGACATTTGCTTTTTATAAGGAAGTTAATTTTGTTTTTGAGATTTTGTGGCACTCATCCTATCTTAAGAGAATTAGAAAATGTGTACAGAGCTGCAAGTATAGGAATTACTAACCAAGATGTCTCCCAAAAGTGTGTTAGACATCCCCTGTCCCAACCTAGGCAATTCAGAATCATCCTGTCTGCAGAAAACCCCCACTTCTTAATCTGTACAGCACAGATTGGCCCGAAACAGCCAAATAGCCCAGTTCCCAGTTAAGTAACAAGTTTAAGTTCCAAGGTTTATGAAAAGACTTAGGGCCTTTCTTAAATTTTTTTAAACATTTATGCATTTTTGAGAGATGGAGAGAGACAGAGCGTGCGTGGGGGAGGGGCAGAGAGAGAGGGAGAGGCAGAATCGGAAACAGGCTCCAGGCTCTGAGCTGTCAGCACAGAGCCCGACATGGGGCTCGAACTCACAGACTGCGGCAATATCATGACCTGAGCTGAATGAAGTAAGATGCTTCACCGAATGAGCCATGCAGGCGCCCCGACTTAAAGTCTTTCTGATGCTATTTTTGTCTCACTGCTTCAGTGACTTTGGATGTTTTCTTCCAATTGATTAAGATTAAATGCATTTTTCTAAGGTTCTGTTGAGAAAAGCCAGGGACCTGCACTTATTACAACCACTGCTTGTTCCCTATAGTCCTATCTTTCAAAAATAACAAATAAACATAAAAAAAATTAAATAGGCCTGTGTTAGTTGGATTTCCCGGAAAGCAGAGGCTGGGGCAAGAGTTAGGAGTGTAGTTGATTTGAGGGGATTATGCCTGTGGAGGATAACAAGGGGGGAAGCAGGAATGAACAGGGAAAGACTTCATTCTCTGATGCAGATTGGATACCTATAAACATTTTAAAAAATTATTATGTGTATTTATTTTGAGAGAGAGAGAGAGAGAGAGAGAGAGACAGAGTGTGAGTGGGGAAAAGACAGAGAGAGAGGGAGACACAGAATCCGAAGCAGGCTCCAGGCTCTGAGCCGTTAACATAGAGCCCCACGCGGGGCTCGAAGCCATAAATGGTGAGATCATGACCTGAGCCGAAATGGGACACTCAACCACCTGAGCCACCCAGGCGCCCCTGGATTTGATACCTATAAAAGAAAAGAGGAAAAAAGTACAATTGGGCAGAGGAGACTCAGAGCACGATTCAGATCTGACAGAGTTGTAGCAGGCCCAATGGGGGCTGGGAGCCTGCCAGTTAATGGAGTCTCTCTTTTTGGGCAGAAATAGTGGCAACCATGCACAGTCATGGGCTAGGGCTGTTCAGGAAGAGCATGGCAAGCAAACAACCAAGCAACAGGTTCTGAGGTGTGAGGGCCATCAGTTCACCGTGACTTTGTTCAGGTACAGCAAGTTCTTTCTTGAGAGAAGATCTGACAGGTGCACTTCCACGGCTGTCTTATGGGCTACTCCCAAAAGCCCAGGTTGAGTGCTGAACAACCGCAAGCAATAGAGTAGAGTTGATCAGAGAGGGGCACCATTACTCTTTTAGCTCCAAGGACACAGACAGGATCATGACTGTCGGTTCAGGGGCATCCAGTCTGCAGGGAGAGAATCTGGAAATAAATACCCAGACCTCCCCTCCTCCCTCCATCCTGCTGGTGCTTCTCATTCTCCATGCCAGCTCACTGATATGATGCATGCCTGACAGCCTCTCTGAGCAGAGAGCAGGGTTGAGGGGCAAATAAAATGCCCCTGAGCATCCAAGGGCAGACAAAGAGGAGAAACGAAGTCTCTAAGGGAGAGAGAATCCAGCCTTGGAGAAGGCATGAGGCAGGGAAAGAGGTTGCCTGGCTGTGCTTCTCCCAGCTGTCTGCCTCCCAGAGTCACTGGAGCTTCCGGATTACTCCCCACCCCCTCAGCAGCTCCTCTTGCGAAAGCAAGGGCCTTAGGAATGAGCAAGTAGTTTACTGGAAGTTGAGGAAGGGAGGGAGGGAGGGGAGGAGAGAGAGAGGACAGGGAGATGGAGAAGGAGAGGGAGAAGAAGGAGGAGGAGGACAAGAAGAAGAGGAAGAAGGGAAAAAGAAGAAAGGGGAAGAGAAGGAGGAGGAAGAGAAGGAGGAGGGGGAGGAGCAGGGGAAGTAGGAGGAAGAGGAGGAGAAGAATGAAGAGGAGGAGGAGAGATTAAGAGGGAAAGGAGAGGAGGGGGAGGAGAGGGGAGAGAAGAGAGGAGAGAGAGATCAAGAGTCCTCATGCACACATATCACACACATGCACACACACTCTGTTCTACTTTTTTAGCTCTCACATCAGAGCTGATGAAAGGACCAGAATCTGAATCCAGTGACACTCCCAGATTACTTATAAACTTGTGTACGCAGTCCATATTCCCCAGTTCTGCCCATCTTTCGGAGGTCTTGGTGCTTTGCAGAGTGACCTGCAAAGGTACTCTGTACACTTGGCCCCTAAGGTCTTCCTTATCACTTCCTACAGAAGCCTCCTCTGTTATCAGCTCACTTTCTCCAGCAGCCTGTAGGCATTTATCTCGTGATGTTATTTCACAGACGTTCACAGCCACAGGAAACATTACTTCTGCTTCCGAGGAGTGGACAATGCTGGGCAAATTACTTTTGGCAACAAGCAGTTAAGATAATTTGTTAATAATTCAAGCCTCAGCCAATGGTATTCAAAACAGGTCTTCTGGAGCTGAACCTGAAGCTGACAGATGGTTTCTCTCCTAACTTAGTTTGACTGAGTGAGACATTTGATTTGGGCTTCTATTAAAAGGAAATAATGTATTTAATTGCTTGATGATGCTTGGTCTATATTCAGTGAAAGAATGTAACTCCTTTTGTCTATAACACTGACCACCTCCCTCTCCCACCCCCTATGTAATATGTCCAAATTCTTAAGTGCAGGCTTAGAACTTACTAAGTCACTTATTTATCTACAACATTTAGAAAAGCTGTGTGAAGGGCGCCTGGGTGACTCAGTTGGTTGAATGTCTGACTCTTGATTTAGGCTCAGGTTATAATCCCAGGGATCAAGCCCCACGATGGGCTCCTTGCTGAGTGTGGAGCCTGCTTAAGATTCTCTCTCTCTCCCTCTGCCCCTTTCCCCCACTTCTTGCGCATGCTCTTTCTCTCTCAAATAAAATTAAAAAATTTAAAAAAATTATTGTGAAAAAAATGCCCAAGTGATGTGATTGTACTTGGATAATGGGATGGGAGATGGGGAAGGTTTGATTCCTTACCTTCCAGGTGAACTTGTCTCCTTCTTAAGAGCCAGAAATAAGATCCATCTATCTCCCCACAGTGCTCCATCCTATGCCTTCCCTATAGTGGAAACTAAGTAAATTCCTGTTGATTATTAAGAAAGGCAAAACATTCTTTGGTGATGTGATGCTAGTTTGAAGGCAGCCCTCTCTGTGGAATCACTTACAGTGCAAAATGAAGAGAAAGACCCAGTTGAGACAAGGCTTACCTTCAACACCTCTTTAAAGATTCTCTCTCCATATGCAGTCAGGGGTCAGCCCCTAAAACCGTCTTGGCCTGTTTCCCTTCTTACATGATCTTGTTCTTGTGGCTTCATGGGTGACTCCTCAGAGCAGACG
This sequence comes from Acinonyx jubatus, assembly GCF_027475565.1. NCBI lineage: Eukaryota > Metazoa > Chordata > Mammalia > Carnivora > Felidae > Acinonyx > Acinonyx jubatus. The sequence continues at coordinate 134,925,466 of NC_069382.1, read as the reverse complement.
TGCAACTTTCTAACTCTAACCATCTCAGAGTGGCTCTGTGATTGGACAGTCTTCACAAATTTAGGTGCACCTTGTGTCTCCCACCACATGTATTTCTTAAAAGTTGGTAAAGGGGGCGCCTGGGTGGCTTAGTCGGTTAAGCGTCCAACTTCAGCTCAGGTCATGATCTCCCGGTCTGTGAGTACGAGCCCCTCATTGGGCTCTGTGCTGACAGCTCAGAGCCTGGAGCCTGCTTCGGATTCTGTGTCTCCCTCTCTCTCTCTGCCCCTCCCCTGCTGATGCTCTGTCTCTGTCACTCCCAAAAATCAATAAACATGAAAAAAAAATGTTTTAAGTTGGTGAAGACTTTTAAAAGTTGAGCCATGTTTTCAAAGCCTGCTTATGAAAGGAAATCTGTACCAAATACTTTTGTAAAATTAAGAATTGTCTTTTTTTCTTTTTTTTTGACTTTTGTAAGTTTGGATTTCTGGTTCAACCGTTGGTGAAAGTAGGGCCTACCTGTGTTCATATACAATGACAGCTCAACCAAAATTTTAGAGGTCCTGCTTACATGGCAAGCTCTCTAATGGGAGCTTACGGTACAATTGTGTCCAAGACAGACAGGGGCTTGCCTTCCTGGGGTCTCACATTTAACAGGGCAAACAAAGGAACAAGTTACAAAGCTAAGACCCAGCAACGCTAAATAGGGTTCTTTCTGCATTGCACTACATTGTATCCATCCACCCATGCATCCATCCATTCACCATCCTTCCATCCATCCATGTATCCATGCATCCATGCATCCATGCATCCATGCATCCATCCATCTATCCATCTATCTATCCATCTGTTCTTCCAATCATTCGTTAACACCTATCAAGCACCTCTCCTCTCTCTGACCCTGTTCTGTGGATTGGGAAAACACTTGGCAATCAAGACCAGCACGGTTTGCATGGCACTTAAATGTGAGTTGCGAATTCTTTGTGCATCAGTTTTTGATGCCATTGTAATAGATTTATAAAATTGAGCCAATTATAGTCAAAACTAGGTGTAGTTTGGGAAAATACTTTCCTGATGAAGATTTTTTTCTTTTTCTTATTTTGGTCATTATTTTTTTCTAAAGGTGGTGGGTTGAGTGAAATTGCAGTGACTTGAGGTGTTATTTGTGGGCTGGTTTGCTGAGGTTCTATGGTAATGCCAGTGGTCTTTCAAGTCTGATGTGCTTTCATTTGATTTTGTTTTTTATGCAAAAGAAATTAGTAAAATGCATTATGATAAGTGGCCTAGAAACTGTAATAAAGGATGTTCTTCTCAATTAAAAGTAGCCTGTAAGTGCTATATATACACCAGCCCAGGAGCACTCATCTATTTAGAGTGGGAAAGCCAAGTGAAAAGGGGGTAGCAGAAAAATAGATAAATATGCGTACTTTCAAAAAAGTAATTATATTTTTACACCTCTTCAGGCTGTCCCATTTTCTCTTTCTGTCTTCTGTGGCAGCGCTGAATTTAAAGCAAATGGAAAAACAACAGACCGAATGTTACAATCAGATTCTATCAATCAGATGAACAAGACAAACTTGTTGGGAAGGTTTAAATTATCTCTCTGTGCACACTCAGCCTAGTTCTAACACGGAGTGTGAATCTTTGGCAGCCAAATCATTATGGCATGTGATGGTTGGTGACCTTATTTTGACGTTTGTTCTTCTTTCCAAGATTTATAATGCTGGAACTTTTGGACACAGCAATGCTCAATTTAAGGCCATCCCTCAAATGGAAACTTAAAAACAAAACAATACAAAACAAAACAACCCCCACCTCCCACAATTGTTGAGAAATATTTAGCCATTGCAATGGCATTCCAGAAAAATCAACCAGCCTCAGGATTCTGCTTTTCCATCTACAAGTGTTTACTTTGCTTCGACAGAGGCAATTTTCTAAGACTACTGTGGCCTGCAGTCTCTTCCTTTTTTTTTTTCTTTTATAAGGATACAATATTGGGATGGCTTCCAACCACATGTTTTGCTTGGGTAGAGCAGAATCTGACATTTTCTAAGCTTGCTTGCTATTAATTCCTGTAGTTTTTGATCAAAGAAGGGACCTAAGTAATCATTTGTTTCAGCGGTGACATAGATGCAGAAGTGGAAGTTTTGCATGTTTCTCCTTAGGCTGTTTATCTCCCAACAAAGTAACAATCTAACCATCCCTGGGTTGTGTAAATGTAGGCCACAGAGCCAAATAATGTAAAAAATATATATATAAATAAACACATCGAAATGTCCTGTCCAGAGAGCCGCCCCTGCCTCCACCAAGATGGAGACTTTGTACTGGGTCCCGATCTTAGCGCTTGAATGCCCCCAGCTGAAGTTGAAGGTGGTGGTGTCTTATGTCCTCATCACGGGAGGAATGCTTTATGACGTTATTGTTAAACTTCAAAGTATTGGCTCTATGACCGATGAACATGGACATCAGAGGCCAGTAGCTTTCTTGGCCCACAGAGTAAATGGACAATATATTATGGAAGGACTCACATCTAACTTCCTATTTACAGCAGGAGGTTTAGGATTCATAATCCTGGACCGATCAAATGCACCAGACATTCCAAACCTCAGTAAGATTTCTCCTTCTATTCATTGGATTCGTCTGTGTCCTGTTGAGTGTTTTCATGGCTAGGGTATTCATGAGAATGAAACTGCCAGGCTATCTGATGGATTCAAATGCCTTTTGAGAAGAGATCAGTGGATATTGGATTTGCTCCTGTTAATGAAGTTTTAAAGGCTGTACCAATCCTGTGATGTGAACTATGGAAAAGAATGAAAAGCGGCAGAAAAGAAGCATCTAGTGAAAACATAGGAAGCATGTTAAAGCTTGAACTAGAATGTCTTCTTGGTCTCAAAGAGACAAACTTATCACAGTATTTTCTCCCTCTGGCCTTTACTGACCTACCACTGATGTTAAGTGGCATTTTCTTCTTAGTTTTTCATTTCTTAGAGAAAATAGACTCCATTTCCACAACTATAATATTGAATAAAGTGATTACTTTTTACAGCTCCCTTAATGTGTTTTGGAAATGACATTTCTGACTTTCAAAAATTAATATAAAATCACAAAGCAAGATCCCATGGGCTGAGAGAACTCTGGAGAGATGATCAGCTTTACTTATGGTGCTTTGCCTTTAAACAGTACATTATTTCAGATATGTATGCCAGACTGTTTCATGCACAATAAGATGTATGAAAGAAGCAGAAATAAATAATGTTTCTAATTAAAAAAAAAAAAAAAAAGGCCTGTCCCTTTCAGTGTCTTGAAACTGACCCAAGCCCCTGGCTTCAAATAGACTTTAAAAGGTGGTTGGAAAGAGTCCAATATATCATTGCTTAAAACTTCCCACGTAAAGGCAAAACCAAGGTCTTCACTTTTAAAAATATTGACCTGAATCCATAAAGGGCAAAAGATCCACTTTGAGATCATTTTTCACCTTGGTTGGCTATGGAGCGTCTGTGTGTACATTCTCGCTAACAAGATGATTTGCCTTGTGTTACAAATTGCTTGGTCCAGCAGGGCCTGTAGAGAACAGTGCACACACACATGCTCATTGGTTGGCATATCTGGAAGAACTTTGTGACGCTGGGCTTTTAAATTCAGAGAAACGCGTTGTTGCATTCACAGGCAGCAATTTTGGGACTGGGAGAGAAGTGAGTGGGTCTTCTGGATCCCTCCACCTGAAGTGTGAGAAGCCTGCTTGCTGGCACTGGAAAGTCATCATCTACACTGATGATTCACTCTTCCTTTGAGACACTGGATATCCCAGTTTGACAGTTCGTCCTCACTCAGTGATCACAATGATCACAACATGTACCAGAGAGGGTCGCCCCTTCCCTCTCTCTGCCACCCTCACACATGACCTTGTCATACAGCCTGGAAAAAGGAGTGCCCTCTACAAACACCTCTTCTGTTTTATGATCCATACACTGTGAGAACCAGCTTTTAAGAAATCTGATAATAAAAATACAACCATGCCCTGCTCCAGTGGGACCCAGCTACTTTGTCCATCGACAGCATAGGATTTGGTGACTCCACCCAGCAGTCAGTGCTTCTATCAGAAAAGCAACTTTGGAGATTTCTCTCAATGACATGAAAAGTAGCCTTGCGGAGGATCAAAAAAGGGAAGGACAGGGACATAGATTTAGTAAATCCTGAGTTGCAGGGATTTCAACCGTCAAAGGCCAAGTCAACTTTTTTGCATAGTAACTGTAGGCCTGGAGCTGTAAGGATGGAGACTTTCTCAGGACATAGGCCTCCTGGCCCTAGCTAACTGGGGCAGCTGTCTGCTGGTCTTTTCCTCTTTAACCCATGGGAAGTGAGGCAGTCTGCCTTTGCTGACTGGTCTCCCAGCTGCCCAGGCAGAAGCGTCACGGGAGAGCAAAAGCAAGTGAAAAGAGTGTCACTCAGCCACAGTAGCTGCTGGAACACAGGCTTGCAGCCTTGCCTGCATTCCCCCTCCCCCCCCCCCCCCATCCCCCAGCAGCCGCAGGCCAGTGCTTTCCTTCCTCTTGCCTCTGATTTGCAAATTCACAAGTCAGGAACATTCCTGGGGGTGGGGGCGGGATGGTTATGAACTCCCTAGCCCAAGGAGAGAGAGCAGGAGCAAAGTTTCCTGGTCATTTATAGCAGTTCCTTGACGTCGAGGAAAGGGAAGGAAAGGATTTTGACAAATACCTTGAACTAAAAATGGGGAAATTAAAAAAAGGGGGGGCTTATAAAGGTTAGGATACTTCTTTGCTTCCTTGTTTCACATGAGCAGCCACCGAGAAGTCAGCTGGCTTCCAGTGTCTTCTATAATTGAGGACTGGAGTGACATGGATAAATGAACGTCACAGATAATCCGCAAAGCTCATTCTTATCCATTAGCTTCAGCCTCTTCCCTCTCTGGGTCTTCTATCCCAGCTCCTGATAAGAAGAAAAGCAAGTAAGGCTTGTCCTCTGATGAGGGTGTGAAGGCACAGGAAGGAAGCCAAGGTTCAGAAGGACTCTCAGGGGACTGGACAAAAGGCCTGTGGGTGTGCTGGGTTTCTTCACACGGAGGGGAACGACTCCCAGCTGGCGAACTGGGCGGGACAATCTAATCCAGTCCAGTTCCTTTACAGAAGGGCTAGCTGAGGCTCCATTGTAGAGGAGGTGGAACTTTCCTTCTAGCCTCTTAGGGTCAGGCTGGGTCCGAGAATTAAGTTGACATTAAGGTTAATGAGAGAAGAGCATATAGATTTTATTATTACATGCTCATGGGAGCCTTCATGGGAAAATGAAGACCCAAAAAGTGGTTGGGCCCAAGTGCTTATGTGCCACATTGGACAAAGAGTATTAATTGTGAGAGAGTGCCAAAAATACATGGGGATGCTAAAGGAAGCTAAGAGTTACTTGAACAAGGTTTGTTTGCACTGATTCTCTTGGTGCCTTCTCCCTATCTCTGGTGAGAAGAATGTTTCTTTCCTCCTGATATAGAGAAGGCAGCTCTCACATCAGACTTTCATCTCTTGCTTTTAGGGAGAAAAAGGGAGATCAGAGGGCCCTTTTTGCATCTGCTGTTTTCAAGTGCTTTATTTATTTATTTATTTATTTATTTAAAATAAGCTCTACCCAGAAGGTGAGGCTTGAATACATGACTTGGAGATCAAGAGTCACATGCTCAGGGCACCTGGCTGGCTCAGTCAGTAGATCATGTGACTCTAGGTAACACACCAAGTTAGGTCATGAGTTACAATTTGAAATCTTGCCATTTGTGACAATATGGATGGAACTTGAGAGCATTATGCTAATTGAAATGTGAGACAGAGAAACACAAACACCATATGATCTCTCTTACATGTACAATCTAAGGAAAAAAAACCAATGAACTCATAGATAACAGAGAACAGATTGGTGGGGCATGGGGGTTGACAAAATGGTGAAGGTGGTCAAATGATATATACTTCTAGTTATAAAATAAATATCATGGGGATGTACAGTATGGTGACTGTAACTAAGAATATTGTATATCTTATTTGAAAAGTTGCTAAGAAAGTAGATCTTAAAAGTTCTCATAAGAAAAAAATTTCTAACTACAAATGGTGAAAGATGTTAACAAGACTTAGTACCGTGGTGATCCTTTTGGAGTATACACAGACTTAGCCAGCCAGGTGCCCCCCTCCTTTTTTTTGCAATATATACAAATATCAAATCATTATGTTGTACACTTGAAATGAATATTGTGTTGTATGTCAATTATACCTCAATTAAAAAAAGGGAGGAGAATTCAAACTGAAATCTTGAACTCCAGTCCAGTGCTATTTCTACTACACCACCAAGCCAAAGCTTTTTACAGTACTTTCTTTCATTAAATTGTTTTTCATGGATTAAGTTCACTTTTGTTGTTTCATTATATTTTGAAAATAAATGAAACACATGCATGTTTTTTTGTTTTGTTTTGTTTTGTTTTTTTACCAAGAACATTCTTTTCAGCCTCAGTCTGTGTTCTCTCACTCAGACTCAATTATTTCCCCCTCACTTTTCACCTCCCAGATTCCAAAAAGGATGGGCACAACTTGAGAGGTGTTTCAAATCCCAAATCAGGCACGTTCCTATCTCTGTTGCTGTTGGTGACCATTAGGGCTTGGTGGAACCTTAGCCAGAGTCTGGTTTCATCCTCTCTCTTTGTAGAGGAGAAAACCGGATCCAGAAAGACTGGTTTTCTCAAGGCCACACAGCTGGCTAGTAGCACACTTGAGTTGACTCTGCCATTTATCAGGCTAGCTCCATGTAGCTGCCATGACATACATGGCTCTCTTCCCCTTGTCTCCCCTCACCGGGATGCATGGGTGGATGCTTCTGAAATAGGCCTTGGAGGACACGGGAGATCAAGGGCAGGACCAACCTCTCTAAGGCCACCTTGGATAGTCTAGGGAAACACCACCCTCTTAGATGCTACTAAGATCTGCAGGGAATGTTAATATGGAAGACTCTAGAGTGATCTAACCTTCATCTAGCCACTCCGTCAACAAAATTATCCCAATCCTCATTCATTGGCACTATTGCAGATATATATGTGGCACTCAGGTTCAGAGGAGTGAGGTTCTGGATTTCTTTTGACCACCTGGGGAATGTCCTCCTTTTGTGAGAAGATTTCAAACAGTTTTTCCAAATGTAGCCTTTTCTATTAATGGACAAGCAATAAGTTTAGTACATTTAAGGGGTCAAAGATTCACAGAAATACTTCTAATTGAGGTCATTTTAGGTCTTGGGATACAATCACACTCTATCAATACTCCATACAAGGTCTCAGCAATGTGTGACTGCAATATGAAGCAGATAGAAAACACACAGTCATATTCAAAGGGTCCAATGGCTGGAATCCCACTCAACTGCAGGCAGGCTCAGAAGTCTGTATCTGATGGCAGGGGCACAGGTGCTTCAAGGCCAAAGGGCAGCATGAGGGAAAAGTTGGGGGGCAGGACTGGAGGGAGAGATGAGCCCATCGCCCATGCCCCTGTTCATCACTACTGGGGCCTGGTGGGGTCAGGGCAGGAAGATGTCCTTCATGTTCTTTTGGGTGACAGGTAGGAATAAAGGTTCCCATTTGTCAGCTGGAAGCAATACAAATGACAGTGTTGGTGAGTGAGAAGTGGGAAACAACACTACTGAGGGTTAAGCATTCCAAAAAAAAAAAAAAAAAAAGTTAATTTTCCCTCCGGCATAAGGCTGATGGGATACAGGAGGCCCGGTCTTAGGGGTGTTGTTAGTCCAGTGCTCGAATCAAATGGGAATCACGTGGTTATCATGGAGCTTCAGGTACCCCTGAGAGAACATCCTCTGAACAACATTTAAGTACCTGGTCAAGAACACCAATGAATTAATAATCATTTATTGTAAATCACTCACAGTGTACACATTATTAATGGCAAATAAACACCTGCTGGATGAAGAACTTCATTGTGACAATTTCCGGTTGGCATCACTTCTTTTTCAAACATTTTAAATTAAAATTCCAAATTCCCACCTTTCCCGAAAAGATCTATCTTCGAAGTGCTCCAACATCTTTCTTTTGCTCTAACAACTAAAACAAAGGGCACGCGGTCCCATTAATTCAACATGCTCTTTACAAGGCAACTTAACACACAACATTTTTTTTACTTCAGAAGCTACATAATGATCACTTTATATTTTGCTGCAAAATCAATGAAGGCTGCATGCAGGGGAAACATTAGTACACACTGAGTTCTAGATAACTGTCGGTTATTAAGATCTGATGGCCTAGTGTGGAAAATTAATATGCTTATTTAGCAGTAGTAGCTAAAGTACATGCATCAGTGGCTGGGATCAATTAGAATATAAATTAGATGTTTAAACATTTAAATGAGAGCTTAATTTGAGCTTAATTTTATGTCTGGCACATCTGCGTTATACACCTTTAAAATGACAATAGCAAAGAGAACAAAATCAAACACCTAAACAGGCACTGATTTATAGGGTCGGCTGGCCATAATCGGGACACAAAACTAGCCGGGCAGTGAACAGATCTCTTTGGAAGCAAAGACAGTGGAACATTAACAAGCTGTAAACAGGGCAAGAAAATAAGAGGGCCATTTCCTGTCATTTTTGAAAGTTTTCAATTCTCTTATTTAAATTTTTTTTAACGTTTATTTTATTTATTTTTGAGACAGAGAGAGACAGAGCATGAACGGGGGAGGGGCAGAGAGAGAGGGAGACACAGAATTGGAAGCAGGCTCCAGGCTGTGAGCCATCAGCCCAGAGCCCGACGCGGGGCTCGAACTCACGGACCGTGAGATCGTGACCTGAGCCGAAGTCGGACGCTTAACCGACTGAGCCACCCAGGCGCCCCTCAATTCTCTTATTTAAAAAACAACAAACACACAGGCACAGTAATTACAAAACAGAAACATTCTTTAGTTACTTAGACCCTCTCTTTTGTCTTCTACCTTCAGATAATGTGTTTCAAAACAGTGCTGGGTTAACTGGTAGAAAAGAAAGCAAATGCTCTCCTGAATCACACTGAAAGAATATTAAATTCCTTCATCCTGTCAGGGTTAACATCACGTTCAAGCACATGACCATGTGTGTTTGACATATTGTAGCTACAACGATTAAATCACATGTTCACACTCTAATGTTAAAATCATAGTTACATTGATGCTAAAAACTTTTTTTCATTGATAGTTATATCTTGACATTATTTTGAGACAAAGGAAAAGTTCCCAAACCACATAGATTCCTTTTCCTCCCCAGCTTCTACCCCCTCCCACATCCAATGAACAAGAGAACTATAGGAACAAAAGCCATGAACTAAGGTATCAATGGCAAACATGTTGGATGCCAGTTCCAGGTTCAAGTGCTGCCGTCTCCAGTCCTGGCTTTCCGGGCCTTGATCATTGGCTTGGTTGCTCGTTTGCGGTCAGTGGCCAGTCCCAGCCAGCACATGAGGTCAATGAACCAAGTGGTTGGGTTGAAATTTAAGCCAAATTCACTCGCAGAGTAGTCAAAGGGAAAGGTGTGGTGGTAATTGTGGAAGCCTTCACCTAGAAGACAAAGTGGGTATTGAAATAACCCCTCCCCACCTCTCTGCACAGGTTTATTTTCCCCCCTCGTCTGCTGAGAGTCTACCATGTGCAAGGCACTATGTCAGGCTCTCTGGGCAGCAGAAGACTTGGTGTCTGCCCTTAGGAAGAATTTACTTAGTTGGCTAGACTAAATCTGAACAGATTAAAAAAAAAAAAAGAAAAAGGTTATCAGCGCAGAGTCACAAGATTAATTTCCCCGTATGAACAACTACCATGATTTCGGAGCTGTACTTAGTAAGCTCAATGCTAAATGACTGATAACAGATCCTCCTTTTGATGTATGTTCATAAAAGGAAAATAGCCTCTGTGGGCTGGAGTGATTAAAGGAAGGCTCGTTGCGAGAGCTTGGATGACCCAGAGGAGCCCTGTTCAGATAGGTAAGTAAACTGAGGAGCCGGACTTTTACATGTCCCAAATCTGTCCATATATTATTCCACCACCACCCCCCACCTGCCCACCAGCGAATAGCTTTTCCTCTCTTACTCTTTTTTTTTTTTTTTTAATTAAGGTGTTTTCAGGAGGGATCTCAGGGATTCTTTAATTTGACTTTTTTAAACAGCTTTATTGAGATATAATTCACCATATAATTCATCCATTTGAAGTACAATTTAATCACTTTTAGTATTTTCACAGAGTTGGGCATCCATCACCACGATGAATTTTATAACACTTTCATTACCTAAAAGGAAGCTCCACACTCCTGAACTGTCATCCCCCAACCACCCCCCCCATCCCTCCAGCCCTACTTTCCTTCCCTGTCATGGTTAATTTTATGTGTCAGACTGGCTGGCCGAGGCATGCCCGGATTAAACATCTCTGTGTGGTGTGTCTGTGGGGGTGTTTCTGGATGAGATGAGCATTTGAATCAGTGGACTCAGTAAAGCAGATTACCCTCGCCAGTGGGGGTGGGCATCACTCAATCCGTTAAGGGCCTGAACAGAACAAATGGTGGAGGAAGAGGAATTTGCCCGTTTTTTTCTGACTCACTGACTGAACTGGATCTATCTCTTCTTCCCTTGCCCTCAGACTGGGATTTACATCATCTGCTCCCTGGTTCTCGGGCCTCTGGACTCCAATTTAATCATATCACCGGCTTTCCTGAGTCTCCAGCTTGCAGACGGCAGATTGTGGGATTTCTCAGCTCCCCTAATCATGTGAGCCAGCTCCTCATAATAAATCTCTCTCCCCTCCCCTCTTCCCCTCCCCCCTTCCCTCCTTCTTTCCCTATGCATACACACACACACACACACACACACACACACACACACATATACATATGTGTATATATGTATACATACATATATATACACACGAAACAGGAGGCTACCTATTTATGTCCTACAAATATATACCTATTTATATTTATATAGATATTGTACTGTTTCCCTATATATACGGGGATTTATGATGAGGAACATATAATATGTATTACAATATATATAAAAACTGAATAGTGTATGTATAACATATATATACATATACATACATGTACTGATTCTGTTTCTCTGGACAACCCTAATATAATCTCTGTAGATTTGCTTATTCTGATCATTTCATACAAACAAAATCATACGATATGTAGCCTTTTGTGACTAGCTGCTTTCACTTAGCATCATGCTTTCAAGGTTGTAGCAGATATCAGTACTTCATTTCCTTTTATTGCCAGATAGTGTTCCGTTGTATGGATGTGCCATACTGTATTTATCCATCCATCAATTGACAGACTATTGGATTATTTCTGCTTTTTGGCTATTACGAATAATATTGCTATGGACAGTCATATACAAGTTTTTGTGTGGACATATATTTTTATTTCTCTTCGTGTATGAATCTGGGAGTGGAGTTGTTGGATCACATGATAACTATTTTTAACCATTTGAGGAACTGCCAGATTTCTCCTTCACTTCTTAAATAGGCCCTGGTCATCATGTAGTTCTTCTATTGGCCACAGCCGAAGGATCTTGCTCTGTAATGAATATATCAGATGGATGGAACTGTGGTTTGCAGTTTTTTTTTTTAATTTTTTATGTTTATTCACTTTTGAGAGAAAGAGAGAGACAGAGCATGAGCAGGGGAGGGGCAGAGAGAGAGGGAGACAGAATCTGAAGCAGACTCCAGGCTCTGAGCTGTCAGCACAGAGCCCGACGCGGGGTTTGAACTCACAAACCGTGAGATCGTGACCTGAACCCAAGTCGGATGTCCAACCGATTGAGCCACCCAGGCACCCCTGCAGTCTTCTTTTTAATTTAGGTCTTCTTTACCCTGCTCCTTTCACCCTCATAATTTTTAGTGTTTTTCCTGCACTACAGTGTAGTATAGAGGAGTCTCCCCTGCTATTTTCAGAAGCAGACACTGTTCTGAGAACCTGTGCGTACCCGCCATCTATCACACAGTTCAGTGTAACGGGAGCCTTTCCAGGACCTTAATGAAGAAAACTGACTAGGAGCCCCGTGTTGACCTGGGTGGACTTAAAACCAGTACCCAGCTCTTCAAGGCCAGTACCATGGTCACATTCCTTGGGTTTTCTGGTCCACCATCCCCACATCAGATGGTAACAGTCCATCTTGTCCCCTTGCTGTCTGCTCTCAGGGTCAACACTGGATATGGCCCCCCTCACTGCAGTCCAGGAAGAAGTAGAAGCATCAGAAACTCCTTCCAAGACACTTTTCTCTCTGCTTAGCTGGTTGGTCCCATAGTTAAATTTGGGTGCTTATTCCACCTCAGATTGCTGTTGTCAACACGGGGTCTGAGCCTAACAATGTGGTGGGAGAAACTCTTTGCTAGGTGATGCAGAGACCATTGCTACTTAGCCACAGGGCCTTCCCTTCCTGGGGCCGATCTCAATGCTCAAGGCTCAGCTTACCAAGAAGCTTGAGTTACTTCTAGAAAGATACAGCTAATGTCTATTTATTACTTACTATGTTTCAGCCACAGTGCTCAGTGCTTTAATGGGTATTAACACCTATAGTCCTCAGATCTCTGAGCTAGCTGCTATGATTCTCCCCATTTTAAAAATGAGGATGTAAATGTACAGAAGGGACAAGTAACTTCCTAAGACCATAAGGCTAGTCACAAACTAAGCACTTATTTCATGCTAAGCACTGTTGCAAAGACTATGTATTGGCTCATCTAACCCCTTGGTGACCCCAGGAAGCAGGTGAATGCTATGATTATCTTCACTTTACAGGAGAAGACACAAGGTGCGGAGGAGCCAGATAACTCTCTCAGAGAGTAAGTGAAGGAACCAAGACTCAACCAAAGTTGTCAGAATCCAGCGGCCTCGCTCCGAACCATTCTGTGGCACCATGAGATGCCACACTCTTGTTTCTTCCCGTCTCTCTGAAGGCCTTTTTTCTTACAGTCGGTCAAATGATTGGACAGCTGAATGGTCACGGCAGTTTGAGAGAAAAGCCAGCTGCTACTCCTCCATTAGGAAAAATTTCACGGTAAAAATAAATAGCTCCTAATTATTGATCACTTACTATATGACAGACATTTTACTAAGCAGTTTACATATAGTATCTATCTTACAGCATATCTATATTGCATATAGCAGTTTACATATAGTATCTATCTTCATAACATCCCTATGAAGTAAGCATCACTCTTCCCATTTCACAGATAAGAAAACTCTAAATCAGAATGATTAGGTGACTGGCCCAAGAACCAGGATTCCAATACCGAAGCCCAAGTTCATCCCACCTGACTCCATTCCACTGCCTCTCTTTACAGAGTCCAGAAAACCTTTGGAAGGTTAAGAAAATCTGAGCTGCCATGCTCCCCATTGGCTCTCACACCCCTACTCACCAATGGCACCCAGGGTGACGAGTGGGTTCTGCCGAGGGCTGATGTGCTTGTCGTAGGGCCGGTTTCCATACATGTGGGCAGCACTGTTGACCAGCCAGCTGATGTTGAGTGAGATGGTATAGCGGAGGATGGAGGCCAAGAAATAGGAGTTCCACAGACTCTCTTCCCAGGCACACCAGGGTACCAGCGTGGGGATCACAAAGCACATGAGCACCACAGTGATCTTATAGTACCTGGAAGGCAGGACATTACACTACCATCAGGCACCTGTTGATGGTGGCAGAAATGAGATGAACAAGCTACATACAGGAAAAGCCAGGAATCGTGCCCATCAATTCCTTCAACTCTTTCTGGATAAGAAGTACCCTGTTGTGTGTTGCTCTGTACAAGGGTCACAAACCCATATACCTACAAGGCAACACAAGTAACCCAAATTTGAGAATTAGGATGGGTAGAATGCTATGGAAAGTGGTAGGACCTGTAGCATACTTCGGAAGAATTTCAACATAAAACAATCCATGCTGTGCTGGTGAAATCCGGGTATCTCAGAGCTACATTTCTCCTATAGGTCACCAGTTCGACAACTCCTAGCTACTTCTTTGACCAGTCAATCAACTTGGTACTCAGGTTTTCTTTCCTAAATGATTTCAAGGAATATGTATTTCTTGAATAATTTCCAGGCACATTATTTTGTACGAATGCAGCCTGGTAAAAAGGTAAACAATCCAATCCTCTCTCAAAAATGTTCTCTGTTCACTGGTGATTACATTCCAGGTCAGCATAAAAAATAAACAATAGTATAAGAACAAGCATGACCACATAAAAAGTAATCTTTAAGAAGAAACCATCAATAGTTTGATTTCCAGACCTATGTATACAGGAAACATTTACTGAGCACTTACTATTTGCCACACCATGAATACTGATGATACAAAGACAAATTCGACACAGTCCCTATCCCAGGTTTCAGTCAGGTGGAACCACTGTTCCCCACCCTCTAGCCATGTGGAACCAGCTCTATGCAGGCACAGGAAAGGGACTGTGATATGAGTTCATAGCTCTTTCCTCCCTGGCCTCACACTGGCTAATCGAGCTTCCAGAAGGCCAATGTTAAGGTGCATATGTATGAAATGGGAGGTGGCAGTGTGAGGGAATGTCATTCAGGAGGTAGAAGACTTGAACTTGAGTCTAGATCTGATTCTGGATGTTGTACAAGTCTTTTTTTTCCCTTTCACTCTCCTCTTATGCACAGTTAGATGATTCCACAAAGAGCACAGCATGAAGGCTTGTATGTGGATAGTCTATTTTGGGAAGAGTGAGACAGGGAAGGAAGGAATGCCAAGCCAGGGGTGCCCATCCTTTGGACACCTGAACTTGGACCATGATGGGACAGATTATACCTCAGAGTTATTCTCTCAAGGAAAGAAAGAAGGGATATTTTCCCATTGGTTCCAACTCCCTCCTGGTCAAGGGATGTCACATGGGATATTAGCTCCCTCACCTTTCCACGTTTGCTCAGGTCAGAATGGCTGAGTGCATTTCTGGAAGCATCTCAGGTGGAAGTGGCAAAGCAACCAGACAGGAAATAAGCAATAAGCAGTCCAGCTGAGCAAGGTGCTGTTGGTTACACCTGAGCCAGCAAGTGGCTGCAGCAACAGCTGGAATGAAAAGATGGGCAGAGAGTAGGAGGTGGGGCACAAGAGGTGTCCAACACAGGTAGTAATTATAATACCTCTAGGGGTCTTGTGAGGATCTAATAACTAAAGTATACTATGTGCATATTATGTGTCACAGCTATTCTGAGACCTTTCCATGTACTGACTCATTTAATTCTAATAAAAACTCTAGGAGGAAGCGACCATTATTATCACCATTCTACATAGCAATGCAAAGATTATGTAGCTGGGCAAGGTCACAAGACTAAGAAGTGGTAGGACCAAGATTCAGATCCAGGCAGAAACACTTCAGAGACTATCATGCTATTATGCTTTTGCAAATGAAATCATGTGTGTAAGTGTGTTTTGCAGATTGCTAGCTGCATGTGTCAGTTCCCATAAAATTTGCTTCTCTTGGGCAACATGTTAACCCATCAGCACCCATTTTCAAGTCACTGGGATACAAGATGGCTGAATTTTAGTGGAAAGAGGGTACTTAGGAGGTCAGATGAGTGGGCTATGGCAACAGGCAATGAAGGGATTGGTGGTCTTAGATTAGGCTCCCTAGAGTCACATGCAGAAGGATTTTGGAGACTGGTCTTGAGAGATACTTGTAAGGAAGGGAGGAAGGCAGGTTGGACTGAGGCAGCTCATCCACAATGAGTTTCAGCAGATCCAACAGGGAGCTCTAAAGGATGACCCTTTAGAGTTGTCCCAAATTGAAAGGTATACCTGCATCATCCAGCCTTTGGCCTCAGGGTGCAGGGTGTAGGGCAGTTCCATGTGGGCAAGGGCAATTCCCAGAGAGGACAGTAGCTGTGAGGTGGGAGCATCAGCTGAAGAGGGGATCTGGGTAAAGCACGCAGATACTGGGCAAGGCCCTGGGGAACTGGTGGTCAGCATGTGGAGGGACGGGAGGAGGTGTTTTTATGTTGTAAAGCATTGTAGAATGGTAAACTCCCCAACTTTGCCATTTCCTACTGTGGTATCTTGAGTAAATTATTTAATTGCACCGAGCCCCAGGTTTCTCTTCTGTAAAACGTGGTATTAACAAATTTACTGAGTTCCCACTATGTACCAGGTTCTGTCCTGGTACTAGAGATATAAAGTGAACAAATCAGACAAAATCCCTGCCCTTGGTGAGCAGGGGTATTCTGGTAGGAATATTTGATAAATACATGTATTATGTATATACCATATAAAAATTTGTACATATTCTGGCAGGGGAGAGAGCTAATAAACAATATAAATAAATAATATATAAAACATGTTAGTGTAAATACTAAGATAAAAATAAAGCAGAGAAGGAGAATATGAAGCCAAGGGCAAGTGCTGAAATTTAAAATAGGGTGTTGAGGGAAGGACTTAGTGACATTATGGCTTTTGAGTAAAGATATGAAAGAAGTGAGAAGTTAACCATGTGGCTAAATGGGGCAGAAATTTCCAGGCAGAGGAAACCACAAGTACAAAGGCCCTGCAGCAGGGTGTTCCTGGCACATTCAGGGACAAGCAAGAGAGTTGGGGCTGAAGCAGGTGAACGAAGGGGAGAATGTAGAAAATAAGAGAAAAATGGTGGGTTGAGTCACAGAAGGTGTGAGAGGTCATCAAAAGGGTTTCAACCTTTACTCTGAGTGAGATGGAGCCTTGGGCAGGTTTGGACGGAAGGAGCAGGGTGACCTGACTTATAGGTTAGCAGGGTCACCCCGAATGTTGTGTTGAGAATGGACTGTGGGAGGAGGGGCAGAAGCAGGGAGAGTAATTAGGAGGCTGCCACAAAATCCGGGCAGGAGAAGATGTTGGCTTGGACCAGAAAAGGGGTGGTGGGTGTGAAAAATAGTCAAATTCTGGATATATTTTGAAAATAGAGTGACAGGACTTGTTACCAGACTGAATGTTGGAGAGAAAGGAGTCAAGGATGATATTAAGGATGGAGATGTCATTAGCCAATAGGAGGAAGCATGGAGGGGGTGCTGGTTTCGAGCAGCATATGAGAAGCTAGATCTTACACATGTCAGGTGGGAAATGCCCACTACACATTCAAGGGGCGAGGTCAAGTAGACAGCTTGATATTCAGGTCTGGAGATCAGAGGGTGCTCTAGAGAGAGGTATGACAGGAACAGAAATTTGGAATTCATTAGCATATTAATGTATGACACTCACATACAAACATTTTTTTCATCTGAGTTCCACAATAGCCTTGTGAGATATCTATCTATCTATTATTTATTTACTTTTAAATTTTATTTAAATCCAAATTAGTTAACATACAGTATAGTACTGGTTTCAGGAGTAGAACCCAGTGATTTATCACTTACCTATAACACCCAGTGCTCATCCCAACAAGTGCCCTCCTTAATGCCCATCACCCATTTAGCCCATCTCACCACCCAAGGTGGAAGTTCCTCCATCCCTGTAAGGAACTTATTTATTTGTAGGACATTTCTGGAGCTCTAGAGAGGTCATGGGACTTCCTCAAGGTCATACTGGTTGTACAAAGCATAGGCATCTTGCTACTTACTTGGCTTACCAAGAACAGGACAGAGGGGATGGGTAAACTTACCCAGAAGTAAACCAGGCCAGAGTGTGGAATCTGGCCATTGTCCTAAGAGTTACACATATTTGAGTAAAGATACTACATTCCAGCTGGACTGAACTTCTTCCCATTCCTCAGGCACCACCTTTTCTATGTCCCCTGTGTCTATGACACTCTTGGCCTGGCTTACTTAATGTTTCCAAATATCAGTCTAAACATCACTTCCTCTGGGGGGAATTTCCTCCGTCCACCAGAGCAGGCAGGGTGCCCCTGTGTACTGCCCCTGTACACAGGCAGTGTTCCTGTGTAGTAAGTGGTTTGAGGTGAGGCCTCAGCCATGAATGCACATTTGAATCAACCGGGTGAACATTTAAAAATGACTGATGTGGGAACCCACGGCAGACCAGCTCAATCGAATCAGAATTTCTGTTCTGGACATTGATATTTTTAAAGTCTCTCCATTGCAGACAGACATTGATGGTAGCCTCCCTATAATCCACCCCCATCCTTTCTTTCTTGTTGGAATATCCTGATTTTGTTCAGATATTGAGCTGTTCTCCCTGCAGCCATGTCTTTCAGGGAATGTGGACTCTACCCAGGACGCGAGTCCTGATTGGCTTGGAGCAATCAGTGGTGATCTCATTCACTTTCCCAATAATTAATTTGGGAATTAGCCAATAGCGGTCAATAAGATATGAGGGGAAATGGGTATAATTTTTTTAAAGGGAAATAACAAATGTTGGTAAAGATGTAGAGAAATTGGAACCTTTATGCATTGCTGGTAGGAATGCCAAATAACGCAGCTGCTATAGAAAACAGTTTCTCAAAAGGTTAAACATCGAATTATCATATGACCCAGTGATTCAACTCCTAGGTATATGTTCAGAAGAATGCGAGGCAGGGATTTCAACATATATCTGTACACTAATGTTCATAGAAGCGTTATCCAGAGTAGCCAAAAGGTGGAAACAGGCCAAGTTTCCATTAATAGATTAGTAGATAAACAAAATGTTATATATATGTATACACAATGGAATATTATTCCACCATAAAAAGGAACAAAGTTTTCATATATGCTATAACATGCATGGATGGATGGACCTTGGAAACATGTTTGGGGAAATAAACTAGACACAGAGGACAGATATTGTTATAATTCCACTTATATGAGGTACCTAGAATAGGCAAATTCATGAAGACAGAAAATAGAGTAGATGTTCCTAGGAGCTGGAAGGAAGGGGATGGAGAAAGGGAAGTCCCTGTTTCATGGGTATGGAGTTTTTGTAGGGAATGATGAAAAAATTTGGGGTATAGATATCACTGATGGTTATACAACATTGTGAATGTACTTAATGCCACAGAATTGTACACTTATGGTTAAAACAATAAATACTATGTTGTGTATATTTCACCACAATAAAAAAGAGCGAGATGAGAGAGTGTTTTCTTAACCACAGAAAGAACACATGGGCAGAGATGGACTCTCTTTTTTCACAGTGACACCAGGACCTACTACAGCCATCTGTGACCGTGAACAAAGACCAGGAAGAAGACTGAAAAACAAAGCAAACCCCTTAGGCTGACAGAGCAGAAAGATGGAAAGGTTCCTTGAATGAGCCACGGAACCAACGAACCCCAGAGTGGTTTTATCCCCGATGTCTTATTCTGGAACGAGCCAGCTGAGTCGGGACCTTCTGTGGGGTAGCTGAACGCATTCTAGTATCTGTAGTGGACACTCATGCCATCTGGATCTCCTTTCAGTTGAGAGTCGCTGGCCGTGCTGCCTCTGCTAGAAAGAGCCGTCCTGCCCTAGGTCACGCCCTCTCCTAACAACCCTATCCAGTGACTAACCTTACATAAGGGGAGTAGTCCATTGCCCAGGCCTGATCCCACTGCTTCACCTCTCAATGACTCTAAATGTCACCCCAACTTCAGAGCCCATGGTAAGGTAGGCCGAGGCCTTTGTTGGGACCAATCAGGGCCCAGATTCTTCCTTTGCCCAATCCCGTATCCATCACTTCTTCCACAGGTGTTGACCCCAAAGACTCTCTCCATTACACTTCTTGTGATGTAATATCCACCTCAGAGCCAGCTTCTGAGGTAACCTGCCCTACGACATGGATACACTGCTGGGCCAGCAGAGTCCAGCAAAAAGGCACGCTCCAGAGCCTAGCACAGGGGCTTGCACAGAAGCAGGCACTCCTATGTATTTGTGGGACAACTAAGTAAATGATTCTCAGCTTCTCAAGAACATAAAAACACTACGGAGACTCAGTAGGGCACAAAGCAAGAGAGATAAAATGCCCAGTTTTCCAAAAAACAACACAAACCACACAGTAAATGTGTAGCCTGCTTTGGGGTCCTTCATGAGATACTTATCTCTTGGATTGGTGCAACACAGGATTGTGACTATGAAGCCAACAACTTGATTAGAGACATCTGTGCTTATCTGTACCCCAAACCCCAGCTTCCAACAAATTTCCACTGTGAGGTGTCGTGGCTCCAGTTTAACAGAATGATTTCTGAGCATGAGCTTCTAAGTCATGCTCTGAGCTGCCAAATATGGCAAAACACTGGCAATATTTTAGACAACAGCCAATCTAACAGGTTTGGCCTTGGTTTAGAAGGTGGGTAATTTCCTGCCTTCCTGTGAACACTCAGACCCTGAGATAGGAGAAGATTCCTAATATCATCAAGGGAGAACAAGATAATGGGTAAGGACTAGAGAGAAGGGTTGGTGTGAATCCAAGAACGACCTAAGGAAGAGTAGTTCTCTACCACAGATTTGAAACCAGAGGACCGTGGGTTTGAGTACAAAACACAAAAGCCAAAGTACTCAAGCTCACTCTACACACAGCCCTGGAGCACCTTTCTATCACTTTAAAGTGACAGCTTAGGGGTGCCTGGGTGGTTCAGTGGGTTAAGTGTCTGACTCTTGGTTTCAGCTCAGGTCATGATCTCGCGGTTTGTGAGTTCAAGCCCTGAGTCAGGCTCTGCACTGGCAGTGTAGAGTCTGCTTGGGATTCTCTCTCTCCCTCTCTCTCTGTCCCTCCCCTGATCACTCTCTGTCTGTCTCTTAAAGTAAATAAATAAGCTTAAAAAAAATTTTTTTAAGCGACGGCTTATCAGAACAGACCTACACCAGATGTTGGAACCCGTCCCATTCCCACCATCTCACAATTCTTCATCACACGAATTCCACAGCGGGAAGATGGTTTTCTGCATTTAGCTCAAGATAAGAAGTCCATTCACACACACAATCAAACACCATCACACACCATGACGCTCCAGTCCAAGTAAGTTTCAGAGGTAGGACACAAATGAAGATATGGGCCCTCATCTTGCAACTTTATCAATGCTTTGAAAATCCTTATTTCAATAAACTGGATCACAATAAAGAGAACCGAAACATTAAAAATAGACTTGGGGTGCTTGGGTAGCTCAGTTGTTTGAGCGTCCAACTCTTGATTTTGGCTCAGGTCTGGGATTGAGCCCCATCTCAGGCGTGGAGCCTGCTTAAGATTCTCTCTCTCTCTCTGCCCCTTTCCACTGCTTGTGTTCTCTCTCTCTCATTCTCTAAAAAAACTAAAACTAAAACTAAAATTAAAACAAACGAAACTAAAAATAGACTTCAGACAAAAAACTTATTCTGTGGAGAAGAAAGGATTTGGGATTTCTTTCTTTTTTTCTCTCTCACGGTTCCCAAATCTGGGTGTGCTAAGCATCCTAAAACCCTTTTTTCTTTAGATGAAAAAGAAATTGCTGTTCTCTGCCTGCAAGCATTTCCTATTGCTTGACTAACCTAAGCACAGCGGTCCAGAGCCAGTGGCGTGTGAGATCTCCAGAGGGAAAATAATGAGAGCACGAAGGAAGGGGAAATATCTGTCGACTGCTGACTTCTGAGGGGGGCTGGCCTGAGGAAACGTGAAAAGAAGCAAATATCACCACGGGTGGGGGAGGAATTACAGCCCCACAAACATATCCTAATGATGAGCAATGAGCTGTCACTGGCATCCTGATTAAACTTGTTTGGTTTTGTGATTTCACTTAAAGCCTAGCCAGAAATTCATTTTCCCTACAACTTTTGCCTCTTGTAGGGAACCAGGCAAAATCATCTGGCTGCTTACTCAGCATTCATTTAGGGGGCAGATAATATGCCCTGGCAGTTTGTAAATGGAATGGATGGAACACTCTCTCCGCCCTGCTTTGTCCCCCTCTGGCATGGCCCACAGGGAGGGGAAAGATGTGATTCATTTGGATGCAGACCAGACCCAAAGGTGGAAGCCCCCTGATGGGGGAGCTCTTTGGAATGTTTGAGAAAATCTTCCAGGCTCTTTGAATTGTTTAGGTTGAAAATGGGCTCCGCTGTTGTGATTTTACCTCTTGATTTTACCTCTCTGGTGTTGCAGTGGCTTTAGGTGAGACAGCTCATGATGACTGCATTTGAAGTGTGCTCTGCAAGTCTTAATCAGTCTAGATGTGGCTCTGACCCTCAATTAGTCTTGACATTACTTCCCCTGTGCTACTTCATGAAAAGCATTCCCGTAGAAAAAAATCTTCTAATTGGACTATCTAGATGCATAATCGTCATCTTCTGGATGCCTCTTCTGCCCCATGAAGGAAGCAGAGATGGGGAACGACTACTCCATGAAAACGACTCTGTTGGAAACTTGAGACGCAGTGGGCAAAAGACGTGTTTTTATTTTCTCTGTGACCTTCCACTTTATTTGCTTTTGAGGTCTGAATATGGAGGTTAGTTGCATCCATCCACTCGAATTTAATCTTTGTACAAACGGTTTGCATCCATTCGCTGAGCAGCAGCTTAAAAGATAAACACAATCGTTTCAGAATTTCAACACAAAGAGCATTATTTGTACCTCACTAACAATGAAGTGCTTAAAGAAAAGACCCAGGCATGCTGATTGCCGAGACTGAGTAAGGAGGGTTAAAAGGCCTCTTTCCTTTTTCAAAGCTTTGATTCCATCATAGTAAGTAGATGGCAAGTTCTTTGTGGGCAGGAATTGTCTTGATCCAAGTCATATCGCCCTCAGTTTCTTGAACACAAAATGCTCGTTAACACAGCAGGTGCCCAGTAAGCAGCTGAATCGTTGACCTGCGCCAGAAGGAATGAGGCCAAGGATCCATCTGTCTTTGGCGAAAGCAATTACGTCAGTTCCATCCTCCTAATGGTTTGCTACTTAGAGCTTCTCTAGTTGTCTCAATACAAGTTTAAGTTCATTAGACTGATGTTCTGTTCTCTCTCCGGGCTCTTGGTCTCTGTCTTTGTCTTTCTCTGCCCTTCCTCCCACTCACCTGCTTCCCTCCCTTCATGATTAGTTCTCAATTGTTCTCCGTAAGTCATTGGAACACAGACTAATTCCTGACGGTATGTAGAATCGGATGACTAAAATGAACACTTAAAATTGTGTACAGAATAATTTTTTAAACTAAGTTGTTGCTGCCTTGCCACTTTCTCTCACCTTTAAAACTGCGTTCCATTTTCATCCTTGCTGCCTGAGATAAAGTGAGCACTGCAGGAAGAAACATAACCACGTTTCTTAATCTGGGGCCTGTGAAATTGTGTGCAAACGTGTTTGTGTATTTCCATTTGCTGGGGTTCAAAGTCCACAGCTTTCAGCAAATTCTCGAAGGATACTCGGTTTTCAAGACCCCAGACATTTGATGAGGTTGTTGATGAACTTTGATTTTCTTTGTTTACTTTAGAATTTGGCTTAGGACTTAAGAAAACCTAATTCACTTCAAGGAAGGGTCGATTTAAAGAATTTAAAGAATAGTACTTTTAAAAATGAGATTGCCCTGCCTACTTTTTTAGCAGTAAAATGTTAAAAGGGATTACAGTGGCACTAGATACAAGTGTGTGTGTGTGTGTGTGTGTGTGTGTGCCCGTGTGCACTTCCCTAATCATTCTAGCCCACATATGTGGACCTTGTGCAGAAAGGGTGGTGACCTGACAGAGTTCAACTTTCCACCCCCACCCAAGGGAGCAAGTTTAATTCCAAACTCTCATCAATGATAAGCTATTCACGGGCAGCCAGTCTCTGAGCAGAAAAGGAGCCAGTGGAGTCATTTCAGCCACTTTCATCATCAATATCAACTGTTGCTGCTGAACTGATTAGGTGGGCTGACCGTTTTTCTTGTTGAGAATGACTAGACTGATATACGCATGGCTTCTTCATTTCACATTTGAAAGCCAGGACCCTTGAGCACAATGCATGCTTTCTAGCACATTTCCTAAATTCAAGTTGCAACGTCATTTCAAAACTCCCCAGGCCTTCAAAACTCAGCTCAAATTGATTTCTTCTAGAAAGCCTACCCTGATACGTTTCCTTTCAACTAGGGTTACTGCATTATTTAACATCCCATCACTACAACTGTGCTGTAAAGACTCAAGAAGATGATCATTTTAGATAGTTGAGTTGTCTGACGAGCTGACGGTGTACGTGTTCAACTACACCAACTTAAAAAAAAATTGTATGTTTAAATCACTATCTATTTTTCTGCCTTCCTAATCAGTTTATGGAACAAAACTTGACCTTCCTTGATGGTGATGAGTGTCTTATACTGGATTCCCTAGAAGGCAGGGCTTAAAACAAAAGCTTATATGCTACTAATTTATAAAAGGAGCTCAGTCCAAGGAAAACAGAACGTGGGGGAGCTGATAGGAGTGTGTGTGACTGAGCCAGCCACTGCTTGATATCTTAGCCTGGTGGGACCATCCTCCAAAAGACCATATGGATGACTGAGCCTCAGAACATTCTCTCTAAGAGCAGGATGCGGGAAGAATGTGTCTCCCAGCAAGCTGCTCCCATTGCCCCCCACCTCCGCCCCTCACCACACGAACTTTAGGATTATTAACACGAATGTCATGGGCTCTAGCACCAGCAGGGATGCCTTAAGGCAGGAGGCACACACAGTGCAACGTGACATCCTGTAGGGATGAACCTACCCAAAGCTAGTTGGAGTGCATAAACGGCTGTACAGAACATGTAGGCAAGAGCCCCAGGACAGAGCGGGTTGAGACAGTGGTGCCTAACCTGCAGGTGTCTGATGCAATGAGTTTTGGAACATAGGTGTGTGCTCTATGTTCTGTTCGCAGAGTCCATTGAAGTGTGAAGAGTCATTATAAGAACTGGTTTCTACATTGGGGCGCCTGGATGGCTCAGTCGGTTAAGTGACTGACTTCAGCTCAGGTCATGATCTCATGGTTTGTGAGTTCAAGCCCTGCCATTGGGCTCTGTGCTGACAGCTCGGAGCCTGGAGCCTGGTTCAGATTCTGTGTCTCCCTCTTTCTGCCCCTCCCCTGCTTGTGCTCTGTCTGTGTGTCTCTCTCTCTCAAAAATAAATAAACATTAAAAAATTTTTAAAAATAAAACAGCTGGATTCTACATTCAGTTATTAAATCTTTCTGATCCTTCCCTCATTTTCAGGTACACCGATAAGCTGTCACTTGTGTTTGTCAGTGTTCTCTCCTGCAGTAGCTTCTCTGTCACCTTCTAATTTGTTTCTCTCAATCTGCAAAGGGTGTGAAAACCAGACAGCTGGGTTTGTTCAACTTGCGCGAAATGAAGAACACACAGGCTCTGGGTGAGAGCTGAAAAGGGTCACCTGTACCGAAACTCAAAATGCAAAATCATTAGCAATGTGACATTTCTTCAAAGATCTCTTTCTGTGGAGGTAGAGGGTGGACCATTCACTTTGGAGTTTAGAGAATTCCATGAAACAATGTGAACCTGGCACTATCTCCAGTGAAGATTCTCTTTGTTTATTTATAGGTCCTTAGTTTTATTCCCATTAATTCCAAGTACTGGACGGCTTAGTTTCTGATTGGTGAGACACGAGCGTATTTAGTTTCCACTGCACTCTGTGCATTTGAACTTAATGATATCATTATGCTGCCTGTGATTTCCTTGAAGACACTTCTGTATAAACAGTGTGAGGTAGGGATGCACGGTGTGTGTGTGTGTGTGTGTGTGTGTGTGTGTGTGTGTGTATTTTTTGTTTTTATTTCTTTGGTCTTTAAAAATTTTTTTTAATTTTATTTTTTTGTGTACTTTCATAATTTTATTTTTTTAATTTACATCCAAATTAGTTAGCATATAGGGCAACAATGATTTCAGGAGTAGATTCCTTAGTGCCTCTTACCCATTTAGCCCATCCGCCTCCCACAACTCCTCCAGTAACCCTCTGTTTGTTCTCCATATTTAAGAGTCTCTTATGTTTTGTCCCCCTCCCTGTTTTTATATTATTTTTGCTTCCCTTCCCTTATGTTCATCTTTTCTGTGCCTTAAAGTCCTCATATGAGTGAACTCATATGATATTTGTCTTTCTCTGACTAATTTTGCTTAGCGTAATACCCTCTAGTTCCATAGTTGCAAATGGCAAGATTTCATTCTTTTTGATTGCTGAGTAATACTCCATTGTGTGTGTGTGTGTGTGTGTGTGTGTGTGTGTGTGTGTGTGTGTGTATACACACTACATCTTCTTTATCCATTCATCCATCGATGGACATTTGGGCTCTTTCCATACTTTGGCTATTGTTGGTAGTGCTGCTATAAACCTTGGAGTGCATGTGCCCCTTCAAAACAGCACACCTGTATCCCTTGGATAAATACCTAGTAGTGCAATTGCTGGGTCGTAGGACAGTTCTATTTTTAATTTTTTTGAGGAACCTCCATACTGTTTTCCAGAGTGGCTGCACCAGTTTGCATTCCCACCAGCAGTGCAAAAGAGATCCTCTCTCTCCACATTCTTGCCAACATGTGTTGTTGCCTGAGTTGTTAATGTTAGCCATTCTGACAGGTGTAAGGTGGTATCTCATTGTGATTTTGATTTGTATTTCCCCGATGATGAGTGATGTTGAGCATTTTTTCATGTGTCAGTTGGCCATCTGGATGTCTTCTTTGGAGAAGTGTCTATTCATGTCTTTGGCCCATTTCTTGACTGGATTATTTGCTTTTTGGGTGTTGAGTTTGATAAGTTCTTTATAGATTTTGGATACTAACCCTTTATCTGATATGTCATTTGCAAATATCTCCTCCCATTCTGTCGGTTGCCTTTTAGTTTTGCTGATTGTTTCCTTCTCTGTGCAGAAGTTTTTATTTTGTTGAGGTCCCAGTAGTTAATTTTTGTTTTTGTTTCCCTTGCCTCTGGAGATGTGTTGAGTAAGAAGTTGCTGTGGCCAAGATCAAAGAGGTTTTTGCCTGCTTTCTCCTTGAGGATTTTGATGGCTTCCTGTCTTACATTTAGGTCTTTCATGCATTTTGAGTTTATTTTTGTGTATGGTGTAAGAAAGTGGCCCAGGTTCATTCTTCTGCATGTCGCTGTCCAGTTTTCCCAGCACCACTTGCTGAGAAGACTGTCTTTATTCCATTGGATATTCTTTCCTGCTTTGTCAATGATTAGTTGGCCACACATTTGTGGGTCCATTTCTGGGTTCTCTATTCTGTTCCATTGATCTGAGTGTCTGTTCTTGTGCCAGTACCATACTGTCTTGATGATTACAGCATTGTAGTATAGCTTGAAGCCTGGGATTGTGATGCCTCCCGCTTTGGTTTTCTTTTTCAAGATTGCTTTGGCTATTTGGGGTCTTTTCTGGTTCCATACAAGGTTCGGGATTGTTCTAGCTCTGTGAAGAATGCTGGTGTTATTTTGATAGGGATTGTGTTGAATATGTAGATTCCTTTGGGTAGTATCAACATTTTAACAACATTTGTTCTTTCTACCCAGGAGCATGGAATTTTTTTCCATTTTTTTTTTGTGTCTTCTTCAATTTCTTTCATAAACTTTCTATAGTTTTCAGTGTATGTGTGTGCATTTTATTCATCACTCTATGGGCAGTTCATTAACATTTGAAGTACCCTACCTAATCAGGAATCCACATTTGAGGCATGCTTAGTTAGCATTTGACTAACTCTAATGAGTTCATAAGCCAGAGGTCCATTACAGGCTTCAACTATTTTTATCTCCAATCACCTCCAAAGAGTTTGTAAAATAGTGGTTGAAATACATGCGTTGTGTAGAAATACTATACTGCTACCTCTCGACAGCCTATATTCCTCAGAGTGGTGTCACTGAAGGCTTTGCTCCATCCTGTGCCCAACCACTGACAGAATTCTTTTGCTGGAGTCTGACAAGAAGGTGATACTACCTCAACACACCTTCCATGCACAGAGCTTACTGGCATGTCCAAAAGAGCAGCAAGTGGGGCTTCACCGAGCTTCCAATGCATGCATGGCTATCTTTGTCCCTAATTGCTAATTGTGGTAGAAATTGGTCTGAGGCAGGATTCTGCTGTAGGGAAGACCCATTTCCTTCCTCCTCCTCTCACACTGGATTTGGCCAAGGTCAGATCCCAGAAGACACGGCCAAGTCGGTCTCTTGTTGCACCATCTATGTTTCTGTAGTGCTCTTTCAGGGTCAGAGGCAGCACCAGTCTTGGATAGGATCACTGTTGGTGTGATGAGACACTGCACGAATGGGCAGTGTGCTCATGGAACTTCCCTACCCTCACCCTGGGAGGTACGCCCCCGGCTGTGGAGCCATACTGTGAGGGAATGGAAGGCACGAGGGCTGGCTGGGTGAGTCCAGGTGCCACTTACTTCAGCAACTGAGGGTTACGGCATCATACACAAATGATCACCCCAAATGCTGGTTCTCGGCTGTGGGCTGTCCAGCACTCTCCACAAACTGGATAGTAAACACACTCCTCAGTCCAGAAAGGATTTTGGGGGGTGCTAGGTATTTCAGTAATCTCATGAAATAGAAAGATGAATAGGACATAGTCACCATCCTCAAGAGCTTTGGGTCCAATGCGAGAGACATACAAGTGGATCATTTTCATACAACATGATAAGCAGAAAGGTGTGGTGGGCCCATGATTCTGTAGACCTGACGAGAAGGGGTCCTTAGCTCATTCTAGGACAATGGACCTAAAACTCTTTGGTCTCAGGACGCTTTAAAATATTTTAAATATTATTGAGAGCTCCAAAGAGCTTTTGTTTGTGGGGGATATACCTACCAACATTTACTGTATGGGAACTTAAAGCTGAGAAATGTTTTATGATTTGTTAAATATTTGATGTTAATAATATATGTTAATAATATTACATGCACTATATAATATCAAATAGTATATGTAAAACATAAATGTATCTGTTAATATAAAATAAATGCAAAACTGATTGATTCATTAAAATAATAATGAACCTACTCCATGTTAACATAAGGGACATTTTTATGAAAAGTAACTATATTTTCCAAAACACAAAAAAGTTTTAGTGTAAAGAATGGCTTTATTGTACATAATGGCAAATCTCTAATATCTGGCTTCATGGAAGCGACTGGATTGACCCACCTGCTTCTGCCGTGGTTCTGCTGCAATATTTTGTTTTGGCAGAAGTCTATGGAGAAACCGCCTCACACAGATGTGCAGTCAGAAAAGGGAGGACCTCACAGACCTCCTAAAAGGGACTTAGGGGAGCCCTCCCCCCCAGATAGCACCCCCCCTTCCCTGCTGAGAGTCCTTGAACCGCTGACCTCAGCTTCCTGGATGTGAATTTTGAAGAATGAGTAAAGGCTGTCTAGGAGAAAAAGAACATTCTAGATCAGTGCTTCTCAAACAATCATGGTGCATCTGAATCACTTGGGGTCTGGGGTGGGGCTTGCATCCTGCATTTCTAACAAGCTCCCAGGTGACACTGATGGTGCTGTTCCCAGGACTACATGTTAAGTAGCAAGGATCTAGGCCAGAGAAATAACAGAAGCAAAGGCAGTATCACAGAACAGCCTGACTTGTGAGGGGACTGGCATAGTTACAGAGTGAAGTACAAGGCGGGAAGTATCAAGACCTAACGTAAGCACGCCAGGGAGATAACAGACAGTTGTAACTTTTCCCAAGGGGAAGTCTTGAAAAAGTTTTAAGCAGGAGACAACTCTGGCTCACAGGTATGTGTAATTTCTTATTCTCAATAACTCAGAACTGCAATAAATAAAAAACACACGTGCAAAGTAAGCGGGCAATAGGATGAAGCAGAGGAAGAAGAAAGATGATACTCTCTATACTATTACAACATAGCTTAGTAGAAAGAGCACGTGCTTTGGACTCGGACAGACTTTGCTTAAATTCCGTTTACAAAATGATTCCTGAGTCAGCTTCTCAGAGGCTCAGATTCCATCATTTGTAAGGATAAGAGAGATCCGAGTTATATAGGCAGAGAACAGAGTCTGATACATTGTGAGTAATTGCTATGCTGAAATCTATATGATAAAGGATGTTAGAGAGTAATAAAAAATAACAACTGGAAGCTATTATTGTTATTCTAAAATTAGATGTAGGCCTGAAACAAGATCATTGAGCTTATTAGAATTTTGTATTTTCTGGGAACCTAGGTGGCTCAGTCGGTTAAGTGTCCGACTTCGGCTCAGGTCATGATCTCTCAGTTCGTGGGTTCGAGCCCCGCATCAGGCTCTGTGCTGACAGCTCGGAGCCTGAAGCCTGCTTCGGATTCTGTGCCTCCCTCTCTCTTTGCCCCTCCCCGACTCATGCTCTGACTCTGTCTCTCTCTCTCTCTCAAAAATAAACATTAAAAAAAAAGAATTTTGTATTTTCAAGAGCAAAACGATTCTGAGAACCTGAGAGGAATCACCTAAAAGTAAATGTTTTCTCTATCTGCATGCCAGGCAGTGTCAGCTCACGGCTACCTGCAGTGATGGAGGATGCAGGCCAACAGCTACAAGAGAAAGATCTCTGGTCTCCTGGTTATCATCCTTTCTGGCAAGACAACTTGGACCCAAATTTTCAATCCAAACTTTGAATGGCTTATGTTGCAATCTTCCCACTCTTCTTTCTCTTTTCCTGGTAGTACTTGGTACCGATAATAAGGAGCAAAGGCACAGAGAGCACAGAGAAAAAGAATTATGACTGCATATTAAACAGAGCTATCACAGTTTACAAAATCTCTCTGTGCATGGGCACTCTCACGAGAAGGGCTTTCCCAATTTCTATTCCTCTTTTTCTCTGGAAGCACTTGGCTTTCCAGAAACCCCCTCATCACCACCTGGGATTCTGAGACTCTTCATATCTCATTTGTGCCTTGAAGGGTTAGGTTTTTTTTTTTTTTTAATGTTTATTTATTTGTGAGACAGAGAGAGAGACAGACAGAGTGTGAGTGGGGGAGGGGCAGAGAGAGAGGGAGACACAGAATCTGAAGCAGGCTCCAGGCTCTGAGCTGTCAGCACAGAGCCCGACGCAGGGCTTGAACTCATGAACCCTGAGATCATGACCTGAGCCGAAGTCAGACGCTTAACCGACTGAGCCACTGAGGCGCCCCTGAAGGGTTAGTTATTAAGTCACCCATGATGTGTTGCTTTCTCAATCCATTAAAACAAATACTGGTTCTCTGACTATAAATGAAAGTTTTCATTATCTTAAAAATCCAGGTTCTTAGTTGGACAGAATTTGAAAGCCTGTTCATTTATCCTGAAACATATATATATGTAGATATATGGGGTTTGTCTCAATCTCTTGATAGTTAGGACTTCTGAGTAATTGTTTTTCTCTGTTTTAAAATGAAAGACAAGATAAGAGTAGGTTTATAACAGAGAGCCAAATGTCAGAAGAGATAGCACACTTCAGTTGAGTCAATGAGCATGTTTTGACAAATCACATTATCTCAGCACTAAGAGTCTTTGTATCTGTGTGACAGATTTGTTATTGTTTTATATGAAAATAGGTAATGTGAGGAGAAGTAAGTGACTTGGACAGGGAGACAGTTCAAAGCCGATTTCTGACAAGCGTTTCCTCAGCTAGTGGGCTGACAGTAATGTCTTTGGTTTTTCTTTCACCAAGAATTCATCCTTTTAAATTTTTATAATTTTCAGTTTTTTAGACTCAAGAATTGGACTCTTCGAACACCCTTAGCAATGAGATATGCTCCTCAGGAAGGGAGGATTCACCTATGCTCTCA
This sequence comes from Acinonyx jubatus, assembly GCF_027475565.1. Taxonomy (NCBI): domain Eukaryota; kingdom Metazoa; phylum Chordata; class Mammalia; order Carnivora; family Felidae; genus Acinonyx; species Acinonyx jubatus. The sequence continues at coordinate 134,893,899 of NC_069382.1, read as the reverse complement.
TTCATTCATTTTTTCATTTTCTGAATCCGTGGAACCATTTCTTTAAGAAAAAGCAAGGAGGGGGGTGCTTGGGTGGCCCAGTGGGTTAAGCATCCGACTTGGGCTCAGGTCATGATCTTGCAGTTTGTGAGTTCAAGCCCTGCACCAGGCTCTGGGCTGACAGCTCAGAGCCTGGAAGTTGTTTTGGATTCTGGATCTCCCTCTCTCTCTGCCCCTCCCCTGCGCTCTCTTTCAAAAATAAACATTTAAAAATTTGAATTTAAAAAAAAGAAAGAAAAAGCAAGCAGGGAGAAAGGCGGGTTTTTAATTTCTAAGGTTCATTAAGTCAGCAGATAGCTGATAGGATGGGGGTCTCCATTGGAGCCCTCCGCCTTTGGGCAACAACCTCAATGGCATCCTCTCCAGGTGCAGTGCCCGGTGGTGCTTGCAAAAAGTCGGGGACTCCTTGACAGTTTCCGCTGTCCACTGCGATTTTGAGGGAGGGGAGATGAGGTGTCTGGGTATCTACTCCCTGTCCCTCTCACTGGGATAAAAACAGCGATTCCTATTAACAATAACCACAAAAATTACAGAATGTGTAGGAATAAACCCAACAAGAAATGTAGAAGATCTATATTTAGAAAACTACAAACATTTACTGGAAGATGTAAAAGAAGTGGTAACAAAGGGATAGAGTGTTCTGGGAGAATGAGAGCGTCAGGAGAAGGTCATGAACCATGCAGACCTCAAGAACCTCATTCTATCCTTCTCTCCTTTACTGTGAATTCTCTCAGCTACTTTCATATACGGACTTGGAAGCCTCTGGCTATTTTATAAGTGTGTGTCTTTTCTTCCCAATTAAATGATATGATTAATAAAAGCAAGGACTATCCCTTTTCTTCTTTTTATATCTTCCATATCCCTTAGTACAGAAATGCCTCTACTTACAACTTGGCCATTTAAGGAGGTTCACAGTACGGAGAAAGCAGGGTAAGAAAGTGCATCCACTCTACCCACCACCAGTGGATGGTATTAGCAGCCACAAGCAATCATTCTGCCACACATGGTCTGTTAGTCAGGGGGATGCTGGCTGGATTGGCGCTCAGTTCTGAGCTACTTTATGAATATCAATAACATCATCAGTTTGAAAAGCACAAAAGTAGTGACTTTTGTCAAAAGTTGCAAAAAAGAGACACAATTTTGACGGAAACAAAAGTGGAGATAATTTTTCAGGACTGAAAGTGGCGAGCGAATGCTTAATGCTACAGGTGCTCCTGGCAGAGCTGGAAGAACCCTAAAGGCCAAGGACTAAATACCGATCAAAAAGGAAGGAACAGGTATTGGTGGAATGAAAAAGGCAAGTTTTGGGGGTTGTGGTTAAATGTTAGCAGCAACGAGCGATATCCTTTGGCCTAAACTTTGTCAGTCCTGGTGAAGGCCAGGAGTTATGAGTGAACTTAATCCTAGGCTTGGTGGAAAGTGTTGACGAGTCTGCTGTGAGGTAAGGGTGTCTCTGTAGGTTCAAAGTTGCTGGGTTTAGGGCCCATCAAAATCAGCAAAGTCTCGTGCTGGCAAAGGAGGGTGATGCAGCCATAAGAGGTCCACGTTTGGGGAGAAACGTTGGATAGAATGTATGGAAGAGAACAGCACTCCTGGGTGAAAGCTTTGAAGGGTCCACTTATGTATTTATTTATGGAGATGCATCTGGAAACTGGTAACTTAAACGTTTCTTGGTCACTTTGAACTTAGAAAAAAAATGGACACCTGAACAGGGTTTTAGAACTAAGGTCTTCTTGAATGGAGTAACTTCCATATAGTGCCTTATGTGTGGTTAACTGCACAAATATTTATTGCACGTCTCCTCTGTGATGGACACTTTCACATACATTAACTAATTTATTCACTCGATCATTCTGTAAGATATATATCACCACTATCACCATTTTATGGCTGTGGAAAATGAAATCTTGGAGAATTCCAAACGTGGGTTCTTTTGATTCCAAGTTGCTGTTTTACTTCTCCATACATAGCTGCCTCTTTGTGTCAACCAAATTAATGAATGAATAAATAATCCAATGCAATATACATTATAATTTTATCTATGTGTCACACAGTTAAAAAATGGCTTGATTTTTGAATGCACATCTATTATTTTATATAATGTCAAAAATACATACAATATACATAATGCCACCAGTGTTACTTTATATAATATCACCAAGTCCCACTGTTGTGTGTTTCTCTTTTGACCTTCCAAATATCTCCAGGGGCCCAGAAGGGGCATGCAGCATTAAGAGGCACTTTGAAGGGTGGTTTCAGTGAGTATATAATGAAGCCAAACAGGACACCCCCCAAAAGGGTTACTTTTCAATATGTATTTTTGATGCAATTCACAAAACATCTTGCAGTGCAGCCTCCTGGTTAAGGACCCTTCCTTGTCTCTGGAAATCCTTTGTACCGACAAGGAATAGAGAAAATGGTCGAGAATTCTAACCAGGGTTGTTTAGTGTAATTTCTCCAGTGCTCCTGTGTAAAGTGTGGCTGTAACAAAACCTATCTCTCAACCTAATCACACCTTGACATGTTCAATAAGATATAACATGGTGAAATGAAGAGTGAGGAATTAGAATAAATTGTGTCAAAGAAAAATCTCCCTAATAGCTCTGACATGACAACCTGCACATGAACAATCTAAATATTCATTTTGGGTAATAGAACAGCTATCAACAAATTCATTACTGAAGACAATATTTTCACTTCAACTGTCAACTGACAAGGGGTCCCCATAATATACTGCCATTAGCAGTTTGCATCAGTAACAAAGAAAATGCACTTGAATTTCACAAATATGTATGAATCATACTCTTTCAATTTTAAAAAGGGACTCAGCCTCATTAAAAGTTTTCACAAAATAGCTGTCACAGGGACGTTAACCTCGTAAATCATTTCATGGCAAGAACTACAAGTTGGACAGTAAGTAATGGATTTGTTTCCAGGTAAACAATTTATTTCTTACTTTATTTTTTTTTTAATTTTTTTTTCAACGTTTATTTATTTTTGGGACAGAGAGAGACAGAGCATGAACGGGGGAGGGGCACAGAGAGAGGGAGACACAGAATCGGAAACAGGCTCCAGGCTCTGAGCCATCAGCCCAGAGCCCGACGCGGGGCTCGAACTCACGGACCGCGAGATCGTGACCTGGCTGAAGTCGGACGCTTAATCGACTGCGCCACCCAGGCGCCCCTCTTACTTTAAATATATGCATTTGTGCCTTCAGATTCCTCTTGTTTAAACAACTTCTCCTATATTACTCTCTTTCTAGCTTAGTCGTTGCCGGATTCTTTAGAAAGAGAGTCTTCCATGAAGCAAAACAGCACTAAAATGACTGTTATTACTTATCAAGTAATATATCCCAGCTCAGAGTACCAGGGATAGTAGGAACAAGAAATATGTAAATGTTCCATGTGTTAATTTGCCTTGTAGACACCAGACTCATTTGTGGCTGTTCTACCTTACTGTTCCAGGAAGGGCAGAAGGATTCTGGGTAGGAAAGTGGGCTTTGGCATCTCACTTTGTTAGATTTTCTTCTTCAACAAAAATGGAGGAAGGAAATGAAAAGATAGTACCTTTGTCCTTGACCAACAGTGGATTTGGAGTTGTGAGGAAAATAACTGCATATCCCCTCTAAAAGGCAAATGGCAAAAAACACATGACCACATATTTAGTCTCACTAATAATCAAAGATCTGCAAATCCATTATGACTATGAGTATCACAAGCTGAGAAATTTACATATTATTTGACTCAGCTCTTCTGATTTTAGCCAAAGGAAAATATCATAGCTATGATAAAAAATTTATGTATAAAGTTATTCATCTCACCATTGTTTTAATGATAAAAAAGGTGAAAATCCTTCAATGTTCATCAGAATTAATGACCTGTCTTCACAATGAAATATTAAGTAGGCACTAAAACTGGAAAGATTTCACAGGATTCCATTAGGCAAAAACTGTAGGTCCTATAAAACAGGACACAGAGTTCTTCTTCCACTTAGGATGTAGAAAGTCATAAGAGAACATTGTTTCCATCAGAACAATAAGAAAAGGTGGGCAATATACAAAATAATAACTTTTCTAGAGCCCATCAGAGAATTGAGGTCACAAGGCAACTAAGTGAATTGAATTCCAAAGAGTGGTAAGCCCATCCATGAACTTCTTCACTTGGCAGAGCATAAGGAAGGATGGGGCCACCATATTAATAGATGAGAAGAAATTAGCTAAGAATTTAGCTAAAATCCTTAAAGGCCAAGGGTGGGCTAATTTGTCACTTTGGAATAGCTTAGAGCTTCAGACACAAGGGAGTTTGCACTCACCTTCCAGGTCTTTTCTCTAGACCTGCATTAAGTGTTCACAAAAAAGTCAGAGGCAAAGTAGGAGATTGGAGAGAGCTCCTCTCCACTGTATAGACATGCAGGATGTGACCAGCTGCCACCAAATGATAAGCACAAAGCCTTGACCTCTTCCCCAGAGACTTCTCTTACAAAGCCAAAGTCTTAAGCTGCTGGGGGAGGGCAGAAAACCTTTTGCCTCTAAGACTAGGCAAAAGTCCAATACTTCTGGAAGAACAAGAGAAACAAAACCTGCTTGTTTTGAGGGAGGAGTAGGAAACTTCCCCCCACTCCCAGACATAGGCAGAGTCATTGCTGTTGAAGCAGAGGTGGAAGCAAAAACCTGGCTTATGCCCAGGATCTTGCACTGCTTCAAAGCAGAGATCTCCTATTGTTGGGGAAGATGAAAAAATGCTCAAGAAGTATTAACCCCAAGGTTCAGGCACAGAGCTTGCCTAAGTCTGATATGGGACTAAGACAGCAAAGAAATCCCAACCCCCTACATTAAGACATGCATAGACAAGCAAGCAATAGAAGTCTCCCCTAGTTCAGATAAGGGCAAGACCACAGAGAGAGATGTCCTCTGTGGCACAGGTATGCAAGGACAGCTGAAAGTTGAAAGCAAAAGCATTAATACTTAGAAATACTCTCTGGTACTCCAGGGTCTACTCTAAGCATTTGATAATAGCAGCTCTCCACCAAAGTCTTTGGTACACTAAACCCAAATCTAACTTAACTCCTAACTCATTGACTCAACCTCCACCTTTTCCCATCCCCTTCACCCATATTAATGGCCTGAAAGAAGAATAGGTGTGGCCATTAAAAAAAATTTTTTTTAATGTTCATTTATTTTTGAGAGAGAGAGAGAGCATGAGTGGGGAAGGGGCAGAGAGAGAGAGAGGGAGACACAGAATCTGAAGCAGGCTCCAGGCTCTGAGCTGTCAGCACAGAGCCCAACATGAGGCTTGAACTCACGAACCATGAGATCATGACCTGAGCTGAAGTCAGACGCTTAACCGACTGAGCCACCCAGGTGCCCCTAGGTGTGGCCATTCTTAAACATAAATTATATTTACCTTAGTATTTCTATTCTTGTAGACATGTCCAGCATATAATTAAAAATTATAAATCACATAAAAATGCAAGGAAAAAAAAACACTGTCTAGAGATAAAGCAATTAATAGAACCAGACTCAAAGATGATTCAGCTGTTGCAACTATCAGGGACTTTCACTATAATTAACACATTTAAGAGATCTAGTGAAAAAATGGACAACATGCATGAACAGATGGGAGATATCATCAGAGAGATAGAAGATATAGAAGTGCAAATGCTATACTTAAAAAACAGTATCAGAGATAAAGAATTCTTTTGATGGGTTCATTGGCAGACAAGATATAGCTAAGGAAAGAATTAGTGAACTTGGAGATAGGTCAATAGAAATTATGCAAATGGAAATATAAGATAAAAAGGAGTGAATTAAATAAAACAGTGTCTCTAAGAGCTGCGGAACGACATCAAATGGTATAACATAGGTGTCATTAGAGTTCCTGTGGAAGGAGAGAGAAAACAAGGCCAAAAATAGTCTGGAGAGCTAACAACCAAGAATTTTCCAAAATTTATGAAAGAAAACAAGTCACAGATCCAAGAAGCCCAAAGAAGCTTGAGCAAGATAACTGCTTCCTCACAAAATAAACAAACAAAAACAAAAAACTCTAGACACATCAGAGTCAATTTCTGAAAAGCAATGACAAAGAAAAATTCTTGAAGACAGTGAGAAAAAAGAAACATCACATGCAGAGGAATAATAAGAAGAATCACAGCAGACTTCTCAGAGACCATGCAAAGCATAAGACAAGGGATTGACATCTTTTAAAATCTGTAAGAAAAAACTTGCCAATGTAGAATTTTATGTCCAGTAAAAATATCTTTCAAAAATGAAGATAAAATAAAGACCTCAGATAAGCAAAGCTGAGAATGTATTGCCAATAGACCTGTGCCACAAGAACTGTTAAAGGTAGTTCTTCAGACAGAAAGATGATATCAAATGGAAATTAGGACACACACACAGAAAACCATGAGGCTAGAGGTGAAATAAAGAAGGCAAATATTAAATATATTTTTCTTATTTAATTACCTTGAAATAATATATAGGGTATAAAGTCTTGTAAAAAGAAAGCAGAGCATAGTTCATTAAAAAGAACTTTAGAAGGATATACAGCAAAATTTTAACTGATGTTTTCTAAGTGGAAGGATTACAAATGATTTTATCCTTTATGAAGCTTACTTGCATTTTCTAAATTTTCTACAATTAACTTTTATGATATTTTGTACTAAAAAGAGAATTTTATTCTTATGTTCTGTCTTAATTATTTTTTAAAGGTGGTATTTGGATCCCAAGCTCTGAGGTTAGAAAAATTTTATAAGGTAATTGTTGGAGAAAATAATAACTAGAAGATAAGTTTTCTGTTATGAAAATCTTTTTCCACTTTTTTACCTTTCTCATAAAAAAGAGACAATGAAAAGGCAAAAACGGTCTTTTTCTCTGATGGCATAATCCATTGGTAATACATCTAACTTTTAAGAGAATAAATAAGTATTAAATAAAAGCCTCTTATAAGAGTATTGGTTCTCTCCCTACTGGATAAAGCCTTGGAGCTGGAACCACATACATGACTGAAGGACTTTTTATTCCAAGAAAATATTAAAAGATTATTCTCTACATGGTCTCAAAAGAGAGCCAAGAATTGATGATATCTAAGTATTACTGAGAATTTATACTTCCACAAAAATGTCTTTCATAAAATTTAATCTTGCCTTAACTACTACATAATTACTTAATTTTTACATTAAAACTTAGCTAAGATTTCTTTGCAGCTTTGGTAGCAACGAATATTTTACTAGAGAGAATAAATTAGTGCAAACATCTGCTATTCTTTTTTGACATGGTTAATTGAGGCCACAGGGAGCCAGAATATTTAGAATTCAAGTCCAGAATCCAGATACCATCATCTACATGATACAGTTATTGAAAGGATCAGAGATAATGTGTGAAAAGACAGTGCATAATAGGCAGTTAGTAAATGGTAGTTATTATTGACTATGGAAGTATATCAAAGATGCATGAAGTCACCTTCGCTGCCATCAACAATGAAGCTAAGATAACACTTTACAAACAGCAGTTGCAGAATCCACTGACACCTGTTAGTTAATATGTCTAACATGCTAGTCAATGATGTATTCAGATTCCAGACATTTGAGAAACTGTCTCCTCATCTTGCCAGGGGAATTTCACATAGAAATGGAATGGTCAGTGTGGGGAAAGAAAAATGACAATACAGTTGATGTATTTTTATGTGCATGCGCACACACACACACACACACACACACACAGAGAGAGAGAGAGAGAGAGAGAGAAAGAGAGAGAGAGGAAGTTTTCATAAAGTTCTCATAGGAAAAGTACCTCTTACACAGGCAAACAAATAACATTTTGACCTGGAAATTTTTAAAAAGTCAAAATTAGTCATTGAATTATATGCCACACTGGTTTCTCTCTCACCTAAATTTTTAACCACTAAAATAGGGAAATTTTGGTGTTAATGCTACAACTTCAATACTGGACCATCTCAGTCTTGTATCCTAGAGTATAATTTGGTTCTTTGGCTATAGCAATCAGTTGCTTTAGAAAGGCCAAAGGTTTAAGAAGAAGAGTAAAGGATGTTGTACCTCTTCCATTGACTTTTAACAAAAGGAATCTAATTAAATACAGTTTACACTTCTTTAGCTGATTTGATCATCTTCCTTGGAACTTAGAGATTCATAATTTTAACTTCTGGCAACTACAGCTGGATGCAGGGAACACTATTCAAAGAAAAATTATTTCATCCTCAAAACTTTCACAGCCCCAAGACAAAATGCAATGATTTGAGATGAGGACAGAATGGGAGAGAAGATTCCAGGGCTCAAGCTGTTAACCAAAGATAGACTACCCCTCAGAAATGGAAGCCAAGATTCATGAAGAGAGAATATTTACATGCAGAAGTAATGTATGGAAGAATAAATTAGAACAAGATCATGACATGAGGAAAGAATACAAGAGGACAAAAATTCCTCATCTCCCTCCAAAAAGAAGAAAAAGTCTGCCTGAACAATTGGCTAAATGGCTTTTATTCTCTAATAAAACTATGCAAGAGGAAGAACTTCATGGCTTGGAGAACACAGTGTGACTGATGAGGGAAAATGTACCCATGCAGAGAAGGGCACAAAGGCAGGAACAAAGCCCTCCGGCAGGTGAAGAGACAAAGACTGTGAGGACAGAAAGAGGCAAATAGACAAGAGGAAGTGAACCAAAACAGATTCATGGAACAGGGACTGAGTAACAAGAGAAATGGAAAGGGGAGCAGCAAAAGTATCTTTCTGTGGAGAGAGAGGCCCAGTCAGGCAGGGGGGCAGATGTATGGTGGGGCATCCTCTTGCACATCCCCAAACCCAAATGGGGGAACTCTAGAAAGAGGGAGCAATATTTTCCAGAATCTGGTTCTCCTGTGGACTGTTCCATCCCCAGCACCTAGAACAATTTCTGGTATATAGTGGGTGCTCAAAATATAGTTCTTGAATGAAAAGTGATATATGCAGAAACGAGAAGAAAGCTGAATCCTGAGAAACACCATGTGCCTCATCACTTACATTATTTATTTTTGTTTTTATTTTTAAATTTTATGTAAATCCAAGTTAGTTAACATATAGTATAATAACGGTTTCAGGAGTAGAATTCAGTGATTCATCACTTATATATAACACCCAGTGCTCATCCCAGCAAGTGCCCTCCTTAATGCCCATCACACATTTAGCCCACCCCCGCAACCTTCCCCACCCAACAACCCTCAGTTTGTTCTCTGTATTTAAAAGAGTATCATAAGAGTATGATTTGCCTCCCTCTCTGTTTTTATCTTAATTTTCCTTCCCTTCCCCTATGTTCATCTATTTTGTTTCTTAAATTCCACATATGAGTGAAATCATATATTTATCTTTCTCTGACTTATTTTACTTAGCATAATACATTCTAGTTCCATCCATGTTGCTGCAAACGGCAAGACTGCATTCTTTTTGAATATTTGTAATATTCCCTTGTATATATACACCACGTCTTCTTTATCCATTCATCAGTTGATGGACATTTGAGCTCTTTCCATAATTTGGCTATTGTTGGTAGTGCTGCTGTAAACATTGAGGGTGCATGTGCCCCTTTGAATCAGCATTTTTGTATCCTTTAGATAAATACCTAGTAGCATAATTGCTGGGTTGTAGGGTAGCTCTGTTTTTAATTTTGGGGGGAACCTCCATACCGTTTTCCAGAGTGGCTTCACTGGTTTGTATTCTCACCAGCAGCGCAAAAGTGTTTCCCTTTCTCCACATCCTCACCAAAATCTGTTGTTTCCTGAGTTGTTCATTTTCTCACAGCTTACATTATTAAGGTGTGAGTTGGCACAGAGTGTACCAAAGAGCTGGGATCTGCATATAGCATAAACAAGTGATGTTCACCTTGGAGCCAGTTTGGTTTTACTGCTGCAGGACCATTAAGGACCCAAGTGAGACGGGCAGTGATCAAACTAAGGGTAATTGATGTGCAAAGGAGTAGCAGAGGGTGGTTGTGCTTAAAAGGCACTGCTTCCATGTCCCCGAATCTCACCCACATGACTAGATGTTTGAATATCTCATCATCCAGGTCCTGTCATTTGGGGATCATTTTCTGTAGAGTTTTCCACAAACTGCAACTAACCAACTAAGGCCTTGAATGTACTCAGCCACTCAGCATCACTAATATCTAGAGAAGAGCTGTTCTATTAACTTAGCAACAAGTAAGGTAGGTCCCCAAGGAAAATGGACTCAGAATAGAAAGAGACTCCCTGGGGGCCCCACGAGGAACCCTGATGAAAAAGCAATGGATTTTGTCAACTGAGATGGGATTATGTTGGTTGTAAATTCCCAGATGACTCATCCCAGTCCCTAGGGGATCCCCCACATGGAAGATGAGGGGATGAGATAGAGAAGTGAAAATAAGTCAATTGTAGACTTGCCTGACTGCTCTGCCCTGGCAATTTGATGTCACCGACACAGAAATACATGTGGGGTTTGGACAGAGGATTGACATAAAGACACAAAAAGGAGGATGTCACTGAGAGATGTGATGCTATTGTTGAAGAAAGAAAAAGACTAATGATAACAGACCAGGGGGAAATTGAAGTGAAGGAGGTCTTAAATAGATTCTAGCCATTCAAGTGTCAATCTTATTGGAAAGGCAAAATTTACACATTTTCATACCTTTCCAGGGTTTCAAAACAGAAGTGCTTTACCTTTCTGAATCACTCCAACCATTTTTCTCTTAGCTAATCCCATACGATGGCGATGAGGCAAGGACCTTGTTTTCATGTGTCTGGCTTAGTATCCTTGTTAACTCCTTCAAAAATACACATGACATTGTCTGCATGCTACTTCTAAGGGAATTTCTTATCTAATATGGGAATCAATGGGATAAGCAAAGCATTAGGAAGAACAGCCTCTGGATTTTTATCCTCATTCTGCCATCTCGGAAAAATGATGTGAGATTCCAGTTTCTGCTTAGAAAATGGTGGCAGAAAGGCCACTCACTTGCTTTATAATGAAAACGTTGTCAGACTGAGCCACTTGTGATGGCTAGTTATTTTGCTTAAGTAATTAAGTACCTACGGGAGAGCCTACCTCATACCAATTCGTACTTTCTTCCATGGTAACAAAACCAGGAATTTATGCAAGGGTGTAAGGCATCAACCAAGAAACTACATTTCCTGACATGGTTAATGAGAGGTGCGTGGATAGGCTATATGTGGCTCCTGGGAAAGCTCCTTATAGGTGACTGACTCAGGTGAGCAGTGTTACCCCTCACCCTCACCTTCCTTCTGATTAGGGCTCCAGTGGTCACATTGGACCTTAAAATGAAAGAATGAAAGTCACATGCTAAGGTTGGTGGAGCAGAAAGATCAAAGAATCTGGTTTTCAACTGACACTGTTGCTACCATAACCTGGGCCTTCACAATTCTTTTATATGTGAGGGAAATAAACTTCTATTCTGTTTTGGCCAAACACAATTCCTAACTGACAGACCTACTGCCAGTCTTATGAGTGGCCCCCTTCTAGGCTCACCCTGATATTCGTAGGGCCCAGACCAGGAACAGAGATGGAGGCCCTTAGCCTGTGATCTGCCCCATTCTCTTTCCACCCCTAGTTCTATCCTCTTTCTATGGACAGCCAAACTCATCTCCGGGCTAAGACTGCCTCTTGGCCACTGTTCAGGACTAGGGTGTACACATCTCTACCAGGAGGACAGAGCCCTGGAGAGGCCAGTGTAGGCTCTGGAAGCAGGCTCAGAGCCATTTGGACAGGGAATTCTAGGTTCCTTGGAGCCCAAGGCAACGTATACAAGTGGGAGAAGATTCCAGGTGGTATGTGCCTCTGCCCTGTGATCTCCTCACCCTGTAGGGAAAAGCACAGCTCTTGTAGGCATAGAACCTCAGGCAGGGCTCAGTTACCAAAGTCTGAATGTGATACCACTAGCTTCTCTCCCTCTCACCTCCTAATGCCTGCCATTTTGTCATTCACAACCAGGCAGCAGAGCAAAACTTGAAGCAGTCCAGTTAACTACTTGTTATCATAGCCTTGATAAAATTTTCATTAGAGGAAAACTCTAGAATTATTGCTTGAACTGTGTTGTCCTCCTGTTATGTTTAATGCCACTATCTTCTCTCTTTTGTTATACTGTATAATGGAAAGTTGATCAAGCCTGGCTCTCTGACAAGGCAAGCTTTTATTTGGTAAACTGTCATGAGGATGGCTGAGCACAAGTTTATCAACCAACTGCAATATTAGTGCTGGAGCAGCACTAACATTAGTGAATTAGCTGCAAACCCCGGGGATCAAAACCAGAACAGAGCCTGGTGCCCTCAGAGAACCATAGAGGAGCAGGTGGGGATTCTGACAAGGAGATCAACTCTATAAGGTGTACTATCAAAGTGACCCAGGGCCGAATCTCTGTTATGCAAGGAGTCTCCCAAGCTAAGGGTAGCAAGGACTTAGACTTGATGTGGCAGTCCTGCCAATGAAGGGTCCATCCCTCCTCCAGCTTACACCCCAAGTGCAAGGACTCATTCTTTAAGGAATCTGTTGCCTCCATATAGTCTGACTGGCTTCACAGACTTGAAAATATCCAAACCCTTGTACTACCTCTGTGTATTCTGGAAGCTCTCTCCTTTAGTGCAGTGATTCTAAGCCTTATTTCAGATTATGGATCTCTGTGTTCTCCAGGCGGGATAATTACCAATGAACATGAGTACTCACCTACACTTAAGAGAACCGTTGTAACCCTTTTCAAACAGCAAGGTATAATCAAAAGAACACGGAGCAAATAATTTGAGATGTAGGTGCTTGCCACAGGGTAATATTTGTGTCCGCCCAAAATTCACATGTTGAAACCTAATTTCCAGTGCAATGGCATTAGGAGGTGGGCCTTTGGGGGGTGATTAGGTCATGAGCGTGGAGGCCTCACAAATGGGATTAGTGTCCTTACAAAAGAGACCCCCAGAGAGCTCCTTCCCCCCTTCTGCCATGTGTAGAAACAGCAGGAAGGAGGCTGTCTATGAAGCATGAAGAGAGCTCTCACTAGACACCAAATCTGTGGCACCTTGATTTTGGACTTCCCAGCCTGCAAAACTGTGAGAAATAAATGTAGCTGTCTAAGTTACCTAGTCTATGGTATTTTTGTTATAGCAGCCCCAAAAGACCACGGCAGTACTTCTATCCCCAACCTTCTACCTATATTTTATTTATTAGTTTTCCCATAGGAGAAATGGAAGGCATGAGCTAAATGACTTACAAAGTCCCTCCCTGTTCTAAAGTTCAATGGCTCTATATAGTTCTATGTATTGACAGATATATTAAATATCCTTTCCCCATCTTCATCTAACTTCTTGTCATCTTTCAGGTCTTGGCCTAGAAGCTAGTTTCTTTCCTAGGCCCTCCCTCACCCTCACCAGCCCGTATTGTGTTCCTGTGGCACGCTTTTACAATACTTCTCTCACGAGGGTATAACTGTCTGTACACTCATTTGTGGGATCCCTGCTGGTCTGCAAATCTGGGGGATACAGCCACCAATCTTGAAGGTTGTATCCTCAACACCAATTCTTAGCAGGAGCTCAATGGTATATACGAAATGATGATATGACTGGATGATATGAGTGGATGGATAGCTACAACCCCCTTTGGTCACTGGGCTGGTGAGGAAAGATATTCTCAGGTAACTATTTAGGGAACATGCTGAAATAGTCTCTGTTCTTCTGCTTGCATTTAGAAATAGTCTTTGGACATAAGTGCCATGAGTACAAATCTAATGAATCAAATTACCACATTTTTAAGGAAAAAGATGAAAAAAAGATCTTCCATTTTTATGGTGAGAGAAACCCAGACTATTATACTCAGCCCAGTTCTCATTAATAAAATAGAAGATCCTTTGCCTTCTCATCTGAGCTCTTCAAATTAATCTAAGGCCTGATTGTCCCAAAGCATTACTAATTATATAGCAACATCATTTATATCACAGAATTGGAAACGACACACATATTCAGCTGCAGAGTGATCGTTAAATAAACCGTGACACTCAACTAGTGAACTCACACAGCCTTCAACAATGGTGCCTCCAACATAATCTGAAGTTCAAAAGCAAGACATAAAATTACACATGCAGTATGCTTGTCATCATATGAAATATATCAGATATATGGACAAAATATGGAAAGATACACTACAGATTATTAATTGTGGCTGTGTTTATGTGTTAGGACTTGAATTATTTTCTTTCCACTGTTCTGAATTTTGCAGATTTTCTTTAATGATTTTTAAGACTTTATGTTTATGGTGAAAAATCAAAACGAATAAATCATTTAATTGTTCATCAAAAACCTCTTGTTATTTTCTGCTAGAGAACTTTTGGCTACTGATACTGGGTGTGTCCACCAGAAAGAGCTGTGTTGAGGCACACAGTGACCCTCTGGAGAAACCAACAGAAGCAGGGGATGGAAACACACTGAGTCCTCTGAACTAGCAACTGCCTGTGGAATAATAATAATCACTGATCTAAGCTCTTAACTATGAGCCAGGCATTTCCCATACATTTTTTTTCCATTATGTGCTCATAAGAACTGTAGGAGATAATGGTCAAGAGCCAGTCTTTACTAGCACATGGAGGAGCCACAAAGTTTGATCCTAGGCAGTCTATCTCCACGGTCCGCCATTTTCTCACTATGTGCTGCTGCCCACTCCAATGTAAAGAGGGAGGCCGGGGGGAAAGTGAGCACAATTCTAAGCCGTACTTCCTTTCATGCAAGAATCGTTTGTGTCAGACAAAGGCACAGCCTCCATTTCTGTTTTCAGGAGTTTCTATTCAGATAAGGTCTCAAATATGACTCTTGCTTGTCAGTGGAGATGGCCTCTGGTAACCACGTTTTCACCATATTATTTCAAGACTCTAGCCAGAGTGTAATTCATAAATTGTCTCTCTTTGCACATAAATTCATTACTTTGGGGCAAAAAGCCCATTTATAAATGCTCTCATAGTGGCCAACTTTGCAGATCCAGACCAACATGGACATAGTCTATGCCAGCTTCCTGGTAAAGGTGAAAAATAGCCACTCTATCTGCCAGCACAATTACAAGTGATTTTCTCCATGTGCCTGTTGAGAGTAGATTTAGCCTGTAAATGCTGACTGGCTGAATATGCTCAGCTAACACCATTAGTGCACACAAGCATTTTGAGGCTCTCTGTTACATGATCACATTTCCTCTGCAGAAAAATCTACTCGTGTAACATTTCTAGGAGTCAGGGGAAGAGAGGCATCACTGTAAGAGAATTCCAGGAGAACAGAGAAGTATACCTGGATAGAGTCCAATGCTGTTGGAGTCAAGGATCACTAAAATGAAGTAAGTTCTCCCCGCCCACCCCAGGGAAACTCTAATGGGGGAGTAGGGAACTACAGAAAAAGATTCCGTGAAATCAGTCATGTGGGTTGGTCTGAAGGAAATGACATTTGGGCATAAAGGAAATCCATTTAAAATTAAAATTAAAACAATTGTGTAAATAGGGAAGACTTAATGAGCAAAAGAAAATGAATAAACAGAGATAAATCCTAATAAGAGAGTAAGTGGTATGAGGAGAACTACTTGGGGGTATTATTGCACTCCATTGTGCTCTGTCTCTTGGTCCTGTCCCCGAGGGACAAGTCTATGGTGTCTGTTCACTTACTTTCTCTGGAATCGGACCACAGGATCAGCCAGCAGGTCAGTGAGGTCAAGTTTTCTCCCCTTCTCAATGACATCTGGATGTTTGCGAACAAAGAGCCACCCGATATGAGAGAAGAAGAAGCCCCGGCGGGCATTGTGTGGGTCAGCATCGGTCTCTGAGTACTTGTGGTGGACTCGGTGGTCCCTGGACCACTCGAAGATGTCATTCTGCAGAGAGAACACAGACCCTGAGTGAAGAGACAAAGCACCCTGGCGCCTTCTTGAAAACTTAGCCTCCCTCTATGCCTCACCCCCACCCCCCTACCATCCTCACCACTGACTTCTACTTTGCTCCCATCCTCAACCCACAACCTCTTCACCTCAATTTCAATCCCTGGGGTTGGTCTGGGATGATTTCCATGAAAATAAGAGGAAATCTTCACTTAGTAGGGATCTTCGCTTGTGTTTGGGATGTGCCTGCTGCAGGAGATCCAGGCTTGTTGAGTGAATGAGAGGGGAAACCTGAACGTTCTGGTGGGGGTTACTGAAATCTCCTGGGAGAGCATTCATATCAAGAAAAGAGAGATCCAGTCTCAAGATGAAGTCTTGTTGTCAGAGGAGAGGGGTAATCTTGAGTATGAAAGAAGGCTGGTTCTTGGCCTGAATCTCTCTGGCCTCCTCATTTTTTTTTTTAAATTTTTTTAATTTTTTTTAAATTTTTTTTAACGTTTATTTATTTTTGAGACAGAGAGAGGCAGAGCATGAACGTGGGAGGGTCAGAGAGAGAGGGAGACACAGAATCTGAAACAAGCTCCAGGCTCTGAGCTGTCAGCACAGAGCCCAACGCGGGGCTCGAACTCACGAACTGCAGGATAATGACCTGAGCCGAAGTCGGACGCTCAACCGACTGAGCCACCCAGGTGCCCCCATCTCATTCTTTAATAGCCTTCATATCCAACTTACAGAGAGCAGGAAGCCAGTAAGTAAAAACCCAAAAGCTACTTCACCAAATCTCTGCAAAATACCAAGACACAAATAATACTGTTTGAGGAGTGCTCTAACAGTGTGTCACAGGAAGGGAGGGGAAGTGATTTTGGTTCCTTGAGGAATCTGATGTACTTGGCCATAGGAGAAGAAATACTTAAGGTACAGGTTGTTCTTAGTGGAATCCCAAGAGAGACTCTGCTGCCCAGGCAAAAAGAAGCATTGTCTAGCAGATTCTGCCAAACCCAGGCACACATGGGGGACACATCCTATTGACCGCCCTATGATGGGAGACAGAAGAAGGGTGTCCAGAGACTGGAGGTCCTGGGTGAGCTATCAAGGGCACCAACCAATGTCATTTAGGCTGATATTATTAATGAAACTTATGAGTACCCATGGGCCAGTGGTATCTATAGACTTTCAGTTTATACTCAGTTTTGTTTTTCGCGGACAATGTTTTCAAAACTTTGAGCAGGCAAATTATTCTGGGAAGTAGTGCTTTTGATAGGAAAACTAGTCTGAAAATAAAAATAACTTTATAGGGGTGCCTGGGTGGCTCAGTTAAGTGTCCAACTCTTGATTTAGGCTCAGGTGATGATCTCACAATTCGTGAGTCTGAATCCCTCATCTGGCTCTATTCTGACAGCGTGGAGCCTGCTTCGGATTCCCTCTTTTCTGCTCTCTCTCTGCCCCTCCCCGACTCGTGCTTTCTCTCTCTCTCAAAATAAACAAACTTAAAAAATAAAATAAAAATAAATTTATATAGTGCATAAGCCCCTTTTTTTAAAAAAAAGATCATAATGTTTTTATACCATACTATTCAGGACATAGTTATGTTTTCACTAGAAATCTGCCATTTTACAGGTATTGGCTTCATCCTGCTGATGAGAAGAGAGGGAACTGTTTTACTCTCAAAGTTCCAATAGTTTAACCAAAAGGGGGTTCATTGAGTCTCTGGCTCATCCAATGCTGCTGGAAGGTTACTCAACTTTGTTTATCCAATAGCACCCCTGAAAGCTTCTCAATTTGCTTCACCCTTGGGTAATAGGACAAAGAGAGGGGAGGTAGAAAGACCTTAAGAGTTATGTGCTCAGCTTTGACTATAAAAAGAGAAAAGAAGTTCTTGGTAGTCTGTGCAAGGCAAAAATTATAGCCTGGCTTAGTGAGATAAGAAAGAAGTCTTTTTAAGGGCACCTGGGTGGCTCAGTCGGTTGAGCGTCCGACTTCAGCTCAGGTCATGATCTTGCAGTCTGTGAGTTCAAGCCCCACATCTCTGTGCTGACAGCTCAGAGCCTGGAGCCTGTTTCAGATTCTGTGTCTCCCTCTCTCTTTGACCCTCCCCCATTCATGCTCTGTCTCTCTCTGTCTCAAAAATAAATAAATGTTTAAAAAAAAAAAAAAAAAGAAAGAAGTCTTTAGATTTTACCAGAGTATTTAAACACAGTGGTTGGAAAGAGAAAGTATTTATTATTTATAACCATAGAATCTAGAGTTAGAACAGAATTTCAAATGTCAGTAAAGACCACTGCAGCCCAAAGCATAATTTATTCCTTTTGCATTAGTTTATTGCAATGTCCATATGAACATAGGAAGAAAGGGGAATACTCTGTCCCCAATTCACAGACAGCAAAATTAAGGCTTAGAAGAATTTTGCTGAAGTTCATTGAGTAGGTCAGAACAGTAATGGAAAAAAGATAGTGCTCCTTCAATTCTTGGTTCACTCTCTTTCAACAAGGTATTTCCCTTATTCTCTAAATTTAGAGGGAGGAAGTCTTTTACAGAGAACTTTCATTTTCCTTGTTAAAAGGTTATATTTGTTCTTTATCACAATGCAATTTTATAAAAACTCTGAGTAGAGGCTTCTGAAGAACTAGAAACATTATTCTCACACAACTAAGCATAATACAATCGCAACAAAAGAATGGCGAAGACAGGTCGGAACAGAGATGTTTATTTGCTTTAACTCCTCTTACCTGGATATCTTCCCAAAAGAGGCCACTTAGCCTGCAACAGTGAAATGAAGCAAGGGTTTTGGCCAGATTCCAAATGTCCGAGCATATAATCGAGCCCAAAATACTTTAAGATGATTTTTTAGAAAATCTTCTCTTATTGTTTTGTTCTTGTTTTTAACACTAAAGCGGAGTCCAATGAAAAAGTGATCCAAAGGACAAGATGTAAGCCAACAACAGGGCAGAAGCGAGCAAGATTCGTATGCTTACCCAAGGGCCTTTTTCCTCCTCCTTATCTGCATTTTGCTTCTATCCTGGAGGGATTGGGAATGGGAGCCAACCTGTGAATGGCATTTGTCTTTGATGAAAAGCTGTGTGTACCTAGGGTGTGTTTGGTACGGTTAATATATGTGGAAGGGCAAGTGGAGGGCTGATGGGAAGGGTGAGCAAACCTCAGGAGGCGGAGAGTGAGAGAAAACAGCCACTAGCTGCTCCCACAGCCCCAGCAATCTCCTGGTAATCTCTTCAGCCCCCAGAGTTTACAAAGTGCTGACTACTCTTGTCTGGAACTATGTGCCTTACTCCATCATCCTCACTTCACGGGAAAGAAAAACAAAATTGAAGCGTAGAGGGACGGCAAACTTCCATCAATGAACTGACTCTCGAGTATGTGTATCCTGTCTGTGCCCCGTGTGCACATTTCGGTAGGACATGATATTAAACTCAGTGGCAATTTCTGAAGCCTAAATACTTACACATCCTAACAAATCAATTGACAAATGATTCCATTTGCAACTCAGAGTTTATACCTTACGGTACTGTCTTAATCTGCCACCTCATTACCTTCATAAGTGGACGCTCACTTTTATCGAGTTTATTGATCATTCCTGGCAAAGAATTGGAGTGGCAAAGAGTGCTACATTAGTTCTAAGAGCCCCGGGTATAACTGAGGCACAGGAAGCTGGGGGCGCTGGAGAAAACCAGGCAGGGGAAGAGAAGCAAATGAGGAGTGGATGGCTCAGGTGGTAGGTTTTGTTATCTGAGGAGCCATACTATGTCCTACTTTGTGCTGTCCAAGAGAAATATAATACAAGAATATATATAACAAAAACTTCCCTGGTAGTCACATTAAAAAAGTGAGAAGACACAAGTAAAATTAACTTTAATAATATATTTTGCTTAATACATCCGAAATATCATTTCAAGCATAAAATTATTAATGAGACATTTTCCATTATTTTTTGGCACCAATTCTTTGAAAGTGAGTGTTTCTTTTTACACTTCTAGTGTACCTCAATTCAGAATGGCTACATTTCAAGTGCTCAGCAGTCACATGTGTTTAGTGGCTACCATATTGAATAGTGCAGTTCCAACTTAGGGCTTGTCGACTTTTCTATATGGGTGTTATACTTTTAAAAGTTTAAAAAAGTTCAGTGTTGTTTACCGGGAAGAGTGTCAAATTGTCACAAGCCATGTGAAGGGCAAACGGGCTGCACATATCAAAAGCACTAAAATTGTGTCTTTCAATTTAGCAATTTGTTTTCTAACTTTTTTGTTAAGTTTATTTATTTATTTTTGAGAGACACGGAGACAGCTCGAATGGGGGAGGCACAAACAGAGAGGGAGACAGAGAATCCCAAACAGGCTCCATGCTGCCAGCGCAGAGCCTGATGAGGGGCTTGAACCCACAAAACCGTGAGATGATCTAAGCTGAAACCAAGTCAGATGCTTGGTTTTCTAGACTGAGCCATCCAGGCGCCCCTAGAAATTTGTTTTCTAGAATTTATCTTAAGGAAATAATCACAGTTGCATGCAAAGATTTAACTAACCACAGAGATGCAGTGAAAACTGGAAAAACCCTGAATTTCCACATAATGGGATTTGATTGAGTACCTTGTGATACATTCGTGTGTGTGTGTGTACATAGAAAGTTTCTGGAGATAACTATTAAGAGAAAAACCTGAGGGTTACCTCAGGGGAGTGAGACTGGGAGGGAGGAGATGAGGAGAGACTTTTATATTTTACTTTATACTCTGAAATTTTTAACAAAAGCATCTCTTGGTTTTGAAATAAAAACCAGTCAACAACAACAACAAAAGGTTACTGTAACATTGACATGGAGTGATGAAAGGGAAAACAGTTAAGAGAAAATAGTTTGCAAAATAATAAGTACAATTTTAATCAAAATGTGTGCGTAAAGATAGAAAAAATAAAGGAAGTGTGTAAGTCAACCTGTTTTAGAGTGGTTCTCTCTAGGAGATGGCATGGCAGGTGTTTTCAAAATTTTTCTTGTAGTTTGCCTGTATTTTCTAAATTGTTATAATAAACGAGGTTTTTGTTTTGTTTTGTTTTGATTTTTGGAATATGGGGTAAACAGATTTTTTAAAAACATTTCTATCCTCCTGAATCTAAACAACCCAGCTTCTGCCATTAGCTCCATGTTAGGAAAAACTACATGAAAGAGTAAGATTTGTCTAGTAATCTGGTCAGTTCCACATCTTCACACCGTTCTTCTATCTTTTGTTCTTCTTAGCACGCATCAACCAACCACACCTCAATCAGTGTGATGGTGCCCTTGCTGAAGTGCACCCTGTGTCTTGTACCTTTAATACTTCACTCTCCGTAATAGGTAATGTCCCTGAACAGGGTCCCTGCTGAGACTGTGGAAATTGAAATTGATCGTGCGGTGATTTTTTCCTTCATAAGCACGGCCTTTGAGTATTATCTGGGACTTGAGCAAAGGTAATCAATCTCAAAAGCTCCACTGAAGCAGATTATGAAACAACACGCTCTATCAGAACTACTTTTCCCCAACTTCCTTTTATGATCAAAATAATTCTCGAATCTAGTCCTCTAAAATGGCAATAGGGGAGCCTGTCTTTTGAAGCCCGCATAATTTCCACTGGTTAGCAAGATGAAGGCTAAATGTAAACTGTATTTTTAGCTTGTCCCAGTCAACAGATCTGAGACCAGAAGCGTCGATCAGCTTTCCCCCAGCCTAGCTGCAAACAGATGTGTGCTTCTGAACAGACACCACTGAGGTGGTTCTGTCCCCTACCTCAATTGTTCCAAAAGGGGAAATTTACCAGGTGGCCTCAACACAGAGCCAAAGGGAATTCCGTCTGTGTCTGTAACACATCTTTGTTTCTAGTCAGTAGTGAAAAACAAACTAGGACCAACATGTCAGCTCCGACAGTCAGGTTTTAGAGGAGAGAGAGACAGAGACACACAGAGAGAGAGAGAGAGAGAGAGAGAGAGAGAGAGAGAGAGAGAGAGAGAGAGTCTTGTGAATGCATGGCATCTTATCTGGAAAAAGAGTCATTCTACCAAGGGGATCAGAGAAGAGAAGACACTGCTGCCTCCACTCTTTAGGGCCCATAAAGCTCATTTGAAATAGACTTTATCTCAGTCTCTGGGGTCTGAATTTAATCTCCCCCAGTTCAGATGACAACATTGTACTATTCAAACAGTGAAGAACACTCAGTGCTTTCCCCATTGTTGATACTGGGTCAGCACTGATATCCCTCCAGATAACACCGACAATCTGTAAGAAGAACCCAGAAAGTCCCCAAGAAGGGCCTGGCAGAAGTCTATACCACCTGGCAAACTGTAGCTTCCAGAGAACAAGTTACCACCTGCCGACCAGCCTTCGGGTGGCACTTGGCCTGGGGAGGTTTTTTTATTTAAAAAATTTTTTTTTAATGTTTTCATTTATTTTTGAGACAGAGAGAGACAGAGCATGAGCAGGGGAGGGGCAGAGAGAGGGGGAGACACAGATCTGAAGCAGTCTCCAGGCTCTGAGCTGTCAGCACAGAGCCCAATGAGGGGCTCGAACTCACAGAGGGTGAGATCATGACCTGAGCTACTCTGAGAGATCATGACCTGAGCTGAAGTCAGATGCTTAACCAACTGAGCCACCCAGGCATCCTGGCCTGGGGAGGTTTTATAAGATGGTTAAGATTTGAAAGTCAACTTTCATGATTTAAAAAGTGCTGACAAAACTTAAAGATTGCAAAGAAGGGGCGTTTTATGTTTTCTTTTATTACTCCGTTGTTTAAATCTCTTACAATGAGAAACATATTTTTTTTTAATGTTTTTATTTATTTTTGAAGGAGAGAGGCAGGAGCAGAGAGAGAGGGAGACACAGAATCGGAAGCAGGCTCCAGGTTCTGAGCTGTCAGCACAGAGCCCGATGCGGGGCTCGAACTCACAAACCGTGAGATCATGACCTGAGCCAAAGTCGGACGCTTAACTGACTGAGCCACCCAGGTGCCCCGAAACATATTTTTTTTAATGTTTATTTATTTCTGAGACAGAGAGAGACAGAGCATGAGTGGGGGAGGGGCAGAGGGAGAGGGAGACACAGAATCCGAAGCAGGCTCCAGGCTCTGAGCTGTCAGCACAGAGCCCGACGCAGGGCTTCAACTCACAGACTGAGAGATCATGACCTAAGCCGAAGTCAGATGCTCAACCAACTGAGCCACCCAGGTGCCCCGAGAAACACATTTTTAACACACATTCTAAAAATGGCTTGGGAAGTCCTCTTGGTAGACAAATTGACCTCCTGTGAATCTTTCCAATTTGATTTTGGGAGGTATTTTTGGTCAGTTATGTGACCACTGTGCTAGTCTCCTGAGCTATATCTCCTTCCCTCAATGAGTCAAAATTTCAGGAAGAAAGGGCCTTGATAATAATGACAGCCCAGCAGCCAAGGATACACCTTGCTCCTAGATCTTGCTTTTTAAATATCACTTCGCATTAAAAGGAGTCGGGACTTTGATGATATGGCCGATGTCAGGCCTAAGGCAGGAAAAGTACAAGAGGAATGTGGTATATTTTGTTGTGCCAGAAAGTCAAGAATTGCTCAAAACATGATGGGAATGTATGAAAAAAGACATAGGAGTCCACTTGTAGTGCCTCCCACTGAACAAACTGGGATAATTTGATAAATAATTGGAGGCATTAAGATGACTAACAGTAATGAGTTAAAAACCATTTCATAAAATAAAAATCCATGAATGAATAAATAAATAAATAAATAAATAGGTAGAAGAAATCATGGAGTGCGAAAATCATTGTTTTGCAGGTGCCATGGCAATAGCTGATTCCAGCAAGAATCACCCATGTGTGCTGAAACTACTAGGTAAAAGGTTGATGGAGGAAAAATATTTACATAGGCTTATAATATCTCAGCATAAATCACTTATTAATTACAAAAGGAAAAATAGTCATCTTACAGGAGACACTGAGTAAACACCACCTTAACTAAGCGATCAAAGTTCATACTACCTATAATGGTATAATGACAAAGCGATATCATATGCTTCTTATTTGATACTCAGGACACAGGATTATTAATGCATTCCCGACAAAAATGCACAGAATGTAAGTGAGAGAAAACATGAGCAAACCAAAATGGGAGAGCCTCTACAAAATAGCTAGTCTATGCATTTCAAAAATGTCAATGTCATAAAATCAAGGGAAGACTGAGGAAATATTCTACTTGGAAGGAGACTAAAGGGTCATCACAACTCATTGTAATACAGGATCCAGAACAGGTTCTTGGGCTAGGATCATGGATATAGCATTTTATCAACATTAAAACCCCTGATTTTGGTCCATGTTCTGTGTTCTTACAAAATGTCTTTCCTACAAAGTGAAGTCTTTAGGAATGAAAAGGTATGATGTTTATAGCAGTCTCAAATGATTAAAAAAAAAAGGAACGCAGAAGAATGCATATACACACATATGGAAAAGGAAAGAGAGTAATAAAGCAAATGAGGCAATAATGTCAATAATTAGTGAGTCTGGGTAAAGGGTATCCAGGATTCTTCATGGTATTTTTGCAAGTGTTTTGTAAGTTCAAAATTGTTTCAAAATAAGAAGTCACAACTGCAAAGAAAAATGTCAAGGGCACCTTTAAAAATCTCAGATTTTCTCCTTCCATTCCATTTCTACCCTGCCACCCCATTCAGGCTTTTGTCAGTCTGCTTGACTCCTGTAATAGCCTTCTGGCTCATAGGGCCTTCAGTCCTTTCCCCCTGGGCAATACATGTGGTACATTGTGACCATCCTTTCCATATTCATACTCCCCAAATACCTATCATCCTCTTGTTTATTATCCAACAACCTCTCCGCGCTACTTTTCTCACCAAGCCTAAACACTTCTTCTTCTGACAATCAAAGAGCTTCAACTGGTCTGATCATCCTTATCTTTCCCACTTCATTTATTCTTTAATTGGACAAATATTTACTGACTGTTGGTATGTGCTAGGAGATAAGAAACAGGACAATCAAGGCTCTATCCTCAAGGAGTTTATATTGTATGGAGGAGACAAACATAAAGTTAAAGGAGTCAACATAAATAAAATCATTTCAGACTCAGATTAGTGCTATGAAGCAAATGTATGGGAGATAATGAAGGGACAGGAAGATAGGCAAGGACTTTCTTATCAGGTAATCCGCAGGCTGGGAAGAGGTGGATGGAAGGGAGAAGGGAGCTATCTGGGGCAGAGGGAAGGACTGGGCAGGATCCAGGAAGTAGGAGACCAGCGTGTTGTGTGCAAGGAGGTGGGGCAAGACTGAAGTCTGAGAGGTATTGTGGTGTAATAAAGAATATATCTGGTCTTTGTCCCCAGTGGTTCCTGGCACAGAGCTTTACAAACCCTTAGAATTTCCGGAGTGATAAAAGGTTTCCTTATTATGCTAATGGGGTGACTGTGGTGGGCCCCCAGATAGCTTCAGGATCATGCTGGTCACCAAAAAGACCCACCAGGTGACTAGAGGGTTGGCACTTTGGGAGGGGAGGGGGACTGGAGACTGGGTTCAACCATGTGACCAGTGATTTAATCAACCACACCCCTGTAATGAAACTCCAGTAAAAACTCTGGACACAGGCTTAGAGGAGCTTCTTGACTGATGAAGGCACTGATGTGCGGGGAAGGTAGCACACCTTGATTCCACCGGGAGAAGGCATAGAAGCTCTGCCTGAGGGACCCTCACCCCTTGCCCTATGTGTCTCTCCCATTGGTTGGTCTTGATTTTCTAATCAGATAATCAGATCCTTTATAATTAAAACTGTAATGAGAAGTACAACACTTTCTTGAGTTCTGAATTGTTCTGGTGAATTATCAAACCTGAGGGAATTGTGGGAGTTTGTAGCCAGTTGGTGAAAGGCACAAGGGCCGGGAAACCCTACTTGCGGCTGTCACCTGAAGTGGAGGTGGCCATGCGGAGGGCTGAGGCTTTACCTTGTGGGATCTGCTGCCAGCTCAGGGACTTAGTGTCAGAATTGTAGTGAAGTGTGCTTGGGGTGGAAAGCGGGTATTGCGATGCAAAAGCCTGATCACTCAGGGCCTTTGAGGCCATCACAACAAGGCCGGATTTCATTCCAAATGCAACGCTAAGCCACCAAAAGATTATTATTATTATTATTATTGTTATTATTTTTGCTAGAGAGTGGTTTAATTTTCGATAACTTCTGTCTGGCTGCAGTACAGAGAGGGGCACGTGTTGCAGGAGGAAGACCAGTTTATGAAGCATTTGCAGTAGTGTAAGCAAGAAATGGTGGTGGCTTGGACCAGAGGGGAGCACAGAGGAGAGGTGTGCAGATGCAAGATATTACCTAGAAAGTGGAACTTGAAGAGATTGGCTAAAAGAGAGCAGTGAGTGGGGCGCCTGGGTGGCTCAGTTGGTTAAGCGGCCGACTTCGGCTCAGGTCACGATCTCGCGGTCAGTGGGTTCGAGCCCCGCGTCGGGCTCTGTGCTGACGGCTCAGAGCCTGGAGCCTGTTTCGGATTCTGTGTCTCCCTCTCTCTCTGCCCCTCCCCTGTTCATGCTCTGTCTCTCTCTGTCTCAAAAATAAATAAACGTTAAAAAAAAATTTAAAAAAAAAATAAAAGAGAGCAGTGAGGGATGATGAGGGAAATGAAGGAATCATGAATGACACCCAGATTTCTGGCAGGGAAAACTAGAAGTGGTCGAGGGGGAGACAGTAGAGTCACGACTTCGGTTTTGGGCACATTGGTTTGGGGAGGCCTAAGAGACGTCCAGGGAGAGACGTCCTGCAGGTAGCTGGGCTTGCAGCCTGCCATGGCAGTCAGTTTCTTTCTCCAGTCAGATCAACTTTCTACTCTGCGGGGACCCCCTCCAGCATGCCACTATCACTCCTCTCTCTCCACCTGTGCTCAAGTCTTTCCCCTACTTTTCCCTTTCAATTTTTTTTTTAACGTTTATTTATTTTTGAGACAGAGAGAGACACAGCATGAACGGGGGAGGGGCAGAGAGAGAGGGAGACACAGAATCGGAAGCAGGCTCCAGGCTCTGAGCCATCAGCCCAGAGCCCATCGCGGGGCTCGAACTCGCGGACCTCGAGATCGTGACCTGAGCTGAAGTCGGACGCTTAACCGACTGAGCCACCCAGGCGCCCCTACTTTTCCCTTTCTTCCTTGCCTACGCAAATCCTTCTCACCTGTGAAGGTCTAACTCCATTTCTGCATTAGGTTTTATCCCAGTACCCTAGCCCGTATTCATATTTCAGCAGCCCTAAGAGTCAGGATGAAGCTTTGGAGCAATTTAACTCCACACTGTCTTGTAAAAGTCCCCTTTTATCACACAAAAGGCTAGCCGGCTCTCTCAGACTGTCAGCTCCTTATGACAAGGGCCATTTCTTGTACATCTCTTGTATTCCTCAGAAGCACACAGGGGTTTATGCACCTTTAAATTAGAAAGGACTTAACTAGCAGATTTACACAAAAAGCCATAGAGGAGTCAACTGGAGAAGATGAAGATAATCAAATGTGTCTGTCTTCTAAGAGTTTTTAAAAGCAAGGCTAGAAATTTCCTCTGGCATATAAAAGTATAACAATTTTACCATTAATTAAAATTGTTGATTCAGTGGCTCCTGTAGCCATTGTACCTTTGGAGCTTAATAAAGCATGTGAAATAGCATCCCTGAAACACTGCTGGGACAAAAGCTCTGATTGGCACTAGCAGGAACTATGACAGGATGATTGAAAGTCTGAACTTTGATAAACAAGGACAAGAGATGAGAAACAGCTCAATTATCTAATGAGGGGGAGGGGGCAGGGGAAGGAGCGCATGGAAGGTCCCGATGTGCCTGAGAGATCTAGTTTTATTTAGCATCTTCATTAATGACTGAGAGGCAAGGCATACACATTTTGTTGATAACGTTTTTTGGTCGTTACCAAATTAGGAGGTGCTGCAGACATCATTGAGGACAGGAAAATAACACAGATGGATCTAAAAAGAGGTTGGAAATACGAATAGAAATTATCACAATGAGATTTGATTTAGGAAAAATGCAAATGAAGGCAGCTGGAAGAGAAATCATCCAAAATGCAAAATAATCAGTGGGTAGGGAAACCTAGAAAGCAACAACATGGAGTGTTTGGCAGGAGAGCAGTGGGAATAAAGAGTAAGGAGTGACAACTCAGTGCTAGCTCAGCCCAAATGTTCGGTGGCAGGTCTGGGAAGAAATAGCTCATCAAGGTATTGAATCGCGACACAGTGTCCTTCGACACCTATACAGAATTTTCGAGACAATGCGGAGAAATAAACAAAAATCAGCTCAGACATTTGGGCCTCAGTTTCTTCAGCTGTTAGACAAAGGATTAGACTCAGCTTCTGAGCCCCTCCTCCCACTCCAACCTTCTGGTGGGTTCTAAGAGAGGAAGAGAGTGGTGGGGGAAAAAGGGCCCGGTTAAGGAGGTGCCTGGTCTGAGTGCCTCCTCCGAAGAACTTCCTTATGAGAAACAGGCAGAATGAAACACTTAGCTTGAAAATATGTTTCAGAATAGATTCTACATTGACAGGCCTGCATGTGGAATTCATCTTCAACAAGTGTAATTTCTTCCAATACAGATGTGGAGCCAAACGAATATATAAAATCTGATAGCTACATGTTTGCAAAAATATCCTCTACTTTACCAACTATTTCTTTGAATAAAAACTCTCTGGGTGCCTTTAAAGTATATATCTTTTTCTTTATAAAAATGTAATCACCTTGAAATGCTTAGGAAGACACTGCTGTACAGAGGGCGAGACTGCATGGGGAGTGGCTGCTCGATGTGGGGTAGGGCAATGTGACAGGCAAGCTAGCCCTCTGGCTCGTACACGCATCTGTGGAATGACTCCCTTTTCTCAGGCCATCCCAGGAGCCTATCACCTTTTCATTCCCTTGAGGTTCATTTCACTCCTCTCCCCAGCTCTCACTGACCTAGATCCACAACAAGGAAGGAGGTGAGGCATCTTAGGGCAGGCGCCATTTTGACCTCTGCCTTACAAGGTACATTTTTCCTGGTAGGAAATCCTACCAGGCAAGGACACTCAGAAGATGCAGTGCCTCCTGCGGCCACCTCAGAAGTTTCTTCTCTCTCTCTCCCTCCCCTCCTGCCTCCAGCCCATCATCGTCATCGGTAGGAGCGCCTTGCCATTACGGATGGAGTTACAGAACGGTATGCATACGACAACAATGCTCTGATGATTCCATAAGTCACCAACATCACGAACAGAGAGGTTGCTCAAAGAAAACTGAGCTGTTTGCCCTTCCGTCATGGCTTCCACACGTGTCCAGGAGGGCTGGCAGCGGTGGAGACAACGTGAGGCGGTATGCAAGCATCTTCCAAAAGCACATGGAGAGACCTCACGGCATCTGGGTCAGGGCCACTTCTGCTACTCCCTGTTTACACTGGAAGGAAACCAACAACGTCTACCCAACTTGAAAGGAGGAAGGCGAACTTGTTTCGTGCAGCAGAAAGGCTGTATGTCTGAGGTGCAGACTCATGGTTAGGAAAGGTGGCAAATACTGAAACGGGATCTCTGTAGACAGAGTTAGAGCCTGCCCAGAGAGCCACGTAAAGGTAAGGATTCTTGAGCCTGCAGTAAGTGTTCTGATGTTTTATTCTCCCACCCAACTGCCACCAGGGGCTGTTGCTAACACCCTGAGCTGGCAGCGAGGTCACTGCCTCATATGCAGGTCCCTCTCCTTCTTATGCACATCCACACAGACCCAGCCTTGGGGACTGGTCTATGATCCTGAATCCACCACAACACCTCCAGGGTCTCATGACTATGGTCTGAGGCTTAATCATGTCACTAAAACATATGAGGCCATGTTGTTCCCCCTCCTAAAGTTCCAGAGTGCCTTGCCATGGCATTTAGAACAGCATCCAACCTCCTTGCTATACCTGACAGAGCCCTGCACTGATGTGGCATCCATCCCCCTCTCTATAATCTCTTCAGTAACTGTCTCCCACACCCACGTGGACCAGCCACACTGGCCACCTTTCTCTTCCTTGAATACACCATTCTTGTTCCCATCTTTGCTTTGGTTCCTCCTCCCATCTGGATCCCCCTTCCCCTACCAGTTGTCTCCCTCAGGTCTCAGCTCTAATGTCACCTCCTTAGCAAGGACTTCTCTCACCAGCCGCTCCAAAGAAGCCACTGCCCTGGCACTCTGTCACATCGCTGTGTTTAAATTCTTCACCTTCTTCTCTCCCTTCTGAGTACCTTTCTTGACTCATTCGCTCACTTGTTTATTTGCTCTCTTTCCCACTGAAATATATACTCTATGAGGACAGGGACCTGTCCGCCTGTCTGTCGTGTTCTCCAGTGCCTGGAAGAATGCTTAGTCCATCTATCTGCTGAATGAAAGGATAAACATATACACTTTGATCCTGGGAGAGGCACTGGAGTGTCGCAGTGAGAGCGGGACCTCTGGAGTCGAGCCTCTGCACTTAAAATTCCCCTTGTGTCATTTCAGTACGTGTGTCCTTGGACAGGTTATGTAAGCTCTTTCCTTTCCATTTCCCCACGTATCAAATGAAACAAATAACAGTATCTACCTTTTAGGGGTATTGTCAGAAGACCATATAAAGCACTTAGTGAAGTGACGGTATGTAGTAGCTCTAGATAATTGTTTTGTTTTACTGTTGCAGAGTTTAGACTTGCCAAAGTTTACGGCCCATGACCATGTGATTTATCTGACATATTTAGAGACAAAGTTTGGTCCATTTACAAATCACACCAACTTCCACCTTCTGGTCCGACATGCAAAGAGCTTGGAAGTAGTCCGTCACTCCCCATCCTTGCAACAACAACAACGAAAATCCAAATGAACTGAAAATCAACAACTCGTCTAAGATGCATCAGAGAAGTGAGGCCGCAGGGCAAACTACTGCCCCCAAAACTAGAGAGATAAACAGGCCGTTACAGAGAATCACTGCCTCCCAGAGGCAGAAACTCAGGAGCAAAAGCCCGCAGCTGGTGCCAGGATGGGCAGGCACCTTTAAACCGTAATTGATGAACTGCTCAAGTCTTAGTGTGGACAAGCTTGAGAGTTAAAAACACAAAGGTCCAGGACTAGGGGGCCCCAACTTTCATAAATTTTACCTCCAGGAGCCCTATCAGGTTCTCACTGTGAACAACTGGTTCTCCCAGCAGATGGAGGAGAAAAGTAATCATTCTGAAATACACACAGTGCTCTCTGTTCTCTTTTCAAGACTCGTCCTCAAGAGAAACTATTTTACCAGATCCTAATCAACCGGGGTTTTACCAAATCCTAACTGACCTGGGGAGGGGAAATACTCACCTCAGGCTCAGAGACAGAGAACTAGTCCCCTCATCTCTATGTCAATAGTGCTCCTGTATGATGACAGGACCTCAACTGAAAGAACTGAGCCTTAAGCCTCATTTAAGCAGAAATCTCTAGGAAAACCCAAAGACAATACAGGAGAGAAAAAAACAAGGATACCAGAGGAAACTTTAGCCCCTGACACCGTAGCTAGAGTGCATAGTAAGCACACAGCCCAATTCCTAGCCAGGTAAACATAAAACTTCACACTAAACCCCTATTTCCTCAGTTCCTCTTACCCAGTACATCATCTCCAGCTTTCAACAAAAAGTTACAAAGTATGCTAAAAGGCAAAAAATCCCATCTAGAAAGAAAAAGCAAGCATCAGAACTAGATTCCACATATGGCAGAGATGTTGGAATATCAGACTGGAAATCTAAAACAACTATGGTTAACATGCTAAGAGCTTTAAAAGAAAAAGTGGACACCATGCAAGAACAGATGGGTAATATAAGCAGAGAGATGGAAACTCTAAGAAAGTATGAAAGAAAAATGCTGGAAGTCAGAAAAACTGTAACAAATGAAGAAAAATGCCTTTGATGGGCTCACCAATACTGGACATGGCTAAAGAAAGAGTCAGTGATCTTGAAGATACATAAATAGCAACTTCCCAAGCTGAAATGCAAAAAGAAGAGATAGAATATCTAGGAACCATAGGACAATTATAACAGGTATAACAAATGTGTAATAGAATACCACAAGGGGAAGAAATAAAGAGAGAGAAAAAAAGGAACAAACAGCAGGAATATTTGAAGTAATAATAGCTGAAAATTTTTCCAAAATTAGTGACAGTCACCAAACCACAGATCCAGGAATCTCAGATAACACTAAGCAGGATGAATAGCAATAATATATATGTGTATATATACATACATATACATATATATATATATATACACACACACATATATATATGTATATAATATGCATATCATATTCAGACTGCAGAGAATCAAAAGCAAAGAAAAAATAATGAAAGAAGCCAGAGGGAAAAATATTTTCCCTATAGAGGTACACTATTTATTAAGATTTATTTATTTATTAAGATATATCTTAAAAAACATGAAAGCAAGAAGAAAGTGAAATAAATTATTTAATGTGTTGAAAGAAAACCCTCGAAACCTAGAATTCCACATCCAACAAAGTTATTCACCAAAAGTCAGGGAGAAATAAAGACTTTCTCAGACAAACAAAATCTGAGAGAATTTGTCATTCGTAGACCTGCCTTGCAAGAAATGATAGAAGAATTTTTTTAGAGAAGGAAAATGGCATAGGTTAGAAACCCAGATCTACATAAAGAAAGAAGAGCATTAGAGAGTGAAAAAATGAAAGTAAAACAAAACTTCAATTTTTCTTATTAATCCATCTGACAGATAACAGTTGGTTCAAAATAATAGTAGCAACAATGTATTTGTTGATTAGAGCTCATGGATAAGTGAAATGAATGACAGCAATGTCATAAGGCATAGGAAGGAAGAATTGGAAATGCTCTGTTATAAGGTTGCTGTGAAGTGCCATAATGTTATTTGAAAGTGGATTTGGATTAGTTCTAAATGTGTATTACACACTCTAAAGCAACCATTACACAACTGTAAAAAGAAGTATAGTTGATATGCTAAAAGGGGAGAGGAAAAGAAAATCATGTAAAATGTGCAGTTAAAACTAGGGAAGACAAAAAAGGCACAAAGAACAAGGGTAATGAGTAGCAAACAGAAACAGGGTAGATGTTACTCCAACTATATCAGTAATCACTTTAAATGTGAATAGTTTAAATATACCAATTCAAAAACAAGATGTCACAGTGGATATAAAAACAAGAGCCAACTAGAAGCTGTTCACAGATCACACTGTTGAACATCACACAAGAACACCCAGAGATGAGCCTAAAGCATCCCTGGCCTGAGGGTCAGGAGACAGGTTTCCCTCTGGTCCACCCACTAACTTGCTATGTGACCTTTCACAAGTCACTGACATTCTCTGGGCCTCTCTATACTACTCTTGACCCCTTATTGCAAAATAAGAGGAGTTAGACTAACTCCCTTCCAGCTCAAAACCCAATGCCTCTTTACTAGGATCTGATGAGTAATCATGGGCAGAGAGGAGGCTGCAACATCTAACAGGTGCTATTTGGCTAAGCTCATGAGAGACCCAGTTGCACCCAGAAGCGGTGTGTGCATGAATGTGAAAGCACAAATCCAAAGCCCTGGCTAGTGCTTGTGAAAGCTGAACCCTTGGGTACCATTGGATGGTAGAAATATCTCATCTGGGTCCATATTGAACTAGCAGAAAATTACAAGGAATTTGCAACCCATATTTAGGTTGACTGGCATCCTACTGATATGGAAGGAGAATGGGCCAGAGAGGAGCTCAGGGGGTGTCTGCTGAATGAAAGGGACAGAGGATTATCATAGCTCCTTGTCTATCATTCCTGCCCTGTCTTCATCTTTCAGACTAAAACACCTTCCCACTATCACCCCTGCCCCATGTGCATACATCTTCTACAGAAGAAAGAGAACAGGAAGTTTCAAATGTTTAAGCCCCAATTTTAAGAGGATTGTTCTTGAAGATCTCGTTTGCAGCTTCTAGCAAAAGCCCTGCTCATTGTCTTCAAATACAGATAACCATGGCATGACTCGTCCATTATGGCCAAAGGCATGACCATTCTGATGGAGTAAAGCACAGGAGAACCTTTGAAATTATATTCAAAAACCCATGAGGACATCAAAGGGAAGCTAAATCAATGACTCTGCATTAAATCAGGGTTGCAGGTCTGTACCCTACATGGACAGATCATAGCACATTTTTACTTTCCTAGGTTCTTCTCTCCCCAGGGTTAAGTGGTCTGGATCAACTGTACTCTTTCCCACTGACACAGTTTTGCACTGTATGGAAGCTGGCCCTATGCTGACCTTACAGATACCTTTTACCTAGGTCTATGATGTTGTTATAAACCCCAGACCCATGAAGTACTGACATTTCCACCGGTAAATGGTGGGAATTCTAATATTCCACTAGATGGAAAGCTATACGAAGACAAGGCTTGGGACTGTGTTTGCTAACATTATACCCACTGTGCCTAGCTCAGTGCCTGGCATAGAGTAAGTACTCAATAAATATTTGTTAAATGAATGGGGGGGGGGGAGAGAATCCACCACAATGTGAGCCTAAAAGAAGTAGGCACAGTTCAAATTTGATTGTTTCCAAAAATACTTCTTGAAAGTATTAATTCATTTCTCATTTCTTTAACAAACTCTCAGAGTGCCTTCTATGTGCCAGGCACCATAACACAGAAATGAATGAATGAATGAATGAATGAATGAGACAGTACGCCAATTCTCATAAAGAAGAGAGAGAACAATATTCACTGAATGCAACTGTAAGTTGGGCATTTTTTGTTCATTATTTCATCCTTCCAACAAACTGTGAGGTAAATATTATTTATTTCCCCCCTCCTTCACAGACAAAGGAAGAGGGAATTGCACAAAAACCCACATGTAGCAAATAGCAGTACCAAGAATTTATTCCAGGACCTGGGTACTTCCTCTAGAATGTGTTTTCTCCCCAAAGTCAAGTTAAAATCACAGTGTGATGTTCTGTTATGTGATGTTATGCTGAGGAAACTCAGGTCATCAAAAATTGAGTTGTAAGTAAATAGTTTCATTGGGAAAAGGGAAATAAGAATTTTATGTTCTCAATTTCAGGTTGTTTAGGTTGGAAAAAAATTTTAATAATGGAGGTGCTTTGTAACTACATGAGTGTGTAATTGAAGGTTAGAAATAATAAACTGCTCAAACAAAACAAATGAAAATTACAGAGTTAAGTCCTAAATAGCATCTAAGGCCCAAGTCAATGAGTTTCTAAATTATCATTATCATAACTCATTGTTATGATAAACAAAGCACAACATTAAACTAAGATGGTTGAAGTCAAAACAAAGTGTGGTGTAGTTCACATTGCCGATGATGAACAAAAGAACATGAAAACAAGAATTTGCCAACTGCTCTTCTGTGCACAATAGCTTTTTCTCCAGGACCTGGTAGTAATTCCTGACTGCTTGAATTATAACGAAGAGATATCCATAATATGAATTGTGTTTCCTAAGGTCTATTGTGTTATATCCTATGTGCTTTATGAAGGCTCAAACTGTGGGAGGGAAATAGGGAAATGAACCCTTAGACATGAGAGCAACTTGGAGAAATGCTCAGGGTCAGGTTGTCTTGTAGGGATGGGAGGCCCACTGCGGAGATAGCCACGTGACTTGCATGTTTGAGGGTTGCCTGTTTCCCTGAACCCTAAAGCCATTTTGCAAATCACCATTTCTTCCCAATGGGTGAAAATACATGGAGCCTGGAATCATCTGCATTCATATATTGGCAGAAACTTTGAAAGCACGTTGTTCCCATCCACCCTACCTGGATCAGATGAGGAGCTGGGAAAACAAAAATTCATAATCAACTCAAAATCCAGCAGCTCAGAAAGTGCCCAAGGTGGTAGGGAATGTTCTACAACTGGAATAGTCCTAAAGGGTATGGCCCAATCCTAATGCAGTGATGACTCTCTTACATTTTTATACTTCCCTGCAATTTTTAATGATTTCATAACAACTATGGGAGTGAAGTCATATTCTTATTTTTATAGATGAAGAAACTAAAGATGAGTAAGTGATTGCCAGCAACCATCAGAGTAGGGCTAAAATCCTGTCTTCCAGCACCATATTTAATAGACCTCTACCACAAAATGATAGGGTATGTTTTCTAGGAGCAATGAATGGCTTTCGAGTCAGATCTGCATTTGCATCCAGGGCATATATCCAGGATATACCACTTTCGGCCATGTAATTTGTCAAGTTCTTTAACGTCATTAAGCTTTAGTTCCTCATCTGTAAAATGGGGACACATATGACACCTAGCTCATGGGGTTACTATGAGGGTCAAACGCAATATGCAGATAGCATGCTCAGCACAGAACTTGGCCATGGGTAGAGCCGGACAAATGTTGAGGGTTTTGGGGCATGCGTTTTGGGTGGAGGAATCTCATTCCTCCCCTGTGGTTTAGTATTCCTAGGGGCACAAAGCCCCTAGGGAACATTTTACCATATCTAAAGCTACAAGGAGATAGAAATTTGGGACAGAAGGGGAATGCTTAGGGACCTGATTACTGAGCCAGGAATGGAAGTGAAGGAATGATCAGTCCACAGGGAGCAGGTCTGTGCCTCCACCCACAGTGCCATCTGCGCTGGGTCCCTAAGGCAGAGAGGACCCTCCATTCCCCACCTGGAAAGCCATGGAGTTGGCAACAGCCAGAAATATCCTCAGAGGCAGCTTGGCTTTGTAGGACCTGTGGCTCCACAAGCGATGGGCACCAGCTGTCACACCCAGAGCAGATAGGAGGAAGCAGAAGTACGCTGTAAGACACAAGCAGGGAAAATGTCAGTAAATGTCACCAAGCTCCTACACAAGCTTTTTCCTCTATGCTTATTTCTCTTCTGCATAGACCCATGGGAAATGGTGTTAGAACAATCTGCAATGTGAAGGAAGAATCGATAACTTGGGGAAATGCAGACTTTTTATTGATTTGTAGCTTTTCAGTACCAGGCAGAAGTGGTGAAAACTTTCCTCAGGAAACTTTGACCTTTGAACATTAATTTTTCTCTATCAAACAAATCTTTTATTTGCTAATGTTTCTTGCCAGTCTTGATGCAAAGTCTTAATCACGTTAGTGTGTATTTGTAACTCAGTCTTACATGCTCATTCTCTGTAGAGCTAAGATTGATGTTTATGTTGCCTCTTGACTGGCACCTGTGCTAGGAAGTGTGTTATATGAAGACCATATTTCTAAATGGCAGTGCCATTATCATGGCTTCATAGGCCTTTGTTTGAAGGAAATCAGGCCAGATATAAAAGCAGTGAAGTCTGGCTCAGGACCAGGGAGAATGAGAATAAAAATGACAATAGGGACAACTGAGATTTGCCTTCTAGAGATCCCCACTTACACCATCCCTATGACCCGGGATGGCAAAGATGGCCAGGTGGGGAATTTTTTTAAAGACAGACTACATTGGAGCTTATTATCTGCCACACACTTAAATATATTATCTTTAATCCTCATGACATGTTGTAGTGTCTCATTTTACAGTTGAGGAACCGGATCTCTGAGAGTTAAATCCTGCCTATATACCCAAGTCAGCCTTGTTCCAAAGCCTCTGCTAAGAGACCCCATGCTGCCTGACCAGTGGTGGGGATGGATTACTTTTTATACCAAGACCTGGGAGAGTTTATAAAAGCCTGTGTAGGGGTGTCTGGGTGGCTTAGTCACGCGACCAACTCTTGATCTCTGCTCGGGTCATGATCTCATGGTTTGTGAGATCAAGCTCTGCTTCGGGCTCTGTGCTGACAGTGCAGAGCCTGCTTGAGATTCTCTCTCTCTCTGTCCATCCCTCCCTCCCTCCCTCTCTCTCTCTCAAAAGAAATACACTTAAAAAAAACTGTTAAAAAAAGTGTGGTATAAAGGGGACACAGGGACCCCCCAATAAATTATTATTCCTGAGATTATTACAACTACTTTAGTGCTTTTAAAGCAATATGCCCACACAATGCTAAATGTCTTACTTGGATTATCTTATTAAAAACACATCAAACAATCCTATAGGGTTTATATTATTATTAATCCCATTTTACAGATGAGAAAACCAAGGCTTAAAGAAGTTAACTAATTTCCCAGTGTCACAAAGTTAGGAGGTGTCTTTGCTAAGAGTCAATTTCTAGTCTGTCTGAACCAAGAACCAAGTTCCTGACCCCACACTCCCCTATCTCTCTGGGAGACATCAAGTAAGTTTTATCTTTACTTCTTTACACCCCACTACCATCCTTAATACTGGATTCCAGTCTAAATTTAAAAGTGAGCTTCTTCCTTACTTGAGGGGAGAACTCTAAACCTAGCTATAAGTAGGTAGGATCAGGCATATTATCCCACACAATTGTTTCTAGCACTTAGCACATACAAGGCCCTCCATAAAGATGTGGCAAAGAACAAGTGATTGGCTGTCAAAA
Source organism: Acinonyx jubatus (assembly GCF_027475565.1). NCBI lineage: Eukaryota > Metazoa > Chordata > Mammalia > Carnivora > Felidae > Acinonyx > Acinonyx jubatus. Next base: position 134,855,596 of record NC_069382.1, on the reverse strand, counting down.
CATCCCTGATCAACTATGAATGGTACCAGGACAAGACGAGTTTTTAGGGAGACTATTATAGCACTTGTCTAGAAGAATTACTAGGGTAACTTCAGTGTCAATATATGTATTCAAAAGTAGAACCATATTACATCTCCCATAGGTCAAGTCTGATCTTGACCTCAATCCATATTTATATGGGTCTGAAAACAAGACTTAACCTTGGCACTAAGATTAATGAGTCTCTGAATGCATGTGCTTTTCATAAACTTGACAAATCATTCCTTACTTGAAAGGTTAAAAACAAAAAATGACAATCTGCCCATAAATCACAAAAAATAACAGTACATAAAAAGTTATGGCCTCTTTTGTTATTATAATTTAATCTTGGTCATGAGTCTATGAAATGGACAGCTATTTTCCATGTCATCCGTGGCCTTCATGTCTCTACCAATAATTTTTTCCCAACTGTCAAGTAGTTAGGGAATAAGAAATCTATAATGGAAAAATTCAATGTGACTCTATTTTTGCCAGTGGACTAAGACACTGGACAATGAAAAACATTGGCCAAAAAAAGAATCCATTCAACGCATGGTTCCCAGACAGGGCCTTATCACAGACAATGCTTCCCAGTATGGGATCTCCACTATTTCAGGGATCACTTACATGGTTGATCTGAGCTGGGTAGTAGTGGCTATTGGTTTTTCATGGTCCTTCTTCTGGCAACAAGAATGTGGCCATGTAACCCAGGCCTGGCCTAGCATATGACTCCATCTTCCTGGCCCTGGAATAAACAGTTGACCCAAACTTTCTCTCTCTTCTGGCTCAAAGACTAAAGGTCACATATCAAGGCATGATTACAATAGTAGAGAATGAGGCCAGGTAAGTGAGACATGAAGATGATGGAGATGCCAATAAGAGCCGAGAGGAGAGCTGCCTGCCCTGGGCCACTGGTTGCAGCCCCCAGAGCTCTACAGTTCTTTTGATGCTGTGAGCCTCCCTGGTATTTCTCCTAGTTATGTGAGGCAACAAATTCCCTTTTCTTGTTGCTAGTTTGCTCTGGATTTCTTTTTTTTTTTTTAATGTTTATTTATTATTTTGAGAGAGAGACAGACAGACAGACAGAGCATGAGCAGGGGAGGGGCAGAGAGAGAGGGAGACACAGAATCTGAAGCAGGCTCCAGGCTCCGATCTGTCACCACAGAGTCTGACACAGGGCTCGAACCCATGGACCTCAAGATCATGACCTGAGCAGAAGTCAGATGCTTAACTGACTGAGCCACCCAAGTGTCCCTGGATTTCTGATACTAAAATTCTGCAGAACCTCTGGGGAAGAAAGCAACCTCTGGCCATAGCCCAAATGAGGACAAACTACAAAAACCCTTACCTGAATATGAGACTGTTATATTGACAGGGCTCAGTTTTCCTATTTTGATAGGGCTAATTTAAGAGGTTTTTAACCTCTTTTCTATGATCTTTGTGGAGATTGATATCCAAACTAGTTTTCAGATGGATGCTGCCTAGTTGGCTCTGAGAGAGTCAACTACTCAGAAACAGAATTGATAACTTTGGGGGGAAAAGGAGTAACAAGCAGGGTCAATAATTTTATCAAGTAGCTCACACCTCACAGAGAAAGGAACTAGATCAACAGAATTCAGAATCACAATATTACAGAATAGTAAGTAGCAAACACCTATATTGGTCTGGATGCAAAGAAGAGTCACCAATTCAGGCTATCTCAAGTAAAAAAAGAATGTAGAGATGCCTGGGTGGCTCAGTCCATTAAGCATCCCACTTCAGCTCAGGTGTGATCTCACCTTTCGTGAGTTTGAGCCCTGTGTCAGGCTCTGTGCTGACAGCTCAGAGCCTGGAGCCCACCTCAGATTCTGTGTCTTCCTATCTCTCTGACCCTCCCCCATTAGCACCCTGTGTCTCTTTTTCTCTCAAAAAATAAACATTAAAAATAATTTTTAAAATGTATTAAAAAGATATTAAATAGCCTACAGATCTCATACTTGGGGGGGTGGGTTGCAGGACATTTGCAGGACAGTTTTGGTACAGAGCCTCCAAAATGGCCCCAATGCTCCCTGCCTCCTGATATTCATGCCTTGCGTAATTTCTTCCCCTTTAGTAACTTGCTCCTAACCAATAGAATGTAGAAACATTGAGGGAACATCAGTTCCATGATGAGGTCACAAAAGATTGTGACTTCTGTTTTGCTAGCAGATTCTCTCTTATGTTGGCTTTGATAGAGTAAGTCACCACATTGGGATGACCCATGTGGCAAGGAAGTGAGGGTGGCCTCCAGCCAACAGCTAGTGAGGAAATGAGACTTTAGTCCAATAATCCTCAAGGAACTGAGTCCTCTCAACAAAAGTGTTAGTGAACTTGGAAGCAGATCCTTTCCCAGTCAAGCCTTCAGATAAGACAGCAGCCTGGGTCAACACACTGCTGCCTTGTGAGAGATCCTGGAGCAGAGGGCCCAGCACCAGTGGTACCTGGATTCCTGCTTCACAAAAACTGTGAGAAAATAAATGTATGTTGCTTTAGGTTGATAAATTTTGGGGTGATTTGTTCTGTGGCAATAGTAATGCAAGACTTAAGTAGAAACCTTACCTCAAGGGAAGGAAGGTATACTTTAAATCCTGGTTTAAGAACAGTTTGCTGTTGGGGTGTCTGTGGCTCAGTAGGTTAAGTGCCCGATTCTTGATTTCAGCTAAGGTCAGGATTTCATGTTTTTGAGTTCGAGCCCTACATCAGGCTCTGCACTGGCAGTGTGGAGACTGCTTGGGATTCACTATCTCTCCTTCTCCCTCTCTCTGCCCCTCTCCACTCACATGCTCTCTCTCTCAAAATAAATAAATAAACTTAAAAAAAAATAACAGTTTGCTGTCTATAGGGACAAAAAGTAGATTCATGTTGTGAAGAGCTGGGAGGGCAGGGAGGGAGGAGGGGAGTGACTGTTAATGGGTATGGGGGGGATTGGTGTGAAGAGTGATAAAAATGTTCTAAAATTGATTTTGGTAATGGTTGCACAATTCTGTGAATATACTAAAAGCCAATAGACGAGTTGTATGCCATGAGTAAAAACTTAATAAAGCAGTCATTAAAAAAAAAACTATTACTGAATTCCTAATAGACTTTATTATGTATATTTTCTAAATGCAGAATAAAATAGACATGCCATGAAACAAAACAGAACAAAACAAACAAAAATCAACCATTTGCCTAGGATGCCACCACAGGCATCATCACCCCTGGACACTGGGCACCAATGGACACTCATGTCATACTGTGGTCTCTTAAATCTTCCGCAGCTGCCAAGAAGAGTCCCTATTTGACCCTTGGCCTATGCCTGAATATATCAAGACCCAAGATTCCAAGGCAGAAGCACCTATTTGTCCATGCTCGGATCACAAGGCCAGCCCCAGCTGCCAGCAACAAAAGAGAGAGTACCTGCAGCCCCTTTGGTTTCCAGGGTGGAAGGCAGAGCCTCCCATCTATCCTGAGTACTCTATTGGAACAATGTTTAGAGAATTATTGTAGTGACCCCTTCTGGACCACACAACCAGAGAACAGTCCTGGAGAGATGTTAAGAACCAAAAATTAAAACTCCCTTAATTCCGGACCTGACCAGAGGGAGAGGTGGACAGCTCCCTTTGAGACCCATCTGTGAGCACTAGACAGAAGAGGCAGTTAGCGGAACTCTTTAACTGTGCATGATCTATGTCCCTCTAGCACTGGAGTGAAAGCTACTAAATAATAGTAGCAACTACTATTGACCAAGAACTTTCCAGGTGCCATTCCGTGTTTCTAAATTTATACCTAGTTAGTCTTTGAATACTCACCTCAAGTGGGTGGGTAATATGATCTCTATCTTACAGATGAAGGCAACAAGACAGAAAGTGATGCAGCCAGGACACAATCTAAGGCAGGAAGAGCCCACATTCCACACCCCTGCTGGCTGCTTGACTTCTCAGGGTTGCCTTAATTCTAATGGGAGGAGCCTAAATGCATCAAGACTTCTTAGCTCAGAAAATAAGCTGAAAGTCAAGACCCTTGCTTTGTGTTTTGCCTTTACCAACCGGCAAGTTCACGTCTAAAATCACCCTCACCATAATTCTGCATCCAGTTCAGCCTCAGCTTGCCTTGGCAACTCCAGGCAACTCAAGACTTCATGAGACAGTTTATTGAGCTCCTATTATAGACCATGCACTGAGCTTAGAACTGGGTCTACAAGGTGACCACAAACACGAGCTTTTGCCTCCTGGAGTCAATAGGAGTTTGATAAATTACTTACTGTATAATTATAAATTATGGCAAGTGCTGCAGAGGACACAAACAGCATAATGTAAAAAGAGATTAAAAGACGGATAATTCAGGGGCGACTGGCTGGTTCAGTTGGAAGAACATGTAACTCTTGATCTCAGGGTCATGAGTTCAAGCCCCACATTGGGTGTAGAGATTATAAATAAATAAATAAATAAATAAATAAATAAATAAATAAATAGGAGATAATTTAGTTTGGGGGATCAGAGAGGACTTCGCAGTGGAAGCGAAAATTAAGTTAACCCCTGAAGGATGAGGAGAAGGCAAGATTCAGGCAGGGGGACCCACAAATGCACAGACCTGGGCTGGGGAAGGGGATCTGACAAGAAGCATGTATCTGACCACCTCACACCCGCTCAGATGGCTACTAGAACCAAACAAAAACAGAAAATAACAAGTGTTGGCGAGAATGTAGAGAAATTGGAACCCTTATGAATGGGTTGGGATGGGTGGGAATGAAAAATGATTCAGCCACCAGGGAAAAGTTTGGTGGTTCCTCAAAAAGTTAAACATAAAGTTACCAAGTGGTCTAGCAATTCCACTTCTGGGTATATATCCCCAAAGAGTTGAAAACAGGTACTTTTTCACCAAAGGGTGAGAACAACCACGGAAGTCCATGAACACATGAATGGATAAACAAAATGTGACGTATACACAATGGAATGTTATTTGACCGTCAAGTGGAATGGAATTCTGACCCATGCCACAGAACATGGATGAACTTTGAAAACATTATGCTAAGTGAAATCAACTAGACACAAAAAGAAATTTATAAAGCCACTTACATGAGGTACCTAGAAGAGGCAAATTCATGAAGACAGAAAGTAGAATAAAAGTTACCAGGGGATGGAGGAAGGGGGGGGAGGGGAATGAGGAGTTGTTCAATGGGTACAGAGTTTCAGTTTGGGATGATGAAAAAGTTCTGGAGATGGATAGTGGTGGTGTTTGCACGACTTTGCGAATGCAGTTAATTGCATGCTTAAAATGGTTAAAATAATAAATTTTGTTATGTATATTTTACCACAATTTTTAAAAGCATGTGTTTGAAGTCCAGGGTGAGAGGGGAAGGGGAGGTCAAAAAAGGTTAAAGAGATTTAAATGTAGGGCCAAATAGGTTTTATTTGCTGCACTGAGGTGACTGGACGCTGGGCTCAGGCCAAGGGAAGCTATTAAAGGGCGTTCAGCATGAAGTACTTAGAAAATGCATGGAGAGTAGAGGAGGGTAAACCAGTCGCCACACCAGATCAGTCCCTCTAATACTTCTTAAAACAATCTTCTCGGGTTTTTTTAATGTTTATTTATTTTTGAAAGACTGTGAGTGGAGGAAGGGCAGAGAGAGAGGGAGACACAGAATCCGAAGCAGGGTCCAGGCTCTGGGCTGTCAGCACAGCACCCAACACGGGGCTCGAACTCAAGAACAGCAAGACCATGACCTGAGCTGAGCTGAAGTCAGACACTCAACTGACTGAGCTACCCAGGTGTCCTTTAAAACAATCTTCCTTTGTTCACTTTCAAATACTCAGCATACATAAGATCATTACAACTCCTATTACAGCAGTGATCGAATGAAAAGATCAATATTTGGGAACAGAGTGCAGAAGGAAGTTTGGTTCCCTTAATTTCCTAAACCAACACACAATATAAAAATTCCTCTTTAGGGGCACCTGGGTGGCTCAGTCAGTTAAGCATTTGACTTTGGCTCAGGTCATGATCTCACAGTTCGTGAGTTCATCCTGCTCTCTGCTGTCAGTGAGGAACCCACTTCAGATCATCTGTCTCCCTCTCTCTCTGCCCCTCCCTGCTCACACATGTTCTCTCTCTCTCTCTCTCTCTCTCTCTCTCTCTCTCTCTCTCAAAAATAAACATTTTTAAAAAATAAAAATAATACAAATAAAAATTCCTCTTTAAAACCAAATGCACAGGGGCGCCTGGGTGGCTCAGTCGGTTAAGGTCTGACTTCAGCTCAGGTCATCTTACGGTTCGTGAGTTCAAGCCCCGCATTGGGCTCCGTGCTGACAGCTCAGAGCCTGGAGCCTGTTTCAGATTCTGTGTCTCCCTGTCTCTCTCTGCCCCTCCCCTGTTCACGCTCTGTCTCTGTCTCAAAAATAAATAAACATTAAAAATTTTTAAAAACAAATGCATAGCACTGTCTAACAGAGTGTCAGAAGGAGGCTGGAGAAGGGAGCCTGCTCACACTGAATGCCTGCCATGGACCATCACTTTGCCAATATACCTAATTTTATTGCTTTACTTCTATGAGGTAGACATCATAACCCCCATTTTACAGAGTTGCAAAACTGAGGCCCAGAGCGTTAAGTAAATGCCTGGGGATCTCAGGACAGAGCTAGGGCCCCAACACTACATCAGTCCAGCCCCAAGCCCTTGATGCAGTGGTTCTCAGCCCTGGCTGTGCATTGCAGTGTCTTGGGCTTTTACATGCTGCAGGTCCACAGAGCAGAGTGAATTCGAGATGAAGGCCAGGAGAGCCAGCATCTCTCTCTAGAGGTGATTCTGATGCACAACCAGAGCTGAGAAACCACTGCCCTATGAGGTACACCCTAGAAGACCATCTGGTCCCATCCCCTCAATTTACAAATGGAGCAGCTGAGATCCAGTGAGGGCTAGGTGCTCTCTCTAACCCACCCAGACGCTGACCCTATGCAGAGCCAGGGGCTCCAGAGGGGCCTCGGGGCCCCATAAATTCTAAGTGACTCTCAGGATAGGCAAGCCCAGTCTGCCCTTTCATGTGAACTCTGGTCTTGTCAGCATTCCCCTCCCAGTGGCTCCCTTTGATGGTGTGAGCTGTCCCCACCAGGCTCCAGACAGTGGGGACTCTGATATCTAGGCACCCGGCTGGGGGGCGGCGTGTGCAGCAGGGCTCCTGCTGCAGAAAGCTGCAGGAAGATGTGATTAGCACCAACGAATTGTCTTCCACCAAGGGGAGGGGAGAGGTTGCAATCAGAGCAAACAAGCAGGGTGAAGGCTCCTGGGGGAGGGGCGGAAGCTGCCACGGAGAAGATACTGTGCTTGGATACCTGCCTTGCCAGCCTGCTCAAGTGCTTTGAAAGTCAGTTTGGGGCTCTGGCCAGTAAATGGCTGTTTCTCCTCTCCAGTCCTTCCTAGATTCAGAAGATAGTTAAGAGGCCAGCAGACCCATAGATGCAGAGACACAGATAAGGAATACATATAAAAGATACATATACATATATGTACACATACATGTATACGATTGGCAATTATGGTAGCATTATGGTTAAAATGAACCTGGGAGGGGGCCTGGGTGGCTCAGTCAGTTAAGTGTCCAACTTCAGCTCAGGTCATCATCTCATGGTTCAGAGGTTCGAGCCCCACATCAGGCTCTCTGCTGTCCATACAGAGCTCGCTTCAGATCCTCTGTCCCCCATCTCTCTGAACCTCCCCCCCTCTCAATAAATAAACATTTTAAAAAATAATGAAATGAACCTGGGACTGAATCCCTTGCATATCACTTATCAGTGTGACAATCTCTAAACCTTGGTTCCTCCATCCATAAAGTGGGTAAAATAGTACCTGCTTCACAACAAACGTGTTATAAAGATGAAAAGAGGTGAGCATGCAAAATGCACACCATGCCTGGTGAGCAGTGAGCCCTGGCACATATTATTGCCCCTCTTAGGAACACCACTCCACTGCCTCTGTAAAATATTCCCTTTCCTGATAACCCCCTCCGAAGACACCTACACTCCTTATCACTCTAAGCCCGTGCTTTCTCAAGGGGGTGGGTGATTTTGTCTCCTCACCCCCAAGGGACATTGAGCAAAGTCTTTAGGCATTATTAGTTGTCACAAACCCAAACTTGAAGGGCGCTCCTGGCATCTGGTGCGGAGAGGCCAGGGATGCTGCCTAAGTGCCCAGACTCTCCCTCCAACAAAGAATTATCATTACCAAATGGCAGCAGTGCGAAGGTAGAGAATCCTGCTCTACTCTTAGCAGAGTTCCTGGAAGACTTCTTGTTCATTCTCCCGGTGTGACTGCACCTGCCCTTGCTTCTTTAAACCTCTTTGGTTTCATTGGGAGCTGTAGGAGTAATTTATCTCTGAAATTATTTAACAAATAGGCTGACAACAAAGGACTGGGATGAAAGATGGATAGTATTTTAGGTCACTGCTTCTCCAACTTTAATGTGCTACACATATCACCAGGCGATCATGTTTACATGCAGATGCTGGGCCCCGTCCCAGAGATTCTGATTCAGTGGGTCTGTGAAGGGTTCACGGGTGGTGTTGATGCTACTGGTCTAGGGTCCCAGTGTGTTTTGCTGACTGGCCAAGCCCTGAGAGAGAGGTCCTGATATGGGGCTGCCAGGGACAGAACAAGGCCCTCCATGGCCACTCATCTCACCAAATGGTATTAACAAAGAATTTCAACTAGACCTGACATCTTCCCTTAAAGGTTTGGGTTTATAGGTTTCAAGATCCTGAGGCAAATTTCTCCTAGGTGCTATTTCAACAGCTCTCTCCAAAGCAGAACATTTTCACAGGGTCTTACAGGCTGAAAAGCAAAAGGTTTCTGTTTACTGTTAAAACCTTCTACTTCTGTTAGATTTACAATATCCACCAGTCCCTCTTTGCAATTCCCATCTCCCTCCACTAAACCTCCTTCTCTTGTGCTCCACATGGACCGGAAGAAGATATGTTCTCTCTTCCCATGGCATGAATGTTTAAGCAACTGCCAGCATCTTCTAGGAAGATTTAACAGAAAGCGAATGGAACAAGAGAGTGAAGATATATTTCATGCATCTTACATGTACTGCCTATTTTCCTCAAGTATCCTTCCTGCCTTCAATTAGGCCCACTTAACATGCTCTAAAGTTCTGAGTAAATGTTACTTTTCCTCATTGGTTTATGGCTTATATGACAGAATGACAGTCATAGCAGATCACTAAGAAACACAAAATTGTTGGGTAACTCATTATGACTCTGCTACTGTACCACACTATTTGTAATTTAAAACAAAAACAAAAACAGGGCACCCGCGTGGCTCAATAGGTTAAGCGTCCGACCCTTGGTTTTGTCTCAGGTCATGATCTCACGGTTCATGAGTTCAAGCCCTGCATTGGGTTCCATGCGGACAGCTCAGAGCCTACTTGGGATTCTCTATGTGTCTCTCTCTCTCTGCTCCTCCCCTGATTGCTCACTCTCTTTCAAAAAAAAAAAAAAAAAAAAAAAGGCAAGAATTTAAGTCTTTTCTAGTACCTCATTCCAAACATACAGGACTCACTTCAGGCACTCAGGCCAGGCCAGGTATCCATGTTGGATGCTCTCTTGCCTTCTGTGTTTTTCAATACAGCAGCCATCACATTGTAATAAACAAGGAATTATTGATCTAATGCCATCTTCCCTTCTAAAACATAATCTCCGGGAGGGCAGGGAACATGTGTTCTTGTGCCTGTGCAACTAACTTAGCCAGAGAAAGATACACAACCATGCTGATTGGTCTCACTTTAAAACTCATGACCACTAGCTTCACGTGGATGTAATATTACTCAGCGATAATTACATTTCCCTGGTCCATATGTGCTCTCTCTTGCCTGGACATCAGTTTCATACCTGCTCCAATCCCCTCATCCCCAACACATCCCTTCCCCCCAGCCCCTGATCTGATAGCTTTGCTTCTGATTTCATTGAAAATACCAGAATCTCTTCAGTCCACCCTCCAGCATCTCAGCCTGTGACCCCCAGATTTCTCTATTACTACAGAGACCAATCCACACTCCCTTTAAGGCTGGTTGGCCTTCCTTGTGCATCTTATCCACTCCATCCTACTCTATTGCTCTGCAACTCTCCTCTCCTCTCTGTGTCATCAAGAAATACCCTCCCTCTATATCATTCCCACCAGCCTACAACCACACTGCTATTTCTCTCATACACAAAACACCAAAACACTTCTCTTGACTCCAATTCCCCACCTAGATCCTTTCCATTTCCCTGCTCCCTTCCCAGAAAAGCTTACTGGATAGATTGGTCTCTTTATAGGAGATTATAGTTCTTCACTGCCCATTCTCTTACGCCCACTAAGTTTTTGTCCTTCTTCCCCATCCCCACCCCCAGCCAAAACTGTTCTTACCCAGGTCCAGACAAGACAGAATTGGTCTCTTCACTTGTGGGCAGTTTCTAGATGGGTACTAAACACACTATCACGGGGTGAGGGGAACAATGAAGGAGAGGCACCCATACCATGGCAGCTCTTGAGGGGTAGGAGGAATGGCACCAGGAAAGGCTGGAGGTGTGAAGGCTCAGTGTATTCAAGCAGAGGGATTTGGTTTGGCTCCTGGTGGGGAGGAGAGTTGGGGGAGTACAATGAAATAAGAAAATCAGACAGGGGGGCACCTGGGTGGCTCAGTCAGTAGAGCATCAGACTTGGGCTCAGGTCAGACCTCTCTCTCTGACAGCACAGAGCCTGCCTCCAATCCTCCATCCCCCTCTGCCCCTCCCAGCTCGCACTCGTGCTCTCTCTCTGAAAAGGAAAGGAAGAGAAGAGAAGAGGAGAGGAGAGGAGAGGAGAGGAGAGGAGAGGAGAGGAGAGGAAAAGAGGAGAGGAGAGGAGAAGAGAGAAGAGAAGAGAAGAGAAGAGAAGAGAAGAGAAGAGAAGAGAAGAGAAGAGAAGAGAAGAGAAGAGAAGAGAAGAGAAGAGGAGCCCCTGGGTGGCTCAGTCAGTTGAGCGTCTGACTTTGGCTCAGGTCATGATCTCACTGTTCGTGAGTTAGAGCCCCACCTGAGCCTGCTTCAGATTCTGTCTCCCTCTCTCTCTGCCCCACTCCTGCTTGTGCTCTGTCTCTCTCTGTCCTTCAAAAACGAATAAACATTAAAAACATTTTTAAAAAGAAAAGAAAAGAAATGAAACAAAAAGAAAAGAAAAGAAAATCAGACAGGGGCACGACCAGAAAGGGACTTATGTATGATGCTGAGACATAGAATATATCTAATCACGAGAACAGTAGGGTGCCCAGAAAGGATTTCATGTGATCAAATTTAGAAAGACAGACAAGAAATCATCGTGGAAGATGGTCTAGTGGGTGAGAGTAGAGAAAATGTGCAGGATTCCCTCCATGTGCCAAGGCAGACACACCCTCCCCTCTCACACTGCCCTGTGCCCTGGGGGGCTAGCCTCTATATGAGGCACGGTGGGCTTCTGGGCTGGGCTAGCTGCCTCAGATTACCTGAAGAGCTCTAAACTCTATACATGTATCCTAGGGCCTCACACTGACAAGGCAACTCGGGGGGCTCCCCCTGGGTGATCCTGTTACATAGCCTGCTATGGGGGCGATGGACAAGGACAGCGCCTCTCAAATCAATGTGCCCACAAATCACTTGCGGATCTTGTTAGACTGCAGATACAACTCTAGTAGGTCTGGGTGGGGCCAGAGATTCCACACGTGCAACCAGTTCCCAGGTGACACCACTGCTGCTGCCCGGAGGACCACACTTTGAGTTGTAAGGCAGGGGGGATCCCTGCGGAGACTCATTTACAACCAAGGAAACCTAACTTCTCTCTTGGTTTAGTGATGTGGGCAAAAGGTTTTCTAGTGACAGAGCCCGGATGGAAGCATGCCCTACACACGTTCTTCCTCCCTTCCTTCCTTCTTTTCCTGCTTTCTGTCTTTTTCAGGTATGGAGTGGAGAAAAGTGTACTTAAGTGTACTAAAGGATGAGACAAGGATTGCTTTCAAAGCATCACAAAAACAGTTCTATAATATAAAAACACAAGAACTGAGCTGCTAAAGAACCAAGACTGAAGGGGTGCCTGGGTGGCTCAGTCAGTTAAGTGTCTGACCCTCGATTTCTGCTTAGGTCATGACCTCACGGTTTGTGAGTTCAAGCCCCACATTAGGCTCTGTGCTAATAGTGCAGAGCCTGCTTGAGATTCTCTCTCTCCCTCTCTCTCTGCCCCTCCCCTGCTCATGCTTTCTGACTTTCTCTCTCTCTCTCTCTCTCTCTCTCTCTCTCAAAATAAATAAATAAATAAATAAATAAATAAATAAATAAATAAATAAATAAAACTTAAAAAAAAAAAAAAAACAAGATTGAAGATCATTTGTGCCTTTGGGCCCTACCTTCACACCTCAGTGTGGGAAGAGGTCTCATTAAAGCAAAAATATCCCTTGATAGGAGTAAGCATTTGTTAAACAGAATGTTAATGGCTCTTAATCATCATAGAATGGTGCTGACAGCCTTCTTCCTGAAGGGAAGTCTGTAAAACAAGTTGACCAAACCGAAAGATTGGGGAAAGGGAGGGGATGAGTTATTTTCCTCTATTCTTAAAAAAAAGTCAGACTATGGGGTGCCTGGGTGGCTGAGTTGGTTGAGCTTCTGACTTTGGCTCAGGTCATGATCTCACGGTTCCTGAGTTTGAGCCCCGCATCAGGCTCTGTGCTGACAGCTCAGAGCCTGGAGCCTGCTTCAGATTCTGTGTCTCCCTCTCTCTCTGCCCCTCCCCCGCTTGTACCCTGTCTCTCCCTCTCAAAAAATAAATATTAAAAAAAATTTTTTTTAAAGAGAGAAAATGTCAGACTTATACCGTTCTGCTTCCAGTCCACTTTTGAAAATGTCTGGTGTCTAGTAGGAGTGGCCACACAAGTGTTAGAAGAGCTTTATCTGGAGTGGTCAATTGCTTAATATTTTAGTAAAAATGGAAAAAAAAACCCACAAAACAAGCAAAAATCAAAGTTATTTTATTATTTTATTATCTATAAGTATTCAGTATGACACCAAAGCAAATCCTTGAGAGACAGCTGTTCAAGAACACAAAGAAATTTAGACTTGGATCTCTCTACCCTTCCAAGTGGCTTCCTGCTTCCTTTATGTCCTCTTGCTCTCTTCCTCAAAGCTCTTCCTCTCCCTCAACTGATATAAAGCTTTTTTGGGTGTGGGGGTGGGTGGGAATCATTTATTAGACGTGAGACTCAGAGCTCACTGGAACAACTCATGGAGGAGGTACGGGCTCCTTTCACGAAGTGAGGAGACGCACAGGTAACTGAATTGCCCACCTGCCATTTCCTAGCTGGGGGGCGGGCGGGATGGGGCCCCCCAGCTAGGAAATGGATGTTATCTTACACTTTCTTTGTCTCAGCTCTCTTATCTGTGAAGCAAACAAACCAACAAAATAAAAGACTATCTCAAACGGTTTAAGACAAATGAAAATGTATATAAAGCATTTAGTAAACAGTAATATCTCAAAAACCATTACTGAAAACACCATTATTCTTTTTTTTTTTTAGTTTATTTATTTATGTTGAGAGAGAGAGAGCACAAGCAGGGGAGGGCAGAGAGAGAGGGAGAGAGAGAATCCAAAGCAGGTTCCGTGCTGTCAGTACAGACCCCACCGTGGGGCTGGAACCCACAAGCCATGAGATCATGACCTGAGCTGAAATCAAGAGTTGGATCTTAACCAACTGAGCCACCCAAGCTCCCCCAAACACCATTATTCTTATCACTAGGCAACCCTTGCAAGGCTGAGGCTGGGTGACCAGGAAGCAGAGACTTCAGGGGAAAAAATGCCTCAGGTCCCAGCAGAGACTCTTTTTCCTACCCTGATCCTCAGCCCTCCCAGGTTCTCTGAGGTGAATTTAGAAGAGCAAACTCATTCGGGGTTTGTGATTCAGGATAACTCCCATCATCCATCTCTCTTTCTCTCAAACAATTAAAATCAAACACAATTACTGAAATTAGAATTACAGATAATTGCGCACAAAGAGAATAATTTACTGCACTATGGATACACTGAATTTCCTTTTCCATTAATTATTTAGTTTTGATTTTCTCTTGGGCAGTAAGTGTGTTTATGGGGGGGGGAGGGAGGTGTGCATACATACATTTTGCTATAGCTATGTACATGCTCATTAATGTCTCCGACCATAAATGAGCAAGGACAATGTCAAAAACGTTGGTCCTTCTGAAGGAAGACTAAGATTAAAATCATGACCCAAACTAATCAATTTGGGGGAAGTGGCAAAAAAAAAAAAAAAGGGATAATTTCTGCCCTCATCGTCTGAAATATCTGGGTAACTATGGATCATCATCCTTCTCTCTCTCTCTTTTTCCTAACAAGTAATTTCTCTAAGGAAATCAAGACAGCTAGTGGTTGGGGCCTAGGACCCAGAAGTTTAGGCAGGAGTTAGGCACCTTCTCAGCAATGAAGCATAAAGACTGGGAGACCCAGACCCTCAGAGGGCCGAGCCCTGGAGGAGCATCTTGGGGGAAAGCTCTGACAGGGCGCCACTGCTGCCTTTATGTCTAAGCCAAAAGAGCTGGTAAAAAAAGTCAATGGAAAGCCCCCTGGGAGGTACTGCTTTCTGTCCCCATTCCCTTCAAGGCTCTCCTCATTCTCCTCATGCTCTCTTCTGACCAGAGAAAGGTCCTTCCCGGGGCTTGGCATGAACCCAGTGGATTCTGACCCAACCTCCCCCACCTAGCAACCACAGGCCAAGGACATAGATGAAAAACTCCTGGTGGTAAGGTGTACTCGGTGCCCCCAAAGGAAAAAATAACAAAACACAGTCGTTTTACCACAGTAATGAATCTGCCTTAAGTAGGAAAAAAAAATTTAATTGAATAATAAAGCATTCTATCAACATAGTAAGAAATCCCCTTTGATTGTCTGGTTAGTGACTGCATCACTGAGGCAGCCTGACCTAGTTCATGAACTCTGGTTTCAAGGGTTTTCTTCACACATTTTTATTCTTGCCAAGTCTGTAAGTTGCTGTGAATAACCCAGGGAAGATTTGTTTTTTTCTTTGCGGCATAATCCAGGACCTGGTTTTCTGATCTTCCCTGGTTTTGATGCATAAAAGCCAACCTGATTTTAACAGGTTGCCTTAGCAAAATGTAACTATCCATTCATTCGTTTCTGAGCAAACAAGTACCTTCCACGTACCGGGTTTTCTGCAAGATACCGAGTATGAGAACGGTCAGCATCTCTCCCCAGGGAGGCCCATGGCTAGCCAACTCCTTCCGCTACAATCAGCCCAAAGACTTTTTGTAAAAAATGCGCCAACAACTAAAAATAAATAATTTCAAATTTTCAAAAGTCTCTATTTCTAGCCTCTCTGGAAAAATGGAAAGATGTATCAGGCCACCTCACTTTCCTACATGGCCACTTTCTACTAGAGCTAAATGCCCCTTCCCCTTAGACAGTCACCCCCACTGACCCCATGCACCTATATGCACTCAGAATCAACCTTTTTCAATTACTGCTTGCCTGGCCCCTGATCTGGATCTGGATGGAGCATAACCTGGACTAAGTTATGCATTAGGTAGAGTAGACACAGTGCTGAAAGCCCATAGTACATTTCCTTCCAAAGGAAAACAAGAGAATATGACATGAAATACACGATAATGAACCCAGACCTAGGTTGTATTAGGTTGTACAACCTGTACAACCTAGGTTGTATCAGTTGCAAAATGTAACTTCTGATGTTTTTATGGCAGAAGGGGTCCACCTTGGCAAAAGTAATAATGCCACTCTGAACAGAGCTGAATTATATCAACTCCTTACTTGGAAAACGGTGATTAAACGGGAAAAATGTAAGCATTTAAGATTTTCCCCACATTTTTAGAAAGGAGTATATATAATTCATTGCAGTTAATGAGAAAAAGCTCTTCTTTTTGGAAAAGTGCCAGGTAACAAATGGAGATTTGGGGGAAAATCACCCTCTGCCATCCCCAGTTGTCCAGGCACTGTGGTTCCTGCCTCAGCTTCATGGCCCGGACACTCAACCCCCAACTGCCCGCACTATTGGTGTCTGAAAGCTCACGTCTGAGCCTTTCTCTGGGTACTGCCCTCATGGAGGAAGCTGGCAAGCCCAAGGTCTTGTCCTTCCCTGGTGGGAGGCTGTGTCTAATGTTTAGTTGATAAAGGGGCACAAAGGCCTGGCCCTTTGCCTCAATTTGTAATATCCCTGAAGATCCATCCAGATATACAGCTGCCTGCAGTGTAGACTGAGGTCTCTGTTGCAGCTGTGGTGAACCTCATCTTCTCTGCCCAGTCTTGCTTCTCCTAGTCTCTCATGGATGTCACCAAGCACAGTCCCTGAGAAGCCAGCACACAAATCTGCCTCCCAGAATCTGTTTCCCAGGGAACCCAAACTAAAACCCCAATAAATAATGGATTCCAGTGAGAATCATCAATGGATGCTGCTGTGGGTTGAATTGTGTTCCCTCCTCCTCAAATTCTTATGTTGACATCTGGACCCCCACTGTCCCCTGAATGTGACTTTATTTGGATATAGGGTCTTTGCAGACAGATTCAAGTTAAAAGGAGTTCATTGGGGTGGGCTTTAGTACATGGGACCAGGGTGCTTATAAGAAGAGAAGATTTGGACCAGGCATCCAGAGAGGGAAGGGGATGTGAGGTGACACGAGGAGACAGTCATCTACAAGCCAAGGAGAGAGGCGCCTGGACCGGATGCTGCCCTCACAGCCTTTAGCAGGAACCAATCCCGCCAACACCTTGATTTCAGGCTGCTACCATCTAGAACCATGAATTATAAATTCCTGCTGGCTAACCCCCAAATCTGTGGTACTTATGAGAGCAGCCCTTGTGAATGAATACAGATGCTAAAATCATTAGGTCAAAGGATTGCCAGGAAGCAGGATATTCCCATGGTGTCAAAGCATCACCCTCCAGACTGCCTACTAGCTGTGAAGGGGAAAATCACATTTTACCATGGAGGAATCTGGCACTTTACCAAGAGATTAAACTTAGCATCAGTAACAGTGGAAGAACTTGACATCAGGTGCCTTTTTTTACATTTATTTTTTTTTTTATAAATTCAAGTTAGTTAACATACAGTGCAGTCTTGGCCTTAGGGGTAGAACCCTGTGATTCATCACTTACATATAACACCCAGTGCTCATCTCAACAAATGCCCTCCTTAATGCCCATCATGCATTTAGCCCATCTCTCCCCCACCCAACACCCTCCAGCAATCCTCAATTTGTCTTCTGTATTAGAGTCTCTTACAGTTTGCCTCCATCTCTGTTTTTATCTTCTTATTCTTTCCCTTTCCCTATGTTCATCTGTTGTATTTCTCAAATTCCACATATGAATGAAATCATATGATATTTGTCTTTCTCTGACTGGTTTTACTTAGCATAATACCCTCTAGTTCTAGCCACGTTGTTGCAAATAGAAAGATTTCATTCTTTTCCATTGCTGAGTAGAATTCCAGTGTGTGTGTGTGTGTGTGCGTGTGTGTGTGTGTGCGTGCATGTGTGCGTGTGTGTGTGTGTGTGTGTGTGTGTGTGTGTACATACCACATCTTCTTTATCCATTCATCAGTCAATGGACAGTTGGGCTCTTTCCATACTTTGGCTATTGTCGATAGTGCTGCTATAAACATTGGGGTGCATGTGCCCCTTCAAATCAGCATTTTTGTATCCTTTGTATAAATACCTAGTAGTGCAATTGCTGGGTTGTAGGGTAGTTCTATTTTTAACTTTTTGAGGAACCTCCGTACTGTTTTCCAGAGTGGCTGCACCAGTTTGCATCCCCAGCAACAGTGCAAAAGGGTTCCTCTTTCTCTGCATCCTTACCAGCATCTGTTGTTTCCTGAGTTGTTCATTCTAGTCATTCTGACAGGTGTGAGGTGGTATCTCATTGTGGTCTTGATTTCTACTTCCCTGATGATGAGTGATGTTGAGCATCTTTTCATGTGTCTCTTGGCCATCTGGATGTCTTCTTTGGAAAAGTGTCTATTCATGTCTTCTGCCCATTTCTTCACTGGGTTATTTGTTTTTTAGGGGGGTGCTGAGTTTGGTAAGTTCTTTATAAATTTTGGATACTAACTCCTTATTTGATATGTCATTTGCAAATGTCTTCTCTCATTCTGTCAGTTGCTTTTTAGTTTTGTTGATTATTTCCTTTGCTGTGCAGATGCTTTTTATCTTGATAAAGTCCCAATAGTTCATTTTGCTTTTATTTCCCTTGCCTCCAGAGACATGTCAAGTAAGAAGCTGCTGTGGCTGAGGTCAAAGACGTTGCTGCCTGTTTGTCCTGTAAGATTTTGATGGTTTCCTGTCTCACATTTAGGTCTTTCATCCATTTTAGTGTATGGTATAAGAAAGTAGTCCAGTTTCATTCTTCCACATGTCATTGTTCAGTTTTCCCATCACTATTTGCTGAAGAGACTTTTTTCCATTGGATATTCTTTCCTGTTTGGTCAAAGATTTGTTGGCCATATATTTATGGGTCTGTTTCTGCGTTCTCTATTTTATTGCATTAATCTACGTGTCTGTTTTTGTGCCAAAAGCGTACTGTCTTGATGATCACAGCTTTGTAATACAGCTTAAAGTCCAGAATTGTGATACCTCCAGCTTTGGTTTTCTTTTTCAACATTACTTTGTCTATTTGGAGTCTTTTCTGGTTCCATACAAATTTTAGGATTGTTTGTTCTAGCTCTGTAGAAAATGCTGTGTTATTTTGATAGGGATTGCATTATATGTATAAATTGCTTTGGGTAGTATCAACATTTTCACAATATTTGTTCTTTCAATCCATGAGGGTGGAATGCTTTTCCATTTCTTTGTGTCTTCTTCAATCTCTTTCATAAACTTTCTGTAACTTTCAGCATACAGATATTTTACCTCTGGTTAGGTGTATTCCTAGGTGTCTTACGGTTTTTAGTGCAATTGTAAATGGGATCAATGCCTTAATATCCCTTTCTGCTGCTTCATTATTGGTTTATAGAAATGCAACCGATTCCTGTACATTGATTTTATATCCTGTGACTTTGCTTAATTCATGTATCAGCTCTAGCAGTTTTTTGGTGAAGTCTTTCAGGTTTCTCATGTAGAGTATCATGTCATCTGTGAAAAGTGAAAGTTTGACTTCTTCCTTGACGATTTGAATGCCTTTTTTTCTTTTTGTTGTCTGATTGTTGAGGCTAGGACTTCTAGTCCTATGTTGAACAATAGTGGTGAGAGTACACATCCCTGTCATGTTCCTGATCTCAGGGGGAAAGCTCTCAGTTTTTCTCCATTGAGAAATATCATTATTTCATTGAGATATCATTATTTAATTATTTCATTGAGATGATATTAGCTGTGGGCTTTTCATATATGGCTTTTATGATGTTGAGTTATGTTCATCCTATCCCTACTTTCTTGAGGGTTTTTATCAAGAAAGATGTTGTATTTTGTCAAATGTTTTTTTCTGCATATATTGGGAGGATTATATGGTTCTTATCCTTTATTAATGTGGTGTATCACATTGACTGATATGTGAATATTAAACCAGCCTTGTAGCCCAGGAATAAATCCTGCTTGATCATGGTGAATAATTCTTTTGATGTACTGTTGAATTCAATGTCCTAGTATCTTGTTGAGAATTTCTGCATCCAGGTTCATCAGGGATATTGGCCTGTAATTCTCCTTTTTAGTGGGGTCTTTTTCTGGTTTTAGAATCAAGGTAATGCTGGCCTCATAGAGTTTAGAAGTTTTCCTTCCATTTCTATTTTTTGAAACAGTGTGAGGAGAAAGAGTATTAACTCTTCTTTAAGTTCTTTTTGGGAGATTTTTGATAACTGATTTCATTTCTTTGCTGGTTATGATCCTGTTCGAATTTTCTATTTCTTCCTGTTTGAGTTTTGGTAGTGTGTGAGTGTCTAGGAATTTGTCCATTTCTTCCAGATTGTCCAGTTTGTTGGCATATAAGTTTTCATAGTATTCACTTATAATTGTTTGTTTTTCTGTGGTGTTGGTTGTGATCTCTTTCATTTGTGATTTTATTTACTTTGGTCCTCTCTCTTTTCTTTTTGAGAAGTCTGGCTAGGGGTTTATCAATTTTGTTTAGTCTTTCAAAAAACCATCTCTTAGTTTCATTGATGTTATACTTTTTTTTGGATCCTATATCATTTATTTCTGCTCTAATCTTTATTATTTCCCTTCTTCTGCTGGATTTAGGCTTTATTTGCTGCTCTCTTCCTAGCTCCTTTAGGTGTAAAGTTAAGATGTAAATTTGGGACCTTTCTTGCTTCTTGAAACAGGCCTGAATTTCCTCTTAGGACTACTTTTGCTGCATCCCAAAGGTTTTGGACTGTCATGTTTTCATTTTCATTTGCTTCCATGTATTTTTTAATTTCTTCTTTAATTTCCTGGTTAACCCATTCACTCTTTAGTAAGGTGTTCTTTTAACCTCCATGTATTTAAGGGCTTTCCAAATTTTTTCTCGTGGCTGATTTCAAGTTTCATAGCATTGTGATCTGAAAATATGCATGGTATGATCTCAATCTTTTTGTACCTGTTGAGGACTGAATTGTGACTAAATATGTGATCTATTCTAGATAATGCTCCATGTGCATTCAAGAAGAATGTGTATTTGCTACTTTAGGATGAAAGTAAGCAAGTCCATCTAGTCCAGTATGTTATTCAGAGACTTTGTTTCCTTGTTGCGTTTCTGCTTAGATGATCTATTGTTGTAAGTAGAGTATTAAATTCTCCTACAATAATAGTATTATTATCAATGAATTTGCTTATGTTGGTGATTAATTGATTTATGTATTTGGGTGCTTACAAATTGGGGGTATAAGTATTTATAATTGTTAGCTCTTGATGGATAGACCCCTTAAGTACGATAGAATACCCTTCTTCATCTCTTGTTACAGTCTTTGTTTTAAAATCTGGTTTGTCTGATATAAGTATGGCTACTTTGGCTTTCTTTTGGCATCCATTACCATGATGGATGGTTCTCCATCCCTTCACTTTCAATCTATAGGTGTTCTCAGGTCTAAAATGAGTCTCTTGTAGATAGCATATAGATGGATCTTGTTTTTCTATCCATTCTGAAACCCTATATCTTTTGATTGGGGCATTTAGTCCATTTGCATTCAGAGTGATTATTGAAAGATATGAATTTAGTGCCATTCTGTTATCTGTAGGTTTTGTGCTTGTGGTGATGTCTCTGATCCTTTGTAGTCTTTGTAGCATTCCACTCGCAGAGTGGTCATGAACTCCTTTAGTTTTTGTTTCTCTGGGAAAGGCTTTATCTCTCCTTCTATTCTGAATGACAGCTTTGCTGGATAAAGATTCGTGGCTGCATATTTTTCCTATTCAGCACATTCACTATTTCCTGCCACTCGCTTCTGGCCTGCCAAGTTTCAGTGGAAGGGTCTGCTACTACCCTTATGTGTCTACCCTTAAAGGTTAAGGCCTGTTTGTTCCTAGCTGCTTTAAGAATTCTCTCTTTGTATTTTGCCAGTTTCACTATGAGATGTCATAGTGTTGACCTGTTTTTGCTGATTTTGAAGGGAGTTCTCTGTGCCTCTTGGACTCAGGTGTCTGTTTCCTTCCCCAGGTTAGGAAGTTCTCAGCTATTTGTTCAAATAAACAAATTTGTTCTCAGCTAATTTGTTCAAATAAACCTTCTGCCTATTTTTCACATTCTATTTTTAATGTTTGTTTATTTTCGAGAGACAGAGAGATAGACTGTGAGCAGGGGAGGGGCAGAAAGAGAGGAAGGCACAGAATCGGAAGCAGACTCCAGGCTCTGAGCTGTAGCACAGAGACCAATATGGGGCTTGAACCCACGAACCACAGGATCATGACCTGAGCCGAAGACGGATGTTCAACCAACAGTCACCCAGGCATCCCTGCATTTGTAAAGTTCGGAAGAGCACGCATTGTTGCTGCTAGGCTCATCCTACTAGGTGGAGGGTATCCTGTCTCTAATGGAGTAAGGTCTATTTTTCTTCACAGTCATCACAGGATAACACAGGGGTGTATTAGGGTCACCCCATCTCACATCTTGAGGCTCTTGGGTTCCCATCCAAGGAGGAGAGATTTCCCCATCAGGCAGATGCACCCAATTCTGAATTCCTGATCCTTGGATTCAAATGAAACCCCAAGCTCCGCTATGAGACGTGGGGATTTGGGTGCAACAATGACATGTGGTGGACAAGGCCAAGTGCTGCCCAACTGCTGAAGGTACAACCTTCATTGTCTCTGGAATATTCCATGAAGGGATGCCATCCACATAGAGCACAATGAGGATGGCACCCTTGGAGAGCTGTGTATCCTGGCCCACTGGCAAGGAGTTGAATATATTTCAAATGCTCTGAGGCCCTTGTCCTTACCCTCTTTGAGTGCCCAGGCTCCACCCATGGGTTGTGGTCTCCCCCATATCAGGGGTTATGACCTCTGTGAACAGTTTTACTTCCATCTCCCAGAGATAGGGGCTGCTCCAGGCTTTGGTTCCCTTTTGGTTCTTTTGAGAAGTAATGGTTTTTCCTGTCTGCTCCTTGGACATCCCCATGGACAGCCAGTCAAAACCATTCTGGTTTCACAGGTAAATCCCTTACCAACTGGTGTTTCCCTGTGTCTGGGAAGGTCCAGCTTCCCTTGGGCCTCCCCTCTTTGGCCTTGAGCCTTTCAATGAGCAAAACTACCTATTTCCTTTGTCTCCTCTGAATCTTTTCCCTGTCTTTCACTAGTCCAGTAGAATAGGCTGTTTTAAGAACCCTCATCCCAGGGGCACCTGGCTGGCTCAGTCAGTATAGCATGGGACTCTTGATCTCTGGGTCATGAGTTCGAGCCCCACGTTGGACACGAAGATTAAAAAAAAAAAAAAAAAAAGGAATCCTTATCCTGAATTTACTTGTGCAGGTCTTGTTTTGCCTACCTGTCCTTTTTTTCCCCTTTAATGGCTTATTTTAATTCTCAGAATTCTTCCCTGGCATTGCATGCCCCCTAGAGATGCTAATTAAGAGTCTCCTCTTCCTGCAAATAGTCATCAGGCGGCCCAGCTCAGCAGTTGTTCTCAACCTGGGTGGCACATCAGAATCACTTAGGGAGCTTTCAAAAGTCTCAGGAGCCCAGGCTACACCCCAGACCAGTTAAATCAGGACCTGGGGGTGGGGCCCAGCCGTGATATTTTTAAAGCTCTCCAGGCAATTCCAAAGCGTAGGCAAGGTTGACAACCACTGTTTATTGTTCCCATTTACAATGCATGTTTCTATGTTTAAGACACTTCTGTAGCCAGTAGGACAGAAGCTCCAGCTTCCAGAGTGAAGACTATTTCCATCCCCATTGTCCAAAAAGGTCGCTTGCAAAGGTCACATCTCAAGCCAAAATGTGCATCTCAGAGAAACAGTCTTTTAAATAAAAATAAAGCCAATTGTTATTCCCTAGCACAACACAGATGTGAGGATGCCAAAGGGGACCTGACTTGCCCACCAGCTCTAGAAGCCTGGTCCCAGGAAGAAATACTGGGGGGGATTTCATCTCTCAAGATGAGACCCTTAGGGCCCCAGGATTAAGATGGCAAACCCAAAGGAAGAAGAAGTGCTACAGGCAGTAGTGACTCCTGTAGGGAGGAGGAGGAGGAGTCAGAGGCTGCAGAGAGGATGTGGTTTCTGACCTGGGTTTTTGATAACGAATGGGACTTTCCCAGGCGGAGGGGAGGGAGAAAGGCACAGAAGTACTTGGAGAAGGGCCAAGGGAGCCACAGCTCTTTGATCCAGACCTCACCAGTCCACCTCATAAGGGAAAGAACCAGCTCTGAGTTTCCAAAAGCTGACACTGTCACACTGAAATTAAAGAATCCAATCCACCAAGAGGTATCCATCCCAAAGATGTGATAAGTGGCCAAGTCTGTGAAGATGAGCAGGTTGCTGTTCAGAAGGCAGAGGGATTCGTTTGAGGCTGGAAGGGTGGAGTAGGGTTTCCTGAAGAGAGAAGCTGCACCTCAGGGGGTGAGGAGAACCAAGGGGATCATTTTGGGGAGCACGGAGGTTGGGCCAAGTTGGAGGTTGGGCAGGTGGCTGCTGAATACCAGGTTAGGAATGCAGAGAGTCCTAGTCAGGTATCTTTCCTTGCATCTATAACCTCGTCTGAGAAGCTCTACTGTAAGCTCCCTGAAAGCAGCGGTCAGCTCTGGATTTCACCCCACCTCCAAAAGCAGCAGCACACAGTTGTACATCTGGCAAGTCCGAGTAAAGAAAAGTTCGCCAATGGAATAGTAAGCATTCTTGGAAGTAGTGGAAGTAGGAAGGATGGAAGGGATATGCTTAAGAGAAAGAATTTTCAACATGCCACTGTCTGATTGTACACAAAGAGCTCACTCTCTTGAGAGATACTGCTTCTTCTCGGGAAGGTTCCTCAAAGCAAGCCTACCCTTCCCGCTTGGGGTGCAAGGAGGCCCCCCAGACCCACTGACTACCAGTCTGGGATGCTCACTCCATCAGGATGTTTCGGTGCTTTTCAACCCTTTCATTTCATTTTCATTTTCAGCTCTGTGATTGATATGCGGAGTACCCACCAAGCCTGCCATTCTTGAGAGCAAAATCGGGGGACAGGATGTGGAGGACACGGCAGAGTTCTCCTGGGCGACTTCTGCTGGCCAGCTGGTTGTAGTTGGCACCAGCACTTCATTTGCCTCCATCAGGAATCCAAGGTGCAGGACACAGCTCCTGGGCCAAGGCCTGGCATGGGTCTAGCCTGGCTAGGACAGCTTTGAGGAACCTTGCAGGGGCCGTGA
Source organism: Acinonyx jubatus (assembly GCF_027475565.1). NCBI lineage: Eukaryota > Metazoa > Chordata > Mammalia > Carnivora > Felidae > Acinonyx > Acinonyx jubatus. The sequence continues at coordinate 134,830,780 of NC_069382.1, read as the reverse complement.
GTGCAGAGCAGGTCACCTGGGGAGAGCACCAGCTCCCTCCCCTTCCCTCCTCCTAATCCAGAGGTAACTTTCTCAAAGCCTTTCAGCCTCAGCGCAATGAGACTTGCTGTGAGCACGGTGGGACGGGCTTGGGGCTGTGAGAGCTCACTGCAGCTGCCAGCACCGCTGCAGCAACTAAAAGCAGGGAATGCATCTGGGGGACACGTGGTCCGGGACTTGGAGTCACATCCCAGCTCCGGTCTTGCAGCCTACAAGTGGAACGTTTATTTTCAAAGCTCATCCGCTTCCCACGCAGAGCCTCTCCAGGTGCAAGGAGGCAGTGCGGGTTCCACAAGGGTGGATTCCATGGTTCGGAGCCCTGGACCGGGAGCCCTGTCACACTCTATCCACCAAGACAGAGTGAGCTGGAGAGAATTCAGACCTCACAGCCACACAAACATAAGCCCTCCGCCCGGCCCGAAACACGCCAACTTATTCCTCACTCCCTTCCCTCCCTTGGTAGCAAAATGACTGCAGTTCCCGCCTTCCTCTCTTGTACACCTTTGACTTCGGAAAAGGAGAGCTGTCATCTCCCTGGTTCAGACCAAGGTGCCTCCAGCTTTTGCTTCTTACAAACCCCACATTTCCAACAGTAAGTGTTGTAAATTAGGGCCCCTCCCCCTCCTCGCCTCACTCAACCTTCCTCATTTCCATTTTTGCTCCAAGAACATTTTCTGCTCGGGAGGAAGATTCTTTTCTCCCCTCTCCTATTACTTCCAGAGTGACCTGCTGATTTCAGTCATGGAGCCACTCGTCCAGGGGTCTCCATGCCTCTCACGTGTTCAACAAATGATAGCCCAGTCATCTCACCGGCTCGAGTCCCCCTCTGGCTGAGATATCACGGTCAGATCCTGCTGAAGCCGGGACCCCTGGCTAGGTTCCGAGACAACATCTTTCACTGATCACCGCCAGCCCTGCCAGCGGAGGCACAGTCCCCGGGTCCCCCCACTCTAGGCACAGTCAGCAGCGCAAGTACTTCAGGGACCGAGCTCCTGGAGAGAAACGGAACTCCAGTCACTGGGAAACAGATCCTCCTCCTCGTTCTGGGTGTGGTTCCCGGATAAGAAGCAGCGGCAGCACCTGGTCTTGTTAGAAATGCTACTTTCCGGGAGCCTGGGTGGCTTGGTCGGTTAAGTGTCCGACTTTGGCTCAGGTCATGATCTCACGGTCCGTGAGTTCGAGCCCCGTGTCGGGCTCTGTGCTGACAGCTCAGAGCCTGGAGCCTGTTCCAGATTCTGCGTTTCCCTCTCTCTCTGCCCCTCCCCTGTTCATGCTCTGTCTCTCTCTGTCTCAAAGATAAATAAACATTAGAAAAAAAAATTTTTTTTAATTAAAAAAAAAAAAAAAGAAATGCTACTTTCATCACCACTAGTCTGGGAGGTGGGGCAGTGGTTCCTAAACACCGGCATGAACGATGATGGTGGTGATGATAATGGCTGACGTTAAGCATAGTAACTCTGCACCGGCCCCTGTCCTAAGGATTTTATTAACACACTTACTCATCACAACAACTCTCGGAAGAGTTAAGTACTATTCATATTCTTGCAATTTTACAAATGAGAAAACTGAGAACAGAGGGTTAGGCAACTTGGTGTCATCAGAGTAAATAACAGAATGACAGGTCAGGCTACACACACACACACAAACACACACACACACACACACACACACACACACACACACACACACACCCCTTCACTGACTCCTCACTTGGCTTCAGTGATCTCCTCCCGGAACATGGGCAAGCTCAGCCTGGCTCACTCTCCCAATGCATTATACAGCTCAGTGGCCAAAAACCACTTCGGGCCAAATGCTTGGGTTTAAAGCTTGGTTCCACCACTTTGTGAACTTGGACAAGTAACTTAGGCTTTCTGTGTCTGTTTCCTCAGCTGTACGATGAGGATAATAACTGTGCCCATCTACCCCATAGGGCAGTCGTAAAGATTAAACTGGTTAATATACATAATTGTGCCTGATGCATAACACACGCTCAGTAAATGTCACCTTATTATCTTGAAGGCCTCTAATTTGTAGAGGGGTGGAAAAAAGCAAGACACATATAGGAAGGAGAAGAGAGGGAGAAAAAGAACTTGGGAACACCAGCCTGAGAATTCTGTGACAACTCCTCAGGTAAACACTCATTCAGGCCCCTGCCCCTTCTCCCCTCTGCTGGAAAAGCACACACTAATGAAGCATTTTGTGCACAACTGAGGGAGGAGATGTGAATCTCTTCATTCTGGGTCTCAGGCACATATTTCATCTTCCCGTGAAAGCAGATGGTGTTGACCCAGGCCCACCACCTCTAACTCTGAGAACTGCCTGGTGTAAGCAGAATTCCATGTCAAAGTACAGAGAATCACAGATGTTTGCTGCATCAAAGAAGCAAATAAAGTGGGACCTACGAGAGTCAGTGCCCTGCTTACACAGGAGCAAGGACAAGAAGAAAAACGGCCACTAGTCAATAAAATGAAGTCTGAATCTAAACCCTTAAGAACATCTAGCTATTTAGAGGAAATATGTGACTCTATTTTATTAGGGTTATTGTTGCTCTTTGAGGTGGATAAGACAGCAAAAATAACCATCAGAGGATGCCAAGCCTGTGGGGCAAGAAGGACCAGGCGCAAAGGTAAAGGGCGCCTAGGATGCTGAAATGTATTGACTTAATTAAGGAGGGAGAGTCTTACAAGTGGAAAAAGGAGCCAACACTTTGCCTCTTCCTCTCTCCCAGACTGGCCTCCCTCTCTTCCAGAAACGCCAAAATGATCCAACCACCGGGTCCAAGTAGATAAGGCTCTGGCATCAGATGAGCCAACCAGATAGCTAATTTGCTGTGATTTTCTCCTACAGTCACTCAAGGCTCTTGGTAATCACATACCCCCCCTGCGTAATCAGCAGGGGATCTGTGCAGTGAGGAGATGCAGTTTCTGTGCTATTCCAGCTCATGTTTAAGATCTGGGCAGCTGTCAGAAACCACATGACAAAGGGATAAGAATTTACTGTGCTGCTGTCCTTGATAAATTATATATTAAATCTTATATTAAATAGAAATTAAGTAGAGAGCAGCCTTTAAAATTGTGTTTTTTATTTATTTTATTTCTTATATGCATATTTATTTTTGAGAGAGAGAGACAGAGCACTAGTGGGGGAGGGGCAGAGAGAGAGAGAGATAGAATACAAAGCAGGCACCAGGCTCTGAGCTGTCAGCACAGAGCCCGACGTGGGGCTCGAACTCACAAACTGTGAGATCATGACCTGAGCTGAAGTCAGTCACTTAACTGAGCCCCTAAAATTGTGTTTTTAGAAAGATAAACACAAATGTCAAAGCAACAGAAAAATCAAATTCACTTCTCACGCTGCCATGTAACAAAAGTGAATACTGTCTTTTTAGTTTCATTGTTACTTGGTCTTTTTTTTTTTTAACATACTTATAGTCAATATTCACAAAATTTGGGCTTAACTATTTTTCACTTAGCATTATTTTATATCAACATTTCTATTCCTTTCATCATACACAAATGTAACATTCTTAATGGTAATACTATATTTCATTATATATCATAATATGCTTTTATTTCATCATTTTTTGGTATTTTTTCCATTTTTTTCTTTTTGTCTCTTCTCTGCCCTATGATTTTTCTTTTTTTTGAGTTATTTATTCAGAATACGGTCTCAAGCATATGTTTACCAGGACCAAGGATGTGATATTTCATGGCTCATTACACTTTGCCATGTTGCTTTCCAGAAATATTGTATTAATTTATGTTACTAGGACAATACAGCTTTCTCAAAAGCCTTGCCAGATTTTGATTTTGTAATCATAATTTGCTTTTACCAGTTTAACTGGCATTGCGTGACTTTGTGCTTTAAGTTCCTATAATTACTAGGAAGGATGAATTCTTTTCCACAGATTTGTTTTCTATTTCTATTGCCTCTTGTGTGAAGGACATGCTCAGATTTTCTTTGACCACAAATGCAGTAGAAATAGTATTGCCCTTGTGGATTTGGTTTCATTCCCTAGAGATTCTGGATGTTCATTTTTTTCCATCCATTCTGTTTATCACAAACGATTTCCCTCCTAAGTCACTGCGACTCAAGAAAGTTTTGCTCAGTCCATGCAGGTTCCATTCAGGCGGAAGATCGTCCATTCAGCCCGGGTTCCTGGTGCTTTAATTACTGGTGGCTGCACGGCATAATCCCTTCATACATTTTCCTGCAGGCAGCCTGATTTTAAGTTCCCCAACTCCCTAATGAACTCGGTTCCTGATTTGTCAAATATACCCAGCAATTGTTCAATGCTGTATCAGGTGCTCCTAGGAAAAAAAAAATCAGAGAAACTGTTTTCATATTTGCCTTTCTGGGCATCTCTGATTTATACGATACCTTTCGGGTAGGGTATCGTTTACTGATTGCAAAGCTTTCTGTGACTACTGGGTCAGATTCTGAAAAGGGAAGAAGAACCAAAGTGAAGATGAATCTATGGCACACGGGGGTAGGATGGCAGGGGAAGAAAACCAGGTCATAGACAGATAAGATTAACTTAAAACAAAACTTACGTGTTTGAAATATGTTACAGAATGGACATAAGGCCAATTTAGTTGGTTCAAAGGATATCCACCATCTAGGAATATATCTACCTTTTGCGGGCATCACACAAAATTGTAAAGCAACAACAATAATTAAGAACTGTACAAGAAATGCTAAACATTGCACAAGTTATTTGATTTTCAAAAATGGCCAAAAGACTAACAGACACATGAAAAAATGCTCAACATCACTCATCATCAGGAAATACAAATCAGAACCATAATGAGATACCACCTCACACCTGTCAGAATGCCTAACATTACCAACTCAGGCAACAACAGATATTGGCAAGGATGCAGGGAAAGAGGATCTCTTTGGCACTGCTGGTGGGAATGCAAGCTGATGCAGCCACTCTGGAAAACAGTCTGGAGGTTCCTCAAAAAATTAAAAATAGAACTACCCTCTGACCTAGCAATTGCACTACTAGGTATTTATCCAAGGGATATAGGTATGCTGTTTCGAAGGGGCACACACATCCCAAGGTTTATAGCAGTGCTATCGACAAGAGCCAAAGTATGGAAAGAGCCCAAATGGCCACCGATGGATGAATGGATAAAGAAGATGTGGTATATATATACAGTGAAGTATTACTCAGCAATCAAAAAGAATGAAATCTTGTCATTTGCAACTACGTGGATGGAACTAGAAAGTATTATGCTAAAAGAAATTAGTCAGTCAAAGACAGATAATCATATGACTTCACTCATATAAGGAATTTAAGATACAAAACAGATGAACATAAGGGAAGGGAAGCAAAAATAATATAAAAATGGGGAGGGGACAAAACATAAGAGACTTAAAATATAGAGAACAAACAGGGTTGCTGGAGGGGTTGTGGGAGGGGTGATAGGCTAAATGGGTAAGGGGCATTAAGGAAGACACTTGTTGGGATGAGCACAGACTGTTGTAGATAGGGGATGAATCACTGGAATCTACTCCTAAAATCATTGTTGCACTATGTGCTAACTAACTTGGATGTAAATTTAAAAAGGAATTAATTAATTAATTTTAAAAATGGCAAAAGATTTCTGTTTAAAAAAAAATTTGTTGCTGTCTATCCCTTGGCTTTTTTTTTTTAACCTATAAGAAGGATCCCAAGGTGAGGAAGGAGGCGTCTCAGCACGTTTCCTCTCTCACTCAATTCTTTCTCACCACAAGTTTAGATTATGCAGTCACACACTGATGCCCCCCACCTCTCCATCCCCACTCTCCCAACCAGGCTAACTCCTGGCCACAACTTTGGGTCTCTGGAGAGGAGAGACTGGTGGTAGAGAAGCTACTCTGAAGAGCTACATATCTAACTGGTGAGGGGAAGGGGCATTTCTCCTCTGCAGTAGACACAACTACATTGTAGTTCCAAAGTTCAGGTGCCAAAGAGTTACCATTATTATTGTTACTATTATTATTAACACTTACTGAACACTTAGAATATGCCATGACCTAAGATCCTCACTTAAATACCTTATCTCTTTTAAATTTCACTACCTCTATTATCCCATTTTACAGATGAGGCAAAGTGATGTTTAAAAGCCTGGCTATGGTCACCCAGCTGATGATAACAGACCGGACTGACACTCTCTAACATCTTGCCTCTCATAGTATGGGTATACGTCTTGATTGTTTGTAATAAATTATAACTTTTGCCACAAGTGTGCTATTTTTAACTATTAAAAAAAAACAAAGAAACAACTACTAGTTAAGAGCTGACCATTCCTATGAAGCCAAATGCAAAAAGCCCTAACTTGTGATTTCCCAGGCAAACAGCACCAACCACCTTACCATCTCCTGTTCTTTTCTAATAATTCCACATGCAAGCTGTGTTCCTTTCAACACTGGTAAGATATCTGAGATCACACCAGGGGCAGAGGTAGAGGAGGACAGAGGGTAGGGATCCCAGCGTGGAAGTCAAGAGGCCTGTGTTTTGGCCCGGCTTTTACCACTGACTCATCTCTTTGAACCAGAAGTTCCTCACGGGCAAAGGAAACCCGTGGTTGACATGATTTCTAACATCCACTCCAACTCGAATTGTCTAACAATCTAAGAAGCCTGGTGGTGTCAGCATACTCGTGGCTACGGGTGTAGACACAACACCCCCTACCGGCAGCCGCTTGGCAGTGAGGTCGTGGTCACTGGCTCAGCACTCCAGCCTGCTGGTCCTTGGGGGGGGGGGGGGGGGGGCAGTGGCTGTGGGGACTGTGGGAAAGGCCAGCAAAGGGGGAAGCGGTTCAGGCACGCCCCCACTCACCCAGCTCTTCTGTAAAGTATATATCGCCATGTGTCCGCTGAGAGAAATGTGCTTAAGATTCAGATAGGCAAAGGTTTTACAGAAGGCAGGAGGATTACAGAATAATTTAGGGGAGAGTCAGGTGGTGGGGGCTGGGGCAGGTATCAAGGCCTGTGTGATCATGAAAAGCCACAATTTTTTTTCATAAAAAATGCTTTTCTTTTAAAGTAAGGTATAGTCTCTTAAAGGCAGGCATATATCCATTCTCTGAAAGTGAAAAATAAACTCTATGGATTTTGTGTGTTCGTCTAAAATATAAGGCAGGTAAAGGTTCTGTGCTTCCCCCCAAGGATGCTTATCAGCGTCAGCTATGTGCTGTGTGGGCCTGCTCACCTCTGTAGCTGAAAACCAGCCCCAAGCACTTCACTTCTCGGCAAAGTGACCTGCCCTTCCAATGTCATCAGCCTCTGTTCCCTTCCTCCTGGGGCATCTGATGGGAAACACAGGCCCTTTCCATTTAGACTCTAGATAAACACACATAACACAATGACATTTCAAGGCTTTAGAAATGGTTTTAAAAAATGAAAATTCTGAGCATCGAATCTGCAGCCCGCAGCACAGCAATAGGGCAGCTAATTGCCTGGGTCTCCTAGCTTCTCCCATTCACCTCTTCCTGAAGCCTCACACCTGAGGACAGGGCTGTTCACCAGTACCCCGCACCTCTCCTGGGACTCACCTTCCCTATGAACATATGAGAGGAGAGGAAAGATGGGGGGTGGAAAATGTGTCCAAGAGGGCAGGTGGGAGAGGAGGAATCCAATCTATGGTAAAGTCCGTTTTCACATTAAGTTCCAGAAGATCTCACCCACCCCCCCCCCCAATTCACACAGAGATATTGACTACCTCTACCATCATGAATGGAAAAACCAGCCTGGCCTGTTCTCTATACCAAGGGCTCCTGGTTCCCAGCCTGTGGTCCATCCCCCTGGAATGCTTCCCCAAAGCACCCCTCAGTTGGCTCTGCTTTCTTCCTCTGGCTCTTACCTTCTGGATCTTTTCCCTTCCTTTCCATCCTTTCAAATAGAAGCCCATCAAACCAACGGAGACTGATTTTAATCCCTCCCCTAACCCTCCACCCCACATCTGCTCGAGCTGGCCGAGACAGAAAGCCCTGTAGTGAGTGAACAGGGAGAGCCAAAGACTGTAAATGCTAATGTCAGAGTCTTTTCTTCCCACCTACTGAGTTTAGGCTGGTCTTGTGGTTTTGCTTTGGCCAACAAAGTGTATGATAGTGATGCTGTGTGATTTCCAGAGCCGAGGCCTCCAGAGGCCTTAGAGCTTCTGCTCGGGTCTCTTGAAATGTTGCCCAGATCACCACGAAAGGAAGCTTGTTTAGCCTACCAGATAATGAGAAGCCATAAGAACATGGCCCGAGGCACCCTGCCACCAGTCAGCACTAAATGCCAGCCACGGGAGCGATGGCTGACCCTCCAGCTCGGTGCAGCTGCAGAAGCAGGCCCCGGTGAAACCAGCGGACGAGTGACCCAGCCGACCCACAGAAGCACGAGAAATGATATACCAGTGGTGTTTTCAACCACTCAGTTTCAGGGTGCTAAGCAGCACTAGACAACTGAAATGCACACTTTTACCTTTTCCTCTATTGTTTATGGAATAAGATACTAGGATGGGATTCTTTCTGCCTCTGCTATAGCTAAGGCACCAGTATGAGAGATATCAGATACCCGCGTGAATGTGGAACAAGCCCCCTTATCCAGAATTCACAAAGGACATTTCGAGACCTGGCTGCTTCATTCTTGGATGCCTCACTCAGCTCAAGGATATGAAAAGGGGTTGGAGGGCAATGTGGCGGGGAAACATAGGTAAAGAGGTTGTTTTTTTTTTTTTTTGTAAAGAGCTGTTAATGAAGGTGCATCTCCTTCATCTCAAGCCCGGTGAAGCAGGCTTATGTGGACCACCTGGAATGTCTTGAAATACAGTCAGGAAACAGCACATGATGGGTCCCAGCTTTGTGCTTTTGACACTGACAGTGGGCTGTGACAGTGGGGTGGAGGGGCACAGGGGACTGATCTGGTTTTGTGGGGTTTCTTGGGTAGAGTGTGTCCTGTGAACCAATTGTGGTCACTCAGAAGAGAGAGCTGGCATGTGGTCAGCTTGGGTGCTGTCTCATAGGACCACCTAGAGAGGCAGAGAGACGCCAGCAGCAAAAAGCTGGATTGGATTGCTAGGGTCTTAGAAAGAAATCCAGAGGGACCTCCTAGAATAAAGATACATCTTCACATGCCCCGAGAATTGCAGGAGGGATGGCCAATAGGGGGAGTCTCTGAAGAACCCACCACAACACCCAACAAGGGAAAGGGTCCACATCAAACACTGGCCAGGCTTGGAGAGTGGGAAACCCACCTTGCTAATTCCCTTGTCCCAAACTCCCTACCTGCCCCCCAATCCTGGAAGTCCAGAAACTAGCTAGCAAACTGAGAACTACAGGCAGGAGAAAAGCAGAAGGCAGAGACCACAGAGAGGCCACCAGCTACCCACCACCCCTTCCCACACCAGCCCCCCAGCCTGATGCGGGCTAGAGATGGGGAGGAGGAGGGGAATTGACATTAAATCAGGTTCAAGGCTTAACCCTCGTCTTGGGCTAGAAGTTCTTATTTCTGACTTGAGACAGAGTTCAACTTAGAATGACACAAGTCCTATCGATTTCCTAAGAATGAGTCGAAAAGTCAGGGCGCCTGGGTGGCTTAGTCGGTTAAGGTTAAGCATATGACTTCGGCTCAAGTCATGATCTCACGGTCCATGGGTTCGAGCCCCGTCGGGATCTTTGCTGACAGCTTAGAGCCTGCTTCGGATTCTGTGTCTCCCTCTCCCTGCCCCTCCCCTGCTCATGCTCTCTCTCTCTCAAAAATAAATACTAAAAAAAAATTTTAAAGTATGAGTTGAAAAGTCATAAGCCTTCTGAGTTTTCACATCAAACTTCCCCTATTAAATAAAATTTAAAACGGCAATGGGGGGGGGATAATATTTTGATTAACTCGTTAATTGTATTTGTTGGACATGCTAATTACATATTTTGTCTATTCACCGTCTATTCACCATTTCTCAGGAATACAGTTCCTAGGGATGAAAAAGTTATCTTTGTGCAATTCTCTTTTTCCCAGTTACCCATATGTCTCTTTGATCCCATTATCCTCCTACTCGTACAAACTATGTGGGCTTATAACTTATCTCATCATGTGATTACATTCAACCAGGTCCAGAAAGTCCCTAGCTGCTCATCGGTTAGGACAGAGAAGACATTGAGGCTACAAACTTGGAAACAGGTCTTTCCAGGTGCTTAAGGCCCTGGCAAGCTTTCTCCCCATGACCGTGGGAAGAGGTCAGCACAGGTGTCTGTTGGCGTAAGGCCAGTCTCACTTGTCTGGAATGCAGGACTTCATCTGGCTACTTGCCTAAAAGCTTTCAAAGACTGAAATCTGTTGGTGAGTTTTTGGACTTCATGCCGGGAAGCTGAAATCCAACAGGGAAGATGGGTTGGCAGAACCTATGTCAGAACTTCCAGCAAGTAAATTTTTATAAATAAAAGATGCAATCAATTATTTAGCATAACCAAACATGCTTGAAAAATTTAGGTATCACTTGCTAGTTCTCAAGAAATTAATGCATAAACACAGAGATGCATAATATATGAAGACATGGCCCCACTGGATATCGTCTTAGGAGGGAGACTGGCTGGGCTGAGAGAGAAAGGGATCACATTTCAATCAATTATTTGCAGGGGATGCACTGCATTTATTCATGTAGTATAATAGAGCTCAGGTGGGAAAAGAGCATCAGTTTCTTTTCTCACAAATATGCGCGTCAACGAGGACGTGTACTGATGAAGAAAAGGGTGCTGGGCTCTCTTTCTGACCACGGAACAGACAGTGCTCGGTGCCATGGAAGGTTAAAACCCTGCTCAGTGCTGGGAACCACCACCCCTGGGAGAAACCTGCAGGCTGTCCTACAAAAGGTGTCACAGCAGGGACCTTGAAGATTTTGTCAAGGTTCAAGGCACAGTCTTCAGCCTCACTGGCACCGACTCTGATTCAGCGACTCCATTCGCAAGACCCATTTCTTGGGGGCAGATTCACATCATCCAGCCTCACAGCCTAAACCAAAATGACAGTTTACTAATTCATGAGGATACTCAAGAATCAATGCATTCTTTCCCGGCAGGCAGACCTCTGCCAGCGTCCAAATCCTAAGCACTGGGTAGCTGGGTGAGCACGGCACCAGAACCAGGGGAGATATGGATAGAATGTTTCAGGCACCCAGCCGAAACAACCTGATGTGTCCATCTCACAACAGGGGAGGTCTGGCCAAGGGTTTTCAAACTTCGTACCATTAGAATTGTAAAAGCATTTTGCGAGTCACTCCCAGACACCATTTAAAAAACAAAACAATAGAGGCACCTGGATGGCTCAGTCAGTTAAGCGGTTAAGCGTCTGACTCTTGGTTTGGTTCAGGTCACTATCTTGGGGTTTCACGGGTTCAAGCCCAGTGTCAGGCTCTGCACTGACAGTGCTAAGCCTGCTTGGGATTCTCTCTCTCTTCCTCTCTCTGTCTGCCCCTCCGCCACTTGCACTGGCTCTGTCTCTCTCAAAATAAATACAGTTTAAAAATAATAAAATAAAATAATAAAACATAGAGTAGAATAGAAAGTATCAGAAAGAATTGCATATAACTGAGATAAGTAAGAGGCAGTACAAAGTGGTGGTTAAGAGGGTAGGCACTAAATACAGGCTCCATAGGACCAGATACCAGTCATACAACCCGAGGCAAGTTGCTAAATCTATGCTTCAGTTTGTGTGCAAAATGGGAATGCTAACAGTACATACCTCCTAAGGGTATTGTGAAAATTAAATGGCTAAATACCTACAAAGGGCATAGAACCATGCCTGGCTATATGAGTTTTCATTACTGGTAAGAATTGCTTTGTGAAACTGTTGCCCACAAGCTGAGAGACCAGAATAGAGTTCCTACGACAATTGGAGTCAGACGTGCTGAGCAGTCCATGAGGAGAATGGGGGGAAGGAGTGTTTGCCATTGTATGGGGATCAGAACATTATGGAAGCAATGCCAATTTCAGGAAAATGAGAACCGGAGGAAATGATCCAAAAGGATATCTCAGATGACCAGGCTAGAGCTCTCTTTAAGCCGAAGAGTACTTTTCAGTGAATGAAGATTGAAAGTGCTTTTGTTGCATCGAGATGCTATAAATACCTCTTTCCTGGAGAGAACTCTCATTCTCTGCTGTATGCTTTGCCTTTTTTCTCACCTTCTGGCTTTCATCTGAGACCTTGATGACATATTTTGGTTCACTAGAATGGATCATCAGTTTAAATTTAAACTTGAACTTGAATTTCCTCTCTTCGGATCAATCAGAATTCCCATCTTCGCTTTTAAGAGTGTCAGCTATACCAACTGACGATTCCACGCTATACCACAAGTCCTCCTTTCATATACTTTTTCATGTTCCACAGAAATCTGGACAAACAAAAGGTGACTGGTAAGGTAGAGGCAAGAGACTAAAATATATTTCAAGAAGAAAAGATGTCGTTGAGGAAGACAGGACACAGTAAATGGGGAAGAGTTAATGATATCCAAATAGAAGTAAGAGTAGTTATAATAGTTACCATAGACTGAGTACCTACCACGTGCCAAGCACAGTGCTAAGCCCTTCATAACCATGAATCATACCTTTCACAACGGTTCAGAAAGGTTGATGGTACTCTTTACGACGACAGGTGAGGAGAACATCAAGGACCGTCTGAGGCTCACTGCTAGTACGTGGTAGGGCAGCATTCCAACTTGGACTCCCCGACTCAGGTTCTTCACTCACTCACTACCGCAAGGGTTTCAGAACCAGACCCACTGGGTCTGCATTTCAGCTGTGCCATTTACAAGCTATTTAACTTCTCCAAACCTCGCTTAATTTCCTCTTCCATAAAACAGGGGTGATAACACTAGCTTCCTCACAGGATTTCGTGAAAATTAAATGAGATGTTTATTCAAGTATTTCACATCATGGCTGGCACACGGTAAATGTTCAAATAGATGCCAATTATCATTATTGTCATGCCAGCCCTTGTGAGGCTGCCTGCAATTGTAAACATTAAATATGGATGATCAGTGGACCGGGCTGGCCAACAATGTGCCATTTGGCCAACTGCCTTTGGACCCCTCTCTCTATAAAGGCATTTCCCATGGCACGTCGTTCCTGCCACTGGCACAAGGAGGAAACAAGACAGCACCGAGGACAGAAGCATGGAGTAGCAGGGTAAAATAAGGAAACCAGTGGGGGTGCCCAGGTGGCTCAGTCGGTTAAACGTCCGATTTCGGCTCGGATCGTGATCTCACAGTTTGTGAGTTCGAGACCTGCGTCAGGCTCTGTGCTGACAGCTCAGAACCTGGAGCCTGCTTCAGATTCTGTGTCTCCCTTTCTCTCTGCTCCTCCTCCACTCATGCTCTGTCTCTCAAAAATAAACATTTTTAAAAATTAAAAAAAAAAAGGAAACCAGCACCCATCTGAAAGGTTCTGTTTCCGCCTATGGTATCAGGAAGACAGAAAGAAAGAGCTGCTATTGAAGACCACCGTGGAGCTAGTCTTATAAAAGACAAATTCAATAAATTGTGGAAGACAGGAAGATTACTACTGGGGGAAAGACAACTTCCTTGGGGATTTGAGGGGAAGCTCTTGCTCATGTTACCATGTGAAGGAGTTGCCCCACAGAAGAACTAAAGGATTAGGGTTGGGAAGAATTTAATCAGTTTCACAAGCCCATTTTAACCTAAAAGAGAAGGATTTGATTTCCAAAGTCTTAAATGGGAAACAGAATGCCAACTGAATCAAACCAGGGGAAGAGAAAAGAAGAGACAGACTCATTCACTTTCCAGAAATCAAAAGGAAAACATGTGCTTGTGGGAGAAGTGCCCAAGTTCAGGTTTAAGAGCTAATTTGACTCCGCAAGCACAGAGCATGGGGAGGAAGTGGGGGTAAGAGGGCACAAAGATGAACTGTCAGTATTCTCACTCTCTGCGGGGAGGGGATCAGCTAGACGAGGACATCAGATTCAGCTGTATTCATTTCTGCTCTGCCAAGCCAAGGATGCCAGGATTTTAAACGTAAGTTTAAATAACCAATAGGCAATGACATTTATTTTTAATATCTGCCCGTCTGAGAATTAATGCATCCACTGAAATCCCTGGGGTACATAGGCAAAAAAGTTGCAAGGCATCTTTGTTATCCCAGCAATGTGGAATTTAGACATATGGTCTTGAATCTGCAGATGGCTGAATATAATATATACTATGAACTCTGCTACAGAGGGTCCCAAACAACTCTAAGACCCAAGAAACAGTGTAAGTGAGTTTACAGAGGTTAGTGGGAGGAGAAAACAAAACAGGAAGAAACAAGAAGAATTCAGGGTGCTAACTTCATCATTAGACAGCAGAAGTGGGCCGAACAGTGGACAGACGGTCACATGTTCAGTGAACAACACTCTTCAGTGAAAAAAGGCAGAAGGAAGAGACAGCAGTAGCTTCTGTCATTATCAGCACCGTCGTCAATAAGTATTATTCGCTACAGTGTGTGTGTCATTGAAGGACACTGTTCTCAAGAAGCTTACAGTCCATCTAAGGAAACAAAACATGTACATAAACAGAAGAGTAAGGTAACAATTCTTAGAAGCTGCTGAGAATCCTCATATTACAAAAATATATACCCACCTTGCTGGGCACAAGCCAGCAGGTGACGCTAGACTCAGAGGAAAAGCCCCAAATGCCAACAGGATACACTGATCGTCCTTCTAAGCCATCCAACCTGCAGCAGACCCATGCTTAACAGGAGAGTTGTGATGTTAAGATATTAGGAATCACTGCCTGAGAACACATTAGACAATTGCCTTATGTGCTGTTTAAAACTGTCCATTTTAGGGGCACCTGGGTGGCTCAGTCAGTTACACATACGACTTCGCTCAGGTCATGCTCTTAGGTTTGTGAGTTCAAGCCCCACATAGGGCTCTGTGCTGACAGCTCAGAGCCTGGAGCCTGCTTCAGATTCTGTGTCTCCCTCTCTCTGCCCCTCCCCCGCTCGCAGTCTGTCTGTCTGTCTCTCTCTCTTTCTGTCCCTCAAAAATAAATAAACATCAAAAAAATTTAAAATTGTTCATTTTAGCCTCATGCTGATTTGGGAGTTACTCATCTAAAATGACTTTAGGCTTTAGACCTTCAGCATATTTTATGTTTATTTAGGAAGGCAACAAGTAGAGTGGCTTAAGAGTAAGGACTCCGGAATCAGATTTCCTGGGTTTGAATCCCAGTTCTACACTGACTAGCTGTGTAAGTGTGGCAAGTTACTTCACTCAGCCTTGGTTTCCTCATCTGTCAGTGGAATAACAATAGGATTTGCCTCATATAGCCATAGTGAGGATTCCATAAAATAGTCCACAAGGTACACAGCTCAGAGGATGGCACACAGCCCACAGAATCTTTCCTTTCGTTGTTATTGTCAACTGAGGTGGCTGAGAGCCAGAGCTGGTGCATGATGGACCCAGAAGGGGCCAGGGCCCTGCACAACCGTGGGCTCCCACACTGATACCTCTGAGCCCCACCTCCCCATTCTCGTGTTTAAAGGCAGGTGCGTGCACAGAGACAAGGAAGAGGCATGTAATAGTCTGAGGGAGTAACACATGAGGAAATATTATATCCAATACACCTGCTTAAAAATTACTGGTTCTGGGGTGCCTGGGTGGCTCAGTCAGTTGGCTCAGAGTCCAACTCTCGATTCTGGCTCAGGTCATTTGAGATCAAGCCCCACTCTGGGCTCCATGCTAAGCACAGAGCCTGCTTAAGATTCTCTCTCTCTCCCTCTCCCTCTGCCCCTCCTCTCCCTCAAGAAAAATTACTGGTTCATATACATAAAAGATAAAAAGAAATTTGGAATTGGAAGCAAATAAGCACACTTTGAGGATTGAGAATGTGATGGGCACAATGGGTGAGAGTATTCCCTGAAGCCAATAAAATTACCTCTAGAAAAATGTTGTTAAAGATCCAGGGAAGTCATGTAGGGCCCCCTGAGTCTCAGAGAATAGCTTTATTTCCACCCGCTGCCAGAGAACTGCTTGTAGCAAAGAAGTTGTGAAATCAAAAGGCTGTTAATTAAGTCTGTTTTAAGAAAAGTATTGCAGGCCAAGAAGAGGAAGCTCTGATAAAAAGGTCTGGGGGGTGGACGTTCAGAAGCCCGTATTACACACAGTGGTGATCTCATGTGTCAGGCCCAAGTGCTATTCTTGGCCGAGGGCTCTGTGGCCCGGGTTCTTCTAAAGCTCTGCAGCAAATATCAAAGAATATGCCTTCCTCAGAGGTGCCCAGCCGTGGCAAAACATGTGCGGACAGCAGGCCCGGGGCCAGGTCCGTGCCTCTGTTCGGTGCTCTCAGCTCTGTACTCTCCTCCTTCCACTGCATGCACTCATTCATCGCTGCCACTATTGGTCTCCCATGCCAGTCTTCAGACTTCAGGATGTCTGATGCTATGTTTTCCATAGCATCTTAACTGCTTAGCTAAGAGCTATGTAAGCATACCATAAAGCATATAATAAGCCTGCAACAAATACCTGCGGAATTAACGTATAAGCAGATGAGCAAATGTGTGAGCGAGAACAGTAGCTTGAGGACTGAACACCTGCATTCTGCTCTTTATGGGAATGTTTACAGGGCACCTGGGTGGCTCAGTCCATTAAGCGTGTGACTCTGGATTTCAGCTCAGGTCACGATCTCACGGCTTGGAAGATAGAGCCCCACGTGGGGCTCCACACTAACAGCACGGAGCCTGCTTGGGATTCTCTCTCTCCCTCTCTCTCCGACCCTCCCCTGTTCTCTCTCTCTCAAATAAACTTAAAACAATATTTTATGGGGATGTTTACATTGGGCCTGATTATTGGTATTGCTTTAAGTATTTCCATTATATCTCAACTAAATCTTTGGGTCTCAGAGGACTGAAGAAAATCAGATCCTATGAGCATCAGTCAGGGAGGTAACTTCTCTATATATACAATTTTCAAGTTACAAATGTCTGCCTCAGAGCACAAGGGTTAACCAGGTAAATCTTTTGAATTTCTACTTTCTAAAAGGACACCAATTAAATTGGCCAAAAAGTATCTTTCAAAACCATTTACTAGATCAAAATGTTTTAAACAATCTCATTAGCAAATGATCACTATTTATGCTTTTTACTATAATAAGGTTTATTGCTAATGGAAAAACCATAATAAAGTATGTGTGTCTAGGGGTGCCTGGGTGGTTCAGTCGGTTACGGTTACGTGTCCGACTTCGGCTCAGGTCATGATCTCACAGCTCGTGGGTTCGGGCCCCGCGTCGGGCTCTGTGCTGACCGCTCAGAGCCTGGAGCCTGCTTCAGATTCTGTGTCTCCCTCTCTCTCTGCCCCTCCCCTGCTCATGCTCTCTACCTCTCAAAAATGAATAAACATTAAACAATTAAAAAAGTAAAGTATGTGTGTATGTATATATGTATGTATATGTACACATATACATACACACATAGACACACACATATACATGTATACATACACAAACACACATATGCAGATTTCCCATTTCCTGGGGTTAGTCCCACCCAAGAAAACCCAGCCTATTGGCACATTCAGTTATAACTAAGCACCGTAATTCACCTACTGGCAGCTACTTTTATTGCTTACATCGTGTTTTCCACAGGGATGGCAAACACACAGACCACATGACCCCATGCCCCTGCTGTAAGTCCATGTAAAACATTGCTAATCCATGATGGCACTTTCTCTCTGAGTCTAGACACTGCCTCTGAATTGTTTTCAATACAGTATCCTAGCCAGCCACTACAAATCAATTAGTGTTGGAATACAAAATGAAATAGCTTTGCCTCCTCGGCCTACAAGTATATATTCTAAAGCACTGAATAAGGCATTCACATCAAGTACACAAAGTTTCACTAAATAACACTAGCCCGTATTTGTGTGATGTATTCTGACTTTCTCTTCTCTTCTATCTCATTTTTCAAAATGCCGCTGGCAACCTACTGATTTTATAATCTATATAAGAACTTTGCTATAAAGGACTACCTCTGTGACTTCCAAATTCTAAGGTCATGGCAAACAACATGAGGAAACTGTGTTAGCTTGGACCAAGTTAGTCGGTCCAGAGTTAGTTGGACAGAGCACTGGGCTCCTGTAACCATGAGCTTCTGCCCCACTGGGCCCTGCTAACTCTGAGGTCCTGAGCCATCAGTGAATGCCTAACTCTAGACAGTCATCTCAACAGGGCCCATCCTTGGCATGGGCAGGATGGGACAGGAGGAAAATCCCTTATTCTTTTGGAACAAATAATTTAGAATACCCATCCTTCCACAGTGGGTCAGGAAACCACTCATACCACATGAAAGACAATACTACCTGGGAGAAATCTCATTATTGATTGCTTGGTTCCCATAAAAACTACCCAAACTATCTTTAGCTTGCTGAAATCACGTGTTCTCTCACTACTGTGTTCTCTCTGCCGGGCTAATTCCCACTTATTTCTCTAGATTGGAAAATTGGAAAATGTCCTCATTAGAGAAACATTCTTCTTCCCTAAACCACAAGTTGGAGGAACCACTGAAAACAGGACAATGACAAAAACCTGGACTGTGTGGATTTTAGCAAGAAATACTCCTCTGTTAGAGACTTGTTCTAAAGCAAAAGAAATCCCCATAATTATGTGGGCAAGGGAATCACCACCGCAAAGTCTAAAGTATCAAATCTTAATTAAACATAATTTTAACCCAGAGAAATTTGCTCCTGTTTGGCAATTGGTAGCTCTATAAAAATTAGGAAAAAAACACCCCGAAAACAGAATGTAGGCAACATTCTCTGAGGCTGACTTTGACTTTAAAATATATAGGTAATCGTGCAGAAGTCAGGCAGAATCTTTTTTTAATTTTTTGTTTATTAATTTTGAGAGAAAGGGGGAGGGAGAGAGAGAGGAGGAAGGGAAGGAGAGAGAGAGAGAGAGAGAGAGAGAGAGAATCCCAAGCAGGCTCTGTACTATCAGGGCAGAGCTGACACGAGGCTTGAACCCACAAACTGAACGGTGAGATCATGACCTGAGCCAAAACCAAGAGTCTGACACTCAACCGACTAAGCCTCCCAGACGCCCCTGTCAGACAGAATCTTGCAACTCCAAGATGGCGTCTATAGCTCACAGGAAGGCTGGGGGAATGGGGAGGGGAAGGAGACAGCCTTTTAAAAGCAGCCAGCTGAAATGATCTGACCAAGAAAGGCAAACTTTTATTTCTGCTCCTAGGTTCAGATGATTTGAAGCCCAGCATAAACCAAAAGCTGTCACTATAAATCAAGAATAATTGGAGCAAATGGCTGCTTAGCACAGGAAAAAGACAGGGCTGGGGAAATGGAATCTTTGGGCTTTGAGTTCTGAAAAGCAAGAGCTTTACCTTGAATCCTAGCTGAATAAAACTGCCTCTTCTCATCTCTTCACCATAACTGGACTGGGAAAAGCTCACACATTTGTCGCCCTTTGATCTTCCCAACCCCTAAGATTCATTCAAGATGGAATATTCACCCTGTGAGCACCCCTACGTCTCTCTCTCTCTCTCTCTCTCTCTCTGACACACACACACACACACACACACACACACACACACACACACACACAAGCACACTGCCATCTCTGTCTTCCTTTTCCTCCCTAAATACACCTGCTCCAGTGTTCAAAATGGATATGGTTGAACTCTACCACCAAATACTGAGTCACATGTTCCCAAAGACCATGTCATTTTGCCCCAGTGACAAAAGGGAACTCTTCCCCACTACCATCAAAATGTCTCTTTCACTTATTCCCTGCCTTTTCTATACCACACACACACACACACACAAAAGAAACCCTATAGTATCAGAGCTGCAAAAACTTGAAGGACCACCCCCCACCCCCCGCCACCTGGCCTTTACCACCAGAGGGTGGATGGATGGGGCATGAGCACCAGCTGCCTCACCCGGGAGCCTGCTGGAGGGCCATACCCTCTGGCCCCACTGGAGCCTGCAGAATCGGAGTGTGCCTGCAACAAGATCCCACGTGACTCACAAGCACACTCCAGTGGGAAAGACGCTGGTCTAGGTGGCACTTCTCAGGCCTGGCTGCACATGAGAATCACCTAGGGAGCCTCAAAAGCTACCCAGTCGGCCCCCCTCACCTGAGAGCAAATTAATCAGCAATGTCAGGAGGCTGGTGTGGTTAAAGGCTCCCAGAGGTTCTGTCATGCAGCCAGGGCTGAGTGGCACTGTTCCTGTCCAAATCTCCCATTTTGCAGATGAAGACACAGAACTGAAGAGAGGCCAAGGTGACAGAGTAAGCTAGTAGTAGGGCTGAATTCAAATCTACCAAACCATGTGCCCTAGGGTTCCTCAAGAGGCTGGACTCCCACAGTGGGAGTGTCTCCTTTCTGTGCCCTCTGGAGTCTGGCTCTTCTTGGGCTGAGTGACGTGTGAAGAAGGCTACATTCATAGAGGGTCATCCAAATTACTCTTTTGAGCCGTCCTGTACTCTCAGAGAAATCATTCACTCTGGCTTGGAGTATAGCCATAGAAAACCACATGACCATTACATTTCTGTCTGACCCACCACATGTGTGTGTGAAACAACCATATTTGCCCACCTCCCTCCTAGCTGGCTCACTCTTTTCCCCCACTCTGGCAAAGCAGCCAGTACACAACACCCTGACAAAAATCTCTGAGAAAACCCAGCTCAGGGGAATTAAAAGGCAAGACAGGGCATACTCCATTTCCTCGAAGCCCTGGGGAAAAGCTTCCATTGGAGGATGACTGGGGCCTGCCATCTTTAATTCAAAAAGCAGTGGGACTACTACCTGTAGGTGGAGGGCAAAAAAGTTGGTCATGAGATTTTGCCAGGGCACTGCAGAGATGGCATATGGAAAGCCCAAATGTCCCTGCTCCTTAGGATCCTCTCACAGAGAATGCAGTTCCTTATCAAGCACAGACCAGCCTGAAAAATGAGACCTAAGAATAGGGGCAGGCGTGAGGAAATCTATTCAAAGACTCAGACTCTCCGAGGCTGGGGGGTTTTCATGTGGAGGAAAGGCTTATCTCCCTGTTTCCTGGCAGTTAGAAGGGCAAAATGGACGAAGGCAAAAGGACTTACATGGAAAAATCAGCATAGAAGGAGGAGGAGGAGGAGGAGAGAGAACAAGAATTCAGGGGGAGAGAAATGTGTAGTTATTAAAAATAAATCACAAAGGCCCTGCTTTTCACTTTCTGAATTTCGATACCCGAGAAAAACGGCTGAACCTTCTGAGATAGCTCAAATGCAAGGACTAGGAACGATTTGGAGGCATTCCACTGGAAGGCCTGGTGACATGGCTGCGGCTCAGGAAGCCTCCTGGGTGGTCGGTCCATGGAGGGAGCGGGCTCCTCGCCGGGCTCCACTGCAGACCCACTTTCACAGAAACTGGGACTGAAGCAGCCAGCACTCCTCCCCTCACCACAGGAAGGAGACAGGCTCAGTGCTGCTACCTACGACTTCCATTCAGGCCATTGTCACATTTTGGAATGGAGTCGGCTAAAGGAGAGAATTTCAGCTCCTTGTCTATTTTCCGGTTCCCTCTTCAACGGAGGGTAGTGTCAACTAAGCTCCAAGAGGTAATTTAGAAGTGGAGGTGGTGGGAAGACAGGAACCCCCGCCAACCTACAAACCCGCAGAGCCTAGGGATGAAGCTTTTATTTTTAACACCGGGCTCCGTGAGGCTGACCTATATTTCACTTCTTATACTGACAGACATGACAAGCCTCGAAGGCCAGGACACAGATCCAAGCAGATGCCCTCTGAAGGCTTTGCACAGAGGAGCAGTAGGGGTAAGACACCAAAACTCCACCACGGACAGAGACTGGGACTAAAACAAGGATCCGGCAGGTCTGAGTAAGGGGTGCAGTCAGGTAGACTGGAGGGAAAGAACCAGATCTTAGCTTTAACTTCACAGCTTGGAAAGTAGTCCATAGCCAGCCCGAACCATGCAGCTAACAAGAAAAATGGGGGGAGGGGTGGAGTTTGCACAGATCAAATGCTCAGGAAAGGAGAAAATTAGGATGTGAAAGAGATGAAAAGGAGTGGTCAGGATGGGGATAGAGGGGTCAACTGAATTTCCAGATTTCAGGAGGAGAACCTGTCCAACACATCGTAGTCCCTTGGTTAAATAGGCAATAAAGGAGGCAATTTTTTTAAAGTTTATTTATTTATTTTGAGAGAGAGGAAGCGAGAGCAGAGGAGGGGCAGAGAGAGAGAGACAGAGAGAGAGAGAGAGAGAGAATCCCAAGCAGGCTCCACACTGTAAGCTCAGAGCCCGATGCAGGGCTCAAACTCACAAACCGAGAGATCATGACCTGAGCCAAAATCAAGAGTTGGATGCTTAACAGACTGAGCCACCCAGGTGCCCCAATAAGAGAGACAATCTTAAACAATGTGATAAAAGGACTGCTTAACACCATCAGATATGTTTTTTTAATGTGTCATCTCTACAATTAATTTATTTCATATTTTATTTCTCCTATTCATTTCTCAAAACCTAACCCTCTAAATCATATTTGTCTGGCCAGCCTTATGATGACAAGTCTTCAAATGCGTAATGCAATGTTAAATGTAATTTTATGCCTGACACACTGAAGGTTGGCACGGCTAAATCATTTTTTTGTCAAACCTTCACATTTTAATCTGCCATCCTGTCAGTAGACTGGAAACAGAGAGAAATCACATTAGATTATGAGAGATTTTAGGACCTGAAGCGCCGAATTATTTTTTTCTTATCAGCCTGTCATCTAAATGTAAAGCAGAATAACGACTTAAGCCCCATAGCTCAGTGACGAGAGCTCCTGGAGGAAGAGCCTAAGCTAGATTCCTCCATTGGGAGCTCCACAGGCACCTCACAACAGACACGCGTAGCATGGAGTCCAGTGTCTTTCTCTGCTCCCATCTGGAGTCTTTGGTCAATGGCACCACCATCCATTTGGTCATGTGGAGGCGATGGCGGTGGTGGCAGTGGCCTGTCATCCAGATGCCTTTCCCTACCCCCAGGGCTCACTCAGGAGTGCTGCAGCATGGTGATGAAGAGAGCAGGTGACAGAACCAGAATACCAACCCCAGCCCCAGTTTGTTCCTTGCTGGTCATGACAGTGCCCTCGGGCCAAGTACTGAGCCTCCTTGTATGTCATCTTCATCGTCTATAAACCCTCTAAAGTTGTAGTGGGTGTAAGTGAGTTAAAATATGTCATACATTTAGAACCATATTTTACACATACTAAACACTCGGTGGTGACTAAGACTTCCTGCTCCTCTAGCCCATATCCACTCAACATGCACGATCTGTCAAATTCAGAATCCTCCCCACCCCCACACTCTTTCCTACTTGAAACCCTTACCACCTCTCACCTGGATTCATACAACACCTTCCTCCTGGTCTCTTATCTATACTTGTCTGTACTCTTGCTCCCTCCAACCATCCTCCACAGAGCCACTTCATTGATCTTTCTACAACATGAAATCGAACACTTCACTCTTGTTCTCAAAACCCTTCAATGGCACCTCGACCTCCACATGGGGGAAATCCAAATTTCTTACACTGTCATGTTAACCACCTTCCCCATCCTGCTCCTCCCCACTTTCCCTCCCATCCCCTTGCCTTCCAAACCAGTTACACTGAACTGATTCTCAGCCCCAATCTCGACGTCTCAAGTCTTTATGCCTTAGTCTGGGTGAATCCTCTCTGGGAAAGTCCTATAGGTCCCTGTTTAGTCATCATTTCCTTCAGACAGGCTTTCCAGAACCCAACCCTGGGAAAGCTCCTCATTCTGGGTTCCCAAAGCCTGGTGCGTTTCTCCTGCAGTCCACCCACCAAGTCATACTAAAATTTTCCGGAGCGTGAGGGCAGGACTCATCCCAAGCACCCTTATGCCCCCTGCACAACCATCCAAACCCAAAGTGCTTATTTTGATGTGTGGTGGTTAAAAGCATGGGCTCTGGTGGGGCGCCTGGGTGGCTCAGTTGGTTGGGCAACCAAATTCACTCAGGTCATGATCTCACAGATCGTGAGTTCGAGCCCCGCATCGGGCTCTGTGCTGACAACTCAGAGCCTGCAGCCTGCAGCCTGCTTCGGATTCTGTGTCTCCCTCTCTCTCTGCCCCTCCGCCACTCACTTTCTATCTCTCTCTTTCAAGGGTAAATAAACATTTTTTAAAAATTAAAAAAAAAAAAAAAAAAAGCATGGACTCTGGAGCCAGAGTGCTGGGCATATATCCTGGCACCATCATGTACTGGCTAATTTGGCCGAGCCACTTACCTTGTAGAATCTCATCTACAAAATGGGGATGTGGTACTACCTCCTTCACAGAGATATTATGAAGAATGGACACAATTAACACATAGTCCTTACTTCGGTACCTTGCACATCCTAAGCACACATATTGCAAGGGTTAAATTGTAGTATAAGGCTACACTGTAGCTTGAAAAATAACAGCTTTGTTCTGACACTGAAGGTCAAGAGATAACAGCCTTGCTTTACTCTTGTAAATTACGCTTCATATTCTTGTAAATCAGGCTTCACCAATGAAGGAAACAAAGCTCAAAGAAAAGAGCATCAGAGGCAAGGTCAAGGAGATCCACTGGTTGCAACTTAGCGGCAGAAAGTCTAAAATAATCACCTCATCCGGCAACTGTTTCTAACTCATCTGGGAACTGTTTCTCTGTTCTGTTCCCAGGTGATGATAAAACGATGTGATCGGCCATAAAAACTCTGTACCCCGGCTGTTCGAGGTCGCACTCTTATCAAGAGTGTTGGTCCCGATCGGTCGGCCTTGCCTCTCATTGCAATAAACTTTGTTGTGACTGTCACTGGTGCCCGTAGCATTCTGTTTCAGGAGTTGTGTGGATGCAACAATATAAACTTCAGGGCAACAAAGTCCTGACAAATAAAAAATAGCAATAGGATACAAAAAAAAAAAAAAAAAAAAAAGGGATGGCCACCAGCTTCAAACACTTTTGCAGTGCAGAATTCTTTAACGGATAATGCCAAGAAAATCTTGGATATGATGTTCATCTGGCTGCTTCTGAGACTTCAAAAAAAAAAAAAACCCAAGAGAACATAGTAAACAAGAGAAGACAGTTGAGTCAGCAGGTAGAGTCCCATTCCCAAGAGGGTTAGTGACAGCAGTCCTGTGAGGAGCAAGTGGAGACATTCTGGAGGATTCTGGAGGATAACAGTGAATCTGGAGCAAGTTGCTCACCCGCTGCAGAAGCCAGAGAGCGGGGGGGGGGGGGGGGGGGGGGGGACACAGTCAACAGAACCCTGGACCCACCTGCCAGTCTCTACAGGAGATCAACTTGTCAGAGCCAGGCTTTGCCAAACTCTTTCAAACAACAGGTTATTGATCTGCACTTTGCCCAGAAGACCTGCTTAACTAATCTCTGTTTCCATGACTTCCCTGTACCTCAGCCTCAGCACAGACAGCTGCTGCTGATGGTAATCGGAGATGATTCTCTGCCCTTCATGCCAGGAATTTAAGTGAAAACCCTCACGGCTCACTAAACGCTATATCCCCTTGTAAATCCCATGAACCCGTACTGAATTTTTGTTTTTTTAACTGACCTCCTCACAAATCTAACACTTGTCTGGCGGAGCGTATCCTGAGGTTCTACCACTTTCAGTAATAAGAATCCTCCAAAAAGGAAAGAGCTGGGAAAGGGGGACACACAGATGTTGACCAATTCTCTGAAGGAGCTGAGGTCCAGTCAGTCACAACTAAACTTTCTGAGCGAGACTCTCAGTGACCATACTGAAAACACCGATTTCAACGACATCAGGGAAGGGACCTCACAGACTGTGACGGTGGCATGGTCAGCAGTGGGAACAGGCCCCACAGGCTCCTGGTCTGAAAGACTTCATAGTTACTGACCCTCTGTATTCATTTGCAAGGGCTGCCTTCCAAGCACCCAGACTGGGGGGGCTTCGCCAACAGAAACTTACAGTCTCAGTTCTGCAGGCCAGACACCCGAAATGAAGGCATGGACAGGACTGGTCCCACTGAGGGCGCTGAGGGAGACTGTGTGCCGTGACTCTCCCCTAGCTCCTGGTGGCTTGCCGGCAATCTGTGGTGTTCACTAGCATATACAGAAGCGTCCTCCTCCCCCTCTGCCTTCATCTTTATATCGTGTTCTCCCTGTGTGTGTGACTGTGTCCAAATTTCCTCCTTGTATAAGGACACTGATGATACTTGATGAGGGTCCACCATAATGGCTTCGTTTTAATTTGATGACCTTGTAAAGACCCACACTCCCCCCCCCCCCCCCCGCTCAAATAAAGTCACATTCTGAGGCACCGGGGGTTAAGATTTCAACATATGAATTTATGGGGAAGCAATTCAACCCATCAGACCCCCACTCTCTCTCCAGGGACCATTCCATATCACCAGTAAATATGCCTTGGGATCAGTGTGACAGGATCTAGTTTCCATCAGCATCCGAGTAAACACAGTGAGACGAACCGGCACTTCTAGAGCCCCAGGCTCCGCTGAGAGGGGTCCTGGTGGGCACAGAACACACAGGGCTGCCCATGCCTGGCTTCAGCCGCCACAGTTACAAAGATGCCCCCACTGTGAAACAGCAAGCACATCACCTCACAATCACGAGGCACACACGGATGTCTGCACTCCTTCCGCAGTCTGACCTGACCCTTGCTCCCGACCGACGACGTCTACATCTCCAACAGCTGTGTGATGAGACTGCCATTCACCTCTCCCTTCCCGACAGCACACGCCTCTCGGCGATGGCCCCAGCAGAACCCTGCTCTTTTCCTCTACACTTTCCTTGAACCTGTCTTTCACTACTTAGCCTAATTCTGCTGGCTTTTTGAGTAAGTTCTTTTTTTTATTTCTTATTTTTATTTTATTTTTTTCCAGAGAGTGCGCGAGTGAGGGAGAGGGGCAGAGGGAAAGAGAGAATCCCAAGCAGGCTCCACACGCAGTGCAGAGCCTGACTCGGGGCTCGATCCCATGACCCTGGGATCATGAGCTGAGCCGAAAATCAAGAGTCGGATGCTCATGGACTGAGCCACCCAGGTTCACCTTTTTGAGTAAGTTCTTAACAGTGAGGAGGGGGAATTTAGTCCATTCTGTTCCCTTCTGCATTTCCAGCACCCACGGTAGCACCTGGTGAGTAGAAGGGTCTCAACACATGAAATCTGAATGTTGGAATGAATGGTCTTTTTTTTTTTTTAACTTTTTAAAAATGTTTATTTATTTAAAAAATTATTTTCTGGTTAATGTTTGTTTATTTTTTAGAGAAAGAGAGACAGAGCATGAATCAGGTAGGGAGAGAGGGAGAGGGAGACACAGATACAGGCTCTGAGCTGTGAGCACAGAGCCTGAGCTGGGGCTCAAACCCATGAACCGTGAGATCCGACCTGAGCTGAAGTTGGACGCTTAACCAACCGAGCCACCCAGATGCCCCTGGAATGAACAGTTTTTTCCCCTACTAGATGAACACTTTCTCGAGACAGGGAGACAGCCTTATTCGCCTCTTTTTTCCTAGAGTTCCTGCCTTGGGGCCACCTCCTGTGGAGGTCCCTCCATAAGAAGGAATGAGTGAATGGATGCTTCCCACTTACGCGTTCTGCTTCCCCTCAAAATAAACTCTGAAGTCAAATATAATGTATACTTCTTCCTCAAACTCCCCCCACAACATTCAGCTCAAGACCCTCTCTGGTGAAGACATTCCTGTCCTTCCTCCTCCCCAGAACTAACCAGTCCTTCCTGTGAGCCCCTCAATGAACTTCGTACACACTTTTATCCTGGACCCCCTAATCACACTCATCTTTTCCAACTAGGGTGTGAGCTACTTAAGGGCAAGAATTTTCCTCTTACCTTTTTGATTAACACAGGGCTTGGTGAGCATCATTTCGTTTCAAGGTGTAAACTCCTTTCCTACTCAGACTTAAACCTCACACTCTCCTCTGCCTCCTTTGCTGCATCCTGTCAGTGAGAAGCTATTCTTTCTCAGTATCTCTGGGGTCCATCCATGCCTCCACTCATTTCTTCCATTCCCACAACCTCTATCCTAACCCCTGAAGCAGTTTCCCATCCAATCTTTCTGCCTCTTCCTTCCCTCCTTCAAACCATCCTATACAGGGCTCCCAGATTAAGAATCCTGCAACGTTACTTTGCAAAAAACAACACCCCCCTTGCTCTAAAACCTTTGACAATCCCTCACTGCCTACATGATAAAGTCTATCTGCTATCTCTGCCATGCCCCCTCAGAATCCTGACAACCTGAGCCCCCGACTCTCCCTTGTCAATTTTATTTTCACTGTCCTCACAGAAGTCTGCCGCTTTCCCTGAACAACCATCCACTTTCACTCCTGTCTCAGTACTGGGCGCTCCCACCACTGTCCTCACTCATTTGTTTTCAAGATCCTCCCTGTGACCCCAGCCCTGCCCTTCATTCCAGCCCAGATCAAGTCCCTGAGCCTGTCCCTGATCACCCCAGCCCCGGAAGAAAGGCTGCCCTTTTGAGTTCCTATGGAGCTTTTTGACTGCACCAGTGATCTGAAGCCCATGCCACCTTGCATTACCATTTATTCTTGTCATGCCAATGTTCATCCTTCCATTTGGACCACAAGCCTCCCAAAGCACAGGACCTTTGCCTGGTTTCACTCCTTTTCCTAATTTCAAAACCTAACACAGTGCTCTAAGCACAGCACACATACCACAAGAGTGTGGGTGAAAAGAAGCAAGTGGCCCTTTGGAGGATTTGAAGTATTAGCCTTTATTTGCTGCAGATCTACCCCAGGAAATGTAAGCAATCAGCATTCACTGTGGCAGGCGTGCATTTCACCAGCGTGATGGATGCTTTTGGTAGAATTCAATGCTAGGTAATCTATAAATATTTTATCAAATGAATGAATTACAGCCTCTGGTTATCAAAGCCTGGAGGCAGGAGGGGAGCTGCCATGGTCTTTCTAACCAAAGAGCTGCTGCCACGATTCCCACAAAGATCAGGAGAGCAGGTGACCGCTGAAATCCCCCCTAGTGACGTGAGGCCTGACTCTCAGGAGAATCTTCCTTAATAGCTAACCCAGATTTTGTGTTCTCCCTTCTAAGTTTAGTCCAATTTATTCTGCCCTGGGTCCCCTCCCTCCAACTGACACCAAGATTCTGTCCACACAGAGAGAACACTGTATAGTAACCGACAGAGTCAGCTGAGAGGTTGCCATGGAAACAAAATGGTGATTTCAGGAAAACCATCTGGTTTTAAATTGTTCTATAGACTTGCTCTAACTTCTTTTACAGATCATGGAGCTCAGGGCCCCTGGAGCCTTCTCTCCCACAAAAGCTTTCTGCGGCCTCTTTCCTCTCCTTCAAATTTCAAACCTCACCTAGAAACCTTGCACCTTTGGGGCTGAATTTGATGAACTAGCTCCAGTCTCCTAACATATAACGAAGTGAAGCCAGAACTATCATCTCCACACTAGCGGAGAATGAATGTTGTCATGGCAACAGGAGGCAGCCTGCCACAGATGGGAGAGTTGGTGGGCTTATGGAAGATCAGCATTTTCATTGGTTCTTCTTCTGCACATCAGAAGAAACAGTGTTTGCTTGAAGCCTTCCTTTCATTAATTGAGAAGGAGAAAATATATGGTAATCTTATCAACAACAACAACAACAAAAGTATCTCAGAGGCACAGTTTGTTGTTAGAAGGTTCA
This sequence comes from Acinonyx jubatus, assembly GCF_027475565.1. Lineage (NCBI taxonomy): Eukaryota > Metazoa > Chordata > Mammalia > Carnivora > Felidae > Acinonyx > Acinonyx jubatus. The sequence continues at coordinate 134,801,071 of NC_069382.1, read as the reverse complement.
AGAGAAACGAGAGGCAGCACAAGATTTTGGGTAGACCCGACTCCCTTCCTCTTCATTTTTGCGTCCTCCGTGACTCTCTTGAGAGGTGAACCATAGCCCCACAACTTTGGCCCCTTCTCTCTTGGGTTGATTCTTGCCTCGTAGTCATCATAAGGCCAGGAGGGCACTGTCTTCTCCAGATAATTATACCACACCATGAAAGCCCAAAGATACTGTGCTTGTAAGGACATTTACGATAAGCAATGTTCTTGGCTGATATAGGCTGAATTGTGTCCCCATCCAAATAATTTATATGTTGAAGTTCTAACCCCGGTACTTTAGAATATGATCGTATTTGGAGATGGGGTCTTTAAAGTGCTGAGTAAGTTAAATGAGGTTGTTAAGGTGGGCCCTAATACAATCCATCTGATGTCCTTATAAGAGGAGGAAATTTGGACATACAGAGAGACCCCGGGGGGGCATGTACATAGAAGGTTGACCATGTGAAGAGGCAGCAAAAGAGTGGCCATCTGCAAGCTAAAGAGAGAAGCCTCAAGAGAAACCAAGCTTGCTGGCACCCAGAACTTGGACTTCTGCCTCCAGAACTGTGCGAAAATTAATTTGTCATTGAAACCACCCAGTCTGTGGTATTTTGTTATGGAAGCTCTAGAAAATTGGGGCACCTGGGTGGCTCAGTCGGTTAAGCGTCTGACCTCGGCTCAGGTCATGATCTCACAGTCTGGGTTCAAGTCCCGTGTCAGGCTCTGTGCTAACAGCTCAGAGCCTGGAGCCTGCTTCCAGTTCTGTGTCTCCCTCTCTCTCTGCCCCTTCCCCACTCATGCTCTCTCTCTGTCTCTCAAAAATAAAATAAACAGTAAAAAAAAGAAGCTCTAGCAAACTAATACATTTTTTCCTCAGCTGCTCCCACAGCAACAACATAATACTAAGGATCACTAAAATTTTTGTCTTCAGAGAGGTTATGTCTTCTTGATATCCACTATGATATTATAAATCAACCTTTATTGGTTGATGTTTGCATGATATATCTTTTTCCATCCTCTTACTTTTAAACTATTTGTCTTCATATTTTAAGGTTTCTTTTGCCAGCACATGACTGGGCTTTGCTTTTTAGCCAATCTGACAATGTCTGCCTTTTCACTGAGGTATTTAGAACTGTGCTGTCTGATAGGCCACTAACCACATGTGGATATTTTAAGTTAATTAAAATTTAATAAAATTTAAAATTCAGTTCATGAGCCATATTTTAAGTGCTCAATAGCCACGTGACCAGGTATCAGAGAGCATAGATAAAGAACATTCCATCATTACAGGAAGTTCTATTGGACAGCCCGCTTTAGACCATTCACATCTGGTGCTATTATTAATACGGCTGGTTAAATCTGCCATTTTGTTATTTATTTTCTATTTATGCAGCTGCTTTTTGTTCTCTCATTAATCTTTTTCTACCCACTTTGAATTAATTGAACATTTTTCCTGATTCCATTTTATCTTCTTTGTTAACTTATTAGTAATAACTCTTTGATTTTTTCTTTCAATGTTCATAGTATACATCTCTAGCTTATCCTCATCTACCCTTAAATAATATTAACATCACATATTATAGAAGAATCTTTAAACAGTCTATTGCATTGCCTCTTCTTGGCCTTTGTGTAATTACTTCTACATATGTTGAAAACTCCAGAAACATTGTGATTATTTTTACTTTCAAAAGTCATTATCTTTTAAAAATATTTTTGAAATAAGGGACGCCAGAATGGTTCAGTCGGTTGAGTGTCTGACTTCAGCTCAGGTCATGATCCCACGGTTCATGGTTTGAGCCCTGCATCAGGCTCTGTGCTGACAGCTCAGAGCCTGGAGCCTCCTTCAGATTCTGTGTCTCCCTCTATTTCTGCCCCTCCCCTGCTTGCACTCTTTCTCTATCAAAAATAAAAAAAACATTTAAAATTTTTTTTAAATATTTTTGAAATAAGGAAAAAGGTGGTGCTCAGTCACTTGAGCAGTCGACTCTTGATTTTGGCTCAGATCATAATCCCACAGACTGTGAGACTGAGCCCTGCATGGGGCTCTGTGTTGACAGCATGGAGCCTGCTTGGGATTCTCTCCCTCCCTCCCTCTCTCTGCCCCTCTCCTGCTTGTTCTCTCTCTCTCTCAAAATAAATAAATAAACATTAAAAAAATAAAAGAAGAAAAATGGCTTCTATATTTACCCATATATTTAGCATACCTGATATTGTATTCCTTTATATTGATCCAGATTTCACACTGGTAGATTGTTCATCTAACTGAAGAACTTCCATTAACATTTCCTGTAGTGCAGGTCTGCTGGAAATACATTCCCTAGGTTTTTATATGTCTATAAAAGTACTTTATCCTTGTGTTTGAAAGATATTTTTTTTCAGATATAGCATTCTCAATTGATAGGTTTTTTTTTTTTTCTTTCAGAACTTTAAAGACGCTCCACCATATTTGGTCTTGCATAGTTTCCAACAAGAAGTCTGCTGTCCTTCTTGTCTTTGTTCCTAGGTATGTGATACATTTTCACTGGATACCGTTAAGATTTTTGCATTGTTATGGTTTTTAAATTTTTCACTTTGATGTTTATACAGGATTTTTTTCATATTTCTTGAGCTTGTGTTAAACTTGAATCAGTGGGGTTTTCGTTTTGATCAAATTTGAAAATCTGACTAGTATTTCTTCAAATATTTTTCTTTTCCATTCCCACTTGGTGGATTCCAATTATACTCATATTAGGCCACCTGACACTGTCTCACAGCTCACTGCTGCTGTTCTTTTTTCCTTTCAGTTTATATTCTTTCAATAGTTTCTATTCTATGTTCTTAGATTCACAGATTTTCTTCTCCAGTATCTACTCTGACATAAATCCCACCTCATGTATTTTTCATCTCAGATACTGTATGTTTTATCTCTAGAAATTTGAGTCTTTTAAAAAATATCTTCCATGTCTCTACATTTCATGCTCAATCTTTCTTCTATCTTCTTTAACACATATGATGTAGTTTTAATGTTCCTGTCTAATAATTCTACCAGAAGGGTCATTTGGAGTCTGTTTCTTTTTATTATCTTTTCTCCTCATTATGGGTTTTATTTTCCTTCTTATTGTATGCCCCATAATTTTGTATTGGATGTCAGACATTTCAAATATTGCCTGTTGGACACTAGATACTTTCATGGTCCTATAAGTATTCTTGAGTTACTTGAAACAGTTTCGTCCTAGTGGGCTAGTTTCATGTGGGCTAGTTTACTTTTAATTTTAGTGAAATACACATAACATAAAACTTACCATCTTAACAACAGTTTAGTAGTTTTACATTTTTTTGACATTTATTTATATTGAGAGACAGAGAGAGACAGAGCATGAGCCTGTGGGGGAGAGCAGTGCAGAGAGAGGGGGAGACACAGAATCCAAAGCAGGCTCCAGGCTCCAAGCTGTCAGCACAGAGCCCATCGTGGGGCTCAAACTCACAAACTGTGAGATCATGACCTGAGCTGAAGTCGGTCACTTAACTGACTGAACCACCCAGGCACCCCTGGTTTAGTAGTTTTAAATATATGTACAGTGTTATGCAACCAATCTCCAGAACTCTTTTCATTTTGCAAAACTGAAACTCTATACTTGAAGTCTTACTTTTTTTTTTTTTTTGAAGCTTTGGTAGGTGGCAATACCTCTGAGCAATCTACCCAATGACCCATGATTTATGTGGCTTCCCACTGCGGCTGGTGGGAACACAAACTATTCCCAGCCCTGTGCGAGCTCTGGGGATTGTTCCTTCTGCTCCCTTTGGGGTGGTCTTTCTCTGACCTCAAGCAGTTTCCTCACATGCATGCACTAATCAGTACTTACTTAGAACATTTGGAGAAGACTTTCTAACATCTCTAGAGCTCATCTTCCCTCTGTGGAACTCTTCTCCCTGGTACTTTTCTCTGTGAACTCTGGCCACACTGGCCTCCCTGAATTCCTAGCTTCATATCCTCAGCTCAAAGAGATGGCTAGGCTAGATTCCCTACTCCCTACCCCACAGCCTGAAAATTCTCTCTAGAAGTAGGGCCCACCTCATTTGTGTATCTTTTTCAGGGACCTCTGTCCTGTGCCACCTGATGTCCAATTGCTGAAAATTGCCCTTTCATATATTTTGTCTGGTTTTGTAGTTGTTTCTGTCAGGTGGGTAAATCCAGTTCCTCTTACTCCATCTTGACTGAAAGTAGAAGTCTTACTACGTTCGTTCTCTCCAGAGATTTGCTGGGTAGAGTGTTTCTACATATTTTGGTCTTGTCTCTGGCTTCTGTCTTTTTCCCTTACTTCTCTCTGTTCTTGTGAAAATAGTCCTTGATACATTATTTTTTCCTCTTCATTCTTTGGTGGGTACTAAAAACTAATGACACGTGGATGACAGATTCACTCTGAAATCCCACAGCACAAGATAATGATGGAATTTACCAAAAGGAATGTCAGCAGCAACAATCAGTCTGTAAACTCCACATGCATGGCTAGAGAGGACCCTCTAGTTCCATCAGTTACCCACAGCATGCTGCATAAACATTCTCCCATAGGTCCACTTTTTGAAAGAAAAATAATTCTAGTATATGATATGACTCAAGTGCCAACCTTACAAAGAAAAAGAGCCCCATACTTTAAAGATTAGACTTTTCTCATTTATTTGGCTAAATGAGATTAACCAAAAATTGCTCCTATATAAAAATAATAACTAGTGAGGGGTGCCTCAGTGGCTCAGTCAGTTGAGCATCCAACTCTTGATTTCAGCGTAGGTCATGATCCCAGGGTCATGGAACTGAGCCCGGCAACAGGTTCCGTGCTGAGCATTGAGCCTGCTTGAGATTCTCTCTCTCTCTCTCTCTCTCTCTCTTTCTCTCTCTCTCTGCCCCTCTCCCTTGCTTGCACACATGCTCTCTCTCTCTCTAAAAGATAAATAAATAAATAACTAGTGAATACATATCATTACATTATAGATACTCATTACATACCATATCTGGTTATACATTATTACATTACATTACATTACATTACATTACATTACATTACATTACATATCTACATGGTAAATCTGTGAATCTGAAATCTGTTTGACACTAAGGCCCATTCTATATGGCAGTGCTGTGGCAAACTGGAAACACTATTGCTTGATGGAGGAAAATTAACATTGGCATAAAATAACTATTAGAATAACATTTCAAATAAGGAATGGTATTCTCTAGTAGATAGAAAACTCTGACCAATAATCAGGAAGAGTACAGTAATAAAAAAATAAGATGTCATCTTTTATAAAGCTATTTGGTGGAAGCTAAAGGCAAGGCTTCCAAAGGTTGGTGGTTTTGGCATTATAAATCAGAGCAGTAGTTATGTGAATTATCTGTAATGAAGTGTATTTTTTATGAAGACACTGTGATAATCTGGGAAGAGTAAGATTAGCATTCTGACTCAAGAAGCATATCATGGGATTCTTGGTAAGTGCAAGAATAAAGGTACATTTGGAAGAAGAATAAATGGTAGGGAGAGGGCTTTGGATACATGAAGTCATAGTTTGATAAGATGAATCCTTTTTTTTTTTTTAAATATTTATTTATTTTTGAGACAGAGAAAGACAGAGCGTCAGAGAGAGGGAGACACAGAATCCGAAGCAGGCTCCAGGCTCCAAGCTGTCAGCACAGAGCCCAACGCGGGGCTCAAACTCATGGAGTGTGAGATCATGACCTGAGCTGAAGTCGGATGCTTAACTGACTGAGCCACCCAGATGCCCCAAAACCTTTTTTTAAATGAGTTTTGCCCCTAGCTTCACCAAGGCAATGGTTTTGCTTTTGAAAATTAGAGGTCAAGCAAGATTAATGAGAGGAGGCTGTGTGATGTGGAGATAGAGCTGAACTTGTACTGGACAGAGGTAGAAGGCTCAGACTCTCACCCCAACTCTTAATCAACTTGCTGGGTAATAATGAGTCCATGTTTAAACTTCACTAGGCCTATGTATTTTAAGTAGTAATGTCCTTCACAGAAAATCTTATGCAGAACCTCAATGCATGAAACAGAGGAGAAATCCAGGATGTCTGATGGAAGCTGGAGGCTGAGCGCTGGGTCTCATGCTTCCTGCTTACCATACACCCTCTCGATCCTGATTGGTTCCAAAGAGCCCAATGGCTCCCCTCACTCACACTAGACTGATACTATCTGAAGGGCCTTCCGAGTCTAGAGTGAGCATTCCTGGGTTCCACTACCAACCACCATCCTAAGGCTGTCATGGCAATGTCTTTCTGGTCCCTAGTTTGATTAACTGTAAAACGGAGTCAGAAGAATATCTAAGATACCTTCCGGCTCCAACCCCGTCTCTTACTAGGAATGTGATGGTTAATAAATTAATAAAATGCCATTGCATTGCAGCAGACTATTTCGGGGAAAGGATATTAACCAAGTAGGCAATGTTTTCCAAGACCCATAAATGTTTCACTACATTATAGAAGATTACAGAGCAAGGATGAGAATAAATATGAGAATTAAGAATATTCTTTCAGGGGAAAGGTAGCTGGCATGGTCGGAGCCCCCTTGGTTCTCACTATCCACAGAGGTGCCCGTGGCTTCTTACTGCAAACTCCTCTGATTTTTGACCCGAGCACTTTTCCCAGAGCAGAAAGCAGAACGGATGTGCCGGGTATTAATGTCTGTGAAAGTAGCCCTCAGCTGAAATGGACAGAGTTTGGAGGATAAATACCCTTCACTTCTTCTCCCTTCCAAGCATGTTCTAATCTGCACAACCTCCCAGCTCTCACCCGAGAGACTGAGCCCCAGTCTCCCACAGTGACAGCCAATTTATTAACATACCTCGCATTAACTCCTTTCTTATTCCTATCTCACTTACCTCCCTTCTTGGGTTCTCTTCCCAAATAAGCTACTTGGGCTCAACTCCTTCTTTCAGGTTCTGCTTCTGGGGGAATACACTGCAAGGCAGGTGACATTTCCAGAAGGAAAGAAAAGAAACTAAGTTTCACTGAGGTATAACATAGGTATAGGTATGTGTTAGATGCTATAGCTGTTATCTCATTTGACTTTCACAACCACCCCACAAGGAAAATACAATTATCCTGTTTTTGTAGATATTGGACTAGTGGCTCAGAAAAGTAAATATCTTGTACAAGATCACACAGGTTGGGGAGGCTGAGGAGGAGTTAGCTTTCAAACCTATGCCCATCAGATTGCATGGCTCTATGACTACCTCAACATCATGGTTCCTGAAGCTCTTCATTAATTGTCAGTCCTCTACTGGCCAACTTCCCCCAAGTCCCCCAGACACAAAAAGCTTTGAGTTCACTCTTCCTGGAGTCTGAGTAAGTCAATAAAAAAACAAAACAAAACAAAACAGAGAATTCAGTTCACACATGTGTTGCATGATCACTACCACATCCTGCCACATTCTATCCTCAGGAAGCTTCCAGTCCAGGGAGGCAGAAATGCCCATAATAAACAATGGCCATCTAAGGAGCTAAGATACAAGGCACAGGTATGCACTCAGGAAGATTATTTAGCTCAACCTGGGGTTTCAGAAAAGTTTCCTAGGAATCTAAGTCCAGCCTGGGTTGTGAAGAATGCAAGAATGTCCAGGGACACAACCAAAAGATATTCTGATGGTAAAATCAGCAGAATGTAGTGGCCAAAGGTGAAAGCTGAGGAAGCGAAAGAGTCTAGGATAATTCTCAGAGTTTGTCTTGATTGTCCAGGTGGATGGTGGTACCATTAACAAAGACTGAGAATACAAGAGAAAGAGCAGATTGGAAGATGCTGAAGCCTTTTCTGTTCATGCATCACTAGAATGGACAGCGGGAGGCATCCTTTGGGCCAGCCCGGCAAGCTTTCCCACAGTCCTTCTTTGGATTCAGAGCACAGTTTCTTGGCCATTGGGGTGGGCTCTTGAGCTGCCCAACTGTAGCACCCCACACCTTTGTCAATAATGCTTGAGCAGGTACCTCACCTGTATTAGTTAGCTTTGACTGCTGAACAGACTATCCTCCCCAAAACTCAACCACTTAAAGCAACAACCATTTATCATTTCTCACAATTCTGGGGGTTGTCTGGGTGGGTCTTCTGGTCTAGGATGGTCTAGGATGGCGTCACTTGTGTCTGGGGCCTCCACTGGGATGTCTAGGTCTCTCCCCATGTGATCTCTCATATTCTGACAGGCTGGGCTATGTCTCCTCACATGGAGGCAGAAAGGTTCCCAATAGCAAAAGCCTACTTCCGATGCACAAGCACTTTTCAAGCCTCTACTTGTGTCATATTACCAATTGGCCAAAGCAAGTCACATGGCCATGCCCAGATTCAAGAGATAGAGAAATAGGGCAAGTGCAACATGTGGCCTTTTTTTTTTTTTTTTCATTTTACCACATGACCCTAAAATGGCAGTCAGAGCCCTTCCCTGGGAATGAAACATAAGTTCTGAGAAAATGATTTCTCTTTCTGCTTAGGTTAATACGCTGAGAAAGTGCAACTCGGGGCCATCCTTCCCACCCCACGGAGAGTACCTGTCTGCAGGATGAAATCAGGCAGGAACAACCAAACCTGAGAAGGGGCTTGGTGACCAGGGTCTCAAATCTTGGTTCCTGAAGTTCTTCTATCTCTCCCATGAGACCTTCCCAGCTACTTGACCTAATACTACCTTTCTCTGAAATTGATTTGTTTTGGTTTCTGTTATGCCCCATGGAAACAGACTAATTCAACCACCTTCCTTCAGCTGCTTCTGATGAAGGGAAGTATCTTCCCCAACCCTTCCTCCCAAAGGCTGTTTTCCTGAGGCAAGCCCTTCATGACACCATCTCAGGGCTCCTGGTATTCCTCTTAGAGCACTTGTCAAATGAGGCCCGGTGAAGGTAGACAGGAGGTCTAGACACAGACTTGATAAAAAAAATCACATTACAGATCTTGGCTTCAGACTGTAAAGTCGAATGATCCCATAGTTCTTGGATGGAGCAGGACATGTGAGGGGCCAGAAGGCTAATCTCTCTTCCTCCCTGATGGTAACTCCCATACCATGCCAGGCAGCCCCGTGCAGGCAAGCCACTCTGGAAGACCAGTAACACTGGGCAACATGTCCTGCTCTGAGGGCAGCCCAGCCTCTGTCATCTAAGGTGCATTTTCTGGTTTTGGAGCAGGCAGTGTCAGTGGGTGACAGCTCCTGCCATCACCAAGGCCACTTACCCCAAATTCTCTGACCTCAAGGGGATTTGTTGGGCCTCTTTTGTGAGGTTTGTTCAATTTTGCCAGCAATACCCTCAGGGCAGGATGTCTCAAAGGCACCTTCCACTTAGGTTGAAAATAACATCCTCACACTTCAAAACTCAAGTCTCCACTCCAGAGCTTTTCCTTCTCCTCCATTTCACTTCTCAGTTCATGGCACAACAATCCTCCAACTTCCTCAACCGAGAACCTCAGATCCATCCTCTTTTCTTCTATCAATTCTGCACAGGCAGAACAAACAGGACTAAAGAATGATCAGTAGAGAGATGAAGGGTGCTGGAGCCAATCTGTCATGTTGAACCCTAGGCAACTTTTGCAACCTCTCTGGGTCTCAATTTCCTTATCTGTAAAATAGGGCTGACAAATAGAAACCAACCCAAAGGCATTTTGTAAAGGTTAATGAGTTAATATGTAAAACACTTAATACAGTATCCTGTATCTGGTAGGGGTTCAGCAAAAGGAAGTTGTAATTTTCAAGTCTTTTCCTCGTCTCCACTCCCATTACTGTTACAATTCCTCCGGCTCTATTGATCTCCTACTTGGATCACTGAATCAGACTTGTCGGTCAGTCAGTGTCCAAGCAGGAAACACATGGTGCACTTAAAAGGGGTGACTAAGAAGACAAAGGTGTGGGCAGGGCCAAGAGAGCCAACAAGGGTGCTGAAGCACCATAAGGACTAGCAAGGTGGGAAGCCACTGCAGCCTAATCGTGAAAGGCATAGGCCACCGTAGCCCAGGAGAGGAGCTGCCTGCTGGGAGCTGTAGCCTTACAAGAAGGGCCCACAGCCTCGGCCATACTGCAGTACAGGAGAGTGGGAGTCATCAGAATAAATACCTGACCTCTCTCTCTTCCCTCTGTGTCTTTGAAATTGCATGGACCTAGCCAGAAGCCCACAGGCAAAGGAACCATTGCTGCAGTCCATCCAAGTCAGTCTCCAGGGCTTAAACTAGGGTGAGGAAGAATTGAGAATGGGTTTAAATGGACAAACTCCTAGCTAGTCTTCCTTCTTCCCACTTTCCATCCAATATAGTCCATCTTCCACATTACCACCATACCTATCTTTGTAAATCTGATCATATGGTTCCACTGCTTAGACTTCTTCAATGGTTCCCATTCTTCATGACATCAATGATCCCATTCTTCAGATCCAAACACTTGGGCATGATATGCTCTTCATGGTCTCGCACCTGCCTTTTTTTCTGGTTTCACTTTACACCACAAACCTTCCCTGGAACCATACCAAATCCCTCACCACTGCTTAAACACCTCCATACCTCCATACCTTTGCTCATGCCATTCCTCATATCTGGAATGCTGGTCCCTCCTTCATGAACTCATCCTTCAGGGGCTCCCTATGGCTTTCCTTCACTGTCCTAGAAATGATTTGCTCAACATGCGTCTAGAGACTGCCCACATTGGTCTTGTTCACTGCTCTGTCCTCAGGACTTAGCATAGGGGCTGATGCAAAGTAGATGTTCAATAAGTACCCATTGAATGACTTCTTGGTCTATACCATCCATGAATGTATCACTAATTCCCTCCCTGAGTTTTTTACAGTACCTTAGTAGTCACTCAACTATTGCACTTACTACCTTCTATTAGAGACATTTCTGTGTCTGTCTCTCTCCCCGGATAGTCATCTTCTCAAGGGCAAGGACCTATCTTGACTGCCTCTAGTTCCCAGGTCCTATCATGAACAAAGTTGGTTGAATTAAGAAATGAATGGATGACAAAGCTGGATGTCACTGAATATCTACTGTGTTCTAGGCACTGTTCTAGAACTCAATAGTGAACAAAAGAGAGAGGAACTCTTGCCCTCATGGAGCCTACATTCTTAGGGGTGGAGGTAGTAAGACAAGCAATAAACAAAATATGTTCACTGGTAAAAAGTATTATGGACAAAAATAAAGAAATGATGGGTGATAAGGGGTGCCAGGGTGCAGACTGGGGTACAGTTTTAAGTACTTTGGTTATAACAGTTTCCTATTGTTGCCACAAACATAGTGGTTTAAAACAACACAAATTTATTATCTTATATTTCTAGAGGTTAGAGGATCAACCTGATTTCACTGAGTTACAGTCAATGTGCTGGCAGGACTGAGTTCCTCCCAGAGGCTCTAGGGGAGAATCATTCCCTTGCCTTTTCCAGCTTCTAGAGGTTGCCCATAGTCCTTCCTCCACTTAAAAGCCAGCAGCAGTTTGAGTCCTTCTCACACGGAATCTCTTGGACTCTGACTCTCCTGTCTCTCTCTTTCACTTATAAGGACCTATGTAATCACATTGAGCCCACCCACACAACCCAGGAGAGAGAGTCTTTTCATTTCAAGATCCTCAACTTAGCCACATCTGCAAAGTCCCTTTGGCTCTGTAAGGGAATATATTCACAGGTTCCAGGGATTAGGATAGGGACTTGGTAGCAGGGGGCATTTTTCTGCCTACCTCCACGGTCTTCCAGAAAGACCTCACTGAGAAGGTGACAGGGAGTCAAGACTTCAAAGTGGGAAGCCTTGTCGCTACCTGGGAGAGGAGTGTTCCAGGCAGAGGGAACAGGGTCTAGTGGACTGTACCTAGTGTGCCTGTAATGCCTGTAAGACTGCAGCAAGCCCAGTGGGATGAGGCAGAACTGAGCTCTGAGAGGTCACAGGCAGGGAAGGGCATCGTGTAGGACTATGAGTGAGTGGGACTGAGTGAGATGGGAGGAGTAGGAGGGTTCCGAGCAGAGAAGAGACAGGATCAGAGCTACATTGTAACAGGACAACTCTAGGTGTTGTGTGGAGAATGGACTAAAAGGGTCAAGGGCAGCAGCTAGGAGACTTTGTGAGAGAATCAATCATCCAGGGGGCCTTGGACCAGGGTGGCAGCTGTAAAAGGGTTTGCTGTTATTATTCAACTCACTTTTCTATATGATGGAAATATTCATAATGATAAAAAGATGAGTGAGAAAGACCTTGATTTTTGAAAGCATATTCCACCTGCATTCCTTCAGGGAGAACCACATTGTAATGGCCTTGGGGAGGCCAGAACATTTTGTGTTTTCAAAGAGTTCCAGACAAAAGTCTATATTGCTCTGCTTTTGGCAAACTCCCAATAGGTCCTTCAGTTCTTGACTTAGACATTAATTCTTATGAGAAGTTTCCCTGACATCAGTCCCTTCCACCACTTCTCACACCCCCATTAGATGGGGTGCTCCCACTCTGTGTTCCCACCACAGCACCTGTAGGTCCCTCTTCATAGCATTTATACTGCTCGGTGCATTGTTAGAGGTTCTATGCTCCATGAGGGCAAGGACTGTGTCTATTTTATTCATTGCCTCTCATGGCACCTGCCTTTGTAAGTACTTGGTAAGTATTTGTATTATGAATGAATGATTGTAAGACTTTCCAAAGATGAATAAATGAAGTAGCCTGTTTCAATCAAAGGCATTTACCTGAGAAAGAGACTTCATAGATAGGGCAACATTTCAGAACTCACAGCACTGTGATATGTGGTGTGGGGAGCACGGATGTTTTTCATCTGGTGGGGTGGGCCCTGGCCAGTGCCCCGGAACACAGGACTTCACACTCTCTATGCCACTCCAAGAGAGACAAGAGAGGCTTTCTGAGCTGCTCCCTCCTCCTGCACTCTGCAAAGGCATGTGTTCTCCCTGCCTGGGTCTTCAGTGCCCGGAACTAGCCTTCAGGTCCCCAAAGAGCTGCGCACAATCCTCTTTTCATTGCAACAAGGAGTGCATTGTCCAGCACTGCACCACCCCCATTCCCATTCCTTCCCTCTCGGCTTCTCTTTCTGTTCTACACCTCCTCCCAAGGCATCTTGCCCTCCTTTCTCTCCTGGATGCAAGGACAGGCTCCAAGTGGCTCACATTAGTTATTTCCTACTCCAAAACAGCTTGAGTATTCAATTCCTTTTCCAAGTGAAAGACAGGATGGGTTGGGTTGGCTTTGGTTGAGCTCCAATTAAACTGAATACCTAGACCTCATTTTCCTCTGAGACTTAGATGTTCCAGCACCATATTACCAAGAATAAAAATATCTCTGTGTGTGTGTGTGTGCGTGCGTGCATGATGGAGGATTATTAAGCCATGACAAAGAAGGAAATTCTGTTGTTTGAGACAACTTGGATGGACCTCGAGGCCATGATGCTAAGTGAAGTAAGTCAGAGCTCAGAGAGACAGTAAAGTGGTAGCTACCAGGGGCTGGGGGGAGTGGTTGGGGGAGGATATTGGTCAAAGGGTACAAATTTCCAGTTATAACAGTAACAAGTTCTGGGGATCTAATGTACAGCATAGTGATTAGAGACAAAAATACTCTCAATATATTTGAAAGTTGCTAAGAGTGAATCTTCAATGTCCTCACCACACAAAAGAAATGGTAACTAGGTGACAGGATGAAGGTGTTAACTAATGCTATGGTGATAAGCATTCTGCAGTATATAAATGTATCAAATTAACACACTGTCCACCTTGAACTTATACAATATTATGTATCAATTGTAGCTCAATAAAGCTGGGAGAAAATATCCATGTGTCTAAAGCAAAGTTTCCCAATCCTGGTGCTAACTAACATTTTGGACTTGACAGTTGGAGAGGCTGTCCAATAATTGTGGTACCCCATCTCCACCCACTAGATGCTAGTGGCAACTTCCCCTCTGTCTGTGACATCCAACAATGTCTCTAGACATTGCCAAATGTCCCCTGTGAGAGAGGGGTCACCTTGGTTGAGAACTCTTGGTCTACAGCTTTAAAAATGGATCTAGAAATGTATCCTATGGAAATCTATCTAGGACTTTATTCTGAGGAAACAATTGGGGATGTACATGGAGTTTGTTAAGAGGAACAGCTTCAACAAGAGAATCACCTAAATTTCCAACAATAGGGGATAAGTACATCCAAACTCCAGAATACTGTATGCCATTTAAAATAATCTGTGATCCCCATCTGCGGACATGAAATATGTCTATGACACGTCAACAAGTGAAAGAAAGTCATGACAAAACAGGGTTATGGTATAATTGCTGAGAGTGAGACTACAGCTCTGTATAGAGAAAAAAGTCTAGAAGGATATGGCCCCAAATGTTCACATCTCTACATTGGGGAAGGGGGATACAGGCAATTTTTTTTTCTTTTGCATGCTTGTATTTTCTAGGCTGCCTCCAATGAACGTGTATTGCTTTATTTATTAGATGTAAAATAAAATGCTTCAGAAACAGGGGTCTCAGGCACTCCCTTGCTTCTCCCAGTAAATAAAAGAAATTTTATTGCCTGAGGCAACTGTTAACTAGACCCAGTCTTCGTATTCTGCTTCTCTCCTACCCTGCCTACTTCTCTATCCACTCTGTCCTCCCAGGATTCCAATTAAAAATGAGCATATCAGGGGTGCCTGGGTGGCTCAGTCACTTGAGCATCTGACCCTTGATCTCAGCTCAGGTCTTGATCTCACAGTTGTGAGTTCAAGCCCTGCATTGGGCTCCGTGCTGGGTGTGAAGCCTACTTATAAAAAAAAAAAAGAGAGAGAGGATATCAGCTTTGAGAAGAGAAGAACTTGTCAGCTTCAGAGGTGGCAAGTGGGATGGGGAGGTCACTAAAGCCATGTGCCCTGACCACCCCTGGCGCAGCCTGGCTGCCTGAACCCCCCATAGGCCAGCTCTCTGCAGCAGCCAGTATTTCCTTTGGCACATTCCAAATTCTCTAGGCCAAAGGGTTTGGACCCTTGGCTCCTTCCTTCCCTCCCACAGCCTGCCTCTTGACTGGCCATTAGCACCTCAGGCTGAGCTGGGGCAGGGCAGGCAGAAGAGATAGAGACAGAGCCATGGCGTCTGCCTCTTGTCAGTACTGCCTGGGTAACCTGACTGCTGGAAAAGGGGTGGCAAGCACTGACTGGGGTGAGTTTGTGGCCATCCCCTGAATTCACTGGACCACAGTTGCCTGTTTTTCCTCCCACATGGCTTCCCTCCCCCGTCCCCTCCTTGTCTCCCTGGGGCTGGGTTGGGAGCTGCCTGTAGGCATGGATTCTGGGTGGGCAGGTGCTTGCAAGCTCAGGCGTCTGGCTCAGCAGCTCTTGGGTCCTGCAGAGGAAAGCGCATCCACAGGTATAGGTGTGGGTATCCGTGTGCTGAGGGCACGGAAGGGAAAGCTGGGGAACCAGAGTATCTAGTTAACCATACTGAACCAGGTTGGTGCTCAGCTGCTGTGCCCTGGCTCTTCTACAGACCTCTCGACCATTAGTTCTGGCCAGAGACCTGTTTGATGAGCAGAAGTCTGGAGGGTCCTCCTTGTAACCCCTCGATGCCAGGCACAGTCCTGGAATATCTCTCAGAGCACCTTAAGCAATAAGCCTCACGATGTCACTTTGGAGTCAGGAAGGTGATCACGACTCTACAGATGAAGAACTGAGATGGGGAAGATCTAAGTTGCTGGTCCCACAGCCAGGAAAGGAAGGCTCTGGGTTCCAAGTTTCTCCTCCTCAGCCCCCTCTCCCTTCCTGCCCCTGAAACGGGAGCTCTCCCCAAAATGGAACCTTTCAAAAGCACCAAATAAATATCCAGTTCAATCAAGACAAGTTGTGTGATAAGAAAGTGAGGTCTCAGCGCCAAGGCCCATGGTCCTGGTGGTTCCCTGGGAGACAGGCTTCGGATACCATTCGTGATATCAGAGTGCCAAGGACATCCATAGGGTATGTTATTTCCTGACAGGGGCATGGCCAGTGCAAGAACACAAGGCCTCACACTTACATGGGTCTCATGCTTGGTTAAACACTTAGCTGTCACCATCTTAAAATCCTTAACAAGTGTTGCACGTGGGCCCTGTATTTTCATTTTGCACAGGGCCCTGCAAATTATGTAGCTGGTCCTGCTTCCAGGAAAGCTTCCTGGCCACTTCTCCCTATCTTCCCATATCCCCACCTCACTGCCTCATGCAGGGCCACGACTCCACAGTCACAGTGAAGGATGCTTTCCCAACAAGTGTTTGAAACCCAACGGAACCAAAACAAAAGCCTTAAATCCACGGAATTAGCCAGTAATATCTCCTCATCAAGACAAAGCCGCTCCCCCCAAGCTGATACTGCCCCCTTGAGACAGATCCCTTTTCTCTCTCAAGGTCTTACTTACTATCATTTTTATGTGACTCATGAGTAAATTACCAGGGGCTCTTTTCCCCCCTCTGTATTTTCTTGCATAATTTTGCAACTATTTCTGTTGCTATTGTCATTGCTAGTTGTTCTGTTTTCCCATCTCTATCCTCTCATGCC
The DNA here is from genome assembly GCF_027475565.1 of Acinonyx jubatus. Taxonomy (NCBI): domain Eukaryota; kingdom Metazoa; phylum Chordata; class Mammalia; order Carnivora; family Felidae; genus Acinonyx; species Acinonyx jubatus. The sequence goes on along the minus strand of NC_069382.1, from coordinate 134,784,576 downwards.
TGCTAACAAACTGTGCACAAAATCATAAGGGATATTCCAGGCAGGCCAAGAATGTCTCCCAAGCCCCATCCCCAATTAAAAAAAAAAAAAATGATGGTTTTAATACCCTAAGCTGGCTCCAGCCAACTTTTACTGACATATGTCACCCCAGGGACTGGTCGGAGGTGGATGGTCAAATATTAGCGTTGGCAGATGTCCTCCGGAAGGTCCCTAGGAGGGCTACATGCTCTGGGAGCTGTTTGTAGCAAGTGGGCCATAATCTGTGAGATGGCCAGGCCATCTGCAGGCCATCTGAGGATAAGGAGGGAACTTGCAACTTCAATGACCCTTTGATATGCCCATCACAAGGACGAGCTCTCCTAGGGGCGCCTGGGTGGCTCAGTTGGTTAAGTGTCTGATTTCAGCTCAGGTCATGATCTCACATTTCATGAGTTTGAGTCCTGTGTCAGGTTCTGCACTGACAGCTCAGAGCCTGGAGCCTGCATCAGATTGTGTCTCCCTCTCTCTCTGCCCCTCCCCTGCTCACAATGTGTTTCTCTTTCTCTCTCTCAAAAATAAATAAACTTTAAAATATTAAAAATAAAAACTCACCTGATTAGCAACTTTAATTCCATCTGCAACCTTACTTCCCTTTTGCTATGTAATGTAACATATTCACAGGTACCAGGGACTAGGACAGGGATATCCCTGGGGACATCTTTGGGAGGCCATTAGTCTGCCTATCACACCCAGACACCAAAGAAAACTAATCTGCATTCGTTCTTCTGGTTATTATAGGTACCACCTGGACAGAAATGTTCAGTTATATTTGACCTTCCTTTGAGGAGAGCTTGTCCTTTTTTTTAAAAAAAATTTTTTAATGTTTAATTTTGAGAGAGAGAGAGACAGAGCAAGAGTGGGGGAGAGGCAGAGGGAGAAGGAGACACAGAACCCGAAGCAGACAGCACAGAGGCCGACACAGGGCTCAAACTCATGAAATGTGAGATCATGACCTGAGCCAAGGTCAGGTGCTTAACTGACTGAGCCACCCAGACGCCCTTCCCATACAGCCTTCTGAAAGCAGCTCTGTTGACTTCTTTACCTTAGCCCAGTGAGACCTGGGTTAGACTGCTAATCGATAGAACTGTACAACAGTAAATTTGTATTGCTGTAAGTCATTAACTTTGTGATAATTTGTTACATAAAGAGTTAATGCACTGGGTCCCTAGGATTCTTATCACCAGAGTGTTTTTTTTTTATAATGTTTATTTATTTTTGAGACAGAGAGAGACAGAGCATGAACAGAGGAGGGTCAGAGAGAGAGAGAGAGACACAGAAGGTGAAACAGGCTCCAGGCTCTGAGCTGTCAGCACAGAGCCTGACATGGGGCTCGAACTCATGGACTAAGAGATCGTGACCTGAGCCAAAGTCGGATGCCTAACCAACTGAGCCACCCAGGCGCCCCATCACCAGAGTGTTTTTAACAAACAGAGCTAAGTAGAGGCAGGGAAAGGCCCTCAGGAGTACCATCGCTGCTCCCCTCACAATGAGGACACCATGGCAAAAGTGTGAATTAAGTGAAAAGATGAAAAACACCCTTTGTTCTTTGTCCTTGGGTTGTCCCACAATCCAAGTAGATCCCTCATTTGGGAGGGACTCCATTAAGACCTACCCCGTAAAGACCTACTAAAGCCAGAAGCTCCCAAGTTTTCCCTTCATCCTATCAAAGCTTAATGATTCTATGTATTAGATATAGCACGAAAGTGATTATATTGACTACAGATACAAAGAGGAATAATGGATGATAATATATAAACACATACTATTTATCCTTTTAGGAAATGCTGGCATGTTTAATGTGGCTCGCTCTAGAACCAGCAGCACTTAACCTTTTTAAAGTCACAGGCTCCGTTGGGAATCCAACATGCACAAAATCTATTTCAGCTCGTGAAGCCCCTGAAGCATCCAGCCCCAGGCCGGAACCCCCGCTCCAATTGCTAGGCCAGCTGAGGAAGGCAATCTGAGGGCCGCTTCAGGCCTGTGTCCTAAAATCACTTCTCACCATGGGCTACCTACTTCTGCCGCACATTAGGCAGACCCTGGCTCCGACCTACAAAACTCCAGAATCACTTCTAAGTACCTGTACCTCCTTCCCACTGGTCCAAGAGACCTTTAGGGTCATAGACCAGAAGCCAGTGATGGGAATAAGATGAGAGACGAATGAGGAATTGGGGAAAGGAGACATGAGAAATGAGCAGGGGGTGGCTTCTGGAGAAGGCGATAGCAGCCCTGCCGGCAGAGAGACACAAAAGCATCATGCCCTGTTATGTAGTGCCTGACTACCACCGGAGTGAGGGTGGCTGAGCCCCGGCCAAGGGGAGAGATGGAAGCCCATATCCCCGTCACTGTCACCCAGAGGACAGATCTCTGCCACCAGGCATGTGCCTGTGGGCACTGCTATCCTCACCCACCCCCGCTCCAGAGATGTGCCCACGTCCGGCGCCCAAATCTCTGCTGTGTAGGAAGTCAGTGTCTCTCAAGATAGTGTCACCTGGGGGTGCCCAGCAGGGCTCGGCAGTCAGAAGAACCTTCGCACAAGCCCTTACCACCCCTTGCCAATTCTGTGATCTTGGGCAAATGAGTCCTCCCTGCATTCTGCTTCCTCAAATCCAAAATACAGATGATACCAGGACAAGTGGACAGTCTCTTAGCAAAGCCCTAGGGTCAGACGTGCGTCAAAATTCAGAATTTTTCAGATTTTAGAAAAGTAATAGAGCACAAAGGCATATAATGAGTCTGTCATCAAACACAAGAACGTGAGTATTCAGACTACATAGTTTAGGTCACATTTTGCTACCAAATGAGTTCATTGGATCAAGTTATCCCTCCACATCAGTTGTGAGAGAACTTTGTTTTCAAAATGTTATTGTTGTTCTTCAGAACTGCAGTTAAGACATCATGGCCCTGGTGTGCCTGGGTGGCTCAGTCCATTAAGTGTCCGGCTTAGGCTTGGATCATGATTTTGTGGTTCACAAGTTCCAGCCCCACATCGGGCTCTGCGCTGACAGGGCAGAGCCTGCTTCGGATCCTCTGACCCCCCTCCCTGCTCCTCCTCCACTTGCACTCTCTCTCTCAAAAACAAATAAATTAAAAAAACAAAAACAAAAACAAAAACAACTCCCTAGGGTTCTGCTGTGTGAACTAAGAGTTACAGCACCCCCTAGTACAGCTCATCCCTGCATCCCAGCCTGTTTCCGTCCTGGCATTCATCTCTCTGAATCTTAGCTGGCCTAGGTCTTCTCCCTTTCTAGATCCCCAACATCCGTGGGTAGGAAGGACCGCTTGCTAACCTTTGTGTTCCGAGCACCTCGCCAGCCCTAGGCCCATGTCCCCACATGTGTGGGAAATGGAATTTAATTAGACATCGAAATCTCCCAGCCCACTGTCTCCAAGCAGGTGCAGAAAAGGGCATCTCAGAAGTGTTCCCGCATTGTTCCTGAACTTGAGCAAAGATAAAAACGCTAATGTACATATTTAGCATCCTCACAAGGGTGCCTGGAGAACCTCTTTTGCACTTCAAAATACATTTTTTTCAAAAACCCAATTGTTATCCACTAGGAATGGCGCTGGCCAGGGAGACTTGGGAGATCAGCCCTTCAGCTAAAATTTATTTTATTTGAGTCCAAAATCTTCCCTCCAACCTGTAGACTAAAGAAGCACCTGGCAGACCCAGGAGGTCTGGGAGGCCAGCGTGGGCCTCCACTTCCCCAGCGACCGCTGCCATACGTCAGGTGCACTCTGGGCAGAGGGCCAAGGGGAGATTTGCATTTAGTGCTTTACAGTTCTTCCCTAGGAAGACTCAGTCCTGAGAAGCCAGCCTGGCTGAGTTCGGAAGCTCCTGCCTGCCTCTTTGCGCTGGCATCACTGAATGAGAGAAACTGGTGGGGCGCTCATGGAAGGCTGAGTGAGCCCTGACATCTAAACCAGCACCGGCTTCCTGAGAAGCACTCACGCTAAAAGAAAAAGGGATTTGGAAAGCACATCTCCTTTCCAAGAGAAAGGAAGGGGAAGATCCAACAGCAGGAGGAACTGAAATATCCATTTGGATTATGGTCCTCGGTCCTCGGTGAGAAAGGTCACAGGCCCTTGCTGCCCGCCCCCCACCCCCACCCCCAGTAAGACCACCTAAGTCACGCAGCCACATTTACAGGATGTAGGTTAGGATTAACCCATCGGCCCCCCCTCAGGTGCACTGTTAACATCGAGAGCCCAGTGTCTTTCCCCCTCATTCTCATTTGTTGGTGGGTCTGAAACCTTTACCAAGGGCCTTGTATCTCAGGCAGCAGAGGAGCCTGGGTCCAGGATGTCCACTAAAACGTGTCTTGCCCCAGGACAGCTGCACCGTGTCTCCAACCGCCAAGAAGCAGGGGCATGACAGACCTGAGAAGTGTGTGCTCTTCCGGAAATGATGATGGTAAAGCTGCCGACCCTCAGAGATGAAAGGGGTCTTATTGCGGGGCTCCTGTGGCCTCTGTATGAGGAATGAACAAGCATGCTCGACCCAGACATATCTGTACAGTGGACTCACAGCCCCAACGTGCTTGTTGGTTCTGGGAGTGATGGCGGCCGGTGCCTGGGGTGGGGGTGGGGCTGCAGGGGCCCTGATGCTGGGCAGGCCGCTGCTGCACCTAATTGAGTACTCACAGGAGTCCCCACAAAAGGAGGCTTGGGGCACTCCCGGGCAGGTGAAGGTGTCTGCCTAAGGCTGTTTGGGTCTTTCTCCAGGGGTTTTCTTCACCTCTTCCAAACAGCTCTTCCCCCAGGCACCTAAGGCAGGATCCAAGCACCTGTCCTCACCCCGGCCCACAACACAAGCCTGCTCCACCCCACCAAGCCTTCCAGGTACGATATCCTCTATATCCGCCTTCCTTCCTCTCTAGGCTCCCAGTGGAGAAACCCAGCTCTCCTAGGCGGTCTGACCCATGTTACACGTGTTCTGAAAGCAATTCACAGGAACGTGTGGATTCCTAGGGGAAGCTGTCTGCAAGCTATTCACATTCCTAAAATGCTGCCTCTTATCAACCCTAAGGAATCTTGGGCTAGTGGAATTTCAAGCAATACAATAGGGAGGCCACACGACAACTCTGAGGCAGGGGGATGCGATGTTAAAGTGCGTTACCCCCAGGCCACCTGCCCCTGGGACAGCACCTCCAATCCACAGGGTGTAAGGGCTACCTGTGGTGCCTGTTAAATGCAGACCCCTGGGTCCAGCTCCCAGAGGTCCTGGTTCTGCAGGTCTGGTAAAGCCCCCAAATCTGCACATTCAGTGAGCAACTCACAGGACTCCAATGCAGACAGTCTGCAGACCACACAGAGAGTACTGAAAGGCCCATCTCCTATGCCTGTGTCTCACTTTCTACCCCTTTCTGCTTTTGAAAACAGCCTCTCAAAGCTGTCTTCCCCCAGAGAGCTGGGGCAGTAGGTAGGGGAAGAGTAGCCCCCTCGGTTTTCCATGTGGATGATGTAGTCAGAATTACCCCAACTGATACTCAATACTCTGATATTTATACATACAAGTGTCTGAAATTCGCTTCAATCTAATCCGAAGGAAAAAAGAAAGTTACAAAGAACATTACTAGGACCTAATGACATTTGTCTATCCATCGTGGGTGAGATAATGCTAAGGTTAAATTCCTCATTTTGGTAGCTGTACTGTGGTTATATTTCTTATGCGTAGGAAATACGTGCTGAGGCAGTTAGAGATAAAAGGGCATGATGCCTCCAAAGTCTTCTCAAATGGCTCCGAGAAATAACACACACATATATGTGGACACAAACACATATGGAAAATGATAAAGAAGAGACAAGACATAAATTGTTGAGTCTGGGTGGAGTATACAGAGTTCCCTGCACTGTTCTTAGAACTCTTCAGTGTGTCTGACATCACATATGAAAGCAAAAAGTTACATGGAAAAAAAAAATCCCAGGCCAGTAGGGGGTGTCAGCGAGTAGGAGAGGAGTCAATTCCCTGTACCTTGTCCCAGGTATGGCTTGAGGGGCACCAGCAGGCTAGCCTGAGAGCCCAACATTGTGGGCAGTGAGGCATGAGCTGGGAGGTGCCCCCTGGGTTTGTGGTGCCGCCCTGCATGTCTCGTCCTGCCAACCCCCAGCACTGGAAGGAAATGACTCCACAATCTGAGTTTGGCAATGTTATTTTTTTCTGATGGTACAATTAATATTTTTTAGGGGAGAAATCTTACAAAGAAGCAGTTATAAAATAAAAGAAAAATCGCCTTTCAGACACACATTGCCCTCATTACGAAAGGAGGGTTTTTTCTAATTTTTGTTTATTTTTTGAGGGGGGCGGGAGAGAATATGAGTGGGGGAGGGGCAGAGAGGGAGACACAGAATCTGAAGCAGGCTCCAGGCTCTCAGCACAGAGCCTGACATGAGGCCTGAACTCACAAACTGTGAGATCATGACCTGGGCTGAAGTCTGACGCTTAAGGGACTGAACCACCCAGGAGCCCCCGAAAGGAGTTTTTTATTAGGAAAGGTGAGTTACTTAAAACTTCAGAATTTACATTGGGCTTGAACGCCTGTCCTTACTTACATGGTTTGGGGGATATAAATTTAAACCATAGAGACAGACTGATTTTTCTAAAGTTCTCATTCAGTTAGAATAGAATTGTGAGAGGGGCGCCTGGGTGGCTCAGTCGGTTAAGCGGCCGACTTCAGCTCAGGTCACGATCTCGCGGTCCGTGAGTTCGAGCCCTGCGTCGGGCTCTGGGCTGATGGCTCAGAGCCTGGAGCCTGCTTCTGATTCTGTGTCTCCCTCTCTCTCTGCCCCTCCCCCGTTCATGCTCTGTCTCTGTCTCAAAAATAAATAAAACGTTAAAAAAAAATTTAAAAAAAAAGAATAGAATTGTGAGACAGAAGCGAGAGATTATATAGATCATGTGATCTATAACAAGAGGATGCACATGCAGAGGTAATATTGAAAATATTGGGCAGGCCACATGGCACCAACCAGCCCAACCAATCAGAACGGGCAGAGATTTTCAGCCCTGCAGCTGGGCCAGGCATTGACCCTTAAGCTCCTGGATTGTTGGGAGTTCCAGGAGTACCACAAAAGGCACCAGTACTCAGTATAGTATACACTTATTGAATACCAACTGAATACCAACTGAAGGAATTTGAGCTCTAATAACTGTGGTTTATTCCAATCTTCATGGGGGTATTCTAAATTTGGGTTCATATCCAGTCTATACTCAGAGGGTAGTGACTTAACTCTTCCCAGAGAGTCAGATGGAGTCAAGACACTGGAGTAATTGGAGTATAGCTCAAAAATGTTAAATGACTCACCCACTTCTCAAGAACTACTGAGCCCCACACAGTGGATTTGGGGGTGGGAGATAGAGAGGGGAGACATGTGGGCATTGTTCACACTTGCTAATAAACATCTTCTTTTGCTTATAGAGCCTTCAGGGCAAAACAAATGCTTTCGGGGACACTCAAGTGAGTCATAGGCTGAGAATAGGGATGAGCTATGGTGTAACCATCTGCGAAGGCTTCTCATGAACATATTTATTAGAGGAGTGAATGACAAGCTACTCCATGAAACAGTTAAATTTTAGAAATTTATTTGTAGTTTCATGCATGGGCCTTTTAAAGAAGTAACAGTATTTTCCATTATATACCCAAGCTGAGAGAACATTAAGTTGGTTACTGTACTGGGAAAAGTCACAGCTGTTCCTTTGAATTATAAAAGGTATGAGGGTAGAAACTTAGTTTTTGTTTGTTTTGGTTTGTTTTGGTTTACACAGTGCCTGGTTCAAGACCATAAGTAATTAGCCGCTTGCTTGATAAATGCTTTTTGATGATGAGGTGGAGAATGCTAAGGAGGTGACCTTCCCATCTGGGTCACAGGTCGCTTTTTTTTTTTTTCCTGTAGCAAATATTTTTACTTAATGTAAGACAGCTGTCTTTTCCTAGCAGGTGAACATAATGGCAGACCTCATGTAGTATTTACTTATTTTTCCCAGATGGGTGCCTGCGGCAGGGTGTTCAGCCCCTGTACAGGGGTTATGCCCCTCCCAGTAAGGGTTTGTGCCAGTCACAGGTCGCACTTACAAGCCATTGTCTCTTCAGGGAACCAAGCTAAAATCAACACAATCAAATTGCAAGTGTTGGATGACAGGAAGAAAATAAATTTAAACCTGAGTTCTAAAGTCTTTTCTTGTCCCATTTCATTTCCAAGTGCATTGGTATTGGATTTTTCCCCCCGCTTTAAGGGCAATCTCAGAAAACGTCCACAATCCCACAAGACCTTGATTACCACATCAGCGTCACCTACGTGTATGGAGAGTAATGACCAGCCAGCCTCTAACACAGCTTCTAAGACATCCAAAAACCACCCGCAGACCATCGATTGAGCACTTACCTTAAGTAGGCACTTCACATGCAGTGTTCGGCGGGTTTTATACAATGGCTACACTGCATCCCTGCTCTAGACATTCTCCCCAGGAGCACTTTAAAACATGGTTTTCCAAAATCTCTAGCCAAAAGCTATGGCTTTGTTTCCTTGATCCCACAGTGAGCAATTTCTCCTTAAGTGTAAGATAGTTCTTTCTAGGTTGTTTGTGCAAATACAAAGTACCTGCTGGGTGAGGTTAAGTGGACTTTTAAAGGCCCTTTTAAGTAAAATCTGAAGCAAGAGAACAGAAATCTGGACATGACTTCATCACTGAGGTTCTGTGTCACCTGAAAGATGATGAAAATAACCAACCAAGAAAACTGCTTTTCAGGGAAAAGTATGTCACCATGGAAAACCTTGGTTAAAAAACATTCTATGGGCGCCTGGGTGGCTCAGTTGGTTGAGGGTCCGACTCTTAATTTCAGCTCAGGTCAAGATCCCAGAGTCCTGGGATCAAGCCCTGCATCAGGCCCCACCTAAGATTTTTCTTTCTCTCTCCCCCTCTCTCTCCCCTGCTCATGATCTCTCTCTCTCTCTCTCTCTCTCTCTCTCTCTCTCTCTCTCTCTCTCAAATTAAAACAAACAACAAACAAAAAAACATTCTAAATCATTCATTTTCCATCTTCTTTTCAATTCAGTTCTCTCACGGGGGATTTAACAATTCCATGCCCAGAGAAAATCTCCCCAGCCCCACCTCACCCCCCATAAAAATCCAGCACAGCAACAGAGAGCTCTGCGAGTTCCTAGTGAGGTCTGGGTGACTCACTGCACGGACACACGTACAGGGGGACAGGCTGACCTCTGGGGCATTGAGAGAGGCTTCTTGCTTCACAATCCTTACCCCCAAATCACATGGAAAGTTCTCTAACAAGGGAAAAAGCATTTTTTTGAAAAGTTTGTTTATTTAGAGAACACATGTGCACACGCGCGTGTGAGCACACAAGCGGGGGAGGGGCAGAGAGGGAGGGGGTGGGGAGAGAATCCCAAGCAGGCTTCACGCTGTCAGCGCAGAGCCTGAGGCAGGGTTCAAACTCACAAACTGTGAGATCATGACCTGAGCCGAAATCAAGAGTCCGATGCTCAACTGATTGAGCCACCCAGGCGCCAAGAGGAAAAAACACGTATTTTTATTTATTTATTTTGAGAGAAAGAGAGCAGAAGCAGGGAGGGGCAGAGAGAGGGGGAGAGAGAAAATCCCAAGCAGGCTCTGCACTGTCAGCGCAGAGCCAAATGCAGGGCTCAAACCCACGAACCATGAGATCAAGACCTGAACCAAAATCAAGAGTCGGACACTTAACCGACTGAGCCACCCAGGCGCCCCTGGGGAAAAAGACATTTTTTAAGTTAAAGGATAAAACTTTATCTTCTGTTAGAAGAAAAGGCTACACAGTGCTTAAACTCCTTCATTTATTCCTTCATCCATTCACCCAACACTGATATGTGAGCAGAGGCTGTGTGCTTGGTCCTGGGGAGGCAGGGGTGTCATGGAAGAGGTCAAAGCCTCACGGAAAAGGCAGACTTTTACAAATCACTGTAATGACAGCAGGATTTGAGAAAAGTTCAGGGGGTGGGAAACAGAGGAGAGAGAAAAGGCTACCATATGAAACCAGAGCCTTTCCAGGGAATGGAGGTGACACCAAAGAGGGAAAGTCAAGACAAAAGGTGAAGGAAGTCCCTGGAGTAAAGGTGTTGGCTGTCCGAGCAGCCAAGCCATCTTCTTCCTTCGAGCAGGGCCTGGATCTTGCTTGCCTCTTAATCCCCACTCCTTCCACCCCTACCACATGTGGCTTGGTGGCCAACCTTGAGTAATCCTCTGCCAATGACTGGCTTAACAAGGGACTTGGGACACAATCCTGCAAGTGAGACTGGAGGAGACATCAGGTGTGAGGTGCCCAGGAAAGATCTCTCTGTTGAAACATCAGGAAGGGACATCCTCTTTCTTTTTCTGTAGGACATTGTAACTCCATGTGCTGCCTGGCACTCTGGCAGCCATATTGTAACCACGAGGAAAACTAAATTTGACATGGCCACCATGGCAGAAATAAAACCTGCCATTTGATGACAGGAGTGCCCTACCTCAGAAGTACCCTACCTGAGGATTTATTATCAGTTGAAATTAGAAATTTTCCTTACCATTTAAGCCACTTAAGCTTGAGTTTTGTGCTGTGGCCAAAAGCATCCTAACTGATCTGATTTACTTCATAATTTTGTGGAAGACAGCCCTCCCCTGAGGCCTCTTCACCTTTACCAGTTCATCTGTTAAATAGACAAGCTGAATCCCCAAGGGCTGTGCACAGAGCCTTCCTGTTATTTTTCCCCAGTTCTATTCATGAAAATAAAATTAATTTTCTAGCCCATGAATTAAACATTGCTTCTGCCGGCTGAAAGATTTTAGCAACAGCCTTTTGTTGGCAAGAGAAGCAGGATCCTGACATGTTCTAAAATAAGCTACAAGGAGGCAGAAGGGGAGGAGGAGAGGGTGAGGGGAGGAGGCCATTAAGAGGAAGAAGGAAGAGCTGGCAAATCCCACTCACGTCCATCCGGCTCCTCTGGACATTCAGCCTGTGGCTGCACTTAAGGGCTCACTTCTCTAACTGTAGCGTGGAGATGAATCACCTGGACATCTATTAAGAGGCAGGTCTTGGGGCACCTGAGTGGTTCAGTCAGTCCGACTTTAGCTCAGGTCATGATCTCACGGTTCATGGGTTCGAGCCCTATGTCAGGCTCTGTGCTGACAGCCGAGAGCCTGGAGCCTGCTTCCGATTCTGTGTCTCCTTCTCTCTCTGCCCCTCCCCACTTGTGTTCTCTCTCTCTCTCTCTCAAAAATAAATAAACATTAAAAAAAATTAAAAAGAAAAAGAGGCAGGTCCTGACTCAGTAGGTCCAGAATGGGGTCTGAACAGCTGTCTTTCTTTCTTTTTTTGAGAGTGAGGATATAAGTGAGTGAGGGACAGAGAGACAGAGAATGCCACGAAGGGCAGGGGGTGGTGGAGAGAAGCAGGGCTCACCCGACACAGGGCTCAGATTCACAAACCATGAGATCATGACCTGAGCCGAAGTCAGATGCTTAACCGACTGAACCATCAGGGGCCCCAAAGACTTTATTTCTAACAAGCCCCTGGTGACCCTGCTGCTGGCCCACAGAGCCCTCTAACCTATCCTAGTAAGCTGTGAAATGGGGAGCAGAATGTCGGAAAGAGGACTAACCTGAAATGAGGGCTAATGAGAACCAGCCGTTTAAACTCACCTTCAAGGGAGAAAGTGAGGCAAGGACACCGTCCCCCATCCCCATACATATGCACCTTCCAGAAACAAGGAAGAGTAGAGAACAGGGAGGGGAGTGGAGGACGGCACGCTGGGTCTGGTTTGCCTGTACTCTTGTACTCAGGCGTTTTCGTAAACGAGTCTCGGAACAGTACCTTTGAGTCTGAAATCAGATGCCCAGCCGAGATGTTATTCCTTGCCTCCCCTCAGCTCTGGACAGCCTGAGGGCCAGCCGTGCTCCACTGCCCACCTGCTCTAGGCGGCTGCCCCAGGGTCTTTCCTGGAAAACTTCAGACTCACTTATCCCACCGGCAAGTGTCTGGCCTAAAAATTTCACTCCAGACCATTCGATCATAGCAGGAATTGTTGGTGCGTGTGATGGGCTGAGAGAAGGCGAAAGTCAGGGAGAGGTTGAGGGCAGCCTCTCCACATGCCCCATCCTGCTAGTCCCCAGGAATCTTCCTTGCCCTGCATCTGGCCCCTGACCACCTCCAGCCTCACTGGACATTCAGGTCCTTGAACCGGCCTTCTCTGTCTCTCCTCACCGCCCCCCCCCCCCAATGCCATCTCACCCAAACCCCTCCACCAGCCAGCCCCAGCCTCGGGCCTCCTGCCAGGCTCAGTGCAGCCATCTCTTCCTGCGGGGAGCCTCCCCAGCTTCCCCAGGCCAGCACTCTGTAACTAATGCTGCCTTGGCATACGGTGCACCTGTCCGTCTCTCCAGTTGGCCTCTAAGTGCCATGAAGTCAGGGATAGAGCCAAAGCCTGGTAGGTAATGGGTGAGTCATAAACATTATCCAACAAGGGAATTAAATAATGGTTCTCAGCCCGGCTGTGCATCAGAAATATCCAAATGGAAAAGAAGAGAAGGGAAGGGAAGGGGAGGGGAGGGGAGGGGAGGGGAGGGGAGGGGAGGGGAGGAGAGGGGAGGGGAGGGGACGGGAGGAGAGGAAGAAGCCAGGGCATCACTCCTAGAGATTCCAATTCTGGGTGAGGGCTGAGGCTTCCAAAAATTGCAAAGGATCCCCAAGTGATTCTGACGGGCAGCCTGTTTTGACAATCACTGGAATGGAAAAAAATGAATGAATTTGTGGATGGATGAGTATGTGACTGCATGTACAACTGTGAGGACCTCTCTCGTGGCCACTGGCACACATAATGAACGAAGGATGGGCATTTCTGGGGGGGACACAGCCGGTACCTGTTGTGGGGCCACCACCCCATTGTCTGACAAAATAAAATCAGAGGCAACAGCCTTGACCCCATGACCAAGGCTTTCTGACAATGAGGGTGCAGGAACAAGGCCCAGCCTCCAAAGGATGAACTAAACAGAGGGAAGCAGATAAGGGAATGTGGACCCAGGCACAGGGATAACATTTCCTCTGTGCTGCTTGCAGGCCAAGTTCTTTTTTTCTTTTTCTTTTTCTTTTTGTTTTTTTAACTCCAGTAGTTAATATACAACGTTATATTAGTTTCAGGTATACAATATAGTGATTCAACACTTTCTTTTTTAAAAATTTTTAATGTTTATCTATTTTTGAGAGAGAGAGAGAGAGAGAGAGAGGGAGGGAGGGAGGGGCAGAGAGAGAAGGGGACAGAGGATCCAAAGCAGGCTCCAGACTCCAAGCTATCAGCTAGCGTGACATGGGGCTCAAACCCACAAACTGTGAGATCATGACAGGCACCCCTGATTCAACACTTTCACACATCACCCTGTGCTCATCACAGGTCAGGCCAAGTTCTTTACTGCATTGTTTCATTTCCCTCCAGCTGCAATACTGTTGTCCTAGTAATTAACCTCACTGCACACCTGGGGACACTAAGGTTCGGGAAGGTAGTCATCTGCCCAAGGCTGAACTTGGGAGGCTTTTTTCTTTAAGTTTATTTATTTATGTTTAGGGCTGGTAGGAGCAGAGAGAGAGAGGGAAAGAGAGAATCCCAAGCAGGCTCTGCACTGTCAGCGCAGAGCACAATGCAGGGCTTGAACCCACAAACTGTGAGATCATGAGCTGAGCACAAACTAAAAGTCAGACACTCAACCATCTGAGCCATCCAGGTGCCCCTGGGGGCTGGGTTTTGATCCCAGACCCTCACTCCAAAGCCCATACTCTTAACCTCAGGGCTAAGAAACCATACATGAGACAGCAGGGACAGGTAGACTGCATGCCAGAAACTAAAGAATGTCAAAATACACACTCATTGAGAATAATGTCACCCAAAGACATCACTGTGTTTTGCAAAATCCTAACCATGGCTATGTCATCCTTTTATAAATCGATCAATGGCTTTTCCAGGCAATTATTATAATTTTATATCATACACAAAACTAGACAAGGCAAGAACAAAAATGTTACAGCAAGGTCATGATGGAACATTTGGATTTAAAGGCTGTGCCTTGGAGCGCTTGGGTGGCTCAGTGGGTTAAGCGTCCCACTTCAGCTTAGGTCATGATCTCGCGGTTCATGGGTTTGAGCCCCGCGTTGGACTCTGTGCTAACAGCTCGGAGCCTGGAGCCTGCTTTGGAATCTATGTCTCCCTCTCTCTCTGCTCCTCCCCTCCTTGTGCTCTCTCTCTCTCTCTCAAAAATAAACATTAAAACAAATTTAAAATAAATAAATAAAGGATGTGCTTTTTACATTTGAGCCCCAAGTGCTCCAAGTCCCAGACAGACGATGAAGCCAGTGCAGATTTCATGACACTGGCCCCCATCGTGGGAGGTAATAACAGCAGGCAGCACTGAGTGTCTACTCTCTGGCAGGCACTTTCCTATGTGCCCCAGTTCTGAAAACAACTTTCAGCTCAGTATCACCGCCCCCCTTTCACAGACAAGGAAGCCGAGGCTCACAAACTGGAAGGGGACATGTATGAGGCTGAACTAGGGGCAGCACATTCATTCCAGCCCTGGTTTCTACTCTGTAGCACTCTTTCTCATTTCTAGATCACAGTACAGTCTGCAGGGACCTTGACCAGCTTTAGAAAAAACTGAGTTAATAATGTTAACCTCAAACCTATATTTATACTTGGCGGGACTATTAAGCCAGCAAAAGCAGACTCTCTTCTCTCCTGTTTTGCTGCACGCCAGCCTTGGGTAAGGCTCTTAGAGCTTGCCCATTTATTAAAAATGCAACAGTTGCAACAATGGGCTGGGAATTACAGATTTTAAAAAAGGAAGACTCTTTTTCATTTTTCGTTTTTTTAGTAGTTTAATTGAGCATTAAAGTTTTTTTTTTTTTTTTAACATGACTCAAGAAGACCGGGATGGGAGGAAAAAAAAAACACAAGTCAAAACTGAGACTTGTTAGAGATTTAGAAATGATTGGGCTGTGCTCAAAAAACCCTAAAGAAAACGCCAAAGACCAGGTGAGTTGTCAGCTAAACAAAAAGATTCTTATCTACAGAATAGTGACCTTTTGGAGGAAAATAGAAGGAAGACAGAATCAAAGAGAAGGGGATGGGGGAGGGAGGAAAGACTAGAAGGGATGTGTTCATTTCTCTTTGGGAATTTTGAGAAAGAACCTTTGTTTCCAAAGCCAAAGCACTCTTTTCCATACAAGAGAGGCAACAAAGCCAAGTTCTGTGCCAGCATTGCAGAATTCACTGTGCCGTAGGAGGACCTTTTTCCCTTCTATTAAAGAAAAAGAGCCAATATCAGGACCAATAATAATGGCAGCTAATAATTATTGAACACCAACAGCAAGGTACCATGCTATGATTTACACGCCTCTCAAATTTAGAGCAAGAGGTATTAATATACCCATTTTACAGGTGCGAAAACTGGAGTTTAGAGATGTTAATTTGTCCAAGGTCATGTAGCTGGTAAGTAGGAAAGCAAGGATTCTTGCTCAGATAGGTCTCTCTCTCCTGAGACACACTCCCCCTAGAAAATACGGAGGCAAGCCAGAAGTCTGAAGTCACACCTTCTTGGGGCTCTGTGACAACTGTAGGGACTTGATAGAAAAAGAAGCACAACCCAACAAAGACATCAAGAGGATCCCAAGTCGTGGAGTGAGTTTACTCAATGCCTGACAGAAGACAGCTCATCTTTGGGCAACTCTCGGAATTGCACAGAATTTGATTGGTGGACCAGCACTCTCCAAACCCCAGCCTCTCCCAATGCTCCCTTCGGCCCCCCCCCCAAGTGCTTTGTTAATCCCTGCCCCCTCCCAGCTTCCCCCCCATAAGCTAGCTTCCTCCCCATAGGCTAAACCCCACTTCAGAGAGTCCAGAAGCTCCAGCAAGGGCACCAGGGAATCCGGAATAGCCTCAATGGTTTGCCCCAGGACTGGATGGAGGAAGGGAGCAGGGTTACAGGGCTAATTACTGTTCACATGCCTCATACTTCCACTGAAGTTGTCCCAAGAGGACACAAAAGCTATGATGTCACCATGAAACACACTTAGGGGACTCAGTGACACTTAGAGAGAAACCAGAAAACTCCCTGACATTTCTGGAAACCAACAGCAGAATGCCCGGAGACAGGCGAAGCCAAAGCCTTCTGGAAAGGAGCCCAGGACTCTTAATACCATGACTCCTGCCACTCACTCTTCTGTCCCACTCATGTTGGGACTCAGGGCATGGACTAACTGCGCCTTTGGCCAAAAACTGTCAAAGCAGGCACTTTTGTGAGCTCAGGCCTGCAGGTGAAGATTTTTCTCCAACTCAGTTGGAGTTTGTGTTCTGTCCTTCAATCAACTTGTTAACTCATCCCTCAGGACCTGTGGCACCAAGAGCATTCTGTTCTGGTAGGCTGCCCACTTAGGAAACTGCAAGGGGAAGAAGGGAAACAACTCGCTCTGGTCCCAAGGAGAGTCATAAAAGGGTAGGGGGTTAGGCAACAGAGGAGGCTGGGCAGGATAACTGGATGGACCTTTCATGGAGGACATTCTCCCACTCCACAAATCACACTGCACACCTAACACACAGTCCCTGCTGGGTGCATTGCATCAATGCCTCTTGTTCCCAGGGCAACCTCACCTGGGATGAAGGGTGGCAAGCAATGGAAGGGCTAAGCCAATTTCCTTGACAACTTAGGTCCCTGAAGCAGATGAGCAGCCTGTTAGCGCATGAACTCAGTCCTAAAGCTGGATAGAGCCAGTAGCAGAAGTGGGTGAAACAGGGTATCCAGTGGGGGATATTTGTGGCTCAAGACCCCCGGGCTTTCACTGAAAATAACCCTATCTATCATAGTGATCAGCACAACAAATCTTAGCTCATCTCTGTCTCTCCTTCTTCTCTCACAAAATGTCCATCAGATAAGATTCATTTGTTTAGAATGTTTCTAAGTCAAAATTTTGGACTGTGAAACCACAACAGCCACCACTACATGCTCTTTTTTTCTTTTCTTTCTCTCTCCCCCCCATCCTTCTCTCTCCCTCACTCCCTCCTTCTCTCTTTCTCTCTCTGTTTCTCCCTCCCTCTCTTTTTCTTTCTTTCTTTCTTTCTTTCTTTCTTTCTTTCTTTCTTTCTTTCTTTTCTTTCTTTCTTTCTTTTTCTTTCTTTCTCTCTCTCTCTCTCTCTCTCTCTCTCTCTCTCTCTCTGTCTCTCTCTCTCTCTCTTTCTAGTGATGCAATGAAGCACAGGTAGGGAGAGAATCAAGATTCAGAGAACCGAGCTGATGAAAGGTAGCTAAGGCAGAAGACAATGCAGGAAGGTACAAGAGTGGGGTTGGCAACATCACCCACAGAGGGAAACCAGATTCCTGCAGTGTGTTGGCTTTTCTGGGGAAGCTGAAGGAGTTTGGGGCTGAGGGAGGCATCTTCCGGCCAAGGTCGTTCAGAAACAAAGATTCTGTCTTCACTACAGAGAAGAGCCTAGAAAAGGCAGAAGTGACTTGGCAAGCCTGGAGAGGAGGCCATGTCCTTGTGGCTCCTGGTGGGGTGCCAGGGTCAGCAGGCCTTGGGGGCTATAGGGGGTGGAGCCTGTGGGTCCTCCAGAGCTCCGGGTATGTAAGGAAATGTTTTAAGTGCTCACCTCTCTCTGAGCTCTCTCTGACACTGCAGCTATTAAGACTAAGCTTTAATCCCCTGGAGGCAGGTGGACTCTGAAGTCCAATGGCACAATCTGAACCCCTGGAAAGGGAGAGAGGAGCTCCACAGAGGCTCTGGGGCTGTAAGGGCTTTAAATGGCAGTGTGGGGGGGTATGTTCACGAAGCAATGGCTGAGCATCTTACAATCTAGTCACTTGGAGATAAGGGATGAAGGAGGATACAGAATTAAACCAATACATGATCACAAAGACGATGGTAGAAAGGACACAGAATTGAGGAGGTGCAGGGTGCCTGGGTGGCTCAGTTGGTTAAGCATCCAATTCTTATTTCAGCTCAGGTCATGATCTCACGGGGTTGAGATCTAACCCCCGGTCCAGCTGAGCATGGCGCCTGCTTGTGATTCCCTCTCTCCCTCTCTCTTCTGCCCTTCCCCTGCTTGCTCACTCTCTCTTGAAAGAAAGAAAGAAAGAAAGAAAGAAAGAAAGAAAGAAAGAAAGAAAGAAAGAAAGAAAGAAAAGAAAGAACTGAGGAGGTGCACTGACTGGGGAAGGCATGAGCAGGGGGTTGCCAAGGGCTTTTGCGGAACTTCAAAAGGCTTCATGGAGCATCTGGCTGGCTCAGTTGGTGGAGTAAGTGGCTCTTGACCCCTGGTAGTGAGTTTGAGGGCATGCATTGGGTGTGGAGCTTACTTAAAGGGGGGAGAAAAGGCTCCATGGATTCCCAAAGACTCCCCTCTCACCATCCCTCTCTCAGTCACACCCCCTAAGAGTTACACCATTCTAGACGCGTTCGCTTCCAACAGGGGCTATAGGGTTTCAAGGGAAGGCTTGCAACCAGAGTGGCCCTTTATCAACCTCGGCATCTGAAGCTGGCACTGTACCAAATAAGCTTTGCAGAAAGAAGTCTTCTTATTATCTTCCTTCCTTTTCCCCTCTGGAAATAAAAGCAGGTTGTGCTTCTCCTGCCCCTGATCCTTGGAGATGCCCGAAATGGGAGCTGAAAGGGCTTCTTGGATAACTTCATCAAGTTCTCAGCCTGGGATATCAATGCCTGCACCTTCTGTCCTGGCTATTGCCTCTGAGGTGATTGAAGTCAAAACCCATTACTGGGGCCAGGGGGGTTCTGCGAGGTGGTTCAGAGGCCAGCAACTTGGGTCGTGTAAGGCAGGCACTGAGTTTCAGGCGCCCAGGAGATCAAGGAGTGGGTGGGTGCCCTGGTCCACTCTTGGGCTCCCTCCCCTGCCAACAAGGACGGGGGGGGGGGGGGGTTGGCTAGGAAGAACGGCGGTGGGAGAGTCACAGATGCGGCGACAGCCCCGCACCTGCCAGAATAAGACAGGGCCTGGAGGAGGCTCTCCCCAGCCACAGATAGAGCTCTGTGCTGGCGACAGAGCGATCTCGCCAAGGTCTCGGTTTGCTCGCCAAGAAACTTCTGGGACCGTGTAAGTGCAACTGGACATAGCAGATCACGGAGGGGGCAGAGGCAGGAGCCTTGCGGGGACAGGAGGGAAACTGGTTTCATCCATCTCACGCGCGAGAATCAAGACCGTTCCTATGCCGGGTCTCTCCACCTTCCTCCACTCCCTTTCTTGTCCTTAACTCGGCCCCAAGGTCCGCGGCCCGCGGAGGACACTGAGAACCTGAAAGGCGGCAGATAGGAGGACCCCAGGGACCAGCACGGACGACACAACAATCCCGCCCGTCTTCCCTCCCCGGAAGCCTCGGCCAGCCGGCGCCCAGCACGTCCCTCGGCGCGCCTCTGCACCCAGCGGTGGACCGACCGGACTCCGGGTCCCTCCCGCTCTCCAACCAAGAGTCGGCAAATGCGCCCACTTAGCCAGACAGCGGAGAAGGGAGAAGTTGCAAAGACCTGGACTGAGATAGCAGCCCGTCCCAAGGGCCGACCACTGCAGGGCAAAGGGGCCGGGCGCGTGGGGGAAGCGAGCGGAGTGCGGACAGGGCTCCCCGCACCACCGGCAGCGGAGCGGCGGCCGGCGACTCCGCGCGCCCCGCCGTGGCCTCGCCACGGCGCCCGGGGCACAGGGGGCGCCGGCGGGACTTACCCCAGAGCAGGGTGAGCAGCTTGGCTTTGGGGATAAGGACCAGGGAGTACACGGCCCCCAAGTGGAGCAGGCTCATCAGGACGACGTTTCTCCAGACGACGATCTGCCGCTGCCCGCGTCCGCCCAGTCTCTGCGGGTCGCCGCCGCCTTCCGAGACTTCGATCCTCGCACGGATCTCCTCCTTGGCGTTGCGGAAGGGGACCTGCCTCCCGTCGGCGGCCGGGCCGGGCATGGCTGGGGAGAGGTGGGCGCCCGAGGCAGCGGCAGCAGGCAGGCGCTTGGCCGGCGCGGAGCTCTCCGGTGGGGGGCGGGGGCTTCTGCCTTTTGGGGTTGGGGAGGGGTGGTCTCTGCACTCCCGTCCCCGCCTTCCAGGCCCTTCTCTGGTTCCTGCCCTCTTCTTCGGGCGCTCAGCGGGGACTAAGGATGCCAATCTGGGCGCCCGGCATCTGTTGCTGGCGAATCACCGCGGCGGCTGCTGGGGCCAAACTCCGCTGCGAGGAAGAGGAGGCGAGCGCAGGGGGCGGGAGGGGGCGCGGAGTTGGGGGAGGGCGCGCGGAGAGGGAGCGGGAGGGAGCCCTCGGAGGGAGTCCGGGAAGGAAGACCTGCATAGCTACAGCCAATCAGGACGGCTTATGGGGCTCTTAAAGAGGAAGGCGCCCTCCTGGCCTCCGCTGCCCCGGGCTGCCTTGAGCGCGACGGGCGGGCGCGCGGGGCAGGCGCTTGGCCCCTCCGCCCGAGGGTGGGGGCATGTGGCTCCCCCGCCAGGGAGCCTGCAGCGCGGCTCACGGCACTTTTGTCGTTTTTGTGTGCTTCTCCAGTTCCAAAAAATACCTTTCCCTTTTGAAAATACCTTTTTTTTTTTTTGAAGCCACAGTTCACTGGTGTTGGCGGATTTAAAATACTTGCCTGGGGTCGCAACACAGGTTAAGGCCATATCCGAGATGAGAATCAGAAGCGCATGCGTCTGCAGGTTCAACTGGCTCCTTGGGCCAGTGGAGGGATGGAGGCAGCTGCTCAACTTTTAACAGGCAGCCGCAACCAGACACACAGTAGGTGCTCAATTAGTGCCTTTTAGATGATACGTGATTTAGTAGCCACCAGTGCCCTGTCCTCCGCGCAGCCCATCCGCGGCGGAGCTCTGCTTACGGGTAACTCTGGACTAATCAGCGCCCTTCCGGACTCCGCTGATGGAACAGTACCGTAAAGTCAGCACCGTTGTGAACGGGGCTTTAGAAAAATCACCCAGAACGTTCCAAGGAAAATTACCCCGTGAAAAACTTGTGTTTGTTCATTCCCCTCTCGCAGACAATTCAGAGCTGTTCAGAGGGAGCCCTAATTGCACAGAAATGCTGACGGGGTGAGCTGGTCGTGTTCTAAGCAGGTGAGACTGCACGTGTGGTAGCCGAAGAAAAAGCGCTCAGGACTGGAAATCAGGGGCTCTGAGTTCTAGTTCTGAGTCGTGTGACCCGTCTTGGCTTTCCAGACACAAATTTTCTTACCCGGGAAACAGAACTAATGTTTACGCTTTCTTCCAGCTTGCAATTCTATGAATGTGAGTTTGAAGGAGTACCATTATGTTGACAAATAAGGCTGATTTTTGGGTTACACATCCTTTCCAAGATTCCAGGAGAGGGGGAAAAATTACAAAGAACTGGCTGCATGAAAGGGCCATACAAGAGCATCTTACTGTTAGCAGACCTGAAACAGTCCAATCAGCCAGGTTACAATAACGTCTGATTTATGGGGCGGCTGGGTGGCTCAGTCGGTTGAGCGTCAGACTTTGGCTCAGGTCATGATCTCATCACGGTTGATGAGTTCGAGCCCCACGTTGGGCTCTGTGCTGACAGCTCAGAGCCTCGAGCCTGCTTTGGATCTGTGTCTCCTTCTCTCTGCCCCTCCCCACTCACGCTCTGTCTCTCTCTCAAAAATAAACATTAAAAAAATGCCATCTGATTTAAAACTGTATGTGGCAGTGGAATTGGGGCCCCTGAGGGGTGTTACGGTGGCGCTTCAGATGGAGCTGATACTTTAGAATGAAAGGAAATTAGCCTGGAAACTGGATAAATGTTGACATTATATAATGACTAGTGAGACAATAGAACATGAAACTAGAGGGTATAGACCTCATTATTCCTCTCAACCTGGGCTTTTTTTTTTTATTTAAAAAAAAATTTTTTTTTAACGTTTATTTATTTTTGAGACAGAGAGAGACAGAGCATGAACGGGGGGAGAGTCAGAGAGAGGGAGACACAGAATCTGAAACAGGCTCCAGGCTCTGAGGTGTCAGCACAGAGCCTGACGCGGGGCTTGAACTCACGGACCACGAGATCATGACCTGAGCTGAAGTCGGCCGCTTAATCGACTGAGCCACCCAGGTGCCCCCAACCTGGGCTTTATAATGAACCACTTTTCTTCACATGTGCCTGCTCCTCCCCACTCCCATTAGACCCATATACTCCCTGCAGGTCTCTAATTCAGACTGTCCTTTCTCTCAGGGATGGACTAGTTGCTTGCCCAAAAATCTCTGGGTTATTGTAATGACTCACCCCACACACGCTCTGACCATTCGATCATTTGTGTGGGATTTATTGGGCACCTGCTACGTGCTGGGACTAGTGGACGCTGGGGATACAAGGATGAATAAGCTGTCCCTGCTCTAAAGGAGCTCCTCATCTAGGGGGGAAGACAGAGCAAACAAATGTAACCTCTTGGCTATGACCTTCAAAGGGCAGGAAGATCCAGCCCATTATCTGGAAAAAAAGTTATTTTATATCAAGCATACACAACAAGAGTCTGGGGGGGGGGGGTAGGCAGCAAAACAGTTATTTACTTAACCCCTGGGTACATTATCTGTTAGCTAAGCTACTCTATCTTGAATCTGTCTTGAATGAACATCTTCCTCTCTTCCCTCCAAAGGTTTAGCCTGGGTTGGGCCACTCCTTTCAGCAGATTGGACTCAGGATGGAGAAGGGAATGTTTGTATGTGTTGGGGGGAGGGGCAAGTGCCCATGAGGTCTTTCAGACCTCAGAAGGATGACTGAAGAAAAATGGTTCTTCCCTATCTAATTTCAGAGTGAAACCTCTACAGATATAAGATATACTCTTGCTAATAACAACTTTCCCCTGTAGCATATTATGCTATCAGGGCTAGTGTCTCTTTTCTTAGCTTCTGGTCAAGATCCCAGACATGGATGAGTGTTCATTTCATCCCTTAATGGGGGCAAATGGGATAGTAACCTTTATCCTGTCAAACAAATAATTACCAAAAAGTGTGGTAAGAGCCCTAATAGTGGTATATATATAAGGCAAAGTGGAGGTACAAAGGAAAGAAGAGGTAGGGGGAGAGGAGAAAGGGTGGGATCTTGAGTAAGGATTTTTTTAACTTGGATTTTTAAAGTTTTTTTTTTAATTGTGGTCAAATATGCATAAATCCCAGCATTTTTAAATGTTCAGTTCAGTAGTGTTAAATATATAATAAAATAAATATATACATCTCTAGACCTTTTTCAACTTTGCAAAACTGAAAGTCTATGCACATGAAAACAATTCCCCATTTCTCCCTCTCCCTAGCCCAGCAATCATCATTGGATTTTGTGTTTCTATAAGTTTGACTACCCTAGATACCTCATATAAGTGGAATCATATAGTGTTTGACTTTTTGTGTGACTGGCTTATTTCCCTTAGCACCATGTCTTTAAGGTTCATCCATGTTGTAAAATGTGTCAGAATTCCCTTCCTTTTCAAGGCCAGATAATATACCATTGTATGTATTTACCACATTTTGCTTATCCATTCGTCTATGATGGGCACTTGGGGTTGCTTCCACCTTTTGGCTCTTGTGAATAATGCTACTACGAACATAGGTGTGCAACTATCTCTTTGAAACTCTGCTTTCAATGCTTTTGGATCTATATCCAGAAGTAGTATTGGTGGATTTAATGGTAATTTTATTTTCAATTTTGGGGGGAACTCCATACTGTTTCCCATAACAGCAGCACCATTTACATTCCCACCAACAATGTGCAAGAGTTTTCATTTCTCCCCTCTTCACTGATGCTTGTCATTTTTGTTGGGTTTCCTTTGTTTTTTGGATTTTTTTTTTTTTTTTAGATTACAGCCATTATTCTAATGGATTTGAGTTGACATATCATTGTAGTTTTGATTTGCATTTCCCTAATAGTGATGTTGAGCATCTTTTCATGGGCTTGTTGGCCATTTGTATGGCATCTTTGGAGAAACGTCTATTCTAATCCTTTGCCCATTTTTTAATCAGGTTTTTTGTTGTCGTTCAGTTACGGGAGTTCTTTTTACACTCTGGATATTAACCCCTTATTAGATAAATGGTTTGGAAATATTTTCTCCCATTCCATAGGTTGCCTTTTCACTGTCGATTGTGTCCTTTGATGCACAGAAGTTTTAAATTTTGATGTAGTCCAATGAGCCATTTTTACTTTTGTTACCTGTGCTCTTGGTATCGTATCTAAGAAATCATTGCCAAATCCAATGTCATGAAGCTTTGCCCCTGTTTTCTTCAAAGACTTTTTTAGTTACTTAATACATTTAGGTCTTTGATCCATTTGGAGTTAATTTTTGTATCTAGTATAAGATAAGGGTTCAACTTCATTCTTTTGCATGTAGATATTCAGTTTTCTAAACACCGTGTGTTAAAGGGACTCTCCTTTTCTTTCCCTGAATGGTCTTGGCACCCTTACGGAAGAACATTTGACCATACACTTGAGGGTTTATTTCTGGACTCTATTCTATTCCACTGGTCTGCATGTGTGTCTTTATGCCAGTACCACATTGTTTTGATTACTATAGCTTTATAATACATTTTGAAATCAAGAAGCATAAAACTGCCAACTTTTTTCTTCTGTTTCAAGATTCTTTTGGACATTTTGGATCTGTTAAGATTCCATATAAATTTAGGATGGATTTTTCTATTTCTGCAAAAAATTCCACTGGGATTTTCAACGTTTATTTATTTTTGGGACAGAGAGAGACAGAGCATGAACGGGGGAGGGGCAGAGAGAGAGGGAGACACAGAATCGGAAACAGGCTCCAGGCTCTGAGCCATCAGCCCAGAGCCCGACGCGGGGCTCGAACTCACGGACCGCGAGATCGGGACCCGGCTGAAGTCGGACGCTTAACCAACTGCGCCACCCAGGCGCCCCTCCACTGGGATTTTGATAGAGATTGCAATATATCTGAAGATCACTTTGGTTAGTATTGACGCCTTAACAGTATTAAGTCTCTAATCCAAAAACTTGAGATCTCTTTCTATGTGTCTTCTTTAATTTCTCTCAGCAACATTTTGTAGTTTTCAGTATATAAGTCTTTTGCCCCCTTAGTTAAATTTGCCAAGGAAGGATCTTCAAGGAGTGCTCTCTAATAGAAATATAATACACACCACAAATTCCAGCCACATGTATAAATTTAAATTTTCTAGTAGCCACATTAAAAAAGTAGAAAAAATAAATTTTAGTAGTTTGTTTAACCCAATCTATCCAAAATATTATCTTTTCATTGTGTAGTCTATATAAAATTATTAAGACTTTTATACTTTTTCCCACACTGTACCTTCAAAATCCATTGTTTATTATTATGGCAGATGTTATTATAACATGTTAATTCGGGTTACCACATATCAAGTGCTTAATAGCCATGTGTGGCTCCTGGCTACCATCTCATAGAGCACAGTTTTGAAGGATAAGTAGTTCATCAGACAAATAAATGGCAGAGGACATTCCAGGTAGAGAAAATGGTGCAAGCGAAAGCTTTTGCATTTGGCATTTAGGGACGTGTCTGAAATATCTGAGGTGAAAGTAGGAAACAGTAGGAGATGAAGTTGAAATGCCATGCAGTGGGCAGCACATGAAGGTAGGTAGGTTTCATGAATGTCATGCCAAAAGAGCTATGTGGTAGGTGAGGGGAGACATGGGAAAGCTTTATGAAGCATAATAATGTGATCAAATTTGTATTATAGAAAGACCACTCTAGAAGAGGTGTGGAGAATGACGTGATTGGAGGTAGAGAGAGGTAGGGCTGAAGGCAAGGGGACCGGTTAGGGCACTGTTTTAAGAGTCTGGTCAAGTGATGATGAGGGTCTGAAGTAAGGCAAAGGCACAGATTCTGGAGAAGAGGTTATGGAGAGGAGGGATAAATCCAAAGAAACTAAAATGGAAGAGCCAGCAGGCTTCATGCTTGATTGAACATGAAGGGGAGGAATAAAAAATACTGGATCCTTTTTGGCTCTCTGGATTTGGTATTCAAGTGAAAGACAGGGTCACTTATTGAGATATTAAATCTGTGCTTATATTTTTGTAAAATAATATACTTAATAATACTTAATACTTAATAATACTTAATAATAATACCTACTTTATAGTATTCTTGTGGCAACTAAAGGTTAGAACAGAGCCTGGCAGGTAGTAAGGAATCCATAAATATTAATCATCATCATCACCATAATCATCCTAATCATTTTTTGAGATTGGGACTGAAGAAGCAGGAGCAAGTTAAAAAAAGAAAAAAAAGGTCCTGTGTTGTCAGACATCCAAATAGAATGTTCAGTAGGTTGTTGAATACATAGGCCTGGAGCCCAGCGAAGATGTAGGCTGGAGAGAACATCTTAGTCATAACTGAATAGAGTAAAATCTAGACGTGGAAGCAGTTGCCCTGGGAAGGTAGGAAGGATTCTGGGTAGAATTCTAGTGAAGTGCTATTCATGAGAATGGCAAAGAAAAGGAAGCCTGTGGCATGGATTGAGAAGATGGAAGAGTTAGGAGAATCAGCAAAATGTGGGAGAGGATTCACAAAATCGCATGTTATAGAGAAGCTACTAAGGAGGTAGAATGAGGAGCCCACTGCATACAAAGGTCATGGCTGACCTGTGCCGAGGCCTTTTCAGCAAGTTATGGGAAAAGACCTTACACAGAAGTTTAAGGATGAGGAAGAGGAGACAAGCATAGCATATATATGGAAATCAATTTTTCAAGAAGCTTGAAGTGAAGGGTAAAGAAACGAAACTGAGTGTGTGTCTGAGTGTTCAGACAAGAGGGATTTGAGCACACTTATTGGCTAGCAGAAATATGATGAAAGGTCAAAGGTCAAAACCATGAGGAAGGGAATGCTCGATGGAGCTAGTTTCCTAGCGTTGGGGAGGGGGTTAGGCAGGATGGGATGGAGTGATCAGATGGTTGAACTTTGAGCAGAGGGACAGCTTGTTCTTGGAGACTGAAAAGAAATGAGGATGAGGGCAGATAGAGCTTTTAGAGCCAGTAAAGTGAAGGAGGGTGCCATGACAGCCTGTTTCTTCTGAAGGGAAAGGTCAGATCATCTGCTGGGTAAGCAGAGTGGGAATTTGGTAGAGAGCTGCAGAAAGGTGATGCAGGCTTACAAGAGCTATTGAGCAGAATGAAAGAGGAAGCTGACCAAGAAATGCTTAAAAGATTGTTGAGCCAAATTAAAAGGGCCCAACCAAGAATGGATGCTCTAAGCTTAAAATGGCATCATGATGTCTGCACAGTAACGGTTACACAGCCTAACTCAGCAGTCTGATGGAATATCCCAATTGAAGTAGGGATGGGGATTTAAAAAAAAATTTTTTTATGTTTATTTTTGAGAGAGAGAGTGGGGGTGGGGGAGGAGCAGAGTCCTCCCCACCCCCCCATGTGGGCTCAAACTCCAGAGTGAGATTATGACCTGAGCCCAAGTTGTACACTTAACCAATTGAACCACCCAGGTGCCCTAGGGTTGGGGTGAGGACAGGAGAGTCAGGTAACTGAGGTGCTGGTGATAGACAAGTTTGTATGGAGTCCAGGCTGGAGAAAGGAGAAGGAAATGTGATCAGAAGGAAGCTAAGAACTCATATATAGTAGAGAAATCAAAGGCACCAAGGTTTTGAAAACAGTTGAAGAGCCGATTTCTGTTGGGGAATGAGAATAAAGGGAGTCATGGGCACTGTGCTCCAAGAGTGGGATTTGGGACTTAAGACCTATAGTGGTAGAAGCGTTTCCACTGCTTTTCCAATGATCAGTTCCAAGGTGAGGCCACAGGATTATAGTGGAGGTGGCTGTCCCTGGGATGAGCAGGTCAAAGGTAGACTGGTGCTGAGGAAGTTGAGGTTTACTGGACAGGACCTTCACAGGAGTTTGAAATCACACAGAGTGGTTGTCCAGATTTAGCTGAAGAAGATTGTGAGCCAGGTGCTCAGTGGTTTGGGTCACAGGGGGCTTCCTAAACAAGGACAAGGCACAGCTCTCAATTGTCAGTGAACGCTTCCAAGATTATGTGGGTATTTCATTATTTTTTAATCACCTAGAGAGATGGACTTGATGCAGTTATGAAACCTGCCTGACCTGGAAGCCAGGGTGTGTTTGAGGGTTCCAGACTGGGTGGGTTGGAGGGATTCAGGCCTTCAAAGAACAAATTCTAGCCACACCAGGCAACTGTGAAATAAAATCACAGTTTTATTTACCACAGTATCAGAGGTAATCATGCAAGGCAACTCCCTTGGCCTAAGGAAGGGATGCACCCTGCAGCTCTTGTGGAATTAAAGGAGGGGGGGCGAGCCGCCTTTTGGATGAGAGGCATGGACAACAATTTCACATGTAAACAATCTTTGTGCACCTAGGGGTGAGGAAACCATTCCCAGGCTTTAGGTTAGAATAATTTCAGGGGAACATAAAGTTGGGAAGTTTGCCTCCAAGATGACCAGAAGAGTGGCTTTGAGATACAGCAACACCATGGGCTTAGTATAAAATTAGTCTTCTCAGCTTCCTCCAGTCACAGAAGGGTTGGCTTCCCCTTTTCTGTATTAAATGGATTGGAAATTTTTCTTATTGAGATTTTATAGCAGTGGATGAGGGGGGACCTGTTCCTAAAAAATGAATGATTCTATTGCTTTGGATATGAAGGGAATGAGGGGTTTTCTTTTAACAAAGCCCAGCCTTGTTGCTTAAGACCCTTCCCATATTTCCTGACCACTCTTAACAAAGCGCTACCGGGGCACCTGGGTGGCTCAGTCGGTTAAGTGTCCGACTTTGGCTCAGGTCGTGATCTCACGGTCTGGGAGTTTGAGCCCCACGTCGGGCTCTGTGCTGACACCTCGGAGCCTAGAGCCTGCTTCGGACTCTGTGTCTCCCTCTCTCTCTGCCCCTCCCCTGCTCATGCTCTGTCTCTCTCTGTCTCAAAAATAAATAAAAACATTAAAAGATTAAAAAAAAAAACCAACAAAGTGCTACCATTTGGCAGCAGGAACCTAGGCAGGGGAGATGGCTGGATTTGAAGGCCTTTACTTCCTAATTCTTAGAGAAGAGCATCTACTTAATGAGAAACTGGAGTACCGAAACCAACCCAAACCTGTCTCTTCTGTCGGTGATATACTGTCCTTTGCATCTTTCCAAGTTATCTTCAGTTGGAATGAAATTAACATTTTCATTCAACATC
Source organism: Acinonyx jubatus (assembly GCF_027475565.1). Classification (NCBI taxonomy): domain Eukaryota; kingdom Metazoa; phylum Chordata; class Mammalia; order Carnivora; family Felidae; genus Acinonyx; species Acinonyx jubatus. The sequence goes on along the minus strand of NC_069382.1, from coordinate 134,755,359 downwards.
TATTTATTTGAGCCTCTTGTAGAAGCCAAGCATAAGTTCAGCTCCATGGACAGGAGTATATGGCTGTGCTCATGGAACTCAAGGTCCAGCCGGGCAGCCAGAAGGCAATCAAATCCTCACTATGAGAAGAATATACCACAAACTCTAACAAATGCTATGGAAGAATCACTAAGCATCTTTTAAGAGCCAGTGATGGCAAGTTAACATTTGTGAAAACCTACACCACACCCCGCTTTGACCAACATCTGGGTAAAACAAGGTGTACAAACCAAACCAAGCTCCTCCCCACTGTCTCTCTCTCCCTGCTCCCAAATCCCAGCTCTCTGAAATAAATGAACAATACCTATTATTGTGACAGAAGAAAGACAGTATTGAAACGTTTTCACCCACAACTCTTCCAGCTCTCCAGTTCCCCGCCCCGCCCCAATTTCTTTTAGGATAGTTATTTTGGTTTCCAAGGGCAGATAAACAAGCTTTTATTTTTCTCAGTATTAGCTGCAGTTATTGTTTCTGTTTCAATGACCTCTTTCTCTCCCTGCTGTGTCAATTACCACAGGCTGCTCTTAAAAGGCAAAGGCCCCTGCTGTTCTTTAGTGGGGAGGGGGCATTTGTAAATAGACTTCAGGAATGTCAAAAGAGTGACCCAGATTTTGCAGCACCAGAGAAAAAGCTAGTTAATTGTTGACTATCTATGTAATCAAATGTGGCCTATTCTTGATGTGGGAAACAGGTGTCTAGAAAGGTTAATTTCATGGAACTATATATCATTACAGAGGGGAACTCACCCCTAAGGACCTCAATGCCAAGCAAATATATTTATCTCAAATCCTCAAATTAGAAACTGTTTTAACGCCTGCCCACTTATTTCCAACCAAGGAAAGCCTAGCATTGATTTTTCTCCAGATTAGACATAAAATTAATTCTACAAAAGAAAGAAAGGTATCCAAATATAAATAGGCCTGAGTTGTTTGTCATTTTTCTTCAAAGCTTCGGTGCTTATCCTAATTTGTTTTCCATTCCTTTTGAAGATTTGTAGTTAATACACAAAGACGCTGTAGGAAAGGTAGGTGGATAACAGACTTCCAGAGCTGGGAAGTGAAATGAGAGTTTTCTTGTCCTACCCTCTCATTTTACAAACAGGGATCTGGAGGCAAAAAGCGGCAACATTTGACTGACAGTAAGTGGCGGAGAAGATGCCGAAATCCAGTTCCTGGACACTCGGGAGGTGCTCTTTTACACCGTCTCTCCGTGAAATTTTGCACTGGGACCACCCAGGGCTTCTCTCCAGTAGGTAAGGGATTGTTTTGGCCTACTCTTTCCCCCACTCTTCTCTAAATTGCACCCCTTCCTATGGGGAAACCATTCCATGGGCTTCTTGGTGGGGCTTACAAATCACTGTGTTCATACATAGGCACACTATGTGGGCCAGCAGATTCTAGTATCCTACTTCTCTGGGCACAGAACTCAGTTAGGGAGTGGGCACGAGACCCAAACAGAAGCAATTGGAGTTGTCTTTGTGAGCAGTATTTGGGTATTGTGAGAGGTTTCCTCTCCCCTTTGTATATCCCAAGCAGTGGAGGCGTATGCGGGTTTTGGGTTGCCAGGGGCCATCTTTCCCAGCACATAAAGAGAACCTGCCTAAAAAGAAGCCAACACATAATGCTCAGTAAGTTGATCCATTTATAATAACCATATGCCTCATTTGTGGGAAATGCCAGGTCTCTGTAGACTAAGAGGGAAAATAGCAAACTCAAAAAGCATAATGTGTTTTCGTTGTAGTAGCAGTTATTCTTACTTTGGGAAAACTGGTTTTGTGAAAGGAACATGCTCACCAGGCTGAGATCTGGGTTTGAATACAGATTTTACCGCTTTACTAGCCGCTTCGGGCAACTGAGCTAATAGCTTAGCTTCCTGGGCTGATGTGATGAGGACTGAGAGAGAGAGCTAAGTACCTCTTTCAGTGCCCAGCTCAAGGAAAGGTTAGGTCCCTTCAAGGTGTCCAAGCAGTACCTTCCAGCAGAAAACTCTTTGTGGACTTGATTTTTACCTGTTAAAACTGACTTGTTCTCTCCCAAAGATTCCTTCAAGCAAAAAAGGTGGTCAGGGAAGGTCATCGGTTATATGGAGATAGCTAGAGGGATAGGTAGTTACTTTTAGGTCACTTTTAGGAGATGGTTGCTTTCCCTCTTTACTACTGAAGCCTGTTTTTCATATTCAATTCCACCACGTACTCTAGTTCTCCTAGAGTAGCGAACTCCTTTATTGGACAAAGTACAAGAAGAAATGATGTCTCATAATTTTTTTTTTAATAGTTAGGGTCATTGATTTTTTTTATGTTTATTTTTTTGCAAGCGTGAGCAGGGGAGGAACAGAGAGGGGGACAGAGGATCTGAAGAGGGCTGTGTGCTGACAGGCTGACAGCAGCAAGCCTGCTGTGGGGCTCAAACTCACGAACCATGAGATCATGACCCGAGCCAAAGTTGGACACTTAACTGACTGAGCCACCCACGCCCCCCTGATTTCTCATCATTAGCCAACTCATACTTATTGGCTGCCTTAATGGTTCCCTTAAATTATATATTATACTCACTACTCTTTTACTTACCAGAAAAAAAGGTTTGAAACTTTCCTCTTCTAATCAAATTTGAATCCATTCTGTTCCTGTGATAGGCTCCCTCCTGGTTCATTTTACATCAACTACTGGAAACACATCTGTTTGGAAATGAAGTCTCTACTGAACTGCATGAAGCCATTTACAAATATTAATTACTGAAGTAAAGAAACCAAGTTAATAATGCTAAAATGCTATGCTCTAGACCTGAGAAGTGTAAAAGCCTCTAAAGATATAAAAGAGATAATTGTAGATGTTTGAGACACCAATTTCATTAGAATTTACCTCACATAGGCTAAAGTCCAACAAGTCTTGTATCTTTTTGAAACAGAAATGTTTCGGGGCTCCTGGGTGGTTCAGTCGGTTGGGCGTCTGACTCTTGATCTCAGCTCAGGTCATGATCTCTCGGTTTTGTGAGTTCAGGCCCCACGTTGGGCTCTGTTTTGACACTGTGGAGCCTGCCTGGGATTCTCTCTCTCCTCTCTCTGCTCCTTCCTCCCTTGTGCTGTGCCCGCCCCCCAAAGTAAGTAAACATTAAAAAAAAAAAAAGGAAATAGAAATATTTCCTCTATTTCATAAGGCTTCTGAAGCCATCTCTCCCTCCCCCCTCCCCGCTTGCACATTAACCCATTGATACATAAAAGGTGGTTTAGAAAGGTCATGGACCAGGAAATTATAAGACAGCAATAAAAGCAGGAACAGGCTTACCTGATGAACAATAACAATAGCCTTCTAAGTCTATGGAATATCAGCCAAAAATTGAATTCAAATTCTACAAGGAGTACAACTCCATTAAAATGAAGATCTTAGACATTATGGAGTAATGATGTTTGTACAAAGTCATTCTAGGTGTTTCAGACTAACAACATTAACATTGTTTGCTAAATAAATACTTTAGCAGATCTCTGGAAGCATGAATCCAGAATGCAAAGAACAGGTACCAGAGTTTTATCAAAGTCTAGTTCCCTTTGCTGGATTTTACTAGCTTTTTCTAGATCTACACCAACCACCTTAAAATCCACACATCCCATTCCTCCAAGAGGGGGTAAAAAGGCAAACAACTGGACAAAAAAATGATACAATTTGACTTCAGTCAGGCTTAGATGCGCACTATGCAACCTGGTTCATAGTTCATAAATGACTGGTTCAGTTACGACAGCACTGATGCTACAGAAATGTAGATGAAACAAGTAGTATACTGGGGAAAGTGGAAATACAGAGCTAATTTGATTGCTTTTTCTTTGTAATCTAGTTTGGTTGAAAGATTTGGGGTATTCATCCATAAGACCAAATAGTTAAGATTTTCTGTGCATACATGAAAAGATGCTCAACGTCACTCCTCATCAGGGAAATACAAATCAAAACCATACTGAGATACTACCTCACGTTGGTCAGACTGGCTACAATGAACAAATCAGGAGACTATAGTGCTAGAGGATGTGGAGAAACGGGAACCTTCTTGCACTGTTGGTGGAATGCAAACTGGGGCAGCTGCTCTGGAAAACAGTGTGGAGGTTCCTCAAAAAATTAAAAATAGACCTACCCTATGACCCAGCAATAGCACTACTAGGAACTTATCCAAGGGATACAGGAGTGCTGATGCATAGGGTCACTTGTACTCCAATGTTTATAAGCAGCACTTTCAACAATAGCCAAATTATGGAAAGAGCCTAAATATCCATCAACTGACGAATGGATAAAAAAGATGTGGTTTATATATACAATGGAATACTACTTGGCAGTGAGAAAGAATGAAATCTGGCCATTTGTAGCAATGTGGATGGAACTGGAGTGTGTTATGCTAAGTGAAATAAAGTTAGGCAGAGAAAGACAGATACCATATGTTTTCACTCATGTGGATCCCGAGAAACTTAACAGAAGACCAGGGGGGAGGGGAAGGGGGAAAAAAAAGTTACAGAGAGGGAAGGAGATAAACCATAAGAGACTCTTAAATACTGAGAACAAATTGAGGGTTGATAGGGGGGTGGGGGAGAGGGGAAAATGAGTGATGGGCATTGAGGAGGGCACCTGTCAGGATGAGCACTGGGTGTTGTATGGAAACCAATTTGACAAGAAGTTATAATTAAAAAAAAAAAGATTTTCTGTGCATAGACAGTCCCTTTTACTCATAGAGTAATTTGAGATGCTACTTGTGACATCTTTAGCATTTGATGAACACCCACAGATTTGTCAGGGTTCTATCTGGGAATGCTGCCATCACAGCAGGGGAACAAAATAAAGAGGGGAGCACACATACTTATGTACGCATGCATACACGGATGTGAACACGCTATTTGCTCAATCTTCATGACAGTTCCAAACGAAGTCTCCACCACAGCAGAAGAGTCAACAGTTGGCCTTGCAGTCGCTCTTAGGTGAACACAATTCTGGCTCAGGAGACAAGTGGTTATCAGTGTTAACCAGTCATCATCCCTCCCTTTACCTTTTAGGCAGGTGTTAATCAAGGTACATCTGGTTGCCCGGAACTCCATTGTATTTTTGTCCTCCAGAATACATAGGAGTTTTCTGAGTCCAGAGGAATATATATAGGCTCACTGGGCTCCCAACAGTCAAGCATAGAGCAAGGTGTTCCCAACTTTTCCCTGCTGCCACACTATTCAAATAAACAACTACCTCCATCAGCTATGTATGCCATTACATATAAAGATTCTCAAATGAGGCCTAAGAATACATCCACCCCACCAAGCACAAAGGGCCGTATGAAGAATGAAGAGCAGGTGCAATATTAAAAAGCACCTCCAGGGGCTCCTGGGTGGCTCAGTTGGTTGGGCCTCTGACTTTGGCTCAGGTCATGATCTCACAGCTTGTGAGTTCAGGCCCCCGCACTGGGCGCTGTGCTGACAGTTCAGAGCCTGGAGCCTGCTTCAGATTCTGTATCTCCCTCTCTCTATGCCCCTCCACTCATGCTCTGTCTCTCTCCTTCAAAAATAAATAAACATTAAACAAACAAACAAAAAAAGCACCTCCCAAGGGTGCCTGGGTGGCTCAGTTGGCTAAGCTTCCGACTTCAACTCAGGTCATCTTACAGTTTGTGAGTTCGAGCCCCGCGTCAGGCTCTGTGCTGACAGCTAGGAGCCTGGAACCTGTTCGGATTCTGTATCTCCCTCTCTCTCTTCCCTACCCCTGCTTGTGCTCTGTCTCTCAAAGATGAATAAACGTTTAAAAATTTTAAAAAAAAGGAAAGCACCTCCCAGAGGTCTGATACATCTCCTGGCCACACCCAGCCCCACCTACCAGTTTCCCTCACACCCCTTTCCTTGTTTTAAAATTAAGTAGGTTCAAAAAAATATAAAGCACACCAACAAAGGGGCAAAACTGAAGGAATTTGGTATTAGGATGAATTGATTCATCACTATACACAAAATAATCTCAAGGGTACAGCTAGAACTTTCCCAAACTAAGTAACACATCCACCACATCATCGTGTAAGAGTAACTTTATACAGAGGTGCCTGAATCGTGCAGGAATACAGGGCAGTGTCACTGGAGTTGAAAATGTTAAAAACAGGCTCATTTACAAAATCAAGTTGAAGTTTTTTTCTCTACTTTTATAAAAAGAAAACTTTTTGAAGTTGTTCTGCTTTTCTTCAAGAAAACAAAGTGTGCTCTTTCCATAATCTCCTAATATCTTCATACTTCACACAACACAGTATTTTGGGTTCAGCTCTTCTTACCACCATCCATTTATGTGAAAATTCTCCAAGGTTATAAGCCACGTGAAAAAATGCCTCCACTGTGGGAAAAAAATTATCATAATGATGTATTGAGAAAGGAGAGATAATGGCTGCTCAGATGTCAGTGGCAAATAGTTTTTTACCCTCTACTTGTAAAATCTTTGGGGTTGGCCAGGACTCCACTGCCACGTACTTTTCTTTCTCTTTTGGGAATTTATTTTTTTCTAAAATGCTGCCAATGATGCTATTATCCTATCAGGGTAAATGTGCAGCCATAACACAAATTGTAATGTAAGGGCAATAGATGAAAAAAATTACTAGAAGCCAACCTGCTGTTCCGATGGAGTCTGGGACTGACACTGCAGTTGGGGACCAGGTCCAGAAGGTCAAGCTGTGACGTCAGTGAGTCACAGAACTGACTCAGTCTACTCAACTCCCAGGAGACTGAAGGGTAGGTGCCCCAGTATATCACCCTAGTCCTGAGGCTCCAATGCTCACACATACTATCAAGGTCCTCCTTTTTAGTTATAAAACTATTCTGAGCTAAACAATGAGTGGTTAATTTTTTTTTTTAATTTTTTTTTCAACGTTTATTTATTTTTGGGACAGAGAGAGACAGAGCATGAACGGGGGAGGGGCAGAGAGAGAGGGAGACACAGAATCGGAAACAGGCTCCAGGCTCTGAGCCATCAGCCCAGAGCCTGACGTGGGGCTCGAAACTCCCGGACCGCGAGATCGTGAACTGGCTGAAGTCGGACGCTTAACCGACTGCGCCACCCAGGCGCCCCAAGTGGTTAATTTTTAAAAGAGGGGTTTAATTTGGCAAGTAGGGAATCCCAGCAAAAGAAAACGAGAGGTTCTTGCAAACTATTTCACTCAGGACATACAAAGCCTGATGAACTACTCTTACTGGAGCTACTCTTAATCCTTGAAACAGCAACTCTATCTCCATAGTAGTCACAGTATTTATTTTCTAGTTTTCCAATATACTTAGGTAAAATTACATAATGTAACAATGAAGAATTGTTAGTATTTAATTCTCAAGATTCTATGGGGACCATTATCTTTTATTAATCGCACTCTTCTTAAGACAAAATTATAATAAAATCACTTGACAGAAAAACTGGCTGATAAATGTTTTCCTTTGATTCAGGAGGCTGATAGAAATTAAAGTTTTCTTTCTAAACTTAAACCTCAGAATTCTGGGTGACTTTTAAAAAAATGGATGAACGAATTTCTAAATATAAAATGGAGATAATTCAATCTTAAAACTCAATACTGAAAACATTTATTAATAGAAGAAAGTCCAATGAATTCTACAGAATGAAAATGCTCAGTCTTTTCCAATAGATACTTAAAGCTAGTGATCCCACTTTTCATTAATATTTGCTAAAATCTATGTAACAGCTTCTAGATTTAGTTATTTGTTCAGGACTGGAATGAAGCCAAAGACACAAAAAAACAGGGATTAAACTAACCTGTGAGCAGCTGTTTTAAAAAAAAAAGACTACGCACACATAAAATAGGATTACACACTTTAATCTGATTGACATGGAGGAAGTAGGGAGGATGTGAAAGAAATTTAGTTTTAGCTCTGCTTTATGCATAACCAGATGCTTCTTTCCCAAAAAGTATACTGAGGTTTTAAAAACCACATTTGATCAGAATACTTCAGGAAAACATACTAGTGTAATCCAGGAAATACACTATTTGCAGAATAGGAAAATTGTCATGGGCAATAAAAGATTAAAACAAAAGAAAGCACCTGGGTTTTGAGCAGTTCTAAGGTGAGTATATCTGCAGGAATAGTGTAAATGCTCTTGACTGGCTGCTATGGAAACATGCTAATGAGGATTGGTCCATATCTTAACATTTTTTAAAATATGCTTCTTTGGAAGAATGGCAATATGGGCTGGGAATAAAGATGTCCTTTCAGACACCCAGCTTATTGGCCTGGGTGAGAACGACTTTGAGAACTGGCATGAAAGCTGAGGTCTCACTGAAGTTGCTGGTGCTAACTATGTGGGTGTGGATGGTCAATCCTTCTGAGTAGTTTCGAGTTTCAATGCTCCTCGCAATGTTGTGTAAACCATTGATGATCGTGGGTGAAAGCTGAAATAAAGGTAGAATCAAGAGAAAAAATTAAATTAAGGAAGAATTTCCCATAAACACTGATATTTAAAAGGAACTTAAAATAAATATTATAAAAAAGCAAATAAACCATTTAGCATTTCTAGAAATAGTTTCTTGGACCAAGCAACTCTTTAAGTTATAAAGTAGAACCATGACAAAATGATTTATGTAAGGAAACTATTATGAATTATGAACATGTATAAGCCAGGTTTTTGTTTTGTTTTTTTTTTTATAGAAATGAAGCCAGATTTCCACCCCGAGCTGAAATGCTAACATCTTCCTCCACTTAAGAGCTTTACTTCTTCAATTATTTTAGATATAGCCTCATACCTTTTAAAAATTTTCCCATGTATATGAAGGAGTTTAAAAATTCTTAATCACTGTATCTCAGAGTAAGGACCCTATTTATTCTCAAACCTTGTCTATAATAGAGATCTTGAACTTGTGGCCTACCTGCATGTGTAGGACAATAGTTCTTACCAGGTACTCAATTTATCAATTTTCAACGGTTTTTTGTAATCCTACCATCTCTTAAAACCATAAAATCTATAGTTTCTGTCCCCCATTATTTGCCCTACATGCCCATACTTTTGAGGGAAGAATTTATTTTGGATCAGTCCATGGACCACACCACTTCTACTGTTACATCAACTTCCTTTGGTTTGGTTCTTGTGAAATAAGTGATGGGACTGATGTGAGGGTAGGGAAGAGAATGCTGAAATGGAAACAATACAGGACATATATAATGAACGGAAGACCAGTTACCCCAGGGCCACTACAAGTCAGTCTGTATTTCTACTCTTTGTTACAAGAGGAGTTAAAACTATACCCCTGCCTGACAAACACATACTCTCTCTCTCCCCACTACCCTCCCATCCCCAATAAATGACATTTAAGACTCTAGCTAGAGAAAGCCCATTCTATAACTGTCACCACAATTTTATCCCCAAATACATTACATACGTGTGCTGGTGAAATGCTCATTTACTAGCTACTAAGAAAAAATGATTATCATAGATCCTTCTTTTTCCCACAAACTTACTGTCTGTTCCCTAAGTTTATCATATAGAAACTCCAAGCGTTTGCTGGCATCATCTAGCTTCCTCTTGGTTTGCTGCAGGAGAGGAAAAACAGATGATGTTATATTTGAACGTTAACTTTAATCCAAAGACTTTGCCTTAACTCATTTCACTAACCCTGACACTCATCATGCTGAACAGCTTCATTTAAAAAAAAAAATTTTTTTTTAACATTTATTCATTTTTGAGAGACAGAGAGAGACAGAGAGCAAGCAGAGGAGGGTCAGAGAGAGAGGGAGACACAGAATCCCAAGCAGGCTCCAGGCTCTGAGCTGTCAGCACAGAGCCCGATGCGGGGCTCAAACTCACAAACTGTGAGATCATGACTTGAGCCAAAGTCACACACTTAACCCACTGAGCCACTCAGGCGCCCAGCTTTATTTTACAAAGAAACAGAGGCAACTATGAACCAGAAACCTGAAAGACCATTACTGAAAGACAGAGTTCAGTAACCTATTAACGGGAGGGTCGGGGGAGAAAGGTAAAAGGATAAGGGGCTTCTTTCTGGAGTGCAAGATGGAGTAGTGGTGGATTTCACGTGGACTGCAAGCTCATCTGACAAGGTGTGTGCACGTATAACTGCACTATTCACAAAAGCAGGAAGGGCCATCTGGAGGAGCAATGCATCATTGTACACCAGAAAAGAAGATCTAAGGACAGTTATTGTAAATTATGGGTGCTAGCAGGCTTACACAGAGGTGAACTGGAATCTTATTTTGACCTTTCTACTTTAATATTACTTGTACACTTAGTCCATTTGATAGTTAATTCTGCTTCTTTCTGAGCTGTTAGAACACCAAGAAAAAAAGAAAATTATCTTCTGGTGGCTTAAGATTACTAACACGGAAGTAGTAAAATGAGTTCTTAAATTAAGGAGTCTTCCTACCTCCCAATCCACGTACTAGAAGTCCAGTGAAAGAAAACTATTCTAAAGCTAAAATTACCGGCTTCAATTACAATGTGATTAACTTAATGACCTACATTATGCAGTAACCTTAGAGGTGACACTGGTCTTCAATATATATATATATATTTATTTATTTATTTTTAATTTTTTTTTTTTAACATTTATTTATTTTTGAGACAGAGAGAGACAGAGCATGAACAGGGGAGGGGCAGAGAGAGAGGGAGACACAGAATCTGAAACAGGCTCCAGGCTCTCAGCGGTCAGCACAGAGCCCCATGCGCAGCTCGAACTCAACGGACCGCGAGATCGTGACCTGAGCCGAAGTCGGACACTTAACCGACTGAGCCACCCAGGCGCCCCTTCAATACTTATTGAGTGCCTATTATTTGCCATGCTTATGTCTCATGGAGCTCGGATTCTATTGGGTGGGGAAAAAGATACTAAATAAATAATATGTTGTACATGAGATGGTGATGAGTGCCAGGAAGGAAAGCTAACAGTGTGAAGGGCTAGAAGCGCTGGAGTGCGGGCGGTAAAGAAAGGTTGGAAAGCTACTGGGACACGGGAGCAGAAGCCTGGAGCAAGTGTGCAGTAAGCAATGCAGCCACATGGGGGCAGCATTCCAGGCAGAGGAGTGCTGACGCGCGCTGGGTATGCTGCAGGACAGTGTCAGCGTGTCACAAGAAGAGTAAGGAAAAGCTCGGAGCTTTTCCCCATCGTGTATGTTAGTTGTGGGTTTTTCATACATGGCCTTTATTATGTTGAGGTACGTTCCCTCTACATCTACTTTGTTGAGGGTTTTTATCATGAATGGATTTTGTACTTTGTCAAATGCTTTTTCTGCATCTACTAAAATGATCAGATGGTTCTTATCCTTTCTCTTGTGGATGTGATGCATCACATCAATTCATCTGTGAATATTCACGGAACTGCATGTCATCCTCAGGCAGGGGCCATGCTGATCTTCTCTGTACTGGTCCAATTTTAGTATCTGTGCTGCCGAAGCGAGCAAAGTTTTATCTATGAATACTGAACCACCTTGCATGCCAGGAATAAATTCCACTTGATTGTGCTGAATGATTTTTTTAATGTATTAAAATCCCAACAGCATTTTTCACAGAACTAAAACAAATAATCCTAAAGTTTATATGGAACCACAAAAGACCCCAAATAGACAAAGCAGTCTTGAAAAACAAAAGCAAAGCTGAAAGTATCACAATTCTGAGCAAAGCTGTAGTATGGTACTGGCACAAAAACAGACACATAGATCAATGGAACAGAAGAGAAAACCCAGAAATAAACCCACAATTGTATGGCCAATCCATCTTCGACAAAGGAGGCAAGAATATGCAACCGGAAAAAGATGGTCTCTTCAACAAATAGTGTTGGGAAAACTGTAGGGCAACATGCAAAAGAATGAAACTGGACCACTTTCTTACACCATACACAAAAATAAACTCAAAATGAATTAATTAAAGACCTAAATGTGAAACCCAAAGCTATAAAAGTCCTAAAGAGCACAGGCAGTAACTTATCTGACATCAGCCATAACATTTCTCTAGATATGTCTCCTGAAGCACAGGAAACAAAAGCAAAAATGAACTATTGGGATTACATCAAAATAAAAAGCTTTTGCACAGTGAAGGAAACGTTCAACAGTTAAAACTAAAATGCAACATACTGAATGGGAAAAGATATTTGCAAATAACCTATCTGATAAAGGGTTAGTATTCAAAATCTATAAAGAATTGATACAAACCCCAAAAACAAATAATCCAATTAAAAAATGGGCAGAAAACATGAACAGACATTTCTCCAAAGAAGGCACACAGATGGCCAACAGAAACATGAAAAGATGCTCACCACCACTCATCACCAGGAAAATGCAAATCAAAACCACAATGACATATCACCTCATACCTATCAGAAAGGCTAAAATAAAAAACACAAGAAACAACATAGTGTTGGTAAGGATGTAGGAAAAAAGGAACCTTCTTGCACTGTTAGTGGGAATGTAAACTGGTGCAGCACCTGTGGAAAACAGTATGAACGGTCCTCAAAAAGTTAAAAATAGAACTACCCTACAATCCAGTAATTGCACTAGTGGGTATTTACCCCCAAAATACAAAAACACTAATTCAAAGGGATACATGCATCCCTATGTTTATTGCAGCATTATTTATAATACCCAAATTATGGAAGCAACCCAAGTGTCCATCAATAGATGAATGGATAAAGAAGGGGTGGTATGTACATGTATATAGACATACACACACATACACAACGGAGTATTACTCAGTAATAAAAAGAATGAAATCTTTGCTATTTCCAATAACATGGATAGAGCTAGAGGGTGTTATGCTAAGTGAAATACGTCAGTCAGAGAAAGACAAATATCATATATTTCACTCAGATGTGAAATTTAAGAAACAAAACAAACTAGGGGTGCCTGGGTGGCTCAGTCGGTTAAGCGTCCAACTTTGGCTCAAGTCATGATCTCACAGCTCGTAAATTCAAACCCCATGTCAGGCTCTGTGCTCACAGCTCAGAACCTAGGGCCTGCTTCAGATTCTGGGTCACTGTCTCTCTCTGCCCCTCCCCTTCTCGCACTCTGTCTCTCTCTCTCTCTCAAAAATAAACACACACAAAAAAGAAAAAAAACAAAAAACAGAACAAACTACCAAAGGGGGGGGGAAAAAGCGAGACAAACCAAGAAACAGACTCTTCACTATAGAGAACAAACTAATGATACCAGAGGGGAGACGGGGTGGGGGGATGGGTGAAATACGTGATGGGGATTAAAGAGTACACTTATCATGAGCATTGAAAAATGTATAGAATTGTTGAATCACTATATGGTACACCTGAAACTAATTAAAAGAAAAAAAAAATAAAGAAGAGGGCAGAGGAAGAGATGAAGCTATTAAGGATAACATTAGAAACTAAGTCATGTGGCAAAATTGCTCTGTTATATGAACATAACTAAAGTGAAAATAGGAATACAACTATACTGTAAAAATGATTCCAGCTATTTGTGAGGAGGGGACCTCTTACAGTCCCTGCTCAAAGCTAGTATCATCTAGCTACCAGTAGGATCCCTGCCCCAATGTGGCGGAGTCACCTGGATGGGATAGCATATTAGGGCCTCTCCCCTAACTAGGTACAGGAATTACAGAAACAGTTTGTCTTTTGTGGTTCTCATCTGGCCCAGGCCTCCTGTGGACCCAGAACGAAGATAAGATGTTGACCTAGAGGAGTTTAAAGTCAACAAAAATTTATTGAGTTGGGCTGGGTACCATGTGCCTTCTCAACCTCTCTATACTGATTCATGCCTGAAGGAGGGCTGGAGTCTTCCTTCATTTTTAGTTTTGAATGACTGTGTTCTATTTAGAGGTATGCACAGGGGACAGCGTATACTAGGCCATCTGCTTCATCTGCTCTCTGTTCCTAGCTCAGTCTTTCCATCACTTCCAGAATGCTAGGCATGAAGATTTATGATAACCTTTCCTTGCTTCTGCTTTCCTGACACTTTTAGTACAGGGAACTGCCTTCCAAAAGACCGGAAGAAAGTTGCACATATTAATACTCAATGTTTGATGAAACAACAAATTCCAGGAGCTGTTTTTCAAGCAGACAAGTGGCCAGTGGCTAAATAAACATATTCAATGTTTGCTGGCAGAAACTGAGATTTCATCTAAAACAAGAGAGCTTTGTGGAACTTTTGTTGTTGCCAATACACAGGCATCCTCTAGGTAAACTAAGTAAAATCAGTTGCTTTAACTATGAATATGACTCTAGTATCGAAAACAACTATTTTTAAGATCTTTGCAAAGTTACATATAAGATTATCTACCTACTTTTAAAAGCTTTGAGTAAGCTCAGAAAGAAGTCTCTAACCTGAATTTTTTATATACCACCATTCTGTTCTATTTATGTGCCAAACATGAGGTCTACTGATGAAAGGCAATGCGGCACAGTGGTTGAGAGCATAAATTCTGGAGCCAGACTGGGTTTGAATTCTGACTCTGACCTTGGGTGTTACTTAACTGCTTTTTGTCTTAACTTAGTCATCTGTAAAATACAGATGACAGATCTACCTACCCTGGGGTTGTTGTAAGGATTAAATAAATTTATATATAAAAGAAATTAATTATATTTTTATATGTAAAGCAAAGTACACAAGTGCTAATTTTATTACTATTGTACAAACTTTTGCAGTATATTGTAGGACTTCATACAATTACAGAAGAGCTTTATAAATGATTATTAAAAAAAATTTTTTTAATGTTTATTTTTTTTAAGAGAGAGATACAGAGCATGAGTGGGGGAGGGGAGGGGGGAGAGGGGGAGGGAGAGAGAGGGAGAGGGAGAGAGGGAGAGAGGGAGAGAGGGAGAGACAGAGACACAGAATCCGAAGCAGGCTCCAGGCTCCAAGCTGTCAGCACAAAGCCCGATGCAGGGCTTGAACCCACAAACTGTGAGATTATGACCTGAGCTGAAGTCAGATGCCAAACCAACCAAGCCACTCAGGTGCCCTGAAGATTATTTTAATTAAGCAAAATATGAGAAAAAAATACATACAGGATCTGTGGCTGAGGAGAGGCAGCGCTGAATAAGATCCTCAAATGTGGTCTTTAGAATGAGGTGCTCATCTGGAATAGGTTTCTTGGTAATTTTTTCTGTTGGCAAAGACTGCACATGCTGGAAGAAATAATAGCACAAATGACCAGAAATGACCAAAAGCTACCTATATGCAAAGCCCTGAAACTGTGATAAAGAGAAACCAGCTAACTACCTTGTAGACAGGCTGTGGCAAATTAACATGTGAAATCCCTTGGGAGAAGTAGAAATGAAAATCAAATATTCAGTAGAAGGTACAGACACTCCTCCTACAGCTTTGATTTTGAAAAACAGAATTGGATATAAAGAGTTTGATGAACTACAGAACATATGTTGATCACTATTGTATATACCTGATGGGAAGGAGACTGTAGACCTATGCTGGTAGGAAATAAAAGGGCAGTTAAGGGCAGTTACAAAGCTGGCTACTTAGAGTGGCTGCTTGCTCTGCTTGTTGGCTCATTTTTGTTTATCTTTCCATTCTTATGTTCTTTGATTTATTCTTGGAGGTTGGTAACTGGGCTATTATCAAACTGCAAGATTAAGTCAAAAGTTAGGATAGAAGAGACCATGATGTTACTGAACGTACAGATGGAAAAACAAAGAAGGTATGTTTAAGTGTTTAGGGTTCTGATTTATTAGTACATTCATTCAAAAAATATTCGGCAATTATGTTCTAGGCACTGGCTATGTATTTGTGAGCCAATTCAGAAAAGATCTCAGCTCTCTGGCAGTTTTTAGCTAGAGGAAGGAAAAAGAAGTTTTAAAATGTCATACAAAAAGCAAGTTTACAAATACTTACATTTTAATGAAAGATGTTACTTGAACAAAAAGTAAAATAATAAAATGCCATAAATACATGTAAAATAGCAACTGCATTGCTATTTTATAGCTAATAAATTAACATTAATGGAACCAACAGGCAATATAACTGGAATTTAACTGAGGGGAAAGTTCTCTTCAGGAAATTCTATTAGAAAGACAAGTAGGAGTTAACTGGTGAAATGGGGAAGTTAGAGTGTCAGAGAAAGAATGTGTACAAAGGAAGGACCATGATACAAGAGGACTAAAAGGAGGCCAGTGTGGCTGAAGCAGAGAGACAGCAAGGAGGAATATGAAGCTGAAGGGCTTCCAGACAATGTGAAATAATTTGGTCTTTATCCTGAGAACAATGTTTTAAACAAAGAGGAGACAAGACCAGATACAATGATCAAAGTCAATGCTTGTAGACCAGTTAGAGGCTCCTGCACTGCCAGAGACTGGAAATGAAGGCAGCATGGGCCAGATTAGAAGTGTATGCGGATAAAGGATTTGAGAGAGATTTTAAAATAATATCAGCAAGATTTGGGGATAGATTTGAAAGAGGGATTAAAGGAAAAAAAGTATAAAGATGATTCCCAGGTTTTTGGCTAGATTGAATATGGATTATGATGCCATTTTACTGAAATAGGAAACACCAAAAAAAGATCAGGTTTGGGAGGAAGACTATGAATAAGGTTGTAGAAATGCTGAGTGTGAGGTGCCTTGGAGACATCTAGGTGGGCAGGTAGCTGGCTATTATGGCCTGGCTGAACATATACATCTGTGCAAGCTCTCCCTTTCGATGGTAACTGAGGTTCTGGTCTGGGTGAGTATTGCATGAGCACCTAAAGTCTAAACAAAAGTGAATGGCTGGGTAGCTTCCCAAACTAACATAGACTTGTAATCAGAAAAGAAAAGAAAAGAAAAGAAAAGAAAAGAAAAGAAAAGAAAAGAAAAGAAATTAACAATGCATCTTTGTAATTTATATTCCTATGGAAAGAAACAACTCCTCCCACCTCCATCAAAACACTGGTTTTTAGAACGCCACTTTTAATATTTAGAAGTTCCTTAGACAGAACTATCTCTTAATAGTAAAGCACACTCTTGTGATAGAGATACAACCTTTATAAATTTGACTTCAATGAACCAAAGACAAAAACAGAACCAATTTTATACTTTGTGCAGGGATTTGTTTCACCTTCACATGCTGAACTTTGACCCAAACTCTTTACTTTTCACAAACTGATCAAAATGTTCATCTTTGTATGTTTAAGTCGGTTGTATCTGACTTTTCATCGTCTAGAACCCTGTGCCAACTAGCTGTTTATATGTGAATAGCAACTACAAATTTATATCTCCAGCTGAAGATAAAGCTGTATATTAGTAGCTCTTATACATACACAAGAAATGATATAACTCATTACATTTTTATTTTAGATTTTAAAAGGAAAACCCTTTGGAAATAGCTTCTGCTTAGCAAGCTTGGCTGAAAATACAGATTCAACTAATCTTAAATTGTGGGTACTGATTAGGTCAAATGAAATATAATTGTCAAGTTAGTGTAAACATACACTAGCAATTATAAAAGCCTCTTCTAGAAAGTTTATGGCATGTAATTGAAAAATAATATCCATCCATGATCAATCTTAAAAAAGGGGGTTACTATTTTTTACTTAGGTTGTCTTAATTGAAACCAAAGTTAGATGCTCATTAATAAAGGTGTAAACATAAAAGTTAACACATTAAAAAGAAAAAATGAACTGAAATAGAGCCATCTCCTCATTCCATTAACACAGATTTGTTACCTGGATGGTATTTCCAATAGGAGCCCCTGGGGCACCTTCAATATTGGGCTTTGAGAAAGATGGTGGCATGCCTGGTTGACCAAGAGGTTGCTGTATGCCATGGAAGGTCTGGCCACCTGGAAGATGTGGCTGTGGAAATGAAGCTTGGCTTGACAGAGGTAAAGGAGCTGAAGGTTGTTGCTGCAGCATCTGTGACTGGGGGTCACCCAAAGGGTTCATGATTGGTGATGTGATGGGAACAGGAGGCATAAAGTTTTCAGGTATCTTTTAAAAGACAGAAATAAAAGACACTAAGCATAAGAAAAAAAGGTACAATTTCCTCACCTTTAAATAAGGTTTAAAAAAATTTTTTTAATAGTAGAATATTTTTTCAAATGAAATTTTATGCAGAATTCTACAGTAAAACGTAAAAGTAGAGCTAATCTGGCTCAGAGGGGTGGGGAACTCAAAACTGGACCTCTCAGTTTCCCCTTTGCCTTCCACACTTACCCTCGTATGGGGAGCCAACACCTGGTGTTTTTGAAAGAGGATCTCAAAGTCTAGAGAATTATATCTAGCAATAGTGGAATCAGATAATGTGTGTTTATATTTAATGTGACCAAGATGTAATACCCTTTTCCTAGATCACTAAATAGACATTAACTATCAATTCAATCATATTAAAAGTAGTAGATTAAATTCAATCTCTGATTATTATTAACCTAAATTTGGGGGTTTTTTTTGTTTTTTTTGTTTTTTTGCTCATTTAGTGTCTCCCAATTTTATTGTTATGACCTCTCCCTACTATATTTGAGAAAAGGACATCACGGTGAGTAAAAAAGAAAAAAAAGTAGAAATGTTTGGGGAGAAAGAAGAAGAATCTTAACTTCTGCTTTAATGGCTGTCAACAGTTACTGACATTTAAACAACGCTCAGCTACAAGGTGATTTCTTCATTCATACTATATGTGATAAACAAAAATAGTCCAAAATATAATTACCAAATTCCTGACTACTGTTGGAACCCCTAAAAGACATAAAAATCACTGGAAAATTTGTTTCCTATTCTTTGAAAGAAACCTGTTAGAAATTTACATCTTATCTTCTTTTTAATGTTTACTTATATATTTTTGAAAGAGAAAGACAGAGAGAGAGAGAGCACGAACAGGGGAGGGGCAGAGAGAGAGGGAGACACAGAATCTGAAGCAGGCGCTCCGAGCTGTCAGCGCAGAGCCTGACATGGGGCTTGAATTCACAAACTGCGAGATCATCACCTGAGCCGAGGTCAGACGTTTAAATGACTGAGCCACCCAGGCGCCCCTACATCTTCTCTTCTAAAGGAAGTTAAATTCACACCACTGTACTGTTTTTAACTTTCTTTCCTTCCCTTCATGGAGAAGATGCAAGCTGAAATGCACTTTAAACCTATCAGTCAGTAAGCTTTGCCTTCAAAAGGATCAGTGAAAGGTAGTATGTTCCAGGTGGCTACATGATTAAAGAACATCTGTAGGCAACTGGATGGACATCTTTTTCTGGTACCTTCTTCTTCTTGGGTACTCTGTTCAAAGCTGGAGGATCATTCCAACCATTCTGAGGACCTATAACAGATAATAAAGAGCATTTTCCTTTAGAATTCTGAAAAGAGGACAACTAAATTGTATCCATCGCATAGTACCTTCAAATTCTGCCTTAACTAACCTGAGGATAACCATCACAAAGGTTTTACCAGCTCAGGTGTGGGGATCACTCTGTAGCCCTGGATTCACAAACTCATTCCCTCAAATATTCACAAGGTCTTGGCTTAGGAGGCAAGATAACTTGACATTATTTCCATTGAAAGTGAAAGAGCTGTACTAAATTTAGGGATGGTGAAGTGTTTATGTCTATATTGGTATATAACTTTCAAATCAGTTAAGAATTCTCTTGTAATAAAGAAAAAATAAATCACCTGAATCTGCTAAAAAAACAAAAACCTTGATGTATTCAGCATACTAAAAAATAAAATAAAAGTAACAATCTCCTACTTCCCAAGAGAGTAATTTAATATAAGCAATTGAACATAAGCAAACTATCCACATGGTAGAAACAGTGTCAAAAAAAAAAAAAAAAAAAAACCAAACTGGGTCCCAATTACACAACACCAGCAATTTCATCATCCTTCCCTTAAGAGTTACTTATAAAGTATAAAAAAGCATTCAGGTATCTGTGATAAGATTTTTTTTAATGCCACACAAAAAAAATTCCAGATTGGCAGCAAATATAAAATTAAACTACTGTCAACGTTAGTAAATTTCCTCTACACGCACCCCCTGCCCCCAAATCTTCATCTCAAAGTGAAAAACAGACATCAGTAGCAGAATTCATTAAGTATCTTAATGCCAGTATGTTTAAAGAAAACGTGCCAGAAATAAAGATAATTTCAAAATCAAAATATAATCATTTTACATTTCATTGAATTTTGTGTATGTTGTATATTTAAAGACCAAAAATTACTCCTCTTTTAACAAATTAAACATTCTTTCAGTATTTTACCTTTTACTTATTCTACTGATATCCATGATATGAAATCACAACAAAATTGCTTAGACAAAAGAACCTGTGATCCATACATAATGTCATAGAAACTTTTTAAAAAATAAGATCTTCTAACCAGCATGTACTCATTTCCCTTGATTTTTTAAAAAGTTTATTTATTTTTAAAATTTGTTTTACCCAATGTGTGGCTCAAACTCACGACCCCTGAGCCAGCCAGCCAGGCATCCCTCATTTGCCTTGATTCTAAAAATGGAATTAATTTTCTACAAGTTTACCAGGAAACAGAATTCCAAAAGAGCCTCAAAACATTGAAGAGCTAATTACAAAACATTAAACTACATGCTGCTATCTGCTTAACAAATTCTTAAAGTTCTGGGCTTGCACAGAGAATCATTCAAATCTCTCTCATCACCTTCTAATCTTACTCATAGCTAAGACAATCTTGATATGGTCATGGTCTTTATGATTATATAAAATAGACGACTTTAATGATTTAAAGCTACTGGTGTCACCATGTTAATTCAATCAACTCTAAGATTTGATTTGATTAAGAACCCAAATTAAAAAATGATACTGATCACATTCCGAACATCATCAACTTTGAGGTTCACATGCATTATTGTGAATGTCCATTCATTAACTATATTAAATGATTGAAAAATTTCCAGAGGTATATTTTATAACTAATTCACCTTCCAACATAGGTGTCTGGTCTTGCATAGACTGATTTTCTGCAGACAAAATGTAAAAGTCACTTAAACAGTATTATCATGAAAAACATTCTAAACTCATTTTGTAATTGCTTCTTCTCCCTCCATCAAGCCAAAAAAGAAAAAACTAATTTTATAAAGGAAAGAAACTTTTTAGTCAAGTCATGTGAAATGTCTTTTATCTAATTAAGAAAGTAATCAGCTTTTGGGTAAATTGAATTCATCTAGGTTATGCCAGATCCAATTAACTCTTAAACATTACTTTTTTTCTCTTCCTGCGCTACATGTCTCTTTTAAGAAAAAAATTTTCCTGCCTACTTGAAATATTTCCCTGTTTGCATGGAATTTTTTTCTACTACTTGATCAGTAATATCACTGTGTGTGGGGGGAGAGCATTTGGTACTATTTAAAGCTGTGAATCAAAATCAGCTGAGAGATCGATCTTGTTAAACTGCAGATTCTAATTCATACTAAGTACAGGGAAAGGCCTGAGATTCTATTGTTCCAGCTAGCTCCCAGGTAATGCCAATGCTGCTGGCCAAAGCACTCTTTTAGTGGGGACTTAATGAAAAATGGGAGGCTTTAGCAAGGTGGTGCCACTTTACTGCTAGATTTAGGAGGCAACAGGGGCCTGCACCCTGATGAAACTGTAATTTCATGTAATTCATGTCACACCATGAATAGAAACATGAATGAGAACAGGCCCAATAAATATGTAACCATCCAATATGGTCTTTTCTGTAAGAATATATGGATTTGTAGACTGTGGAGCACAGGTCTTTCAGAAACAACTACATCTCTTAAGGGAACTGAAGTTTCTGGCAGTGGACATGAAAAGAAAAGGGTGAAAACTAACATAGCAATGCCAAAATTATCAGATATTATTATCAGATATTCAGGGTCAGGCCAGGCCCAGCCTCAAATCAAAAGTATGCAGCGGAGGTATATTATATGCATATGTAACTTACGAAAATTGAACTATCTTCCTTTGGGGATAGAAGAACCAAGAGAGTATAGCAATTAATGAGTTCAATTCGGTTTGAGTTCTACTCAAGAGGCACGTGCCTCAGAGAAATTGTGAGGTGGAGAGGTAACCCCATAGCTTGCAGTTTTCCCTCTAATCTCTCATAGCAGTGACTTAAGCCCTGGGTATTAAAGCCTGGGAGGGTATCCGGAAATTTCAAAAACTGTAAGCACAAAAAGTTTGTGGAGCAAACTTTTGTTTGGGGTCATACAACCCTTTTGTAAAATGATTCCAAATTTATGATGAAATCAAATCAAATTCAAAATTAGGAATGACAATCCAAATTAGAAACAAAAAGACTTGCAGCAGGAGTACATAGCCAGTGGGGTAGCTCACATAACTTGAGGGTGGAGAATGTCTTGTTGAATAGAAAGTAACAATTGTACAATAATCAAAGTTCTCCCCCAAATATATGCCTAACTGACTCCTCCCAATGTCCAACCATGCAATATATTTAGCCATTTTTATTTCAGCCCAGATAATCCTTGTTCAAATCTCTTATCAATTTAATGCAGTTTTGTCTCAGCTATAATTCGCTTTTGAATTTTTTCACTTTCATGTCTTTAAATTGACTGTTTAAATATGACTTTTTAAAAACACAGCTAAACTGACCTCTGTAAATACGCCTTAATAGCAACCTTAGGTAAAGCAAACTACATGAACAAAATAAATATCTCTAGGAAACAGCATTACGGAGGTTCATTATAGATATGCAAAATGTTACTCCTGGTCAACATTTTTAAAAAATCAACATAGAACAGTCATTGAAAATAAATCAATACAGCATAATCTAATCTTAGACATAATTCTCCCATAAAACTATAAAGAGAATCTTTTTACTCTTTCAAAAAACTATAAAATGAAGATAAATCTCTCTTTTTAAAACATGACATGACTTTAAAGGCATGAAAAATATGGTTCATGGTGTAATATTAAGAAAAAATGTAAGATGTAAAATTGTGTGTGTATATATGTGTATTATGATCTCAATTCTTTAAAAATAGGGGCACCTGGGTGGCTGAGTCGGTTAAGCACCTGACTTCAGCTCAGGTTATGATCTCACAGTTCATGAGTTCGAGCCCCACATCAGGCTCTGTGCTGACATCCCAGAGCCTGGAACTTGCTTCAGATACTGTGTCTCTCCCTCTCTCTGCCCCTTTCCTGCTCACACTCTCTCAACAATAAAGAAATGTTAAAAAAAAAAAAAAAAAAATACATGCACACAATGAGATACTACCCATTAGAATGGCTAGAATTAAGAAAGAAAAAAACCAAACAAACAGAAAACAAGTGTGGTGTAGATGTGGAAAACAGTATAATGCTTCCTCAAAAATTTAAATACTGAATATTGAATTTGATCCAGCAATTCCATTTCTGGGTATATATCCTAAAGAACTGGAAGCAAAGACTTGAACAGATATGTGTATACCTGTGTTCAAAGAGCATTATTCACAATAGTTCAAATGCCCACATGCAGATAAATGGATAAACAAAATGTGCAATATAATACAGTGAAATATTATTCAGCCTTAAGTAGTAAAGAAATTCTGATACATGAATATTGGAGAGCGTGAAATAAGCCAGTCAAAACAGGACAAATATTGTATGATTCCACTTATATGAGGTACCTAGAGTAGTCAAATACAGAGAGAGAGTAGAACAGTGGTTACCTGGGGCTGGGGGAAACAAGGAGTTATTTAATGAGTACATAGTTTCAGTGTGGGATGATGAAAACTTCTGGAGACAGATAAGTGGCAATGGTTCTTCAGCAATGTAAACGTACTTAATGTCACTGAACTATACACATAAAAATGGTTAAAATGGTAAATTTTATGTTAGTATATTTACCACATTAAAAATATTTTTAATAGATGCATATAGACATACATAGATATATGTATATATGTGTACGAAAAGAATAAATAAACCTATATTATCACTGGTAATATTTGGGCGGTAGAATTATAGATCATTTAAATTTTATTCTTTATAATATTTTGAGTCTTTAAAAATCCTACAGTGAAAAATTAATAAAAATCAAGGGAAAATTAATTTAAAAATTGAATATGGCATGTTACTGGAGATCTTTATCCACTTTAGTGTAAGGTTTAGTTCTCCAGTATCTTTGGGGAAGGAAGAAGGAACCACATGGTCCCACATATACAGGAGTGCAGCTGAGTACCATCTTTACTTGAATCCCACTTCTCACTCGGAACGTTCTTAGGTATTCCAGCAGAAGCAAAATGTGCTATATGCACTGGCTAAGATACTTTTCGGTGGATTCTTTATTAGTGCAGTGATATGAAGAATTTTGGCTAACAGACAATTTGAGAAAGAACAGAGCATCCTTCTTAACCTCCCATTTCCCCTATAAGCCTAGCATGTCACATTAAAAACAAGAGGGTCATGAAATTAAAAATTAAAGTTTAGAAAGACATGAATCCTTGAGGTCATTTTCCAATGACACAAGATAAAACAGGTACTTATAATTTGAGTAAGGAATATTTACGAAAATTAAAAAAAAATTTTCAGAACACTGTTCTATGAAAATATGTAACATTATGCCCCTTCAAGACTTCTATGTGACAAAGTATGAGACTATATACCTAAATTAAATTTTCCATGGTTTAATAAAATCAATAATGTTTACTCAAAGACAGCTTCATGACAGCCTGAAGGTCATTTTATCAGAAAATAATTTTTTGAGTAAAATTCTAAGGCCTTCATATTTGAAAGTGCTCTCCTTTAGTAATAATAAGCACAGATTAAATCAGGACAGGGAAAAAGTCATAGACAGTATCCTAATTATCCTAGAGAGTAAAACCATGCCTTTCAGCAGTTCAAACTCCTTCGTGAACTTTCCTGCCTACTGTATGAACTATCAACTTCTTGCCCTGGCATAAAGCTTTCCAAAATTTGGGCCAAATATAAACGTTATGTTCCAACTTACAGCAAAGCTATGTGATGTTCACTAGAAATGTACTGTTCACTTCTGTCTCCCTACCTGTGCCTGGAATAATTCTGATTATAGACCAAACAAGTACCCATTAAGAATTAACTCAATGAATGTTCTGGTATTTGCAACATTAGTTTTTCTGAGCCTCAGGCATAATTTGGAGGCTCACGAACAGTTACAGGTCTTGCAAACCCTAGTGTCTGTCAAAATTATCCACTGGACAAACGGAATTCCCAAGTCCGATAGAGAACCATATGATATGAGACCCATAAAAAAGAAGAGAAAATTTTCATTCACAATTATTTGTACACTGTAAACAACATTTTTAGGAAATCAAAAAATAAAATATGGTAAAATACAGGGGACTATTAACAGGCAAGAGGTAACAAAGCAGCTGGCTTAGAACATGCTGAATACTGAAAAATGTTTGCTTCTTCTTCCTATTAGTCACTCTGTTTCTCAGCCAGGTTAGAACAATCTGTTACTTTGTATATAAGCAAAGACTTTATCTCAAGGCCAAATACACTTTTGCTTAAGAATACCCATGCAAATATTTAACTTAGATGATGAAGTAACAAAATACCTAAAACAGTGTTGTTGTAGGATTTTTGTAATTCTAACATTGATAACTACTTCTATGACTTATATCAGGACTAGACCATCTGGTAAAGAAGAATGAACTTATTAGGCTTTATAGACTGAGAGACCTGGGTTTGTATCTCAACTTGGAGACTATCATCATGCAACCATGAGTTTAACTCCTAGGAAACCAAGTTTCCTCATGTCAACTAAAAAAAACATTTCTATTTCTCATGGCTCTGATAATTAAATAAGAAAATATATGGCAAATGATGGTACATGTCCAGTGTATGTCCAGTAAATGATGACTCACCTCTCTATTTCCCTGCACCACTTTAAAGTGGGAATTTTCTGGAACTCATCTTTCAGTCAAGAACTCTATTACCCAACTATTCAGAATAGATACTATCTTCACTATTGAGGTTTCAGAAGGTAATTTTTGAACTCTACGACTGAATTAGCACTCCTCTCTAAAATATCAATCTACTGAACTATTTATATTGAAAGTTACAGAAATTTTATTTGTGCAGTGAAGGGTGATAGAGATATTTGTGTGTGTGTGTGTGTGTGTGTGTGTGTGTGCGCGCATGCACACATGTGCACGCATGTATGTGTGAGATTTTTGGTACTCTGGCCTTTATATATCAGAGAAGAAAGGTGATAGGTATATAATTCTGCATTCATGAGACTTTGTTAGAATAGAATATTTCTTCAATAGATCCTATTTTATAATTGTTTTCAGTAATTATAGCTACTGCTTAAAATATATATATATATACACACACACACACATACATACTGGACGCCCCAGAAGCAACTAAAGTATTAGGAGCAAAGCAAGATTCATTCATCTCTTTGTTCCTTTAGTTCAAAAACATCGGTTATAATCTAAAAGGGAAACTATTTTCAAATACTAAAAGGCACAGAGCTCTAATTTTGAGTCAGGTTTTGTGTAATCACAGCCAACTTTACAGTCACTATCCCCAAATGCTTTAATGTATTAATGCATTCAATGTTCTTCATGAGCTTATGAGCAGGTATTAATATTATTCTGAGGAAATGGAGGCTTGAAGAAGTTTAAGTAACTTAGCCAAAGCTGGGGTACAAACCCAGGAGATTGAATTCCAAAGCCTGCATTCTTAACCAGTATGGTTAGTGGTCCCTAACCCTGATTCATCGATCCCTTTTTATAACACATGCCTTTGAGGCCCCTTTTGGTAGGGGTCAAAATGAAAACCAGATAATAAAACCTCCCCATAAAAAATTAATGTAATGCTCTAATTATAAAATGAGATAAGAATTTAGAAAACGTGTATCTCATTATAATAATAATTTAAGATTATGGTTTTCATTAGAAAACTTCAGGCATGACTACACTGTTAGACTATCTATCGAATCCTTGAAATTCCCCTAAACTATCTGAGGGTGGTGCTGCCCTAATGAAGAATCGCTGCACTACTGTCCACAGACTTTCTACTCTTCTGCTGTCTCATTAGAGATCCTCCGTCAGAGTTGTGTTCTCTCACTCTTTTCCTTTAGATAAGCATATCCAGATCCCTCATCTTTATAAATAAACATAACTATAAAATTATATACAATCACCATGTTTAATCTCCATGAATGGGCTTAAGGCACAAATAATTTTAAAAATGCTAAACTTCTCAATAAGAACAGAGCAAAGTTTGGCTCTAAAGAAATTAGTGTCAATTAAACCTAGTTCCAAACACCACTTATCTTGCCAATTAATTTCTTACCACTTATTTTACATTTAGTGGCAGATTATATACTCTTACCCTTTTGAAGCTCTAAAGTTTTCCTCATTTAGCAACTAAAGTTCATTATGGGATGATCACACTTTTAGAAATAGTTTCAGAATTTGTGATAAAAACTCAACACCTCAGATTACTCAGTTTACAAAGAGTCAGACATAATTCCCCTCCATCCACCCACGTGTTCATGAAAAAATAAAGGAGGGAGCCAAACCAAATCCCTTTCAAGCGCAGACCTGTTCTTTGCGACGCAGGCAGCTCACTGGCAGCAGGCAGTGTACCTGTTGTTCCAGGAGGCAGTGCATAAGCTGAAGATGATGGTGGAGCTCCTGGTCCGCCATGCTGGAAGGATGCTCCAGAGGAAGGGGGAGGAGGGAAAGAAGCAGCAGAGCTGGAGGTAGGTGGAGAGGCCTGGGGCTGTGTTGCGTACAGCTGAGACTGCCCAGAATAGGAAGAAGCAGAAGATATGTAAGGGGTGTTAGGGTAAGCGTTTGAAGCAGAAGGAGCAACGGGCTGCTGAGGTCGATACATTGTTGACCCCCCTGTTCCGAAGGAATACTGCTGGGCTGGTTGATAAGCTACACCAAGGAGAAGAAACAGAAATTTTAATTAGTTATAAGTTTATTGACAGCAACAAAAAACCAGTTATCTCATTCTATGGAAATTATTTTTGTCATTATTATTAGAACAATAAGCTACAACCAAATATTAACCCTTATATGTTATGCTTTTGATGACTTGGATACCCTTAAATATACTAAAATATACCCATTGGATCAATATGGGAAATATGCCATCTCCAGACTGCTTCTGGCTATGAAAATCTTTCAATCATCAAACCCAAACACTGAAAGACCGACCCTTTTCTCAGACTTCCTGTGCCTGAGAAAAGACTGCAGTGACACTGACTAGCCACCAGATGGAACCATGCAGGAATTACACGTCCCAAGCACTCCCCGTTACAGTAAATTACAGGGACTTTGCTGGCGGCTCAACATCTCCTCCACCGGAAGAATTGTAGGGTGAGCACTATTGTTATGAATCAAATACCTTCTCCAACATCTAGTAAACTAATCAGCTACTCACATTGTGATTTTGAGCTTAGTTCCAGATTAACAGCCAACTCTTTAAGATCCCTGACAAAACAATTACTACATAGTATTTCATATACTATACACAGTTGGTTAGTAAGCATTCAGGCAGCCAACTAATGTTTTGATGCAAAGACCTGAGCCCAGATTAGAGAATATTACCACATTTTTCATGACCAGGGGTAGGTATGGACCTCTACAGAGTAAATCTACTAGAACTGTACTTGTTCTACTCTGAAGACAGCATTTTCATGAGTGAAAAATTGTGTCAAATCTGTATTCATGTTAAGTAAGAATATCCACTTTAGCATAGAACGTGCTTATTAAGATTAGTTCTTACTAGGCAGTGGCCTCTTGCTTTTGTAATAGTTGTTTAATCATATAATTTTCTCCTTGGAGATTTTTTTTTCTCTTCATGTAAATTTTAAAATAGTGGTGATATTTTACTTTATAAGTGCAAATATTTTCTAAAAAACAAAAGCCAATGGTGGGCACATGTTATTACCATACATTTGTCGAAATTCATAGAATGTTCAACACAAGAGAGAACACTAAAGTAAACTATGGACTTTGGGCGATAATGATGTGTCAATGCAGATTCACTACTATAACAAATGTTCTACTGGGGTGCAGGCTGTTGATAGTCAAGCAGGTTGTACATGGGGGCAGGGGAGATATTGGATATTGAAATGTCCCTTGGAACCATTTTTCCAAAAATGGTTTGTGTCATCTTGCTGAAAGGAAAGAATATATAACAAAATCATTTCAAAAATTCTGTTTTTTAATACAAAATCATGGGACAATTCACTGTTCTTAGTAATTGCTCAGGAACAGGAGCCAACTGTTCTGAATGGACTGACATAGGAGGCTGGTTCCAAGCATGCTAATTAGGGATGTCACCTAGGGAAACTGTGTTTCTCCCTCTCAAGTCCTACACAGTTCTTTCTTTACTTGTTAAAACTGATTTGATCATGGGTTTGGAGCTTTAAAGCAAAATGTTACTACATTAGGTAAGACATGCTGTTGTGCAAGGACTTCAGGGTCACACTACTTACGCTGTGGCTGTGGATAAGGTGGTACCTGGGTGTGCAAGTGACCTGGAGATGTGGGAAGCTGAGCTGTGGTCGCATTTGGATTAACATTTCCGTGCATTATGAAACCTGGAGGTGGAGGATTTTCTCCCTAGGAAATGAGAATATGATAAAAGGGAGGATTACATTTGGAACCAAAAATCTTACCAGATGGATTTATAATCTCTGAAACGGAACCGTTTATTTTTTTTTTTTAACTTTACTGTGTAAGAAACACTGCACTTTGCACATTCTGTCTTCTTTAGAACACATTTTCTGAGCAACACATTCTAAGTGATTTAAAGATCAGACAGGTCTAAAGTATTAATTGCAATAAATGGCAACAGATGCTAATAACTTCACAAAACAGTGTCAATGATATTTATAATAAGTCACCAGGATTTTCCATCTCTACTAAATTCCATCCACACTTTGGAAATATAAGTATAAATGCCACAAGGGAACTTTCGTTTCTCTTCAATTTCTGCAATGCTCAAAAACAAAGAAGAAAGAAAAAAGAAAATTTTCAGTGAAATCAGATTTAAACCATTGTTAGAACTTTAGTTGATATTTTTCTAGCTGAGGTCAATTTAGAACTGCAAAAGGAGAGGGAGAAGAAAATAAACTAATTGTCCAGAAACTTCTTGCATCCTAAAGCATTAAAATGCAATAAGCAGGCGGACAAATGGGGGAAGGGGAAATTAAGAAAAGGGGGGTAGAGAATATTTAACTATATATATATTTAAGTGAGCAGAGTTCTGCTCAAAGATGAATAATGAAGGATATACCTGTGTGTCAGAGGGAGAGGCTGCAGGTGGATGGCTGGGAAGGGCGGTAGGAGTTTTGTTACTCCAGGTAGTGACAGTAGGGGCAATTCTAACCTGAATTGAACAAAGAAATACCAATCACAGAAAATAAAAAATAAAAATGTTAAAAGAAGAAAAAAAAACACCCAGAAGGCATTAACAGCCAGATGCAAAGCAAAAAATAAGAGTAGCAAGATAGCATATGTTAGTCAGGCAATTGCTTTCAAGGTAGCTGGGATTCCAAAAGAAAAACACATTCACAACAAAACAGGGAGAGGGAGGCAGTAGAAAAATCAACATGAAAACCTAAATCAAAGCATAAAAAAAAGTAGCATTCAAGTGTCAAGAATAAGGGGAAAAGCTAGTTCCTGTAAGTAGGTAAAGAAAGAAGATATTGGAGGAAAAAAGATAATCGAGTAGAAAAGTGATTTTGAAGCATTAATAGTATTCATGCTACTATTAGATCTGTAAGCATATTGCTACAAGTTCCCTTTTCTGGATTTTATTAGAGCTGCAAAAATCGTATTAGTCCCATATCAGGCTTAGAAACATACAATCAAAGGATATTAGAGATCAATCAGTCTAATCCCCACCCATGACCACTGAGAAAACCAACACCTAGAGAAATGAAGGTGCTTCCTAAGGTCAATACAACTAGCTGGTGACAGACCTAGGACTGAATCCAGACCTCCTGATTTCCAGGCCAGTGTTTGCTATACTACACCATGTTGCTTACCCTGGAGTCCTAAGATTTTCAAAGCAAATTTTTTAAGCCACCAAAATCTTTCTGGTCAAGTAAATCTTCATAGAAATTCCAAGTGGAAGTGGAACTCCTACTAATCTGGCCTCCCTCTCACCCTTTTACCCCTTCCTGTAAACATTCCTTTAAAACCACAAGCTGCTGTCCTCATTTGGTACATGATAAGCTTTAATCAAGAAAATCAGTGCTTGGGGTGTCTGGGTGGCTCAGTGAGTTAAGTGTCTAACTGTCTAACTCTTGATTTTAGCTCAGGTCATGATCTCACAGTTGTAAGATCAAGCCCCATGTTGGGCTCTGCACCAGGCATGGCTTAGGATTCTCTCTCTCTCCCTTTCTCTTTTTGCCCCTTCCCTGCTCCCGTGTGCACACATACTCTCTCTCTCTCTCTCTCTCTCAAAATAAACAAAAAAACAAAAAAACAAAAAAAAAAAAAGAAAATCACTGCTTAGTTTCTGAATTTGTTTTTCTTTTGTTAAAGTATTAGACTGCTAAGTCAAAGTACAATGAAAGTCTTTCAGTGTTTTTATATCTTCCCAGAAAGACAGATAAACTCAAGAACATAGAGAGTAAATATTCTCTTTTCCCAAAGTAGAGGGTGTCTCACCTCAGTACCCTTCAAGATAGCACGATTGAACAAAAGATGCTTGGGAGTTCTAATATCAAGTTGGCCAGGCGATTTTAAGAAATTCAAGCTCTGTCTTAAAACTCTGGCTTGTCACTTGATGTCTGTGCCTCTTAGTTCTTCCAGTCACTGCCTGCTTTGCCCTACCTATGTCATAGACTTTTCTCAAACTAGTAAAGTCTTCATAATAGTGGGAAACTTAATCTGCTTTGTTTACCAATGTATCAACAGACAGAATAAAGACAGGCACTCATAGAAAAGCTCTCAATAAATTATCAAATAAAGGAAAAAAATAAAAAAACAGAGAATACTCTAGATAGTTACAGTTAAATCCAAATGTGATCTATTCCTGATTAAGTATTAATCAAAAGTGCAATAGACAAAAGAGCACTAATTGATCTTTTTTTTAGCTTTCCATGATTTTATATTTACTTTTGTTGCAACAAATTATAAAAAAGACCTTGTCGATTCTATCAGTAATCTGATGTATTTTAAAATGGGGAGAGGATCTGCTAACTTTGTTACCAATCAAGACCATTTATTACTTATGAAAATGTACTTTTCATTCAAGAACATGAAGGTTATCTGCGGGTCCGGAAATAAAAGTTTCTGTATGAAATAGTAAAAGACAGTAAAATGCCACATTTTATGCCACTAAATGTTTTAATTTACTTACTTACTTATTTAAAAATATCTAATCATCTTTATAATCTCCATGACCTACAATTTCATACACCTTTGGTTATTCACTAATATCCAAGTTATCCAAAAAAAGTATGTTCTGAATACTGTGTTGATACAAGAGACACAGTAAACCTGTAATAATGATTCAGAATAAAATACTCAAAATAAGAGTACCTTTTCTAAAAATATTTCATAGTATTAACCAAATCACCCACAAATTATTCCCACTACTTTACTTACAGCTTGTCAGATGAATCAAGTTGAAGCAGTTTCAAGAACAGATGTACATGTGTATGGGTAGTTTGAATGATGGGGAAATAAAAAAATCTCCCCAGAGAGCTTAAATTAATTTATATCTAAAATATAATCTGTTTGACCAGATTAAAGTGATAATTAAAAAAAAAAAAAAGCAGACCAGGGGCACCTGGCTGGCTCAATGGAAAGAGCATGTGATTCTAGATCTTGGAGTCGTGAGTTTGAGCCCCACCCACGTTTGGTGCAGAGATTACTTAAAAAAATAAATAAATAACTTAAAAAAATATAAAAATAAAAAGAACAGACCATCACTTTCAAGAATACAAAAAGAAAAACTATTAAAACATTATGTTGTCTAACTAGACAACTAGACTTATCATAGCAGATTAAGGTCTCTTACCCAACAAATTTTTGAACAGAAATATATAAATGTTCCTACTTAATCTGGACCATATCACTCACATGGGGATAATATTGTTGAGCTGGAACTCTTGACATCTGTGTGTGGCCAGCCATTGGTCCAGGCCTGCCCTTAGGCAGCTGCTGCCTCTCATAAGGAATTTTAGATGATTCCTGTCCTGGTACAGGCTGTCCTTGTGCTCTACAAAGTCTGTCACGAAGCTGCACAATATTTGGCTATAACAAGCAATGGAAGAAAATAAAGCAGAATGTTAGAACTCACTGAACTATATGACAGCATGTTGCTTTTCTTAAAGTAAGCTTGATCGGTCATATGCTCCTTGTTCATATGCTGTTTCCTATATAATAGATCCTAGCACAAGAGGGTTTAACATCATGGCTTCTAATACCCAAGACTGATACCAAAGTCCCATGATATATCATTTAACTGAGGCAAGGACTTGAATTATGCCCACCACACAGTAGTATGTAAGATCAATGCCACTCATCATCTCTGCTCTTTTGTATTTTCTTATAGTTGAGTAATTTTCACAAATCACAAAAGTAGTTAAAAAAAAATACAACTTCATTTCTTTATAGGGAAAAAAGGTCCCCAAAAGAATCAACTGCTGACGATGTGATGAAAGAAAACGGTGACCTAAGAAAGGAAGGAAAATTAATAAAAAAAAAAAAAAGAGAGAGAGAGAGAGATGTTGGAAATAAAAGATTAAGATGTCACACTCATGGTAGCTTACACAGATCTACAATTATACAGATCTACAATAAGTATGAGTTGACCACATACATGTTCCAGATATTAACAAACAACAACAAAAAGGTAATGTTAAAATATTTCAGCAAGAACTGATTTTAGTAACTTTAAAAAGTCATACAGGGGCGCCTGGGTGGCGCAGTCGGTTAAGCGTCCGACTTCATCCAGGTCACGATCTCGCGGTCCGTGAGCTCGAGCCCCGCGTCGGGCTCTGGGCTGATGGCTCAGAGCCTGGAGCCTGTTTCCGATTCTGTGTCTCCCTCTCTCTCTGCCCCTCCCCCATTCATGCTCTGTCTCTCTCTGTCCCCAAAATAAATAAACGTTGAAAAAAAAAAAAAAAAGTCATACATTACTATAAATTCACTAAAGGCTTAAAGCTGTCATTTAAACTGTTAGGTATACTATTAGGGAGGAAGGTTAGATACTATAATGATATCACAAAGGCTCAGGACATGTTCCCCAGAAAATACTAAGGGTCTACTGAAATATATAGAAGACAGCAACTTCAAAATTGTTTATTTTTACATAGAGAATGTTCTTTAAAAGTCCAAAGGAAACATGAAGAATAATATACAGAAAATGTATGTGGTTAGGGGTGCCTGGTCAGCTCAGTCGGTTAATCATCTGACTTCGGCTCAGGTCATGATCTCACAGTTTGTGAGTTTAAGCCTCGCGTCGGGCTCTACACTGACAGTGCCGAGCCTGCTTGGGATTTTCTCTCTCACTCTCTTTCTGCCCCTCTCCTGCTTGTGTGCATGCAGATACTCTCTCGCAAAATAAATAAACTTTAAAAAAAAGAAAAAAAAATGTATGTGGTTATAAATGGTATTGAAAATAAAGAGTTTAATACTGAGGCTACAAGATCTAAAGGTCTTAGATTAAGTTAGTCTTAAAGGGTCTTATAACTCACTATTAAAGGGGTGTTTAAAAAGTCATAAAATAATTATGCCAAGGTCATCATAAAGTCTGTTTCTATTCTACCTAATATTCTCACAGATAAAATCGAAAGATACAACCTGTAAATGTGTTTCAAAACCAACTAGAGTCAAACCTCCATAATGCTGGAACATAGACCTAAGTGTTTTTACTCAATGAAACCACTCAATGAAATATATTGGTATTTCCCTACAAGAGACAAAATACTGAAAACAATTAACTAAAAAAATCCATCAAAAACAAAATAAAGTTTATAATAAAAAGCATAGAAACAAGAAAATATCTTCAAGGCTCAAAATTAAGTTCTGTCACACACACAATATAGATACAAACATCCTACTTGTGGATAACTGTCCTCAAACCTCTCCCTGATTTCTACCCATGCTTCATTATTAAATTTAGGTTGCCCTCTTCTGTGATTCCACTGCACTACTACCTCTATCATAGTTATGTATCACTTTTGGAAAACTCCCTTAGGAAAAGAATCTTGGCAATCGTGTCCATCATTATACTGTCAGTCACTTACTTAATTCCATTGCATTGAAAAAGCCCAATTTAATGCATACCAAATAAT
Organism: Acinonyx jubatus; assembly: GCF_027475565.1. Classification (NCBI taxonomy): domain Eukaryota; kingdom Metazoa; phylum Chordata; class Mammalia; order Carnivora; family Felidae; genus Acinonyx; species Acinonyx jubatus. The sequence continues at coordinate 134,720,189 of NC_069382.1, read as the reverse complement.
AAATCAGAAATGTCATTCTCCCTGCCTTGAGTATTTTAAAAATATACTTGTCTGCAGACAGTATCAGACTGAAATAGTATACAGAATGAACGTCTTCACTAATATCTATGTCTATGTCTAGCATTTGTGGGAATTTTAAAACTACAACCCCAATTATTTAAGTATTAATATTCATAGCTTTCTAACACAGAAGATTCCTACAAAGAACCATGTACAAAGAATCAGCATTTGGCTCAAGAAATTAGAAGTTGGTCCTTTTCCATTTTTTCCCTCAAATACTATGCCCATCAGTACAAAGGGATCTATCGTACTACAAGAGCATCCTATCTCTCCAATACCGTCTGGGTACACCTAAAATGATCCTTGAATAATTGTCAGTAACATTCACTTATGGTCAGATGACAGAAATTCAATTGTTCCAAAACATTCTACTTACCAATATTCTTATGCTTAACACTACGTGCTACCCACTGGACTCACCTTATTCACACATTAAAAGAAGAGAAATGGTTAATTCTAATTACCTGGTTGGTGTTTTCGGGAAGAAAAGCCAAGGCTGCAGCAATACTGCCTTGCGCTGCCAACAAATTAGCATACTGACTCATCTTCTCAGCCAAAAGAACTCCTACAGTATTGGTGTCCATGGCTTGGGTGAGTTGTACAGCTTTTCGCAGGATGACAACTTTCTCAATAAGATCCTAAGTGAGGAAAAGAAGGGAGAGAGAAGGGCAAGCAAACAAAATTACCAAGATGTGTATGCAAGAGAGCAGGAATGAAGAGATACTAAGATTTCTAAAACCTCCTAAAAGTATATCTTATTATCCTCTCTCTTAAAAACTTCTGCAACAGCTGTCCACCATTCACATAAACTGAAAAAGTAAGGAGGAAGAAAGTACCTTATCATGGTTAGGGCATAGGTTATTTCCTTCTCCTAAATATCCTTAAACTGCCAGATACTTGTCTTGTGAGCTTAAAGTAGGCAAGCATCCAAAGTGAAAGTGATCAGCAGATAAATGTCCAAAGGCAGAAACTGGGTTCCAGCAGGTATACAAGAAACTGACTGAAAACATCATACTACCTATACTATAAAAACACTACTACTAAGAGGTGACCTCCAATGAGCTTACTATTTCAACCCCAAATTTTTCACATTGCTCTTCAATACCAATTATTTCAACAATGGGAAGCCTCAAGTATAAAGCACAAGAATATCCTATCTATCGGCCCTTCCAAAGTACACAGATCCAGAAGTGTGAAACAAGTGTGCTTTCTCTCAAAAGCACTTAGGAAAACAGTGATTTCCTACCAGATTTTCAGTTTTAATAAAGTGATCTTTAAAGTTATAACTGTACTGAGAAAATCTCTTTCCAGAGCGAAAAAGAAATACCTGAATGAAATATTATGAGACTCTGATTAAATGCTTAGAAAAAAAAATCTAAATACTGTATACAGTGCACTCCATGCCTGAAAATAGTCCCCATATTTTTTACTCCCCCTCTTGTCCAGGTTTTAGTGCTACATAGGATTCCATTTACTTCTTACTTTCATTTTCCCTTAATCATGACGATTAAGATTCTCTATTGGTACTGGGAAGGTCTCCCATTCCTTACCCCACATTGCCTCTTTCCTTGCCCAAGGCAGATAGGGTCACCAGAGGCAGGGAGAGAAGCATGGGGGAAAAGACGTACACTCTAGGACTGTTTTCATGCTCTTGCCACCTGCTTCTTCCAATAAACTACCAAATCACAACCTTGATTTCACAAGCAGTTGCAACTCCCATTTTACTATCCCATCATCTCATACTTTGCCCCGCCAAATATGCTACAAATACACATAAATTATCCAGCAAAAGAACTTCTAAAACATAGGTAACTAAGGTGAAAGCAATGAACTTCTGGAACAAGTCAATTTCTAGAATAGAAGTAGGGTGAAAGACAACACTAGAAAGTAAGCACCCCTTGTTTCAAAGATACTAACCTGAAGGGACAAAGGACTGCTTCCATCTTGAGCTTTAGTCCAACATGCAACTAGTTTCTCTACATTCCCTGCACAGATATAGCAGAGACATGCCTGAGTCTGCAGGAGGATATCACCTTCACTTTCAAGCCTGGTTCCCAAAAGATCTACCGATCAAGAGGAAAACAAAATAAGACTATACTCAAGGCAATCTGAACATGAAGTCGTAAGTAAGCCAATAATATTTTCAGAAGTATGAATTAAACTTCACAACCAATGAGTAGCAGATAGAAACAAAATCAGTTATGTAAATGCTCAGTAAGTATTTATTTATTAAATGAATGGAAGTGCGTGACAAATTGTATGTAAGGAATGACTTCTCAAGATTCTATATACCTAGTTGCAGAATGAATTTCCCTGAATTACATTAAAAAATAATAAATGGAAAGGACATTTGAACAGAAAAATCCTAATGAACATTTAACTCCATTTCAACACGTCAGACATTTGTGTAAATAGATGAAATATGGCACATTTGAAATGAACATCAATGGTAGGTAGGACTACGATAAATCACTTATGATAATAAAGTTAATATCTTATAACTTTCATATTCTCATAATACTTTCAAGGTAGCAAATGGTTGGTTGTTCTGATACTAGCACTCTGAAGCTTCTGTTCTTACAAGTAAGGAGTATCATTCCTTAGCCACCAGTCTAGTCACAGCCTTTAACAGTAATTTATAATTTCCAATCAAATGTTATAATTACTAATTTTATCAAGTTAATATTTATTAAGTGAAAGCTAATTATGTGTAATTTTACATATAATAGACTAAGGCTTAGAAAGTGATTTTTCCGAGGTCATACAACTAGTAAGTGGCAGAGGCAAGATTCTAGGTCCAGTCTGCTGGAAACCAAAACTGTTAAGAAATATTATTAAAAGTAATGACTAGATATGGAGAAGTAATGTTAATAATTCTAAGAAAAGTATCCAAATGGGAACTTCTTTTTCTTATCTATGATTAGCTGGTTTGCAAACATTTCTAATAATATGTTACTAATTTTATAGAAAATATACGATGCCATATACATTATATAAATATAAGGCTCATTTTCTTACCACAAAGGGCTGAAAACTCATCTGGTTTAGCATAAGTCAATACTGCAGCTAAAGCCTCTCTCCAATTTTTAAGGTCACAAGACTCAACAATTTCTTTCCAGTTCTTCATCACCACTGCAGTAATTAGCTTAAGAAAGGAAAATAAAGGAGAATTAAAAATCTCTGGTATATTAGTAAAAATTACCTCTGGCTAATCAATCATATCTTTTAAACCTACTATTCACAGTATTTCATGCAGAATAAAGCAGCAACAAAGTGAAGAATATTCCTGAACCAACAGACATAAAAAAGATGGTTATTATTTTTCCTCAAAAAAAAAAAAAAAAACAAACAAACCCCATCACACAAACATTTTTTGTAATGTAAATATGCTGAGAAGGAGGGGTGCCAAGCTGACTCAGTTGGAGGAGCATGTGATTCTTGATCTTGGCGTAGTGAGTTCAAACCCCATGTTCGGTGTAGAGATTACTTAAAAATAAATAAATAAACTTAAAAAAATATGCTGAGAAGGAAAAGTATAGGGTATTATCAAAACATTAACAGGAAGGCATGACCTGCTCTGATGGATCAGAAAAAATGCTTTGAGTACATGTGAGATATGAAGTCAGAATTAACTTCATCAAGGTCGAGAAAGAGGAAGATGGCAGCAGAGTAGGAAGACCCTAGGCTCACCTCGTCTCACAAATACAATTGGATAACTATCCAATCATCCTAAATACTCCAATTTGATGGAAGAATTAGAATTTAAAAATTAAAATATTTACCTTTAAATTTTTCTATGTTCTAACTTTTCTACAATAAAAATATGGAAAGTACTTTTCATTAAAAAATTATATACATAAAGTACAAAAAATAAAAATAACAACACCAAACTATCAATAATAACCATTTCTGGTTTAAGGAACTATGAGTGTTTTGTTTTGTTTTGTTTTTTTAACTGTTTTCTGCATATCAATTATCTATTCTAAGAATGTATTGCTTTTATACTCAGAACAGTGTTATAGTTTATTTTTAAAACAACATACCCTGGTAATTTTGCTTTGGGATTTTGCAAAGTATTTTTTCTGGGTTCGAGCCAAGAGTTCTTGTCCACCTGCTATGGCCAATATAATGGCATCAGCCATGCGGTTATCATGTAAACAAAGGTCAACAGCACTCTCAAAGTTACCCGTCAGCAAAGCCTGAGTAATTAAACCATCAATATCTGCAATAAGGAAATACACCCAAGTTAATAAAAGGTTTTGTTAAAAGAAAAAATCTTATACATATCAACTTTTACATGCACACACAAAGGAGAAAACAATGCTAATTTCTGAATATTACTAGCGGATCAATTTCTATGGAAATATATTGAGATGCATGTAAGTAAAATCAGGTAAAATAACACATTTTCAGATTGCTTAAACTGGAATAATAGAGATCATTACAGTTTTTATTACATTGATGTCAGAACATCTATCTCCAAGAGACTGATTACATATACTAATTTTTTTTTTTTAACTTTTATTTATTTTTGAGACAGAGAGAGACAGAGCATGAACGGGGGAGAGTCAGAGAGAGAGGGAGACACAGAATCTGAAACAGGCTCCAGGCTCTCCAGCACAGAGCTCGATGTGGGGCTTGAACTCACGGACCGCGAGATCATGACCTGAGCCTAAGTCAGATGCTTAACCGATGGAGCCACCCAGGTGCCCCCTGATTACATATACTAAATAACTGGGTTCTTCTTTTCAACCCTCTACCACTTGTCACAAAACATTTGTAACTTAAATTTAGGGACTATTTGTTTTCAAATAGGTAAAAATAAAAATGAAATAAGTACTTACCACCACTGACGGAGATGTTAAATGTTCTTCCTGCTGGTGGTAGAAATTCAGATTCTTGTTTTCCTTCTTTGATGCACTAAAAGATGGAAAGGGCAGCAATTTAGCCACAGTGAAACGGTGGAGAAATTTACTGGCAAAACAAAATTTATATATTTACTATATATATATATAATTCACCTACTGACTAGATGACATGAGCAGTTATTCCAGAAAAGTTCTCAGATCTAAGACTTTCCTAAGTATTAACTCCCATTATACAATCATAAATAAAATCCAAAGTCATCAGGAATAATGTTAAACAAACTATAAGTGTACATATCCATTACTGGTAGCTCAGAAATTATTGAAGAATGTTTGTTTTTACTTCAAATAAGAGGAGTTTGAAACAAGCAAAATACATGTGTTTTTAATTTTACCATATTTAGACTGTTAAAACAACTCTGCTTCTACACATCTAAAATTTTCTATGTCTAAAAACTTCTCTCCATTAGGTTTAGTTATAAGGTATTTTTGTTTTAATTGAATCAGTTATGAAAGAAAAACCACTTGGTGCCCTTATACAAATGCTATATAAAAGACTGTATGAATATACTCAAATTCAATTATAGACTTTGTATTCTCTTAAATTAGTCATACCTGCCATAGCAGGTTGGTCTGGTAAAAAGATACACACAGTTCTGTTATAAATTTCTGAAACTACTTATCAGTATATTTTCTTTCTTTAGAAGAAAAGAAACATAATGAAGGCATATTGCTGGCAAATAGTTTAAATGTTTTCTCTTCTATGCATAAAAAGTCACAAGAAGACAAAAATAAAATATATTAAAGAAATCACAGAGAAAAATTTAAAGAAAAAGATAGCTGTCTTGCAGGAGATAAAATAGCTATCTTCTGTGTGTGTTACCTATACATCTGAATGTAAACACCTAGTATTCAAAGTCAGGGGCATTTTTGGATTGGGGAATTTTAGTGCAGAGCACAGCATAGCATCATCAATGCTTAATTAGTTAATACTATTACAGAAGAATAGCTAAAACCTTAACTCTTTCCCTAATTACAGGGAAGCATTTTAGAACTTTAAAACAAAAACATTTTAGAGCTTAAATTATTCCTATTAATAAATAAATCAGATACTGATCTGATTATATTCACTAACTTACAAAAAAACCCTTTTTTTAACTCACAATTTTTCAAATTTGCCTTCTAAGAAAACAATAAAATCTACTTATTGACTTCTGAAATGTAAATAATCGTGAAAAAAGCAGCTGATTACATATTGAGTATTTTCAATGTGTAAACTACTATGTCTGATAAACACATAGCATCATCAAGGTAAAGGAGATGATCCTATCTCCTTAAACTTTTTTTGAATACTCTGAAAGTACACATTGGTGACTATCGTTTTGTTATGTGCATATTATTCTGATCTATTCATTCATAAGTGTATTTCCAAATGGCCTTCTATTTGATAATACATAGTTAGTCTAGTTGTACATAAATGAAAGTATATTTCTTCAAGGTATCCTACAATTCTGTATAGGTATTCCCAAAATTGGTTCAAAGTTTTACTAAGATTTTACACATATTCTTTATTTTCAGATTAAATAAATGTCAGAAGATCTACTTCTAAGGAAAGTTGTTTTTTTAACAATTTTCTTGTAAAAGTCTAAATTTACTGATGAATTACTCTTATAACTTAGCAAAGGATTGTAAGAGACATTCCAGTCAAGGTATCTCTATACCACAAAGAACAATGAAAAAGTCAAAGATGAGATGAGAAACAAGAACGTGTTGATTAATTAATTGTCCAAGATGAAATATAATTAGAAAGCAAGAAAAGTACAGAATTATTTAGTAGTGGTTAAAAAAAAAACCCAGAAAAACGAAAGGAAAAAAATTAATGATACAACTCTGTGTTCAAGGACTCTTTTTAACTGGTTATAAAAATTGTCGACTACAACTCATGACACGTTTATCATGTCAATCAAAAATCATGACAGTTCAAATTAGTGAAAATTTCTATACCTGGATTCAAAGTTCAAGACTAATCTAGAAGCCTTTGTTTCTCACTGATCGTAGGTCCTAAATATTAATGTGTCAAGAAAAAACATAAACTTTACATGCAATGCATTGTGGATTCTGAGCAACATCTCTTTTCATTGTGACATGCTGATATCCATCTGACCGAATTAAGTCAATCTCATGTCAACTGTTAATTTTAAGACATATAATCCAGAAGCTAGGTCAGAGGACTAAAGATTTCACTGATGACAGTTCTGTCAAACTAGTAAATAGACTCCTACCCCAAAAATCTCTAAGAAAACAATATCTCCCAATTTCATTCTAGCACAAGTAGTCAAGCAAATTTTCCATATTTCAATGTGAGATAAACAAATATAACATACTTTACCAATGTAATTAAAAAGGAAAAAAATAAGTACCTCTCCCAAGAGCTGCTCTTCAGCAGCAGGGCTCTCCTCCCCATCACTCTGTGCTACTTGGTCAGAATCTTTAAGAGCCTTTGGTACACAAAACAATTACAGAGGAAGTTGAAGGACGTAGCATTAAAAGAATATTAGTGAACAAGGAAGACAAAAGACCAAACCAACAAAATTCAGAGCTAGTTTAATCATAAGAAGCAACACTAAGTAAATTTATTTAAGAAACACTAATAGAGGAAAAGCAAAGAGCCATGACTGCTAAGACTTTCCTTTCTCCCTCTCCCCCCACCCCCCATCAAATGTCCCTTGGGAACAGAGATCTTAACCTTAAGTATCTGAGCAGCCACTGATATTGTTTGCCCTCTTCCGCAAAATTCAAATATTGTCAAGAGAAAGGAATGCTCTACTAGCTAAACTTATACTATTTTAAAATGATAGTTATTCACTTATTAAAGTATCTACAATCAGCATGTATTTTTACACTGTAAAGCAATAAAAAAGACACATGTCTTAAATTACATTTCCTTCTTTGTTATGACCTAAACCAAATTTTTGGAAGGTAGCTATTTTTAAAGGCCTTCTTACCACATCGGGTTCATCCACTTTGTTCAAGGCCAAAGCAATCTGAAATAAAAACAACAACTCACCTACTACATGGAATTCTATTTCAATGCATATAACAAATACTCACCTCTTTCTCCATTTTCATTGGCAAAATCCACAAAAATTCAGATCAAGGATGGTGTGTTTAAAAGAATAAAATCTGCTATTCGATGACAAACCTAACCTCAAAACAAGCATGTTTTCTTTTACTTTGTTTTAAATAACTATAATTAATTAAAAAAAATTTCTTCAGGCACTCACTATGGAAAGAACTGCTATTACAAGTATTTTGACAAACAGGTTCTATTTCTTCATTTTTGCTATTGGGCATTCAGCAAAACTTTTTTTTTTTTTTAATGTTTATTTATTTTTGACAGAGAGAGACAGAGAGACAGAGCATGAGCGGGGGAGAGGCAGAGAGAGAGGGAGACACAGAATCTGAAGCAGGCTCCAGGCTCTGAGCTGTCAGCACACAGCCCCACGTGGGGCTCGAACCCATAGACCGCGAGATCATGACCTGAGCCAAAGTCGGACACTCAACCAACTAAGCCACCCAGACGTCCCCAAAACTTTCATATTAATCTCTTACAAACCTACAAGTTATAGCACCAAGAAGTTCAGACTAATAATAAAATTAAATATAAAAAATATCTAAAGGATTGAGCAAAGACACACAGCCAATAAGCGGCAGAGCTGTGATGTGACATCGAAGGGTCACGAATCTTCATGGTGCTGAGCACTGCTCAGAGTGCGTAGTATCTAAGCTGTACCATATATGCAACAACTCTGCAATGCTACAGAGAACTTTAGACACTCTGAAAGAACAACAAAGGGCTAATACAAATTACACAAAGAATCTAAAATATTTCCTTCAAGGTTTTCAAAGTCAGAGTGTTTTTCATGCTGTTCATGTCAATATTGTGGGATGAATAATAATTAAGCCCCTCTTTGAGAAGAAGACTGAAAAACTGGAATAGGACTTTCTTTTTATTTATTTTATTTTCATTTATTTTTTTTAATGTTTTATTTTTAAGAGAGAGAGAGAGAGGGAGGGAGGGAGGGAGAGAGAGAGAGAGAGAGAGAGAGGGAGAGAGAGGATCCAAAGCAGCTTTGCACTGTCAGCACAGGGCCCGATGCGGGGCTCAAACTCATGAACTCACGAGATCATGACCTGAGCTGAAGTCAGACGTTTAATTGACTGAGCCACCCAGGTGCCCCAGGACTTTCTCTTTTTAAAAGGGAATCTTTTTATTAAGCAATTATTATTAAGCTGAATATTAAGCTAATCAATCAGACTTTTGTTTATTCAGGTTCAGTACAATAAATTGTCCTTGTTCCAAAATATTTACTACTTACTTGTCAGCTGGACCAACTCAATACAGAGTTTGGGAACGTGGGCTAAGGCATAAACAGTGAGGGTAGAAAATTGTGGTAACTTCAAACAGTACTCTATTCTTTATTACTTAAGCTGTAGTGAACATGGGGTGATCTCTAACAGTTTCCCCTTTTTCTCTTCCTCCAAGGCCACTGGTTACATACCCTCTTAAAATCTACGTGTTACTTCCAGTGTTTGAAGTTCAGAGCCTCTTATCTTCCAAGGCCCAATTCTACCCGATACAACACAGCTCATTAAATCAAGTTTGAATTATAGATGGTTCTGGCAGCTTTTAAATCCAGGTACAAGGTAAAGTTACACATTTAATAATATGTATTTAGAACTTTGGCAACCAAACACAAATTCTTATTAAATATATATTGAATGATTTGAGGTTATCTGTGTAGAAGTTTATAAAACAGAACACCTATGCTACATAAATATTTACTTTTATAAGCACAGCCTTTTAACCTTTCCCAGAAATTTACCTTCTTTCCTAGGTCTTCTTTTCTGTATCCTAGAAGTTCCAGGTATTTTCCCCGAGAATCATCCTCAAAGTTTACCTTTAAAAAGACATAGTCTTGAAATAAAGACCTGCATTTAAATTTTCAATTAACTGATCAAATTCCAAGTAGAATTATTAAAAATCATCAAAAATAAAGTCTACTGTATCAAGGAAAGTTTTCTATATCTACTATATAGAAGACTCACTGAAAGAATCTCCAAAATATTTTTTAAATATCAAGTATACCAGTAATTAATTATCCTTGTTGAATAAAGCTTACTTTTATTTTTTTAAGTAAACCCTATGCCTACTGTGGGGCTTGAACTCATGACCCCAAGATCAAGAGTCAAATGCTCTGCTGACAGAACCAGCCAGGCACTCCAAAGTTTAAACTATAATTTTTGTTAAGTACAAACTAAGTCACGTCCAATGGTTATATGCATGCAGAACCCAACACTATGGGGAACACTCAATGTCCTAAAACTCTCTCCCCAAATTCATAATTACAAGATATGAAATTCTATAATTTTAGAAGTTAACCTTGTTATATTCAAGATCTCTTTGGAAAATTCGGCATTAAGAAACAGACATTCAACTGGAGGCAAAATGACCAACCAAAAAACTCTATTTTCTATTGTCTTAAATGCAATGCAGTAAAAGGAATGAGAAATGCCTCCAACCTCTCTCCCCTGTAGCTTTTCCCTCTTTTCCCATTTTCCTTAACTGGATCTACTATAGAAATTATTCTATGTTTCTATTATACCTAACTCTATGTTATTAATTTTAAAATAGATCTGCTGAACGTTATGTCTCTCTCACTTAAATATAACTATTATGTCATTTTTTACTTATTAAAAGAAGTACTTCATATTAGGCTTTTCAAAGCAGAGAAGGAAGAACTCTTGACATAAAAATATGGTTGTGTGCTCTTCATGTTTCTTTAATTTCATCAAGAAGCTCCTGAAATCACAATCTTGTAATAATTTCTTTATTAAGACATATTTCAAATATAATGGGAATAGTTAAATTTGCAGATAATGAAATGGTTTTAATGACAACTTTACCTTCAAAAAGGACCATACGTTTTTTTCAAACTCAGTCTGAGAAGCATCAATTTTTTTCTGACAATAACTGACAAATCCTTGTGACTGCACAACCTGCTGAAGTTGGTCCGATCGGCTGAGGAATTCCTTTTCTGTTACAACCTGACTAATGAACACAGGGCGTGGCTGCTGCTGCTGCTCAGCTCCCTGCTGAGACTGCATTCTGACATTCTCAAAGGTAACCAGTTTGCCTCCAAACTAGAAAAGAACAAATGAACAAAGTCACTCTCAACAACAAGGATAAGGCCAAAACTTGCACTTACTGTAAAACCTGCTAACGGAAAGAACTATGGTCTTAAAATCTATCACTCTGGATAAAGTTAGCTGATACAGTATCCCATACTCCACTGTCTGACCTTGATCTTCAATTACTATTCTTATTACCTACTACCTTCTAGATAAAATGTACTATTTACTGTGCCCCATAATTTCTCACCTACTTGTTTACACCAACTTCTACATACTCAATGTTCCTTCTCTTCAAGGCCTGGGCAAATGTCACCTCTTCCACCTCAGATGTCCTCAATATATCATAGATCTTTTTTTTTTCTTCTTCCAAAAATGTGGAAGCTTCACGAATCTGTGTGTCATCCTTGCACAGGGGCCATGCTAATCTTCTCTGCATCGTTCCAATTTTATCATATGTGCTGCCCAAGCGAGCACTATAGACCTCTTTTGACTCAACTATTAGCTGTATGTATTTGCCTCACCTTCTGTCCTAGGCTCTAAGTTTTAAAGGGTGGCAGAATATGCCCCTCCAAAATATCCCATTTGGCATAAGGATTATTTGGAGCTAAAGACTACTTGAAAGACAGCAGGAAAGAAAGGCACCCTGACCTGCCTTTTTTTTTTTTTTTTAAATATTTATTTATTTTGAGAGAGAGAGAGAGAGAAAAAGAGAATGAGCTGGGGAGGGACAGAGAGAGAGAAAGAGAGAGAGAGACAGAGACAGAGACAGAGACAGAGATGGAGGGGGGGAGGAGAGAGAGGGACAGAGACAGGGAGAGGGAGAGGGAGAGGGAGAGGGAGAGGGAGAGAGAGAGAGGATCCCAAGCAGATTCTGCACTGTCAGCGTGGACCCTGACTCGGGGGTTGGAACTCACAAACCACAAGATCATGACTTGAGCTGATATCAAGAGTTGGACGCTTAACTGGCTGAGCCATCCAGGTGCCTCTGACTTCCTCTTTTCTTCCTAAAAGCAGGAGATGAAACTCCCATGTGAGAGTTGCCCTGTCTATTCCAGGGGGAAAGAAACATTCTTATCACCAGAGGTGGGAGTCAGGCTGAGAGAAATATATACAAAGAGACTTGTTAAATGATAATTATCTCCCTTTAGTCTCTCTAAATATTTTAGGTACAACTGCCATTTTTTGTTCAACCTAGTATATAAGCACTTAGGTTTTGCCATTTGTTTGCATCTTCATTTCCCAATGAGGGCCCAGGTATACATAAAAATTTGTATGCTTTTCTCCTGTTAATTTGTCTTGTCAATTTAATTCTCAGGCCCAGGTGAAAATCCTAGGAGGGTAGATGCAAAGTTCTGCCTCTCCTATACTTCCAAGGAAGGTTCTGTGGTTCTGTATCTACTGAGTCTTGTATCTCCTACAGTACCTACAATACCTTGTATATAGCAAATATACAGTTAATATCTGATTTATTTATACAAATAAATATAGGTAAGGAAGGAAGCACAGAACCAAACTTCATCCTTCATACTCAGTAATTTTTGTATAAGGATTATGGTTTTTACATAAACTTATTTTTTTTAATGTTTATATATTTTTGAGAGAGAGAGACAGAGTGAGAATGGGGTAGAGGCAGAGAGATAATAGGGGGACACAGAATCCGAGCAAGCTCCAGGCTCTGAGCTGTCAGCACAGAGCCTGATGCAGGGCTCGAACTCATGAATCACAAGGTCATGACCTGAGCTGAAGTCGGGCCCTTAACCAACTGAGCCACCCATGGTGCCCCCATAAGCTTATCTTTTTAAATGTTTACTATGTTCAAAGTTTTTGTTATGTCACGCACTCTAGGAAATACCAAGAAAACATAAACCACTATCTTTATGGAATTTAACATGAAAATACAACTGAAACAATAGGCACTTGTAGGTTCTAAATGTGGTGCAGGTAATACCACACAGGATATGGAACTTTACAGAAAGGCAAAACTGCTAGGTTTCCCCAAATTTTAGGGGAGTTGATGAAACTGCACCCTCCAAAACCAAGACCTAAACTGGGTTTCACAAGAGGATTTACCCATTTACTTGGTTCTATGTAATAATATAATGTCACTTAATTGCAATAATGGTAAGTGCTGCCTGTTAGTCATCATTTTTTCAAATCAACCAAAACAAATATGGATATTGAACACAATAAAAATATTTTTAAAGTCTTAACAATATAAAAATACTGTAATTTACCAAAATTGGTAGAAATAAGAAATTGGAAAAATTGGAAGGAAGTGTAAATGTACGAATTTAATACTGCACAGAAGAGTTTTAATTAATACCATATGAAGTTGATATATCAAGACATGGACATTTAGGTATATTATTTACACTTATAAAGATAATCACAAAAATAACCCTAACTTCTAAAACTTCAATGGCAACCTAAAGATATTTGAGGGGGACACTGAATTCTACCCCTCATGTCCACAGAGAGGGCATTTTTCTTGCATTCTGTAAGAGGAACTAGCAGAGGAAGAACACTTCCAGCCTCTTCTGTCCTTCGCACTCTCCTGGAAGAGAACTGACTGATTTTCTTCAGGAAAGAAATGCAACATGCTCACATCAGCTCTTCACGGCTTCTTTTTGTACCTTTCTTCATAAAGCAATAGTGCATATAGATAAGCTGCCAGCACCTTTAAAGAAAGCCCTCCAGTACTTGGACTTGCCTGTAACTAGGTTAGTAAGGCTGCCTAATGCACGGGTGAAGCTAAAAAAAAAAAAGTCATCAAATCAGAAACTGAAAATATAGAAGCAAACAAAACAGCACAGCTCTCACAGTCTATGTTCTAGTTTGTTAAAAGGTACATTATGGTTGAACACATCTAAACTATAGCCTCCAATCGAGCTTATGGCAGCACTAAAGCTGATATTTTGATTCTCCATCTCCCTTATTTGGTTTTAAACTCATATGGGGAAGAAAAGAGTGTTATTTATTGTCTTTATAATACTCCAATACTAGTAAGTAGAGGAGGGTGAATGGGGAGGAGGAAGACGTTCACTTCTCATTCCAAAGATAAATATATAGTGAACGCTTTCTATTTGTCAGGCACCATTCTAGGCACTAAAAACATACCTGGGAACTAGACAGTCTGTCCCCAAGAAGCTTATATTTGGGGGATCTTTTCTGAACAGGTGGTTTTCTTTTAAACCTTGTACATATACAATTTTAAAATAATAAATTATCAATTACTTAGGGAAGGAAGGAACTAACTAGATGAATGGTTGGGATTCAGTCAAGAAAGTGGAAAGTCATAAGGGAAAAAATTCAAAGGCAGGAGTACAGATGGTAGAGAAAACTAAACAGGAATGATGACACTAATTAAATCCAAAGAATGGATTTATGAGTGACATAATCAAAGGTCTATTTTAGGAAGATTAATCTAGAGTATGCAGTATAGATTGGAGGGGGAATAGATAAGCAATAGACATGCTATCATATAACAGCTCAGTGTGAAAGATGAAAAATTAGGCAGAGTAACCACAATGTAAAAAGAAGAATTAAATCCAAGAGATTTATCAAGAGAGCAATATCTGGACCTAAGGAATGAATACAAGAGGTCAAAGGAAAAGTTCCAAGCCTGATTAATAGAAGAATGATATCAAGAACTCAGTAGTAGCTGCAGAGATAATTCATTCAGTTTTGGTAAAAGTGAATATACAGAATTCTATGTTGTGTACAAATTCTGTTACAATGATGGGAAGTTGAATAATATGTTTATTTTTTTAAGTAATCTCTACCTGCAGTGTGGGACTTGAACTCATGACCCCAAGATCAAGAGTCTCATATTCTACCGACTAAGCCAGCCAGCCACCTCAAATAATGTAAGTTTACTATCTTAGTTTTAGGCATTATCACCAACAGACTCACTCTCATCATTATGCACAGGAGGCATCAGATTAGGTTGACAGTAGAATAGCTAAAATCTTTATATCTGTAAGATTAGACAAGTTCTTTAATTTCTCTGTGCTTCTCTTTATCTACAAAACAGAGGTAATAGTAATAGCTATTTTATAAGCAGTTCTGAGAATTAAATGTTACTATATGCAAAATGCTTAGAACAATGTCTGGCACACAGTACATAAATATACTTTAGCTATTAAAAAAATACACTTCAGCTATTAATATTACTACTAATGAAATTTTATTTTACCTGTAGGTTGTATGAAGAAAGTAACCCAACACTGGACAAATGGTCTGTTCTATACAAGACTTAAAAGCAGTAGTGAAATAAGAATATTTAGGAAAGGACTTTATTTCTTCTTTCTGATCTACCAGAGTTTTCTAAGCTGAAGTTTTTCTAAGCTGAAGTCATTAATTTGACAATGATATAGATGTAATACCAAAAGCACAGGCAACAAAAGCAAAAATAGACAAATGAGGCTTCTGTTCAGAAAGTAAACAATCAACAGAGTAAAAAAAGCTACCTACAGAATGGGAGAAAATATTTACAGATCATTTATCTGTTAACATTCAGAGTTAACATTTAGAATCCATAAAGAACTCCTATAACTCAGTGACCAAAAAAAACCCAAAAACAACCTGATTAAAAAATGAGCAAAGGACTTGAACAGACATTTCTCCAAAGATGACATACAGACGGCCAACAGATACATGAAAAGATGCTCCACATCACTAATCATTAGGAAAATGCAAATCAAACCACAATGAGATTATCATCTCCCACCCATTGACTATTATCTAAAAAACTTAAAAAACAGCATGTTAGTGAGGATGTGGAAAAATTAGAACCCATGTGCACTGTTGATGGGAATGTAAAATGGTACAGCCACTATGGGAAACAGTAGGGAGGCTCATTAAAAAATTAAAAATAGAATTACCATAAGATCCAGCAATCCTACTTCTGGGTATATATCCAAAAGAATTGAAAATAGGATCTCAAAGACATATCTGCACACGAATGTTCATTGCAGCATTATTCATAATAGCAAGAGGTGGAAGCAAACTAAATGTCCACAGATAAATTAATGGATAAAGAAAATGTGGACTATTTCTCAGCCTTTTAAAAATAGGAAATCTTGTCAGACACTGCAACACCTTGAGGACCTTATGCTATGTGAAACAAATCAATCACAAAAAGACAAATATTGCATGATTCCATTTATATGAGGTATTGATAGTTGTCAAACTCAGAGAAACAGAAAGTAAAATTTGATTACCAGGGGCTAGGGAAGGGGAAAACGAGCAGTTGCTGTTCAATAGTAAAAGAGTTTAAGTTTTACAAGATAAAAAAGTTCTGATGATCTGTTGTACAACAAACGTATTTAGTTAACATACTGTAATTTACACTTAAACATGATTATGATGGTAAATTTCGTTACATATTTTTACCATAAAAAAAAGAAAAGAAATTGGCAATTAAAAAAAGTTGCAAGGAATAAAGAGAAGGAAGGAGAACACACAGATACACTTTCCTCCAAATTAAAAAAAGAAGAAAATGAAGAAGAAAATTATGAAGGAAGGAGAGAGAGAGAAGGAAGGCAAGTTTAATAAGGGGATGGACAGTGTGATGGTTGTACTACGATGTAAATGTACTTAATGCCATTGAACTGTTATGTTTCTAAATGGCTAACATGGTAAATTTTATGTTATGTATATTTTACCACAATTTAAAGTAAAAAACAAAGTAGGTCCTATTTTTCCTGAGAAACCATTTTGAATAATGAAAAATCTACAGACATATTTCACACTCAATCTTCTTCCATCTGAGTGATCCTATAAGAACCCTTTACTAAAAGATGTCCTTTGTGCTTATGGACCATAAAAACAAATCCACCTACTGAAAAGGAAGCACCAACAGGCCTTCGGATCCACTTGGGTGGCTTCTTCAGAGGCAACACTATACTATGCTGAGCAGTTTGCTGAGGAATTTGTAATGGTGGAAGGGGCTGTCCTGTGCCAAAGGGATCAAGATTCCCAAAAGATGATGAGAGCTAAAAAAAATAATGCAAGTATAATTTATATGAGATTACATTACGTTTTCAAGTCATACTCAAGAAATATTTTTATCACAATTATTCAATTAATCCATAGCATTGATAGTAAAGTCATTTTCAAAATAATACCATGATAAGATGATATTTTTCAATTGTTACGATTTAAAATCTTAACGCTTTCTATTACCTTGTCAACTTGTTTCTGCCTTAAGCCATCTGCGCTCCCACCCATGATAGAGTAAACGCTGATTCGCCCATCAAAGGAAGCAGCTGATAAGACAGCAGGATTTCTGGGACACCACTGAATATCAAAGCACCACTGTGTGTTGGTGGGAAGTTCATATAACACCTAAGCAACAACAACAAAAAGTCAGAAAACAGTATAACCACTTTACAGCCAAAACACCTGTATTAATATGATTAACAAGTGCAGCTTAATTAAATAATTCCTTTTAGAAAGAGTCTTGAGCCAGGAAAAAAAATTATAAATACTTGTTTAAAATATTAGAAGCCCATTTTGATGACCTATTATGATAAAAATAATAATGCTTATTCAAAGTTTCAATCAAATTTAGAAGAAGTGCGTATTAAAAACTAAGGTTTTCCTGTTTTTATTGAAATGGTAGTAGTGGGTGCATCTGAAAGACCAGAAAAATCTATTATAGTAAGCTTGTTAAACTCAAAGATAATGGTCTTCTGCTCTTTTGCTTGCCAAGATCCAAACAACCATAATTAAACTATTTGAAGACCAAATTTAAAAAATAACCTCAAGGAGGAAGAATTCACTGAGAATTTGGCTTTTACTCAAGCAAAACCATGTATACAGCATTCTTATTACTGCAAAATAGAAACATATTTAGCATAAACAGTTTTCTTTAAAAGGAAACAATATGGAAAAACTATAAAAAATGGTTGATATAAAACATTTACAATGTAATAATTATTGCTAACTCAAAGTTAGTGTGATGCTAATTGATGCTTATAGGAACAAAAGTTTTATGGTTTTAAGAAGTCAAGGGGCGCCTGGGTGTCTAAGTCTTGGTTAAGTGTCCCACTTCAGCTCAGGTCATGATCTCACAGTTCGTGGGTTCCAGCCCCTCATGGGGCTCTGTGCTATCAGCTCGGAGCCGGGAGCCTGCTTCAGATTCTGTGTCTCCCTCTCTCTCTGCCCCTCCCCTGCTCATGCTCTCTGTCTCAAAAATAAATAAACATTAAAAAATTAAAAAAAAAAAAAAAAAAGAAGTCAAATTATCTTAAATTTGACTCAGACATTTTGAATGTTTTACTTTATAAGAAAACAACTAAGTGAAAGGCATTTAGCCTGCTCATCTTTTTTTTTAAATTTTTTTAATGTTTATTTTTTTATTTTTTATTTTTGAGAGAGAGAGAGAGAGAGAGAATGAAAGGAGACACAGAATCCAAAGCAGGCTCCAGGCTCTAAGCTGTTAGGACAGAGACTGACATGGGGCTCGAACCCATGAACCATGAGATCATGACCTGAGCTGACATCGGACAGTTAACCGCCTGAGCCACCCAGGCACCCCTAGCCTGCTTGTCTTTAAGGCTTAAGGTTGATAAGACTCATAGCTTCAAATGTGAATCACTGGTCTGTTCCTAATTTGCATCTGAATAAAAATCTACTAAAGTTTTTAGTTGCAGCACGTACTAAAAGTTTATTCCTTCAAATTCTAAGCACACACAACTAATCATATGCAAAAATTCATTTTATCAAATCATATAATTAAGAATATTAGAGTAATTTCCATGATTCTGAACTCACTTGGGAAGGCACAGTATAAAATGCAAGATTTTATTATTTGGTCTACAAATCACATGAGGCAAAACTTACTATTTTAATTTTTTTCTCCTATGTCCCCTAACTTTTAAAAAATTTTTTGAGAGAGAAAGAGTGCATGCTTGCTAGCAGGAAAGGGCAGAGAGAGAGGGAGAGAGAAAAATCTCAAGCAGGCTCTGTGCTGCCAGTGCAGAGCCTGACGTGGGCTCAAATTCACAAACTGTGAGATCATAACCTGAGCTGAAATCAAGAATCAGATGCTTAACTGACTGAGACACCTGGGTGCCCTATGTCCCCTAACTTTAATGTTTCTATATTCTTACAGATATCACTGCATCTGAAAATTTTAAACCACAAATCAAATAACAAAAGTGCTTGTTTCTATCTTAATATTATAGATTAAAACCTATTGAAGATATTCTTATATTTGCTAGCATTCCATCAGAGTAACTAGCAAAACACTTACAATAATCTATCATAATTATAGAAGGTAAAAGTTGAAAAGCTGTAAGTAATATCTATGGTCTTGATGGGTTAAATAGGTAATGGGGTAATAGGTAATAGGAGTGCACTTTGTGATGAGCACAGGGTGATGTATGAAAGTGTTGAGTTACCATATTGTACACTTGAAACTAATATAACACTGTATGTTAGCTAACTGGAGTGAAAATAAAAACTTAAAAAAAAAATCTATGATCTCTTCCCCAATACTGAAAAAGACGGAAGCCATTCATTCAACTAAGAAAAATAATTTTTAATAGTTAAGAGATTTTTTAGCCCATTAACTTAACCCAAAGCAATTAAAAGCAATTAAGTTATATTTATATGACATTTATATTTAATAAGGGGTAAAATTTCCTACATGTAAATTTCTATGGGTAGGACATATGACAAATATTATATTGTGATGTATTATATTCCTGCTGTATAGTTCAGAAGAGAGATTGAAAACATACATCTACTTGGGCTCCTGGGTGGCTCCAATTCTTGACATCGGCTCTGGTTGTGATCTCACAGTTGTGAGTTCAAACCCTGTGTCAGGCTCCATGCTGAGGATGGAGTCTGCTTGGGAATCTCTCTCTTTCCCTCTCTCTCTGCCACTCCCTTGTGTACGTTCTCTCTCTCTCAAAATAAATAAACATGAAAAAACAAAAAACAAACAAACCAACAAAAAAACCCATACATTTACTGATTTCCAAAAGTCAGGATCTTCAGAAATGGGAAAGCAGGAAAAAGACCCAAACTTTGAAGACACCGATTTCCAGAGATCACGTTAAATAAATCAAATGAAGTATTTCTGAGTGTAGGTAAACACAGTTTATTGGAAATGGGGAGTGGGAGATGGTTACTAATTTCAAATATACTATTTCAGTGGCTGATTTTCTTAGAAGAAACAGCTGAGCTTAGATAATGTTCCTGATAAAATCTCTGCTAGACTAACATCTCACACATACCTCCATCTCTTGTCTTTAATTATAATAATACACTAAAGAATCCTTATGGAAAATTACTTATTCATCTAGAGATAAAATTATACTGGCTGTAAGCTGGAGAAACATTTCCTCCCCATACCTCTCCTGTGTTTGGGTTGGAGCAGAGAATCTTAGCATCTTTTCCACAGCTCAGCAACAATTCAGGATCTGCCATGCTCCAAGCAATTGCCAAAATCCCCCTATAAAAAACACGAGGTGAAGAAATTTTTAATCTTGAGAAAACCAAGTCTCCAAATGATTCCTGCTTAGGCTTTGGAGAAACATACTGCTAATAGAAGTGTAATTTAATATAATCTTTCTGGAAAGCAATTTAGGAATGTGTATGTTCTTTGATCACTGAAAAGATATTCAATATCCTCTCATAATCAGGGAAATACAGTATAGGAAAAGAACTCAAATTGTTTAAGATTGGCTTTTGCTTCCAACATTATATTTTTAAAAAGTTAAAACTGGGGTGCCTGGGTGGCTCAGTCGGTTAAGCGTCCGACTTCAGCTCAGGTCATGATCTCGCGGTCCGTGAGTTCGAGCCCCGCGTCGGGCTCTGTGCTGACCGCTCAGAACCTGGAGCCTGTTTCGGATTCTGTGTCTCCCTCTCTCTCTGCCCCTCCCCCGTTCATGCTCTGTCTCTCTCTGTCTCAAAAATAAATAAACGTTAAAAAAAAATTTAAAAAAAAAAAAAAAAAGAGTCCGACTTCGCCTCCAGTCATGATCTCATGGTTCGTGAGTTTGAGCCCCGCATTGGGCTCTATGCTGACAGCTCAGAGCCTGAAGCCTGCTTCAGATTCTGTCTGTCTGTCTCTCTCTCTCTCTGACCCTCCCATGCTCATGCTCTCTCTTTGTCTCTCAAAAATAAATGTTAAAAAAAATTAAAAAGAAAAAGTTAAAATCTTTGTAAAAATTATAAGGACAGTAAGATGTACAGCCTTATATTCCTCACCCTGACTCACTGATTTGGCCACATTTACTTAATGTGTTTCTCTCCCTCTCTCTCTCTCTCTCTCTCCACATATACACTGACCACTTGAGAGTTAATTGCAGATACTATGACATGTCACCCCTACACTTATCTCTGAGGATATAAACATTCTTCTATGTAGCCATAATACAATTACATACTGAAAATATTTATTATTTATATGTAGCATTTAAAAATATATAGTCTGGGGGCGCCTGGGTGGCTCAGTTGGTTAAGTGTCCGACTTCGGCTCAGGTCATCATCTCGCGGTTTGTGGGTTTGAGCCCCACGTCAGGCTCTGTGCTGACAGTTCAGAGTCTGGAGCTTGCTTCAGATTCTGTGTTTCCCTCTCTCTCTGCCTCTCCCCCACTCATGCTCTGTCTACCCTTTCTCTCAAAAATAAACATCAAAAAAATTTTTTTAAATAAAAATATATAGTCTATATTCAAATTTCCACAATTGTATCAATAATATACTTTATAACAGTCCTCCCATTAGAATCTAATCATGCATGTCAAGAATTTCAAGGCATGTCAAGAATGACTCTGAAAAAAATCTGTACATATTTAATATCACATTTTAAAGATCATTTAGGAAGACAAAAATATCACAGAATTATAGAGCTGGAAGGGACCTTAAAGATCCTATAATGTAACTCTTGCATATATTAGAAGGAGAAAATTGAGAAACTAGAGAGTTGATTTGCTCCTAGCACTCAGTATGGTTTTCTGTCTTGCTAAATTATGATCACTCCTAAAACTGGCAGTACAATAAAGTGTTAAGAGCATGGATTCTGGGATCAGAAAGTTTGGGTCGGAAGTAAGCACTTGACTAGTTATGTGACATAGGCCAAGTTTACCTTGCTGAGCCTCAATTTCCAATTTGTAAAATGGGTTAATAGGATCTATACCACAGGTTTGTTATGAGAATTAATCAAGCTAACATTCAAAGTGTTTGTACATTTTACATGTTATATAAATGTTAGTTGTCCTCCCACCATAATGTAAGTTCCCCGAGGGCAGAGATTTTTGTCTGTTACATTACTGAATCTCAGTACAGTGCTTGGTACAGAGCACATGTTCAAGAAGTATGTGTTAAATGAATGAATAAAACCTTATCTAACAGAAAAATATTAAGACTTCTCAGAATCATCCTTTCTTTACTAAAAAGCTGATTGAAGCATAACATCTGAATAGGATTACATTTTTACTGCACTCTTCTCCTAAAGCTAAAGTAGAGGTCACAAACTTTAAGATTTCTCCCAGTGGGAGAAAAGGGATTTAAAGTTTTAGTGTATATATCCCTAAATAGGAAAGAAAGCCCCAAAGTACTTAGAAAATATTAGAGCTAGCAAGCTAACTAGCTAGCTAGCTAGTTAGCTTTGTTTGTTTGTTTGTTTGTTTCAGGGCCCCTGGGTGGCTCAGTTGGTTAGGCATCCAACTTCAGCTCAGGTCATGATCTCACAGTCTGTGGGTTCGAGCCCCGCATCAGGCTCTGTGCTGACAGCTCAGAGCCTGGAGCCTGCTTCGGATTCTGTGTCTCCTTCTCTCTCTGCCCCTCCCCCATTCGTGCTCTGTCTCTCTCTGTCTCAAAAATAAACAAACGTTAAAAAAAATTTTTTTTTAAAAGTTAATATTATAAATCTTCTAGGAGAAGCCACAGGAGAAACGTTTTGTTTGTGTCACTGAGTTAGATAAAGTGTTTTTTGATAGGTCACAAAAAACACAAATATTTTTTAAACTTATAAAATGGACATAATCAAATTTAAACTTTTACTTTTTGAAAGACCATGTTTAAGAAAACAAAAAGACTGGGGCGCCTTGGTGGCTCAGTCGGTTCAGTGTCCGACTTCAACTCAGGTCATGATCTCAAGGTTGACAAGTTTGAGCGCTGCGTAGGGTTCTGTGCTGACAGCTCAGAGCCTGGAGCCTGCTTCGGATTCTGTGTCTTCTTCTCTTGCTCCTCACCTACTCACACGCTGTCTCTCTCTCTCTCTCAAAAATAAACAAACATTAAAAAAAATTATAAAAAAAAAAAGACTTAATTTTTAAAAAATGTTTATTTACTTTAGAGAGACAGAGAGAGACACAGTGTGAGCTGTCTAGGGGCAGAGAGAGGAAGACACAGAATCCAAAGCAGGCGCCAGGCTCCGAGCTGTCAGCACAGAGCCCAATATGGGGCTTGAACTCAATGAACCATGAGATCATGACCGGAGCCAAAGTCGGACCGACTGAGCCACCCAGGTGCCCTAGAAAATACTACCATTAAAAGAGATTTGTTTCTTGTTTAAAACCATGAAAAAAATATGTATAAACCCCTGGACACCTGAATATCAATGACAGGAAATGTGCCAAATTACCAACTAAATTTAATGCTACCAGAATTCACATAAGTAATTTCTCATATCTTTTGATTTTTAAAATTTTTATTAATTTGTAAAGATTTTATTTCTTTAAAGTAATCTCTACACCCAAGGTGGGGCTCAAACTCCATAACCCCAAGACCAAGGGTTGCACGCTTTACCCCTCACATCTATGTAGAAAATCTGCACATTTATTAAAATTGAAAGCAGAATAACCCAGCTAATTTCTCAATAATGCTTTTAAACTAAAATAAAAACTTAGAAATAAAACAAACTTTTCAATTGTTGCTTGTCACTGAATGTTATGGAAGACTCTTCATAAGCATGATGACCCTAATAAAGATCAAATTGTATAATGTCATGAGTTGTCCCAAAGTGCTGTGATATACTGGAAATTTGATCTATTAATTATTACATGAAATAAGTAGCGGAAAATCCTTTAACACATTTTTGTACTGTTATGATATGAATTTTTGGGAACAGAAAATGAGATGACTACTGCTTCAAATAAAAACCATTTAACTTTTACAGGATAGAGACAAAGGAGATTCCTTAATTTAAAAATAATTATCTGATAATTCAAAGAAGTAAATATGTTTTTACAAATAAACAAATCAAGTTCCTTAGATGAGCAGCATGATACCTGGCATGATTTTCCAAGACACGGAGTGGAGAGGAAGCAAAGCGAAGATCCCACATCTGGACCACTGGTAATCTATCATCCTCAGAGGCAAGGACCATCTGAGTCGCAACATCAGGATGCCACGCCAACCCAGAGCAATGCATCTGCAGATAGTTAAGGCTCACACTGTATCAATCCTATTACTTTATGAAGAGCCAAAATGAGCTTGAGGAATATGCCTTTGTTGAAACAAACAGTAGAAAACATCAGCTCAGGCTTAGTTTCTTTAAAAAAAAAAAAAAACTCAAACTTAAAACTATTAAATTTTGAACCCTGACAGCTATCTTCACAGCCTGCATTTGGAGATGTCAAGCTATGATGCTTCTTGATTAAATGATTAAATAAAACGATTAAATTTTATTAAACAGTCTCAAAACAGTAGTTTTAAAGTAAAAGGTTGAATGTTTTCAATTCATCTCGCTATTCAATACACATCACCATTCTGGATCAGAATAATTCTGTACCAAAAATGAGTTTACCTGTCAAAATTGTAACTAGGAGGAAAGTTTTATATAAATTTAAATTTAATACTTTCAGAAAAATGAAAACAGATAAAAGATTATAATAACAAAAAAATCCACACCTTTCCTCTATTTTGCCAAAAAAATCAAGACAAAATATCTAAAGCAACAACTACCATTTAAATTTTCACATAGAATAAGTTAACATTACTATTGAGAATTACCTGGAAGTTTAGGTCCCACTAAATATTCCAGAAGATGACTGAAATGCTTACTGAAATGCTTTATTCAACTGAAACTTGTTTTAAATTCCTAATTCATTGGAAAACAATACCCTGATGAAATATTCTTCTAAATAGTTTTTTGCTGTTATAGTTAAATTATATATATATTCTCGGATTTAGGCAAACTTATTTCTAAAAATGTCAAACTAAATAATGTAATTAAAAACAAACAAAATAAGGCCCTATATTATGTCTAAATTATTTTATAGCACACTGTCACACAGTATTAAGGAATCTGTAAGGTCAAAACTTTAATGTGCTATACAGCTACATCTACTGGGCAAGTAGGAGAATATTAGCTCACTTTAGCAGTACTTAATGAGAGGAGATGAAGCCAGGAGTTTGGCAACTACAAGTTCATAGTCACACAATTACTAGCAGGAAAAATCTGTGTGTTCTAGAGAAAGCTAAAGATAAAATATTACTATAATACTTTGAAACAGCTAATAAAATAAAAACAATCAGTATATCAGGGAAGAAGCTATTTAATTAACAATCTCTCCCTTCATTATTAATAATATCCAGCATGGTTTATTGGAAACTTTATTATTTTCCCCAAGGAAAAATCTTCTCATTCCAACATGATTGGTCCATGAAAAGACAGGATTTGCCTTTATAAAAATCTGATTTGCTGTCAACACGGACAAACAATATAGAAATACCTACAGCAGAAACATAACATGTTTGTTATAAATCAATCATATACTTACCCTGTTACTATGGTCACTGACTTTGATGATAGGTTCATTTTTTCTAAGATCCCATACAGTGGCCCGGCCACTGGGACTGGCTGACGCTAAAATATGCTGGACTTGTCTGTTCCATGCAATGCAGCTGATATCTTCTGGAGGCTAAAAGGAATAAACTACTAAAAACCATTTCCCAATTACGGTCAAATTTAACTATAAAATCTGATCCTTCTTTTTAAAAAGGGATTAATTTAAATCTGACCTATTCATTCCACAAATTTTTTATATTCATAAGTTCTCAATATATACAATACATCTTAAAGCTCAGATATATGCCACTTCAAGTATATTACCTTGTTTAATATTGTCTCATTCACCAGGCATTTATTAAGCTCCTGCTATATATCAAGCACTTTTTCTTTACTTTGCAACTGCCACAAGGTAGATAATGAACTACAAAGTAGACGGTGATCAGTATGACAGACAACTAGGGAGAACAAAAGTTACAGCCTAGACCACTAGAAGAATATCTTTATAAATGGTAGATCTTATGCTACCATTACGCTACCTCTAAGATTGCCAAAATGCTGGGGTCCATTATAAGATAAACTTCAAGGAGGCAAGTGGAGGATTGTTCTCTCTTAACTTATTAGAAATACATAGGAAAGGGATGGAGTTGTTTTTTTAAAGATTTAGTTTCCTTTCTAGTCTATGATTTTTATTCTGTGGTTGGATACTGTCAAAATACTACACAATGCAATACTATACTATATATATACTATACTATATATAATACTATACTATATATAATACTATATCTGAAAAAACTACCAGAGACTTGTCTATTTTATTCACTACTGTATGTCAAGTACATCAAACAATATCTGGTGTTAGGCACTGAATAAATATTTGCTGTTGAGGACTCACTGATACCTTGAAGAAACACATTTACTAATACTGTACTTTACAATACCTAAGGAAAATCAATAACAACACTGATTTTAAACAAATATATTTTGTGTGGAAAAAAATGAAATAAGTGTTGAAGAACTGACTTTGGTTATTTTGATTACATTAAAATCAACACAATACCTGTGTTTTCGCTCCTGGTGTCATTGGAGTTGCAAAATTGTTGAGATCCCAAATGTAGATTTCAGATTCATTAGCACCAGAGGCTACCAGATTAGTCTGCAGTAAGAAATAATTAATAACTAAACAGCATTTAAGAATAATTAAGAGAACTCAGAATTAACTGTTCAGAGATGGAAAGATCTAGGAGTTTTAGGGCACACAACTTTTCTGTTTAATTAAAAAAAGCAGAACTCAAGAATTCCTAAATACTATGCATAATAATCTGAAACTGTGATAGTGTTTTATTTTTGTTTTTAATTAAAAAAAATTTTTTAACGTTTATTTATTTTTGAGAGAGAGATGGAGCACAAGCAGGAAAAGGGTAGAGAGAGAGAGAGACACAGAATCTGAAGCAGGCTCTAGGGTATGAGCTATCAGCACAGAGCCTGATGCGGGCTTGAACTCACGAACTAAGCTGAAGTCAGATGCCTAACTGACTAAGCCACCAAGGCACTCCATGAAACTGCAATGATGTTTTAGAGACGTGTATTATAAAATTCTACTTCATTCACAAGATAACATGTCTACTGACATGATAAGACATAAACAAAATAATTATATGGATAAATTCTTAAACAATCATGCAACCATATGGGGATTATCATTTCTGCATCCCTAGAAGGGGATCTGATTGTAAAAGGCAAAAACAGACAAAACCAATTATTGCTTTCAGACCAATAACTGAATCCTAAAATAACAGCATCTTAGATCTACAGATACCTCAAAGCCAGCTTCTGGAGCCAGACCAATACAGGGCTACAAAAATCTCGTCTTAAATCCTCATGTATTTCTAGTTCATTTACACTCAATTTTATTCTGGGTGGCAGTATTTCTAGGTTATCTCTGTTGCATACCTTAAGGATCAACAATACCCTAAAACTGTGATAGGAAGTACAGAAAGATAATGAGTTTCATATATTGACTTTCATCCCTTATTATTCATTCTTATTATAAATTCTTCCCTGATCGACCATCATGTAACTATGGAAATAGAGGAATTCTATGGTTGTAGTCACCTATAATACAACACACTAACCAATAATCAGCAGTTGTTTCATTAGCAAAAGAACTAGCTATCTAACCTAAAGAGTAGGTACCATAAACTATAGAAATGAAGTTTGGGTTTCTGTATTTCTGTATCCTAAGTACCTATTTATAATACAAGAAAAATAACTATTTTAAACTTTTTATTTGAGAGTGAGCATGAGCTGAGGAGAGGGGCAGAGAGAGGGGGAAAGAGAGAGAGAAAGAAAGAGAGAAAAAGTGAATCTTAAGCAGGCTCCACACGCAGTGTGGAGCCCAACTCAGGGCTCAACCCCACGACCCTGGGATCATGACCTGAGCTGAAATCAAGAATCAGAAGCTCACCCACTGAGCCACCCCAGTGGCCCCATTTTAAACTTTCTTAAGATAACATTTATGTTTTGGTTGTTATGCTCTACTATCCTATTAATTCAAGATCTTTACTAACCAATACATCTATATAGTTAATATTCAGTAATGTTTATGATGGCAACAGTAGACTAACTCTTTTCTACCCATTAGATTTGCACTGTATTTGTGTAATTTTCTAATTATTTGATAGAGCAGTAATCGCTGTCATGAATACAAAGTTTTTCAATTAATGAAATAGAGGATTAACCAGACACCACAGCACTAGCCTAATGCTGAACTAGCACAAACTTTTAAAAGTCATTGTTTCCAACCTCTGGAGCTCCTAATGTTTAATAAAAAATATCCTCAGATGGCATTACAGCTCCAGATTTGTAGAATTAAACCCATCAGACTTACCCCTCCATAGAATTATTATCATTTACCCTGATCCCAACTCTGAACCCTCCATTCTTTAAAAAAATATACTCACTCATCAACCTGCACAGGCACACATTTTTAGCTTTCAATTCCAAGACTGAGGCATAGTAGATTTATATTCTTTTCTTTTTTTTTAATGTTTATTTATTTTTGAGAGAGACAGAGAGAGACAGAGTGTGAGCAGGGGAGGGGCAGAGAGAGAGGGAGACACAGAATCTGAAGCAGGCTCCAGTCTCTGAGCTGTCAGCACAGAGCCTGACATGGGGTTCAAACTCATAAACCATGAGATCATGACCTGAGGTGAAGTCGGACGCTTAACTGACTGAGCCACACAGGCTCTCCTCATATTCTTATTTCAAATAAGCAGCACATATCTCAAGAATTATGAATAAATGTCAAAAGTCTAACCTGGAAAATATTCACATCCAAGGCTCTTACTGGGCCGGTATGCTTGTCATTTTGGGCAATCACAACTTCCTTGTCTCCAGCTATAATTTTAGAAGGATCATAAAGAATAATATTTCCATTTTCACCACCTGCAATCAGAACTCCAGAGACATTTCCTTTGGAATCCATCTTATAAGGCCCCCAAATCAAGTTGTGGTACCTTTAAGAGAAAATGAGTAAATGACTCATTTTTTAAGTCAAATGACTATAGAAAAGAACTTGAAATTACATATTTAATTCCTATGTTTTCATAAATAATCTAAAAATACTGCTTTTCCTCTATTCCTGGTAACTGTGCATGACTTGGTGAAATAGCATTTTAGTTTTTATTTGTATTCATATGTGCATATTTGATTTTATAATCTTAAAGAGTAAAACCTTTTTGGTAGAGGTAATATAGTATCACAAGGTATACCTGATTTGTGTGTCAAAATATATGGGCTTAAGAATGGTTTTACCATTTAGAAACTGTGAGACCCTGGGTGAGTTACTTAATCCTCCTAAGCTGCTTTTAGTTCACCTGTAAAATAGAGCTAATCAACCATTTCCCTTGATATTGTTTCATTACAGAAGTACTCACTGACAAGTGGTCTGTTAAATAGTAAAGGTGTTAAAGGAGTTATATGGAATTTTCTTTACGTATATGTGTGTGTGTGTGTGTGTGTGTGTGTGTGTGAATTTTTAAGTTTACTTATTTATTTAGAGAGAGAGATAGAGAGAGTACAAGCAGGGGAGGGGCAGGGAGAGAGGAAAGAGAGAATTCCAAGCAGGCTCTATGCTGTCAGTGCAGAGCCCGACACGGGGCTCAATCTCACAACCTGTTAGATCTGACCTGAGTCGAAATCAAGAGTCAGACACTTAACCAACTGAGTTACCCAGGCGCCCCTGAAATTTTCTAAGAAAAGTAATGTATTATGACAGTGGAAAAATGACATCAAAATTATGTCTATTATGACAAGTGCCCCCACTGGTGGAGAATAAAAGATTATAGTTTGAAAGGAGATGAAATATGAAGGTGGCATGAGGTATATAATGAAACAAATGGTGGTGAGTAGAAAACCTAATAGACAAAATGCATTTGAGGCTCCCATCACAGAGGAGGGCTCTGAAGATGAGAGGTCCATTGAGACTTAATGATTTGAGCTATGTGAAGTTACGTTAGCTAGGGTACAATCTCTTCACCAAAATCTGCCAAACTACTGAGACAATAAAGCATATTTTACTACTCAGATGAAAGGGTTCTTTTTCTGCATTACAATAGGGTGTTAAGTACTTGGAAAGGCGATCCAAATAACACTGTATCAAAAATCATGTCAATAAAAATCTCTGTGAAATGTTTTTAAATATAGATAAGTACAAGGAAAAAATAAAAATAACCTACCATTCAGAGATAATCCTATTAACATCTTAATATTATCTTAACAACATCTTAATATTATCCAACCACTCCTTTTTTTGACCATACTTATCCTTTTTTTGTAAACAGGTGAGATAAAGGAGGTAAAAGAAAGTATGTCTACTGTATCATGAGGAAAAAAACTACTGGAAAAGAGCCTTTCCCTCCTATCCCACACATCAGTCAGAAATAAAAAAGTCTTTTACTTCCACAGAAATTCACTCATATAGGGAGGGAGACAGGCAAACCATAAAAGACTCGTAAATACAGAGAACAAACTGAGGGTGGATGTGGGGGTGGGGGAGAGGGGAAAATGGGTGATGCACATTGAGGGCACTTGTTGAGATGATGAACACTGGGTGTTGTGTGTAAGAAATGAACCACGGGAATCTACCCCAAAAACCAAGAGCACACTTTATACACTCTATGTTAGCCCATTTTAGAATAAATTATATTAAAAAAAAAAAAATAGAAATCGACTCATATACTTTTTCACAAAATATTTCATGTAATTGATGGTATTCCTTGCAGTTTCTAATAATACCCTATTTATAGATAAATTAGGCATCAACCACAACATAATAATCACAACCATAAATAATGTGAATTTAAGATTAATCAACCTCATACCTGTGAGAAGAAGAGAAAGTGGCACAAGATTTCATATCCAAGGATGGATCAGAAAGGTCTAATTCAAATATCTCAAGGGAAGCATTGGTACTAAATGTGGCATCCAACTGCTGAGCAGATGTTCCTATAGAAAATACATTTATGGTGAGTACACATGCAAAAATAAAAGACTTGGAGAAAACCATACAAAACAGAAATTAAATGCATGTTTTTCAATTATCTCACTCATGAATGCTGCTTATGACTAAAATCTCAGGATATGTGCCATTGAACAGATGCTTAAATTACTACAGCAATGAGATTCTGACACAAGGCTTAGAGATAATGCTTCTAAGAGTGGGTAGTGAAGATAATTTTTTAAACATGTAGATGTTTATTATTTACAATGTCCGCTTATAGCTACAAATGATGTAACTCTTCATATAAAAATGCTAGCATCAAAACTGTTATTCATTCAAATCAATACTTAGCTTTTTTTTTTAACATGTTATCTATCGTGCTTAACACTGGAGGAATAATGATGAAAGAACTCTTATGAAGTGGGGAACACACTATAAATGTAACATATCATGATTAATGCTATAATGAACAAGGTGCTAAGGCAACAGAGGAAGGTCACTGAACGCAGTTCACAAGGAGGATGGAGGTATCCTGCTAGGGAAGGAGAGGCTTTCTAGAGGAGATGAAGCTTAATATGAATCTCAAAAGGACAGGCACGGATAGGCCAAATGTGGAAAAGAAGAAATAAGTGACTCCTACTATGTTCTCTCTGTTGAACTTACCTGTAGCTAGGTAAATGGGATGATTCTGGGCAGGGCTCCAGGCCTGCATGGCTGTACGGTCTACTTCCTTTAACTTCATCCTGCTAAAGAGAATACTTTATATAGAAATAAACTGAACATGTCAAAACATAGAGGGGCGCCTGGGTGGCTCAGTCGGTTAAGTGTCCGACTTTGGCACAGGTCATGATCTCACGGCTCGTGAGTTCGAGCCCCGCGTCAGGCTCTGTGCTGACAGCTCAGAGCCTGGAGCCTGTTTCAGATTCTGTGTCTCCCTCTCTCTCTCTCTGACCCTCCCCCATTCATGCTCTGTCTCTCTCTGTCTCAAAAGTAAATAAACGTTAAAAAAAAAAACACAAGACATTTTTTTACATAGAAATACACTTAACTAATGACTACATCATTAGAATGTTCAAATGCCAATAAATCAAACTGGTTTCGGTATCATTTGTCAGGAATGTTCAATATTAGAAAGAAGAAAAACTTGTTAAATTTTATTGAGACAAATATAGGGCTTTTCGAATTGTTTACAAATTACAGTCCTTCAACTGAAAAATCAGTCTGAAAAAAAAAAAAAAAGAAAACAATACAGGGTGAGGGACTAACTTTGCTACACAATATACTTCTCAGGTAAGGACAGGTGGCGGTACATCAGGGGCCAGAGAAGGCACGCAATAAACAAGGTACATTTTCTGAAAGCAGGATTACTAAATTGCAACAGCAGTTTTAGAAATTAATTTTAAATTAAAACAGGCTAATTTCAGAGAAGAATGTAGTAACATCACAGATTTTAAAGATAAATTTAGCAGAAATTTTAAATAGCCGGTCACTCCAAGCTACGGTTCCATATACCACTAGTTTATGTATTTTCTGTTAAAGTTACTTTGGTAGAAAAATACTGTGCTGTAGTTTAAAAAAAAAATTGTTATTATACATAAATATATCACATGGCACAGTATTCCACTGTAAGATGTACCATAATTTACTCACTTCGTCCACTACTGGTGAACACTGGAGTTGTTTTTAATCTTTTGCTATTTTTACAAACAATGCTGAAATAAATAGCCATATGTACATGTTATTCCATTCATGGGCCAGGATAGCTATAAATTTCCAGAAGCAAAACTGCTGGGTTAAAGATAACGGAATTCTGGGGCACCTGGATGGTTCAGCCAGTTAACCGGCAGACTCTGGATTGTGGTGCAGGTAATGATCTCGCAGTTCATGGGTTTGTGAGTTCAAGCCCCGCAGTGGGCTCTGCACCTGCTTGGGATTCCCCCCTTCTCTCTCTGCCCCTTCCCCACTCATGCTCACTTTCTCTCCCTCTCAAAAATAAGATTTAAAACCTTAAAAAGAAAGATAAATGCAATTGTAACATTGATGGTTATTGTCAAGTTGCTCTCCATAATCACTATACTGTTTCACACCCTCTACCACCTTACAAGAGGAACACTTTTAGATTTTTACCAGATAGATGAACAATGTTTACTCTTAAGTAGTTACAATTTGCATTTCTGATACCATAATGTTGAGCATCTTTTTATAAGGTTATGGGCCATCCATAATACACCTTTTCTGTCTATCCTTGTCTATACTTCTTGCCTATTTTTCTACTGAGTTGTCTGTCAGACTTTATTTTTTTATTTTGGTTACGATATTTTTCTTACCTTTCACAAGATTTTGATTCTTTTTCTTAATGTTTATTTATTTTGAGAGAGAGAGAGAGAGAGAGAGAGCGCATGAGCAGGGGAAGGGCAGGTCAGAGAGAGAGGGAGATAGAGAGAATCCCTCGGACCTTGAACTGTGAGATCATGATCCCAGCCGAAATCGAGTTGTACACTTAACCAACTGAGCCACCCAGGCGCCCCAAGATTTTGACTTTAAAAAAAAATAGATTTATCAGAGCTGTTTCAGGTTCACAGAAAAACTGAGTGAAAAGTATAGAGTTCTCACATACCTCTCTACCTTCTCCCCCATCCCCCTCCCCTCACCCCACCCCAGCCTTTCCCACCATAAAACTGTCCTGTACCACAGTAGTGTATTTGTTACAACCAACCTATGTTGGTGTATTACTATCAAGCAAAGTCCACGGTTTACTTTAGGGTATACTCTTTGGGTTTTGACAAATGAATAATGACACATATCCACCTACCCACAGTTATAGTATCATTCAGAAGTTTTCCTGCCCTAAAAATTCTGTGTTCCACCTTTATCCCCCTCCTCTCCCCATCCCTCCTCCTCCTTCCTGCCAACCACTGATCTCTTTCCTCTCCTCATACTTTTGCCTTTTCTAGAATGTCATTTAGTTATAATTAGATAGTATGTAGCCTTTTGAGATTGGCTTCTTTCACTTAGCAACAGGCATTTAAAATTCTTCCCTGTCTTTTTGTGACTTGATAATTCATTTCTTTTTATCATGGAAAAATATTCCATTGTATGGAGGTACCATGAATTAGTAGTCACATTTATCATTTTTTAAAAAATGGTTTCTGAATTTTGATTAACTACAAAGGCCTTTTGCATGCCAAGGTTATAAAGAAATTCACCCATATTTTTCTTCTAGGTAAATTCATTTGTGGCTTTTCTTTTAAATTTTGACTCAGGTCCTGGTATACAATGTATGTTCATAGTTTATTTTTTTATTACAACAAAACTATTGAAAAGTCTATCTTTTTCCTACTAATTTTAAGATAATCACTTTTATCATGTACTAAGTTCCTATATTTAGGTTTATATTCCTATAGGTATTATGATGTAGATTAGGATTTATATTCCTGTATATATTTAGGTTTATTTCTGGATTTCCATTCCTTATGTCCATCTGCTATTTATTTACATGCTAGCACTCCACTGTTTTAAATACTAAGGCTTTACAGAAGTATGATTCCAATAACCTCTATCCATTGCTTTTCTCCCACCCTATTTTTTTTTTTTTGCTATTATTACTGTTTATTTTACTACATAAACTTCAGAATAGTTCTTGTCTAATTCCAGAAAAAAAGAGAATGTTAATATGTTTCCTGAATCTGCATCAAATTAATAAACTTATGGTCAGGGGTGCCTGGGTAGCTCAGTCCGTTAAGCATCTGACTTCAACTCAGGTCCCGCCCTTGTGGTTCGTGAGTTCAAGGCCCACACTGGGCTCTGTGCTGACAGCTCAAAGCCTGGAGCCTACTTTGGATTCTGTGTCTCCTTTTCTCTGTGCCCCTTCCCCACTCATGATCTCTCTCTCTCTCTCTCAAATACAAACATTTAAAAAAATTAAAAAATAATAATAAATTTATGGAGAAACTGACATAATGCAGAATCTTCCCAATAAGACCATGTTGCGTTTTAAGTCTTCTTTTTTTATCTTTCAGTATTATTTTAAGCTTTTTGACATATTGGGTTTGTTTATTCCCAAGTATTTTATGTTTTGGTTTGTTTGTAAATGTGGCTCACCCCTAATCCACCCCTATTACATAGACTGTCTTCTTGTTATTGTTATACAAAGGCTAGTAGTATTTGTTCTACCATATTAAAGAGTAGCAATAACAGTGGGATTTCTTGTTCCTTTCTTTAGTGGAAAAGCCTACTATATCACCATGGAGCATGACTTTAGGATTTGAAATACACATACATATGCACATATAGATATAAATACATATAATGTAAGGAAATTAGCCATCGATTACTGTTTTATTCAATGCTATTTATAAAGACCAGGTATTAAATTCTGTCAAACGCTTTTTATTAGGTAATCAGAATGAACAGATTCTTCTTCTTAGGTCTATCACTGAAACAAATTATATTAACAGATTTCTTAATATGGACCATCTTTTTGTACCTTGAATAAACTTCTCATGATGTATTTCTACTAACGTGTTGCTAGATTCCATTTGTTTAACAGAATTTTGCTTCTAGAGTTGTGAGACTGAGTCTATTCTTCTTTTGTGCAATCTTGTCACGTTTTGATACCAATGTTATAACACTTGAGTCATAAAAAAAGTTTTCCTTCTTTTTCTATGCTCTAAAACACTTCAATAACAGAATTGGAATTATTGGTTCTTCAAAGATTTAGCAGAACTCTCTCATGAAACATGTGGGCTGGGTACTTTTGAAGGTCTTTTATGGAAATTGATCTATTTGAATTTCCTTTATACAAAGTCATTTTTGTAAATTATATTTTCCTATGATAATCCTTTAATTTTTTTTCTTTACGGATTTTCTCATTATTTCAGACTTGAACAACATAGACTCACGATTCTTTTAATTTATGCTATTTATGTTTATTAGTCTTTATTACACATATTTGTGTTTTGCTTCCCCCTACCCTCCTCTTAGTAATTGATCAGCTTAGCTAGTGACTTATTTTCAAACAGCCAATTTAGTAGTTTAGTAGTCCTTTTTGTTTTCTAATTCATCAATTTCTTTTATTTGTATTAATTCCTTCCTTCTACTCTCTTTTCATTTACTTAGATCTTTTCCTAACTTTCTAAGTTAAATGCTTAACCCACTCATTTTTGTTACTTATTTTTTGTAAGTATTTAAGGCTTTGAATTTTCTCTGAGTAATGCTTTAGCTAGATCTTGTATTTTCATCACTATGGTCATCTACATATTTTGCGATTTCCATTTGTAGTCTCCATTGATCCAAGAGTTGACTGAATTTAATATGCAAGTGGAAGGGTCTTTTACTGCATTGTGATTTTTTTTTATAGTATCTCTCCTTTCTAAAATTTATTGAAGTTTTCTTTGCGGCCTATATAGAAGGTTTTGTAAATGTTTCATGAGATCTAAAAAGAACAGGTACTCTGTTTTCAGGATCAAGATCAATATATATTAATCGAATCTACTCTATTGACTTAATTGTTTAGGTTGTCTACAGCCTTACTGTTTTTCCATTTGATCTGTCCCGGACCAAGAACAGTGAATTAAAGGTCACTACTACTAATGTATTTGTGCTTATTTTTCCTGTTATCTCCCGAAAGTTGCTTTGTTATTTAACACATAGTTATTTGGTTGACAGGTATTCATAATATTAAATGTTCACTGTCAAATACATATTTATAGCTTTGTATAGTATTGCTCTTCATTTTAAATAAGGCTTTGGGTCTGAATTCCACTTTATCTCATATTAAGACCCATATCAGGGGTACCTGGGTGGCTCAGTCAGTCAAGCATTCGGCTCTTGATTTCAACTCAGGTCATGATCTCGCACTTTGTGGGACTGAGCCCAGCAATGGGCTCTGTGCTGACAGTGAGGAACCTC
This sequence comes from Acinonyx jubatus, assembly GCF_027475565.1. Lineage (NCBI taxonomy): Eukaryota > Metazoa > Chordata > Mammalia > Carnivora > Felidae > Acinonyx > Acinonyx jubatus. The sequence goes on along the minus strand of NC_069382.1, from coordinate 134,682,904 downwards.
CTCGGGATTCTCTCTCTCTCTCTCTCTCTCTCTCTCTCTGCCCCTCTCCTGCTCATGTTTCACACTGTCTCTCAAAACTAAATAAATAAAGAGGGGCGCCTGGGTGGCTCAATCGGTTAAGCACCCGACTTCGGCTCAGGTCATGATCTCGCTGTCTGTGAGTTTGAGCCCTGTGTCGGGCTCTATGCTGACAGCTCAGGGCCTGGAGCCTTCTTCAGATTCTGTGTCCCCCTCTCTCTCTGCCCTTCCCCTGCTCACACTCTGTCTCTCTCTCTCTCAAAAATGAATAAACATTAAAAAAATTTTTTTAAATAAAGAGAGCTTGTGTGGGAGTGAGGAGAGGGGCGGGGGGTGGAGTGGAGAAGAGGGAGAGGAGAGAGAGAGAGAGAGAGAGAGAGCGAGCGGAGCCCCACACAGGGCTTGATCCCCCATGACCCTAGAATCATGACCTGAGCCCAATCAAGAGTCAGATGCTCAACCGAGTCTTCTAGGTGCCTCTGCCCTTTTCAATTTTGAGCCACTTTGTTTTCACTGGCTGTCTTCAATACAGAAAAAAAAGAAAAATTTCAGATTTTGCTTAGTGATCCAATTTGAACATTTTTCAATAGATTAGCTAATAAGGCCATATAAAAGTTACTGATATAAGTCTTTTCTTCCTGATTTGACAGGTATGATTGCTTAGTTCTATATTATTTTGCTATGTTTGGTTTTATAATTTAGAAATGTACTTTCCCTGTTGTCCATATTTGCGTATTTATCATTTTTCTGATAATTAGTATGACTTGTATTTTTGTTCTCATAAGTACTTCTGGTTCTATCTTAATAATTTAAAACAATATTATTTAGGGGCATCTGGGTTGCTCAGTCAGGTAAGTGTCCGACTTCAGCTCAGGTCATGATCTCGTGGTTTGTGAGTTCGAGCCCTGCATTGGGCCCTGTACTGACAGCTCAGAGCCTGGAGCCTGCTTCAGATTCTGTGACTCCCTCTCTCTCTGCCCGTCCCCACTTGCTCTCTGTCCTGTCTCTCTCAGAAATATATAAGCATAAAAAAAACCAGTATTATTTAGTACCATTAATCCTCTATTTCTTTACACCGTAATTACTGTGAGCACTAATGAAATCAGTTTTCATAATCTTACTGCCCCTCTTGTACTCCACAGTTATTATAGTCAATAGTATTATCTTTCTCGGTGTTTACCTTTGTACTGTTAAATATGCTTATACCTCCACTAACTGACTTGTCAGCTTTAAATAATGTCCTTTGACTCCCAGCTATTACAGATGAGGCAACCCATTAACTTATTCTACCTCCAATTTTTTTTCTTACTTCCCACTTCTCTTAATTTTTTAGATTTATAATGAATTCCTACATTATCAGATATTGAACATATACACTTTATTCTTTCTTCCTTATTCCCACCTTTGTTTTAGTCTCGGGTTTACAGTTAAATATATTCAATGCTCTCCAAGAGTACTTTTGCCAGCTTTCTCATTCATTTCTAGAGAATAAAGTTCATCCTCCAGTAGTTTCCTTACGAGGGCCTAAGACTAACAATATGCCCTGGGTCTTACATGTTCAAATTGTTTATACATGAAGAGTATTTTACAGATGATAAAAATGAAGGCACAGAAAGATTAAATAATTTGTACGTGCTAGCAAGGGACACAGCCAAAACTGGAACTCAGAAGTTTACTTCCAGAGTCCGAGCTCTTACTTGTTACCTTAACAAATTCAGGTATTCGATTTTAATCATAGAAGGCATACTAACATTTAGAAGAAATACTGACAAAACAACTAAGATGCAGGAGGACATTGAGAGAAGGAACGTATTTTAGAAACTGTGCTAGGTTAGGCAAGAGTGGATTAGGAGGTTGCATCACGTGGTTAAAAGTAGTAGAGCCTTTGGAGTCAACACTGGATTTGACTGTTGGCTGTGCTACTTATGATACTTTGGACACACTGTTTAACCTCTCTGAGCCCCACTTGTAAAATAGGGACAAAAGAGACTACTTCATGGGATGTTGTGAAACTTAAATGAGATGATATATTTGAAATATGAGGCCAAACACAGTGCCCAGCACATAGGTTAACATGAGTTTTAATACGCTAACTACTTTTTAAAATTATTCCTATCATGAGATTAACCAAGAAAACCATACATCTAGTTTCCTAAGACTATTCTGAAAAAAAGGGCAAAATCTCAATTTTCTAAGAAGTGAAAAAGAGGCCTATTTTCTATATATGAAATGTCCTCTTCCTCTGAGCCAACTGTCTTTAATAACAAGTTCAAGTCCCAGTTCCTTCATAAGTACCCTAATGATCCAATACACAATTATCTAAATAATCTCTTAACTGTTTATACCACTTTAAACATATTATAAAAGTATCTTATTCTATCTTAAAACTTTATAACACTCTATTAGTACCTATTGTTACATCTTTTTCCACTGCCTTTTCACCAACTGTTTTATATGGCATCTTGTCTCACTAACTAGACAAATAGTATCTTTTTTCAATAAAAAATTACAACTTTTACCCTTTCTGGACTCAAAATTGCTTAGCACAGGGTGAAGTAGATACAAAGTTTTGCTTGTTCAATTTTAAATGTTTATTAGGGAAATACAAAAAGACTGATGAGCTAGAAAGATTACTTTCAGGTAAAACATTTAATTTTTAAATTCTTAAGTGTTTAAAAGAAAAAATAACTTTAATAACTTTAACTTTTCTTATTTAAAAACTAGGTAGGGGCACCTGGGTAGCTCAGTCAGTTAAGGGTCAGACTTGGGCTCAGGTCATGATCTCATGGTCCATGAGTTTGAGCCCCGTGTTGGGCTCTGTGCTGGCTGCTTTGAATTCTGTGTTTCCCTCTCTCTGCCCTTCCTCTGCTCTCGCATTCTCTCTCTCTCAAAAATAAATAAACATTAAAAAAAAACACTTTTTTTTAATAGGGAAAAATACTATTAGGGTAAAAAGAGGTTTTTTAAAAGGGTAAAAAAGTTTGTTTTAAAAAAAGATTTTATAAAGTGTCTTAGAATAATTTCTAAAAGTGAAAACACAACCATGTATATTAAAAAAAAACAACCAACTAAACTGAACTACAGTATGTCTAAGAGCAAAGGTACAACAGAGGATACCTGATTCATGAACACTTAGTTAATGTGTAACATTTACTGAAAGAGAAAGAGACAAATTCATAAGCACATAAAATGGTTAAGTGGAAATTCAAAACATTTATAAAAGTCTACTTCTTGTCCTTAGCACTCAATGTTCCACTAGATACAGTTCCACTTATTAACTTGTACTGAACACAAGGCTTTAATACCAGCTACTTTTTTCAACCCCCCCAATCACTACAACAATAGCCTGGAACTACCTTATGTGGTCTGAATCTAATTAAATAAGAATACCATAATCTACCCACTGCAATCATTCTTAAAACACTAAGACTGCTATGAAAATACAACTTGCATATTTCCTTTTCTTAGAAATGACCATTTAGTTGTAACTAATTTCCTTAAAAATCTGAAGAAGGCTTAGATTAAACCAAGTGTACTTCCCAAGTGAAGACTTGCTTTAAAAGCTTTGTGCAAATTTTTTTTCAGTATCAAATGTGATAAGAATTCACACTATGCATACTTATTTCATTCAAGACTATTTTACACAGAACAAAATCATTCTTATAATACAAAAAGAAAAGTGTGAGGACAGTGGCTTGTTCACATATGACATCTGTAAGACAATATCTACGGCATAACAGTTTAGGGTATGGAGTCCAGAGCCAAACCCTCAGTTTAAATCCCAGCTCCATCATGTCCTAGGCTCTGGCTTTAGGCATGTACCTTTACCTGTTGTGTGCCTTGGCTACCCATTTGGTAAAATAAGTATAATAAAAGTATGTATAAGAAGGGTTGTTGTGAGAATTAAATAAAGCTTTACACAGAGGCCTTAGAACAGTGCCTGGCACATAGTAAATGCATGCCTGTAAATGTCAGCTACTGCAAAAGTCACAATTTAAAATGCGTATCCCAAAGAATACACCTGAAGAATAATTTATGTTTCACACTAGAACTCTTATTTTTTTGTCCAAGTTTCTCCCTACAACATGCACGTAGTTAAATGCATGCAATTTAGTGGAAGCTTTTTTCTTTCTGCTCATTTTCTAGTTGCTAATTTTGTAAAGCAATACTAAACTCCAACAGTACTATTTTCTCAAACATACCAATCTTACAATGCTCCATACAGAGATGACCCATTCTTCAGAAAGTAAAAAGTAGAAGAGTTTATGGAAATGGAAATTCTGACTCTCAAACCAGGAATACAATCTCTAGTTGGGACTGCCTTATTAAAAATCCATCTTGTGTGGGCAAATATCTCACCATGGATGGACAAATTTGTTCTAGAGGATTTATTGTTATCGATGTTCTAAGGCTCATTTCACTCAACCAAAATCACATCAAAGTGCCAACTGTGCACTGAACTAAATGGTGTCATACTTATCTAGAATCTAATAAATAAAACATTTTGAACTAAAATTAACCGAAGAATGACAACATTTCTGGGGCGCCTGGGTGATCCAGTCGGTTAAGTGACTGACTTCAGCTCAGGTCATGATCTTAACCGTGTGTGGGTTCGAGCGCCACATCGGGGTCTGTGCTGACAGCTCGGAGCCTGGAGCCTGCTTCAGATTCTGTGTCTCCCTCTCTCTCTCCCTGCCTCTCCCCGGCTTGTCCTCTGTCGGTCTGTCTATCTCTCTCTCTCTCAAAAATAAATAAAACATGGGGCGCCTGGGTGGCGCAGTCGGTTGGGCGTCCGACTTCAGCTCAGGTCACGATCTCGCGATCCGTGAGTTCGAGCCCTGCGTCGGGCTCTGGGCTGATGGCTCGGAGCCTGGAGCCTGTTTCCGATTCTGTGTCTCCCTCTCTCTCTGCCCCTCCCCCGCTCATGCTCTGTCTCTCTCTGTCTCAAAAATAAAATAAAAAACATTTAAAAATAAATAAATAAATAAATAAACATTAAAAAAATTTTAAAGAATATTTCTAAAAATACTGTAAAAATCAATTTAATAATACCACTTGACAAGAATTTCTAAACTTCATGAAATTACATACAAAATTCTGTGTGTATTTTTTAAAGTAGGCTTCTTTAAGTACCCCCACACAGGGCTAGAACTCACCACCCTGAGATCAAGACCTGCTGAGATAGACCCTCAACCAACTGACCAACCAATAAGCCCCTGTGCAGTGCATTTTTCTAGGAAGGTGATCCAATGCTTTCCTCAGGTCCTCAAAAGGGACTGTAATTCCAAAAAATTAAGAATCACTGCTCTTTACAGTTACAAATTTCTTTCTTTTCTTACGTTATTAGTTTCAAAAAGAACCTATGTATCTAAAATTAGGCAATATAATTCTTAATCCATTCCAATGTCACATTTCCCAAACAACCCTGGATGTGTGTAACATTAATTCACAACTACAAAAACACTTCAGGTTATCCAAAAGTTCTTAGAGTCTACAAACCTTCCCCAGGTCTATTTAATCAAGAGAAAGAGCACAGAAGAACCACTAAAAAACGATGAGTAAACTTCAGCCAATCCCAGAACAATCAGTATGTACAGAAAACGTAGGACGGTACGATAGAAGAGCAAGGCTCTGATTATTGATTGAATACAGTTACAATTAGCGACAAACACAATCACATTTCAGTTTTCTGTAGTTAGAAAGCAGTTTTGGAGAAAGGACTTATCACAGACCATCACTGCAACTTCAGAAAGACTAAATAAAATTAGTTGCTTATGCTCACATAAAAGTTCATAATGCCCACAAGCCCACGCAATATTTTGATTTATTTTTCACCTGCCCTGTAACTTGATCTCTCATCATAATAACTTATTAGCAAAAACATACAACACTTTTTGACATTTCCTTCGAGGAATAGACGGCAACTGGTAACTATCCTTAAAATAATCCAATCCTGGTTCAATGACAGTAGCTTCCAGTTAAAAACCTATGAACCTTTAAATCTGGCAACAGTTCAAATACAAACAAAAAAAATCATAACCAAACTAAAATGAACCAAAGTGATCCTGAGGTTTGCTTCCTTCCCTCGCCCTTGGGGCCCGCACCTCTTTGTGCACAAGGGTGTGAGTGCCTCTGACCTCAGACCCCCGTTACCGGACCTGGCACGACACCCTGTCGCAAGCCTCAGGGGAGCTCCTGCTCAGCAGTGGAAACGTTGGCGGATGTGGATCGGCGCGATCCCCGAAGCAGCCGTGACGCCAGGCGTTATCCAGACGGGCCCCAAACGAAGATCAGGGACGCGCCGCTACCACAGACCGGGCCGCAGGCTGACGGGGACCAGCGGAGGCGATGCCACGGTCGTAGCTTTCGCCTGTGCTCCACCTCAAGGCCCGAGGGCCGGCGAAGAAGATACGGAGGAATAGGCAGACACACCTTGTGGGGACCCTCGGCGACCGGTTCCTGCGTTAGCGCGACGCACGTCGGACTCTCCCAGCATTCGCCGCCGCCCCTCCTCCCGCCCCAAAGCCACCTCCACGTTCCGCTTCAACGTGGCAGCCACAGCCCCTCCCGGGCGGCCCGCGGACGCTTCCGGGAGCGACGCCTCGCCCCGCCCACTTCGGCGCGCTCCCCTGCACGGCACTTCCGGGAGGGGTGGCAGGCGGGCGTGAGGAGCGTGTAGGTGGCGCGCGCTTGTGAGGTTGGGGGGAGACCCGTACTGAAGGGCGGCGTACAGGTTGAGGATGCGGTGACCCGGCCTACGCGAAAAGAAAAAAAACAGCTCCTGCTGTGCTGGGTGTAGCTATCTGTTCGAAGAACGGCCGAGGCCTGCAAGAATGCCACGTAGATTTAGTCCTGCGAGACATCGGCAGCCTCCGCGACACTGCCAACACCGGACAAATCACTTGGAAATGGGACTGCACGGCCCTAATTGCAGAAACTAATTTGTGATTGGGTTGGTTAAAAGTTGGTTCTACAGTATTGCTTTTGAGGACTTCAAAACCAAGTGATCTGACTATACCCGATGTCTGTTGTGGACGGTGTTGTTACTCCAGAGGCATAGTGGAGCCAAGTAGTTCAGTTAGCATCATATGGCACTATTTAAGATGCACTAGGGTTTGCCCTTAGTCACTGGGCTTCGCCAGACCCTGGCTTCGAATTAGTGTATTGTCTGGATGTCATTTTTAGTTTAGGAATTGTTTTACAGCAAAGTAAAACCAGAGGTAAAGTACTTATAAACAACTAGAACCTGGATTCAACCCAGGTCTCCTAACTTCTAGGCCAGTTCTCTTCCCATTAACACCGAAGAGTCAACCATCTCTTTCAAGTTTTTTCTTAAATTTTCTTTTTTACATTTATTTTTGAGAAACAGAGTAAGACAAAGCGTGAGCGGGGGAAGGGCAGAGAGAAGAGACAGAGCCAAAGCAGCCTCCAGGCTCTGAGCAAGTGGTCAACACAGAGCCTCATGCTGGGCTTGAACCCACGAACCATGAGATCATGACCTGAGCCAAAGTCGGACGCTCAACCAACTGAGCCACCCAGGTGCCCCTCAAGTTTTTTCTGAAGTGCCTTCACTTCTAGGTATCAGAGTAGGCACATTTTTGCGCTCCCACTGCACGCTTTCATACACCCTTTTAGTGTCTTATACTTACAGTTCAATTTGAAAAGAAAGTTTATTTCTCTAGTACAGAAATAGAACAAACGGATTACTTAGGCTACAGCAGCAAATTTCTAGTGTCCTACAAATCCATTTTTACTTACAGCTGCAAGGACTAGTTTACCTACAGATGCCAATGAAAAATCCGACTTAGAAGTGGGCCCATCACTTGAATCAACCGAAAACTCAACTCCCTACTGCCCCAACCCCAGAAGACCCCCGACTACCTGTAAATGTACATCAGTATGGAGAAAGGGCTCATTAGAACAACTTACCAAAAAACTCAAATGATTCAAGCAGTGGTTACATTCTTTGGTATCATTTAATGTACTATATGTTCCTATTGCAGAAGTCAAACTACAAACTTCCCTGCTTCCCACCACCCCCTTTTGTAGACTGTGAGGTATGAACAGTATTTCATGACTGGAACACAGCCACTTTCAATGGTCTCTGTATTGCCTATGGCTGTTTTTGTGCTACATGGACAAAACTGAGTAGTTGCTAGAGACCATTAAAGAGTCTGCAAAGCCTGTTCACTGTATGGCTGTATTTATAAAAGAAGTTTGCCAATCCCTATCTATTAGGATTTGCCTACAAGTCGAAGTATGAGACATACAGTTGTGTATAAATTTTTATTTCAAAGCCTTGTTATAGTAGCATGCATACAAAGACAGTATGAAAACTGTCATAATATAACTGGTAATCTAAGGGAAAAGTGTATTTGTTTCTAGACTTGATATATCTGGTTAAATATAAAGAGTTCCTAGTTTGTTTTAAATGCAGGGAGTTCTCAGTTGGACTATGAAAGCTGAAACCTCTCAAAGAACAATCTGATTTGTTCTATAACCTTAAAATTTGTCCAAACATTAGAAACTGATTTTGGTTGAAATATAAAAAATAAAATATTCAAAACATTAGAAACATTGAAAATTAGAATGTTTTATTTCTTTATAAACAAGTCTTGAGTAGTTTGAACAGTGCTTGCTTTCTCATATAACTTACAATATGGAGCAAGCATCTTTCCTATGCCTTGGCAAATTGTCATCCTCTTTTCTGAGTTTGATCTGTTTCTAACGTTTAATGCTTTGCACAGTGTCATGAAACATCTGAGAGTTCCTTTAATGTGGTTTTTCACCTGAATCACTTCCTCCAAATGTATTCATCCTTCACAACACACAACTGCTTTCCTCATTTATAACTATGTTCACCTTCACTAAATTCTTCTGGCTGTATATCCACTTTTAGTGTACGTGCTGCTGAAGCAGAACCTTCTGGCTGTATATCCAGAACTATTTCCTGAATGGCAGCAGTGTAAACATTCCCACAGTCATACCTTCTGGAACTCCATTTACATTCCAGCCAAATCCTATGAAGTTTTTGCACAGTAGTCTCATACCACTGTGCAAAGCAAGGACTGCCTGTGATTCTTGGAACATGGGTGCAAATTTCCCAGTAGCATCCTTATCTGAACATGCAGCTTCACCAGTGGAACATTATTCCATTCACGCCGACCTCCAAACGATGCTTAACCTTAACCGACTGAGCCACGCAGGCGCTCCAGACTTCTGAACGATGAAACCAGCCTTTCCCAACAAAAAAATGTTCTTTTTTAGTCTCCTGGTAATTACCATTTTCCTTCAGCGCAGCAACTAACCTCAACACTCTGGCCTGAATGCTAGCCAAACTGATTAGGATTTTTTATTACAGTCCTCCATCCAAAGTAGAAGCAAGCACTCCATTTCAACTGTAAGTGGCTTTCTGTTCCTAGTGTAATTTAAACTAAAAAATGTTGAAGCAACTTTACTTTGCTTTTATATTCCTCGAACTTTTAAACCACAGTTTCTACTGCAGCTTTATGTAGGCCTGGGTCTCGTCTCGTCTTCAATATGCTGTCGCCATTTTCAAATCCAATTTCACTTCCAGTGTTAAAAATCACTTGTTTCTTTGCTGCCCTGCCAATTCCCTCTTCTGATTATCCAGTTTTGTACAATGTTGCATGGGTTTATTACTGGGAAACAAGTAAGCAATACAACTACATGCTTTACTCCGTGAACTAATAGATGTTTAGTGATCAATCACCAAGAGACTTTGAAAGATGTGATGTAACTGGTTACTGACCATGATGCACATCTTTTATAATGCATAATCAGTTGTGGAATAAAGAGCTAGCAACAAAACTTATGCAACAATTCAGTTACTATTGTAACTGAAATTACAACTGTGTTGTAGGAGGATTAGTGTTATTTAACTAAACTGTGAAAACTGATCTTCATGTATAATGGAACGGTGCAAAGTAAGGACCACCTGTATCTAAAGAGAAAAACTTGTATTAGTTCACAAAATAATCAACTTTTAATCCAATTTAGTTAACTACTAGCCAAACTTAACCATAGATCAAAATAGAAACTGAAGATTTTCTCAAAGGAATGTTAGTTCCAGAGTGAATTCCCACTGGAGATGGAAAAATGTTTGGAGACAATGCAATACAGAATTCTTCAAATTAGCATTTGCAGACAGTCCAAAGACATCCTTTTGAGAACTTAGGCCCCTTCCCTCATTTCAACAATTTTGAGGTCTGCAAAAGAATAAAGTTCTGGACAACTCTACTGTTGTCCTGATTGTAAAGCTTTATAATCATCACAAAGCACAAGACTGTATGTATTTACAACTTATTCCACACCAGCCAGTACCATGTTTTCTCCTGTGTAACAGTAGCATCCATCCCATTAATGTTTTAGTTTTGTCTTTGAATGCACTTATTTTGTAAATCTTTTGATTAAGGCCCGTCAACAAAATTTATATCAACTTTTATGTTTGTAGAAATTTATGAAATAGAAAATAAACTTAAATCAATACTGAGTATTTGCAAGAATTTTTCCTCTTTATATTCCTCAAATTTGAAACACCCCAAGACAACATGCCTAATTAGTGACAGATTAATCTGGTATTAAATTTGAGATTCCCAGCTTCTAACCACCTACTTATCTACTGTTCTTGAATAAAGATTAAGTTATAGGATGGTCATTCAGTGGCATATCAAAGAGTCATTTATAGGACATACAAAAGTTCAGCAAATTTAAACCCTGGAATATATGATCTCTAAGAATCTCAGAGGCTGAATTACACCATTATTTTTGAGAAAAGATAATCATCAAGGTTAAAAGTCCTGACCCCAGCCACCCAATTGCCTATCCTGCATCAAATCTATTGATTCAGAAAATTATCTTTGAAATTATATTCTTGTTATCTTTGAAAAATGAAAAAATAAGGAAAAAAATTTAATTGAGTACAATGTCCACATTATGCTCAAATATCAATTTTTTGCTCAAATCTGATTGTCCATTCTTTTGTCAAAACTAGCAAATTTATAAACTACTTACCTTACTATATAAATGTTCAAATTCTTTATCAGATAAATCTGACAAAAACACCCTTCAATTTCATTCCTAAAACAGGAACACATTTACAAGTAAATCAATATACAAAAAAATTACATCATATCTATAATTTTTTTCTCCCACTAGGATTTTCTTTTTCCATTATGTCCTCATCCACATACATTAATCACAACAGATCATGATGTGAACAGCAGTGGAAAAAGTTTAATCATTGGACATTTATATTTTCTTCCTATTTTCAACTTGAGCTTTAGTCATAAGTTTTTCATTGTTTAGCCCTTTTTAAAGAACACATAATATATACACATTTCTATAAATTTTGATTTTCATGAACCGGTAACACTTCCAATTTTACTTCCCATTGGAAAAATCATACCAAAGATAATCTCAAGTGTATCATTTAACTACTTTGCACAGATTACCTTATGCTAACTTAGAAATGTCTTAATATTAAGCTTGACATGGAAAGGGTAACCATACCTAATACAAACACATCCCAAAACTGGTTGTATCTTGTTTTTTACGTAATGCTTTTTGTTATTACACAAGGTCTCCAAAATAACCAGAAGCACTTAAGCTTTAAAGGAAAAGAGTTGTCACTGCTAACAAAGAACTTTTAAGCAGCAATTAAGGGAAAAGAAGACTCAAAAGATTACAAATCTCAGGCACAAATTAGAATTCTACCAATTAGGGGCATTCTGCTCAGAATGCCTCAATTAGGGGCTTGGCAAAGTCTGTATTTTGCACATCAAGAGAGATAAAAGACCATGGTGGGAGGGGGGAGCAACAGAAAGAAAAGGAAATATACTCACCAAACTGGATAAATATCAAGCTTTTGAGGAAAAGGACAAATCGCTCTAAAGCTGCTGCTGTGTATTTATACCTTTATTCCATCCTATGTCAAATATATGTGTAAGTGCCTTTAAGTAATTGGATTGCATTCCTTAGAAAACTCTAAACAGAAATTTCAACCATTCCAAGTCAGTCTGCACCCCAAGCAAAATACCAGGGATGGGGTACTCAATTTCTATCTATAGTCTACTTCCAGCTTCTCTAACCACCTGCACCTAAGGAGGAGTTGGGAGAGGAGAAATGGGTCCAAGAAAAAAAAACACATATGATCAAAGTCCAATATTCTCTCTCTATAAAATAAGCTTTCTTATATATTCTCTAGAAAATTTCCAATAGGAGTGGCATCACTTATGGAATTGATATATTCATGGGCAAGAAACCGTGCATCTTAGAAAAGAGAGCACTTATTCGAGTACATATGCTCTCATACTTCTCATTATCTGACCAGAGGGTCTAATGTTAAATCTCTTGATTCAATAAATTGAAGCAGTTTAAAAAAAAAAACAAAAAAAGAGTAAAGGGTGATAGTCAACCTCCAAGATGGTCCCCAATGATCTCCCACCTCTTGGTATTCACACCCTCATATGTGTCGACTTACATGTTAACTTGGCATTTCTCTCTTGGATCATTCCCTCTGGGGAAAGACAGTTGTCATGTTGTGAGAGTTCTCAGGCAGCCTGTGGAGAGGTTCTCATGGTGAAGCACTTAAGTCTTCAGCCAACAGCCATCAAGAAACCAAGGCTTGCCAAGTGAGAGCCCAGAAGATGATGTCTCTCTGCTTTGCCCTCCTCCCACTGTAAGATAAGTGTTGTTGTAAACTACTAAGTTTTGAATAACTTTTACATAGCAATAAATAATTCATACAGAGAGTCACAATCCATATTCAAAAAGCAAAATGTACAACTTATGAATTAGCTGGAAAGGTCTGAAGTTTTAGGAAAGGGTCAGATTCGGGAACAGTTTTTAAGTTGGTCACCAATAATTTCAAAACCTAAAGGCTTTCTGAAATGAAATGGTGAAAAATTCAGCAAGAATGTAAGTCAGTTACCAGAAATACATTTTAATACAACAGGACAATAAATAAAGGTTCTAGTAGAAATAAGAATCTGACAAAAGAGTAGGTGTTCAACAAGGAAGATACCAGTCCTAGAAGGCAAAAAGTCTATTTGCTTTCCTAGGGTTGTTGTGAGAAATACATTTGTTTATAAAACAAACTTGTGTGTCTATACAATGCTTAGCACAATGCCTGGCACATAGTCATTCAAGAAGCATTAGTTGTTATTTTTTCTCCAAGTGACCAAATTAATAAAATTCTGTAACAGGAAATTAGATTTCACCAAAGTCTTCGTAAATCTTTACTTAGATAATCCGCCATTTCCAACTCACTACTATTGTTCTGGGAACACTTAATACATTTAAAGAAAGATATACTACCTCCCCTGTATATTTGGAGTGATTATCTTTGAAGTCCCAGGAATCTTTTTCCAACATCTCCAAGAATGTAATTCCTAAAAAGAGATATTTTCTTTTATATTACAATGCACTACAGTCCATGCATTTTCCCAATATCTTTAATACAGTTTACATATCCTCATTAACGTATTCAATAATCACAACGGTTCATTATGTGAACAGCAGTGAAAAGGTTTAATCACTGGATATGAAGTTATTGGAAGAAGCAAAGATAATCAAATGATTAAATTGAGAACCTCAATGTCACTAGTAAAACAGTAAAAAACAGCAACAAAAATGCACAAGTTATAAACGAACATAAAGATACATAACTACAACTAAAAAAAAAAGTATGCTTTTATGAGGAATTACCTATTTCCCTATCCAGGAGTACATTAAGAAAACCTAGACCCCTTGTGGCTTCCATAAAGTGAGTTTTCATTTAACCAGTTTACATTTAAGTACATCTGTTTTGCAGCATAGCAGTTTTCAGTAACTCACTTGTAATTAATAATTACAAGAATGCTTTCAGAATAATGTGAGAGCCACGGTTTCATCTATCCTTGGGCAGCCACAATATCTGGAATCCACTTAAAAGAAAATTAAAATAAAAAACCCTTCCCTCTGAACTCTGATGCTGAACTGGCAGCAGGGGTACTTTCAACTCTAACTTAAGAAAATGAAAAATGAGATTGGGGCACCTGGGTGGCTCAGTTGGTTAAGTGTCTGACTTCAGCTTAGGTCATGATCTCATGGTTTGTGGGTTCGAGGCCCACGTTAGGCTCTGTGCTGACAGCTCAGAGCCTGGAGCCTGCTTCGGATTCTGTGTGTCCCCCTCCATCTGTCCCTCCCCCACTCATGCTCTGTCCCTCTCTCTCAAAGATAAACATAACCACAAAAAAAAGAAAATGAAAAATGAGAGCCTGCACCTGGGGCTTCCCTCCCCAGCTACTCCCACCTGCCCTCTATACCATTTAGCAGCTTATGAGCTCAGAGCTCCACTTCCTATCTGTAATGTCTAGCGCCCACCAGGCTTGCTCTTTTAATATACCCTATGGTAGTGTCCATTTAAGTTACCCTTAAGGGGTGAGAGGAGGGCACAGGAGTACTTTCCAGGTACTGATTACTATTTTAGAGCTTATCCAATTGCACAGATTTTGAGTACTCAATGCTTTTTCTTTTTCCTACAAGCACTATTTTCACATGCATAATTTTGCTGAACATGAGGTATTTTTCAGGGACATGTATATTACAGCTGAAACACATGTATCTATTTGTGTGGTAGAGACTGAAAAGACAAATTCACCTTACACATTGGTCTCTACATGCAAGGAGCATCCTCTAGCAGGTTCCCTGCAAACCTGGAGTCCTTAAAAATCAGGCAACCACCGCAATGAAATACCACTTCACCCAAGAACGTGGAGAAAATGGGACCCTCATCCACTGCTAATGGGAATGTAAAATGGTCCAGCCACTTTGGAAAAACAGTTTGGTATTTCCTGGAGGTTAAACATAACACTTAGCATATGACCCAGCAATTCCACCTTGAGGTATATACTCAAAAGAAATGAAAACATATGTCCATACACAAACTTGTACACTAATTTTCACAGCAGAATTATTCATAATAATCCCCCACAATGGAAACAACCCAAATGGTCAACTGATAAATGGTTAAATAAAATCATCATAGCAGTATATACATACAATGGAACATCTTTTGACAATTAAAAAAAAAAAAATGGAAGTACTCAGGGTGCCTGGGTAACTCAGAAATGTCTTGATTTTGGGTCTGGTCATGATCTCACAGCTCGTGGGTTCCCCGCACTGGGCTCTGTGCTGACAGTGTGGAACGTGCTTGGGATTCTTTCTCTCTTCCCCTCCCTCTACCTCTCCTCTGTTTATGCTCTAAATCTCTCTTTCAAAATAAATAAGTAAATATCTAAATGAAAGAAGCTGCTTGCAAAAGGCCATATATTAGTTTTTGATTCCATTTATATGAAATTGTATAGGCAAATCTACATAGACAAAAAAAAAATAGTGGTTTCCAAGAACAGAGGATAGGGAAGATATAGGGAGTGACTGTTAATGAGAATGTGTTTTTTTTTTGGGGGGGGGGGGGGTGGTGATGAAAATGTCCTAAAATTGATCATGGTGATGACTGCACAACTCTTGAATATACTAAAACTTAATGCACACTTTATATGGGCTAACTGTATGGTGTAGGAGTTAGATCTCAACAAAACTGTTACCAAAAAAACAAGGCAACCAATTTTTTCCTTAAAGATAAAACTGTTATGTATTTCTACTTAGCCTCATTTGGGTCTTAACTGGTTGAGTACTAAGAAAGTTTCTAATAGCCTAACAGACTGAAGATAATTTTAATCCAGATCCTACCCTTTGCATGTCTAACATCCAAGCAAGCACACAGCCCATGGTTCAATTTTCCCCAAAGTCATGGACTATCCTCAGGCCACATGACTTTTAAGAAAGGGACATAAACAAAAGCTCTGTTAATCTCGTTCAAACAAGATACAAGCATATTATAATGGAAAGCAGATGTCAATAAGTAGTACCTTTTGGCTGGAATCTGGACTAAGAAAACAACAAGGGGAAAAAGACGCAATCTGGCTTGGAAATGTTGGAATCACCCTCGCCTACAGGAGAAGGAAATGAAAAAACTGACTTTTCATTCAAACTTTTCTGGTTTCCTTAATGGGCCTCCAATGTAAGCAGGAGAGAAAGAAGCCACTTAATATGCTAAGTGTCTCTCCAAAGACAGAAATTATGCCCTATTTTGGCCCCATTTTGTTTCTTCCATGACAATTGAAATCTCATACCGTAAACATATAGAGCTTAACAAAGACATCTTTTGAAGACCTTCTCACTTCTTGAAAACTATCTACAATGCGCCACATCCCAACCCAAATCATTTCATTGCGCTTTCTGTCCTGACCCTCTTAACTAATTATATTGACGATTCCCCACTAGACATGTGGTGCCCCAAGGATCTTACCTTGTTTCCTTAATTGCCCCACAGTGACAAACGGTCTTGTAGAAAAGGTTCGTTGAATTAAAAAACGACGTATCCCCGTATTAACACTCTTATTCATGCTCCTCCGGGGTCACATATCTAAGGCCAACCATCCCAACAGCTCCTATAATATCACCACATCAGGGAACTACCAAATAAAATGCAAGGAAATTATATGCCTTTCAGTAGATAATTTATTTGGGGGCCCAATTTTGTCTTTAACATTTCTAGGGTATCGCGTTTATCGCTCTCCCTCCCATCTCTTCCTCCACCCATATCCAGTCCCTTTAAGAGTTCGTACCGGAGACCTAACGGCATGCCCCTAGTTTCACCTCAATATTACTCCTACCTCCCCGCTTCTCATTCTCAGGCCTTGCCTCACAAGAACCACGATGGCACCGGATGTAACCGGAGCGTGTTGAAACAGTAGCAAAACTAGACCATAAACAACTAAATCCACTAAGCACCCTGGAACAGAGAGGAGGAGCCGTCAAATGCTCGTCTTAATGTTCTAGGCTCTTCCGATTGGCTGCAGCGACGCGACGTGGCCTGTGATTGGTCACGGCGTCAAGCGCAGCGCCCACGAAGAGGAAGAGTAGGAGTCTTGCACCTTAAGAGCCCGCCTTTTTCGACAAATAAAGGTCGTAGCCGCCGAATCCACGGGCGGAGCTAAATTTATCACGATTAATGCTGTCGTAGGACCACCCAAAGTGGAGCCCCACGTAGCAAGAAGATGACCCGAAGTTGCTCGGCAGTTGGCTGCAGCACCCGGGACACCGTGCTGAGCCGGGAGCGCGGCCTCTCCTTCCACCAGTGCGTGAGAGCAGCCTCCGGCTGTCTAACTCCCAGCACGGCCTGGCGGGCAGTAGGCCAGGGTGGGGCGGGGCCGGGCTTGCGTTGCGCCGTTGACGTGACGTGGCGTGACGTGCGTAGCGTGGGGGAAAGGAACGAGGGACCTTTGAGAGTTGGTGTTTTTCCTGTCTTTCCGGCTTAGCGTGTACCTCCAAATTGCTGATTCTTTCTCGTTGCCTACCGCTTGCCTAATGGCGTTTAGCAAGGGTTTTTCGAAAGGAGTCATGCTTCTTTTCGGTCGTCTTACTATTTGACGTGAGGAGATGGGAAGGGTGGACAGTTTGGGAGAACTGTTGAAGGCGTTCGATTCCATTAGAGTTGTGTGGCTTACTCAGGAACAGGAGTACAGGTGGATTTTCACGAATACTGCCTGTTACTGCAAGTTATTTAGTAGAATTGGCTGAGCTCCACAAGGCCGGTCCTATTCTGGCTGGATCTGGTCATGGCAAGGAAGGTACATTGGCTCAAGAGTGGGGTGGGTTTTCAGACCAGTCTAATTCGAACCCACGTCTATAGTCCATCCATGACATACAGTTGATTCAAAGTTCAAGGTACAATGCGAAGTAGAAGAGTGGGTAAAGCAAGATTCTCAAAGACAAAAAGAAACGTACTTCAAAAAGAGGTAGTCTGTTAAGGTAATAGATATAGAGAGTTAAACCACTGACAAAGGACTTTTATGAGAAAATCAAAAGTAGTTTTACGGGACAGATGGTATTTGAGTTGGACCTTGAACTTAGGTTGTAGAGTGGGGGTGGAAGGAAGATAGCGCTTAAATACGAATAACATGGAAAAATGTAAAGGGGTGGAGAGTGCAGATATCAGAGGAGTGGAAAAAGTATCTTGAAGACATTTAAAAAAAATGTCAGGTTAAGGAGTTTCAACTCTGTATGGTAGGCTTTTTGTAGTCATTGTTTTGTGTTGTTTTTTAAATAGGGCTGGTTCCTCCACCTAAGCTGTTAGAATTGTATCTTGTAACCTTTCTTTTCTTCTCTGGGATTTTCCCCCATCAATTAGTTCCTGTTCGTTTTAAATTGCTCCCTCTACTGATTACTTGCCTAAAGTCGATGAGCATGCTCACATTACTTCCATTTTTAAACAGACACACAAACTCTTGAGTCTATGTGCACCTCTGCACTACCCTATCACGCTTTCCCTCTATAACAAGGCTCCTTTAAACAGGAACATACACCTATTTTCCTAAGTCCTGTTGACTTTTCAACCTATGGTAGCCAGATCACTACTGCTCTAATGCACTGACAAAGGGTCACCAGTAATGTTGCCAAATCTAAGTGAGCACTTCTAAGTCCTTCTCTTAACCTTCTTTTTTTTTTTAACTTTTAATTATATCGACTGCTCCGTGAAACTCTCATCTTCATTGGCTTTATTGACACACTCTGTCCAGAGTTCTCTCCGTTTCCTCTAATTTTTTTTTTTAATTTTTTGCTGCCCTGCTTTTCCTGTGCCTTCTTAAGATTCTTCAAGCGAGGAAGAATTCATTTATTGCTTTCATTTGTTTTATATATTGAGGACCAAAGTAAGACCTACTTTATTTTAAGAAGAGAAAGTGATCCAGTTATTACAGTAGTATACTATGATTCGTCCAGGCTGATTTCTTCCCATTCATTCCATTTTCCTGATTTCTGGAAATGATTTTTCTAAAAATGCAAATTTTATACTAGTTCCCTTAAAAAAGGATTTTAATCCTGGGGCTTTTCAAATGCCTAAAGGCAGAATCCAAACTCCTCTGTGAAGACTTTTCTCCAATACCTGTCTTCCAACCTGAATTTAATTTCCTCTGTATTTCTGTTATTTTTTATGTGTGCTAAATTAAACACATGCCCTTATGTATGAATGGGAGGGAATAATCTTTATCTTCCTATGCCTAGGAAGTTGTAAGGAATGCAGAAGAAGGTAGAGACAGGAAAAGGAGTTAGAATACTATGGTGTTAATTGTAGCAACAAAGTTATATTGATCAGAAGTAAGGGTTCAGCAAAAAGGTAATATAGATTGGAAAGAATTTGTCAACTTGCCATCGCCCAAAGGCGTCATCTTCAGACTTCTTGAACATGGAGCCCTCTCCACAAAGAAATTTGAGTACATGCCCTGATAAATGTGTACTGATTTATAAATTACATACACGAAGTGATGAGCTAATATGTATTATGAAACACAAAAATTAAGCGATGGGGCAAAACATTAAAAAAATAAATTCTAATGTTTTCTTCAAATCTCAGTAGATGAGTGCACACTCCTCTGGTAGCCA
This sequence comes from Acinonyx jubatus, assembly GCF_027475565.1. Taxonomy (NCBI): domain Eukaryota; kingdom Metazoa; phylum Chordata; class Mammalia; order Carnivora; family Felidae; genus Acinonyx; species Acinonyx jubatus. Next base: position 134,663,380 of record NC_069382.1, on the reverse strand, counting down.
CTGACCTAAAGGATGGATCCCAAACTTCCTAGCACACACGATCTTTTGTGATCTGGCCTTTAGCCACCCCTCCAGCCCATCCATAACCAGTTCAAGCTACCTCTGTACTCTTCTTTAACCCTCTCCAGTCTACAAATTAACTTATTTTTCAATGCTTTATCAACCAGTAAGATCCTAGTAGTTATTTTATATCTGTGTTTATGCATTTGCTCGGAGTGGCCACTGTCTGCATGGCAAACTCCTGTTGATACATCAGCTCTAGCTCCAATATTCTGTCTTCTGAAGCCTTCCCCAACATCCTCACCACCATTACCAGAATTGTGAAAGATGTTGCAAGGACACAGGCGAGGGGCTTTGGCTGAAAAGCATGAATCAAAATGATTAAAGGTGTGGAAACTGTTGTTATAAGAATACTGATACTTGGTCAAACACATAAATGGTTAAATATGAGATGGGACTGGCAAGTTTAAAGAAGTGACAGTTTGATTCATTCTCCTTTTATTGGTGTAAAGAAATTAAACAATTTATTTCATAATCAAATATATGTATGATAACTTGGAAGAGTTTTTGCCTGAATTGTAATGAATTCTATTTTTATACTTTTAGCTATGAAACATTTCAAACACATTAGCAGGCAAAGAATAATACATAACAAACACTGATATACCCATCACTAGAATTAAGCAGATGTTAACATTTTGCCTTGTTTCATTTTTTTTTCTTTTCTGTTAGAAGAGAATTAAGTTACCAGGTATAAAGCTTTACCCCTCAATCCTTTCTCTGTCTCCCCAGAGATGACCACTGTAGAAAGGATTTTCCTAGCCACTTTTTTAGAAAATATGATATGCAGAGAGCCCAAGGTAATTTCTGCCAATAGTGTAAAAAAGGCATAGTTAACAGGAGAGAAAACAGATTCTGCATTAGTGTAAACCAATTCATTATTGTGTATATGAAATGATGATTGGTTTGGGATTTTTCTTTTGCCACAGGTGATTTTAGAATAGGGGAACATGAATTCCAATTTCAACTACTATTTACTGGTGGCTATACTTAGTTCTGGTCTTGGTTTCATCTTCAGTAAAAGGTAACCTGTTCGTGCAGAATTTTTTAAAGACTAAAACAGTTTTAAAAACACACATAAGCACTGGGGCGCCTGGCTGGCTCAGTAGGAAAAGCATGTGGCTCTTGATCTCAGAGTCATGAGTTTGAGCCCCATGTTGGGTGTAGAGATTACTTAAATAAACTTTAAAACATATGCACACCCACACACGTAAAAATAGCACAAGGTAAATGCTTTAAAAGTAGTATCAATTATTATTACCAATTTAATTTTGTACAGAATTCAAATTAGTCATGCTTGTTAGACTACAATATTTTTCAAGCCTTTCATGGTGTGTTATGCATAGGAAATATTTAGTACTTAGGGCAAACCAACAAAGCTGTTTGGGACTGGCCTGTAATACCTACTTCAAGGGCTCCAAGTGGCCCAGGCCATTCCATGAGATAAGGGGATTGATGGCTGTAGTGAGCAGGCATGCCAGTTGGGAAACCGCATCAGAGGATCAGGCTAGTAATGTAACTTGGTGGACTGGCCAACTTTTTACTGTCCTTTGCATGGTTAGAGACTACGCCCCATCTGTGGAAAAGCTGCCTCACAAACGTGCCATTAGTTAAGAAAAGAATTCAGTAAAAAGACATAGATTTGCCTCACCTTTATTAGAAAAACAGTTTCCTCTTGATCAAGTGGCATCATCTTCCTGGAACAATAAAATGGAAGTCTTGAAAGTGGAATTGTTGTTCCTAGGAAAGAACAAACTCTGGGTAGCACTTTACCATTTACAAAGTGCTTTTGAATGCATTTGTCACCTTGTGCACTCTTAACTACAACCCTGTGAGGCAGCTGAGAGATTGAGACGTGTCTGTTAAAGATAATTGAAGGTTAAGTACAGATTTTCCAATTCAGTATTCTTTCTCAAGGTGATTGAGAGAATATCTCAGAAGTATGTTTTACCATTCTGCTATATTTCCCCAACAATGAGCTGAGGACATTAAAATTTTCACTAGTTTCAATTCCTAACAACCATATGCTTTAAAACCCAAGTTAAAATATACAAAATTCACACAGCTGCCTGTAGATCTGTCTCCAAGGTAAATCAAGGGAGAGGGTGCAGAAAGAGTAGTTTTGTGATCCGCCCCCCCAACAAATTTCTAAACATAGTAATTTGGCTAGGATTAAAAAGAGAGAAACACGAGGTAATTTTTGTATTCAAGGCTAGGAAAAAGTGGTGCCTTTCAAAACAAAAGAGGAAAATTGAGTATGGGAAATGTACTTACTTGTTTTCTACTTCTGAGTAACAAATTTCTTCAAAATGCAGTAGAAACATGATCTCACAAATTTCTGAGGGTAGGAATCCGGGAGTGAATTAACTGGGTGTTACAGGCTGTCTCATAAGGTAGTAGTAAAATGTTAGCCAACACTAGAATGTTCTGAACACCTGATGAGGCTGAAGGGTGCAGTTTCAGAAAGACTCATGTGGCCTTTAGCGGGGAAGCCTGTTTCTTGCCCAGTGGACATATTTCTGCAGGACTGCTTCTCACATGGCAGAGAAATTTTCCCAGAGAAAAACCATTGAATAGAGGGAGCAAGTACCTTTTATTACTTAGTCTTATTGCCCGTTGTCTCTCTCTTTTTTTTTTTTTTTTTTTTTTGTATTTCTTAGAAGCAAATCACTAACCCTAGCTCACACTCAAGGGGAAGGAAATTAGGCTCCACCCCTTGAAAGGAATAGAAGTAAAGAATTTGGGGACATAGTTTAAAAACACACATACTAAATTTGAGCAGATTCCGTTAATGTAGTCAGTGAAGACAAAATGTAGGATATTTAATATGAGAATTACCCTCAGAAATTAAAGCAAATGAGCTCACTTAGATACTGAACTCTTGGATTCAAAAAATCAAAGAACTTGGAAATCAGATTAAGTAAGTTTAATTGGACTTGATGTTTATACGAAGCAGTTAAATAATAAATGGGTTTATGTAATAAATACTGTAGTATTACCATATTTTTCTGTTAATGGAACTTTAATATGATTGCTGTAGATTTCCAACTGATACCATACAGCGCTCAAAATGGATCAGGGCTGTTAATCGTGTGGACCCCAGAAGCAAAAAGATTTGGATCCCAGGACCAGGTGCTATACTATGTTCCAAACATTTTCAAGAAAGTGACTTTGAGTCATATGGCATAAGAAGAAAGCTGAAAAAAGGAGCTGTGCCTTCTGTTTCTCTATACAAGGTACTTAAATCTAGGTGTAAACAAAACTAAATTCTACAGAGCCTTTAAAAACCAAGATACCTCACATTATAGCTAGAATTTACAAAGATTTAAAAAAAAAATCCTAAATCTTAAAATAAATCCATTAATAGATTTTAAATGTGTAGAAAACTAGGTTTTTGGTTTTTGGTTTTTAATCTATATGTAATATTAGTAATTCTGCTTTGAAGTTTTTAAGGTATATAAATACAAATCATTTTCTAGACCCACATAAAGATTACTAAATTGATCACAAAAATTAACTAGTAGATGCCTTAGAATTCAGGCTTTTGTTTGACACAGTTTCCATAATACTTAGAAATTATGCCTTTTTCGGGCTCCTCCCAGTAATGTTGATCTTGACCAAAAATATACCTAATTGTTAGCATTGATATAGAGAGGTATCTATGGAAAATAGAGGGCTTTCTATGATCAGTCACCAGGATTAGTGTTACGTTCTTAGGTTTCTTTTTTTATGTTATCCTTTTACCCTTTGGCCACATTGCTGTACGCGCTCCTCGCTGCGCAGTCTGCAGTAGTCCTCTAGCTGTTCTCTGCTGATGCTATCCTTGCCTCCTCTTATCCATTGGAATTTCCTTTCGATATTGTTTTCTCTCATTCCTGTATTCAGAAGAATGTCATTGGTGTCAAATCCAAACTCCTAAGCTCTAAGAGCTTCCTTTTAATTGTGCATTTCTAACTGCTCCAAATTCTCTTTTCAAACCACATTTACTAACTTCTGTATATGTGATAAATTGACTAACTTTCATGCTTTTGTAAAATCAATAATAGTTACTATTTATTGAGACCTGCAGTGGTCTAGGCATTGTGCTAGGAGATTTACATAAATTATTCTATTGTATCCTTAAAACAACTCTGTATTATTACAGTTATACAAATGAGGAGAGGAGGGATTGTAGAGGTTTAGTGACAGCTAATAAATGAGGGAGCCATGATTAAACCCAGATTAGTCTCAATTCCAAAGCCCATGCTCTGTCCACTATGCCTTCCTTTTTGCACAAATAATTTTCCTATCCCCTCCATTAAATCATGTCATTGCTGTCTTAAAACACTGCTCAAAACTCAGTTCCACAAAACCTTCCCAAATTACCACCTTTCTGTTGTTACTTAAACCATTTCAGAAACTTTCAACATCATGTTAACTTTCGACATCAGGTTACTATTTCTATATGGATGAAAAAAAAACCCAAAAAACTTTAAACCCTGTTCACATTTTCCTATAAATACATTTGAAGAAATTAGAGATTATGACCTTTTGTTAAAATAACTCTCCACATTAAAGGTGAGTCCTTTGATTTAGTGGTATTTTTATAGACCGCCTTCTGTGTGATCATTTCAAAAATAACCTTAATTTTATATTTCTGTTGTAGGTTCTTCAAGGTGTACACCTTAAAGGTAAAGCAAAACAGAAAATCCTAAAACAGCCACTTCCTGATAATTCTCAAGAGGTTGCTACTGAGGACCACAACTACAGTTTAAAGAGACCTCTGACAATTGGTGCAGAGAAACTGGCTGAGGTGCAACAGATGCTACAAGTGTCCAAAAAAAGACTGGTTTCTGTGAAAAACTACAGGATGATCAAGAAGAGAAAGGGCTTACGACTAATTGATGCACTTGTCGAAGAGAAACTACTTTCTGAAGAAACAGAGTGTCTGCTACGAGCACAGTTTTCAGGTATGATGTTCCCCTTTTCTTTTTTCTTTCTTTCTTTTTTTTTTAAAGTTTCTTTTGAAAGAGAGAGTGCACACATGCACATACACATGTGTGTGGGGAAGAGGCAGAGAGAGAGGAGACACAGAATCCCAAGCAGGCTCTGTGCTATGCTGTCAGCACAGAGCCCAATGCTGGGCTTGAGCTCATGAACCGTGAGACCATGACACCAAGAGTTAGATGGTTAACTGACTGAATCACCCATTGTTGCCCTGTGATGTTCCCTTATCCTGAAATATCATTAAAGTATTTACTTTGCTGTTGCCTATGAAAACATGCTTTTAGCTGAGACATGAAGTCTCAGGGTAAGCAAAAAGAAGGAAAAGTAATTGCCAAAATCCTTTTATGTATTTCCAGTTTTAAAAGTAATGTACTTATTATAGGAAAGGCAAAGAAGTATATAATGATAAAAGTAACACATAATCCAACTACCCAGAGGTTAGATCATATGGCTTATACCATATACTGTAATTCTCATTTTTTATAAAGCACTTACTCGCTTTACTGCAAATTCTTTTTAAACAATTTAAGTGCTTACATAATTTATCACCGAAGCGTTTTTGCAGTGGAGTCGAACCAGGTAATTTTCCAGTTCCCTTTGAGCTTGAAAATTCTTTGAGTCTCCATATATTATTTTCTAAAATATCCTATAGAAGATATACATGTCCATTGGAAAGATTACCTACTCTTTTCTTTGTGAACCAGCATATTTGAAGAGGGACAGAATAAGTATAGCCAACTTACTCTTTGATGAAAGCCAGCAGAGATTTTGGATTTACATCCTGGTAAAAAATAAGTATATCTTGTTTCTAGAAAAGAGCAGGTATCTCCAAAGGAGGAGAATATTTTGTGTTTTTCCAGGAGGGGAACAGAGGTGTAATAAACAGGGATCCCCACCAGGAACAGAGGATTTTTTTTCTCCTCAAAGTAGGCAAGGTCATCTGTTCAATTTGAATAGCATCCTATTGCCGGAATCATTTCTTGTGTCTCATTTGTACCCTCAGATAAATAGTAACCAGGAAGCAAAATAAATAAATGTGCTCGTAATCCAGAGACTTAATTTTATCCAGTTATTTTATCTTCTTCCCTGTTTCTCTAAAATTCTCCACTTAGGCTGCCAATGAATAGTAAAACATAGTGATTCAAGTTGAAACTTTCTTCTTCCGTCTTTTGAGTGAAACGATCCAGGATGAGCAGGATAAATTGGTCAAGAGGTCCTAAGATTGGATATTAGCCTTTGAAACAAACTCAGTTAAACTGTGATGGTATTTGTATTTTGATGGCCACTGCTTTTTATATCCAAATGCTATGATCTGTACCTTAGAATGTTACTGTACACCTTCTTCACCACAAAGAATAAATAAATTTATTTTAACAGATTTTAAGTGGGAATTGTATAACTGGAGAGAAACAGCTGAGTACTCCACAGAAATGAAACAGTTTGCATGTACACTCTACTTGTGCAGTAGCAAAGTCTATGATTATGTAAGAAAGATTCTCAAGCTGCCTCATTCTTCCATCCTCAGGACGTAAGTGAATTACTTTTTAGATGTTAAATAAACAAGTATTTTATTATTTAATTGCATTTTATGTGTTGAAGCTATTCGTATTCAGACTCTCATTTATTAGTCCATTTGCTCTTTTTAAAAACTTCTAGTGGTATTTGCATATTATCACAACAGCAGATTTTCACCAACAAAATGAAGGTCTATAATCTGACAAATTTTTTGCATTTTCCAGACAGAGATATTCTCGGTGATAAAATTTGAATCTGAAAATATTGGGATTTCTAATATACTTCAGTAGTTTTAATATCCGACTATCCTAGAAAAATCTACAATAGTTCTAGATTGACACCATTGGTTTGAGGCTAAGCATAAAAATCTGCATTTTTGTTAAGCACTGTAGTTGATGCCCAGTGTGGGTTGTTCAGGGAGGAAATTTTGGTAAATAATTTTGTAGGATTTGTGGTCAAAATACACGGATATATTTATAATTCACTTAGTATGAAGCAAATAACTCAGTGACTTTACAGTGATGTCTTATAATAGTAATGCTCAATTTTTACTGTTTTTTTATCACTGGTTTTACAGATGCCTTTATTTATTTATTTATTTATTTATTTATTTATTTATTTATTTATTTATTGAGCTTAAAAATGACAGAAATATATTGTCTCACACTTCTGGAGGCTAGAAGTCCAAAATCAAGGTATTAGCAGGTTTAGTTCCTTTGGAGGGCTGTGAGCGAGGGGTCTGTTCCAGGCCTCTCTCCTTAACTTGTACTTGGTGGTCTTTCTCTTTGTGTATCCTTACATCATCTTCCCTTATGTATGTGTGCTTCTGTGCCCAAATTTCCTCTTGTTATGAGGACCAGTCTTAGGATTGGGATTCACCCTAATGACCTCGTTTTAATTTGATTACCTCTGTAAAAACTGTATCTCCAAATAAGGACACTCTGAGGTACTGCGAATTAGGATTCCAATATATCTTTTTTGAGGGACACAATTCAGCCCATAACAGTCACTTTCCTGATGCATAAGCCTCCCCATTACCTACAGACCAGAGGCTTGACTCCTTCCTGTGGTTTATTGAGCTTCCCGTGGTGCGGCCCCTGCTAAGCTCGGAGGCTCATCTCTGGCCTCCCTCCCTGCCCTTTAGCATTCCATGCTCCAATTGTAAGGCACTCCTTAATGGCCTCTTTTTGCCACCAGGACTTACTATTCCCTGTGCCTGAAATGCCCATTCTCTCTCTTTATTGGTCCTAGTGATTACTCCTCAGTCTTCAGGCTCAAATTAGACCTCCTTTCAGAAGCCTGGCTTGCTGTAAGTGCTCCTCTCACACACATAAGAACTGAATCATAGTTCTTTTTTTCTTTTAATGTTTGTTTATTTTTTTTTGAGGGAGGGGGGAGAGGGAGAGAGGGGTACAGAAGATCTGCACTTGATCTTAGCCAAAAGGCTGAGAAGCCATGAGAGGTACAGAGAATCTGAAGTGGGCTCTGTGCTAACAGCAGAGAATCTGATGCAAGGCTCAAACCCACAAACCATGAGATAATGATGTGAGCCGAAGTCGGATGCTTAACCGACTGAGCCACCGAGGCACCCCAGACCTGAATCATAGTTCTTAAAACACTGTCTTCCCCACTGGACCATGAGCTGCCCAAGTATGAGGTGCATCTGGTTTTTTGTTACACTACCACTGAACCCCCAACTCTGCATTGTACCTGAAGCATTAAATGGTCCCTTGATAAATATTTGTAGAAAGAAAGAATGCCTGAATGGTCATTTAGCATTTTGAGTAGATGGAAGGAGGAAATGCAGTGGACCTTAAGTCACTTTCTGAAGAGCAGTACTCCATTTAATTCAGTGCAGGTGGGACAGAGGCCAGCCAGGAGTAGCATCATCTCTCTCTCCGGGAAGGTACTTCTTGGTTTCTTATTACTTCAACTTTAAAACAGATTCAGGGGTTCTGAACTGGAGAAACTCTAAGAAAGCACATAGCCCACCATCCGCTGACCCCACCCATTTAAAGAAGGGGGAAATTGAGGGCTGGTAGGCAGTAGGACCTTAATTATATAAGGGAACAAGAATTCCTGGCCCCCCAAAGGTCCTTCTGGCTGGACTAAATCAAACTGACATGAAACTGATTAACAGGAGAAAATTAAATTTAATAGCTGTACATACAGGGAATCCACATAGACATGGAAATTCCAAAGACAGACAAAAGAGGTATATATGTCATTCTGAACTAAGGAGATATGGGGATAGGGGTCTGGGATTTCAGAGGAAAGGCATGCACTTCACAGGGCAATAAGTGAAGCAGATGTTTGGTAATTAGATGTTTGCTCTACCATACATTTTGTTCACTTAGATAAAATCTATCTCTGTTAATAACTCTTATTCTGGGAAAGCCTCCCCAGTTTAGATTATTCTGTGTGGTTAGGAAGGGATAAAAGTTTCTCTTGAGTCTGCAGGGTCTCAAATGCCTTCAACTCAAAATAATCCACATGCCAGGGTATCTGGGAGGCTCAGTCGGTTAAACATCTGACTCTTGATTTCAGCTCTAGTCATGATCTCAGGGTTCACTTTGTGGGATCAAGCCCCACTTTGGCTTAGGCTCCATGCTGACAACACAGAGCCTGCTTGGGATTCTCTCCCTCCCTCTCTCTGCCCCCCCCTGCTCGTGGGCTCGCTCTCTCAAATAAGAAATAATCCACATGCCAGAGCAGCACATTCTGGGGATCCTGTCCTGAACCCCTTCAATTATGATATTGTTGTTTTCCATTTTGGGGAAAACATCTGTTTTATTTTCTAATGGAGATATAATTAATGTATAACACTTTATTTGATTTGGGTGTATAACAGGTATCCAGTATTTGTATATATTACAAAAAGATCACCACACTGTCTAGTTAATATCCATTCCACAGTTAAAATTACTTTTTTCTTACAATGAGAACTTTCAAGATCTACTCTCTTAGCAACTTTCTTTTTTTATTTAAAAAAATTTTTTTAATGTTTATGTTTGAGAGAGAGAGAGACAGAGAGAGAGAGAGAGAGAGAGGGACACCACAAGCAGGGGAGGGACAGAGAGAGAGAGAGAGAGGGAGACACAGAATCTGAAATAGGCTCCAGGCTCTGAGCTGGCAGCACAGAGCCTGATGTGGGGCTTGATCTCTGTGAATGGCGAAATCATGACTTGAGCAGAAGTCAGACGCTTAACCGACTGAGCCACCCAGGTCCCCCTCTTAGCAACTTTAAAATGCATGATACAGTATTATTAACCATAGTCACAATGCTGTATATTACATCTTCTTTTTAAAAATGATTAACTTTCCTCCACATACTATTAAAGTAATACTAATAAAAAATTTGGAAGTGAGAGAAAAGAATGGAAAATTCATGAATTGTTTATCTACATTATATGTCAACAATTATTAACATTTAGGGAATTTGCTTCCAGTCTTGTTTCTGTGCTTAGATTTGCTAGCTTTTTTTTTTTTTTTTACATAGTTAATGATCTTTAATAGCTGCATAATATCAGGTAGTTGTACCCCATTTATCCGGGGCATTCTCCAACTATTGGACATTTATATTGTTTCTGTTTTTGATTGTAGTGACCAGAAACATTTGGATAGTTGTGTATAGGCTTATTCACTCTCTTCTATCGTCTGATTTTACTATTTAGGCCAGATATTATTCTTATTTATAAATGTCTACTTTTTGCTAGGCAGGAGATGTTTTTATAGATACTGTGTTGATATATCCCCCTCTCTACCTTTTGTTAGTCAAATTTTCTGTTTACTGGTTTTAAAGCACTGCTTATGGATTTTGCCCTGTGGTTTGTGTGAGACATTTCTTCATTTCCTGTAGTTCTCCATTAACTTCTGGATTAAATAGTCTCTGGCAATTCCAGCTCACACTGATCTTTTCTCTCTTTATGTCCATTTTGTATTTTTGCTATGACGCTATCTATTCAGTATAATTTTAGTACTCAAAAAATTGTTTATTTCTTTGGGTACTTTGTCTGAAACTAAAATACCTTGTTTAATATGATAGTAATACATGCTTGTTATAAAACATTCAGACAATATGTAAGTATGTAAATACTGGAAAATGAAAAAGGTTTATAGACCTTTTCCAGGCCATTCCCCTAATTCCCAAGATAACTGCTATTAGTAGTTTGGTATATATTCTCTCAGACATTAAAAAAATATATATCCACAAAATTTTGTGTTAATGTCTATCTATTACTCTCATATATTGGAAGTATCTAGATTTTATCTTGACAGTTCTGAATAGTCAAACATATTCACATTTGATTACATTTCTATTTATTTTTTTATTAAAAAAGATATATCTTTTTAACACACCTCTGCTTATGTATCACATTTGTAATCATTATAGTCAATATTTATTTGGTAAATTTATTTATTGGTCAGGAGTGGCCAGTGAGGCAGGAGGAAAACCAGGAGATGTGATGGCCTGGAAGCCAAGTGTAGAAAGTATCTCAAGGAGATAGTCCACTCTGTCCCTGCTGCTGGGAGATCAAGTAAGAGGAGGACAAAATTGACCATTGGATTTTGCAAGATGGAGGTCATTGATGACATTGACAAAAGCAGTTGCAGTGGAGTGGTAGAGAGGTAGGCCTGGCCAAAGTGGGATCAAGGAAGACTGGAAGCCTAAGAAGCAGAAACAATGATTAAGTACTCCTTCAAGGAGTTTTGCTATGAAGGGAGCAGAGAAATGGGTCTGTGGGTGGAAAGGAGCATAGATGAAAGGGAGGGCACCTGTTGAGAGGGCACTTGTTCCAGCATGTTTGCATGCTTAAGGGAATGGTCTGGTAGAGAGGAGAACTGGTGGTGCATAAGAGAAGGGATAACTGTGGGGGATAATATCTAACACCATTGTGGAGAGAGGTTTAGCCTTAATTAGGAGTAGGGACAATTCATTCATTTGAACAGGAAGAGGCAGAGACACAGATTCAATAGGTTAGCAGATTTAGTGGTAGGAAAATGAGTTTTTATTGGATTGCTTCTGTTTTTCTCAGTGACATAAAGATAATAGCAGAGAATTGGGGAAGCAGAGATAAGTTTGGGGAGAGGGGTGCCTGGGTGGCTCAGTTGGTTAAGCATCCGACTCTTGGTTTCAGCTCAGGTCATGATCTCATGGTTTCATGAGTTCAAGCCCTGCCATCAGGCTCTGTGCTGGATTCTCCCTCCCTCCCTCTCTCTGTCCCTCTCCTGCTCACGCTGTCTCTCTCAAAAATAAATTTTAAAACTTTAAAAAAAAGCTTGAGGAGAAAAGAGACAATTTGAATAGTTGTTTTTCCTCCTGTGATGATGGAGAAACAGTTATATGGTAAACAATTAGATGATGACAGACCAAGCTAAACTCATATTTTTGAAAACCCTTGTTCAGTGAGACAGGTACCTGCTTCACTAATTTCAACTTGTCATATCTTTTTCTAATTATTAGCCACTATCAGTCACCTCTGTAATTTTCTTTGTGTTGATGTTGGATCTTTATCAGTTCTCTCTTGAATTCTCTATATCTAGAACCTTCCCAGAGCTTTACTTCTTATAATTCCAGTTCTTTGGGTCTTTAAGGTAGTTTGTTTTTACATATCTTTTGTAAGAATGTCATAACATCCTCAGCCTTCCTTATCGTAACAGTGATATATATGGTATGATCTTAGTAGATTTTCTCTGTCTCTAATTTTCTATTTAGGTTTTCATTGCAATTAATAAATTAGCTCCCTCTATAGGTAAGATGATGTGAGAGATTCAAAGGTAAACAAGACCGTGGGAGGAGCTAAGAGTCTTTTTTTATTGTTGTTTTTTAATGTTATTTTGGAAAAGAAAAAAGAGTGCCAGTGGACCTAATAGTCTTAAAGAAAAACACTCCTCGGCACGATGGCTCTTCAGCCTTGTATTTTTTCAGGCAGAGTTTTAAGCCACCCAACTGACTCCTTATAATCACTCTGTAACTAAGCTATTGTTCAATTTAAAATATCCTCTTGGGGCGCCTGGTTGGCTCAGTTGGTTAAACATCAACTCTTGATTTTGATTCAGGTCATGATCTCACAGTTGTGAGTTTGAGTCCCACTTTCAGCTCCGTGCTGCTGGTGCAGAGGCTGCTTGGGATTCTCTCCCTCCCTCCCTCTTTCCCTCTCTCTCTCTCTCAAAATAAATAAACAAGACATTAAAAAAATACCATTTAGATATCTATTTAAAAATCAAGCTCAAAGAACAAGCTTTTTTAAAAAGCCTATTTAAAATAAAAACTTTGGGGCGCCTGGGTGGCTCAGTCGGTTGAACGGACGACTTCGGCTCAGGTCACGATCTCGCGGTCCGTGAGTTCGAGCCCCGCGTCAGGCTCTGTGCTGACAGCTCGGAGCCTGGAGCCTGTTTCGGATTCTGTGTCTCCCTCTCTCTCTGACCTTCCCCCGTTCATGCTCTGTCTCTCTCTGTCTCAAAAATAAATAAATGTTAAAAAAAAAAATAAATAAAAAATAAATAAATAAAATAAAATAAAATAAAAACTTTTACAGGGTGCCTGGGTGGCTCAGTTGGTTAAGCGTCCGACTTCAGCTCAGGTCACGATCTCACAGTCTGTGGGTTCCAGCCCCGCGTCAGGCTCTGTGCTGACAGCTCGGAGCCTGGAGCCTGCTTCAGATTCTGTGTCTCCCTCTCTCTCTGCCCCTTCCCCGCTCATGCTCTGTCTCTCTCTGTCTCAAAAATAAATAAAAACATTAAAAAAAATTCTTTTTTAAATAAAAACTTTTACATAGAGGCATTAAGTAGTTTCATAATATACTGACTCCATGTGCAGCACAGCATCTTTGGTGTTCATTTGAGAGTCAGTCCTAATGCAAGAAAAAAATTTAAACAATTAAAATTTGGAGACCCGTTTGCAAAGGACATTCCATATACTACTGGGCTGTAGCACCCTGGTGGGTAACCACTGTCCTATTTTCTCATTATCTTACTGTTTCATCCTATTTTAAAATATAAACAACTGATTAATACATTTGTCTCTTAAATAGGTTATAAGCAGCTTAAAATTGATGTCTTTTGCATGCTGTGTGTTTTTCAAACCCATTAGTGCATCTTGAAATCAATTCAGTGGGTCATAATTGGCATTATACACACACATATGTTACATATATGTGTGCATGGCACGTAATGAGGGTAAATTTCATTTATGGAACTTTTAGTTTGCGGCAAAGTATGTGGAAAGCCCTGTCCTGAAATACTTAGGGCGAGGTACATTAAAATCTCAATTAGAGGCCTGCTGTCCAGGAAGAAACCTTGGCAGTCCAGAATATAGTCCCCAAGTCAGAAATATAACATCCCAAAAAGTCATTTGAGTTACAGAAGTACTTTAGCTAAGATGAACACGTCAGTCTCTACTAGAGAATCCAATTTGTCTTATTTCAGATAGTTCTTAAACTTGGCTATTGTCTCTCCTGACCCTACAGCAAATTAGAGGTAAATTAGAACTGAGTGAAAAGGATTCTGAAGACAGCCACTAACAGTAATTGGAAAGCATAACCAGTATGGAAAGGTCAGGGACACTGCAAAGGAACTCCTAAGGTAGTAGTGTATGTACTTTGTGCAGGGCAGACAGATGCAGACGCCTTCATTGTTCCTTGAGGGCACAATTTGAGGTCGCAAGGAGCGGTGAGAAAAGCACTGTCAGGACACCGGGAAAGTTGGGCTTCACACTTGTATGCAGCTAGCAGCACAGCAAGGGCTGTGCGGCTTCAGTTCTGCCTCTGTCCCCGTTTCCCAATCTCTAAAATGAGGTAGATGTGCTAGATGTTCTCAAAGTTTCCTTCCCCTTCAACCGTTTTCTCATTTCATTGAATTTACAGGTAAGACTGGTTTATGATCTAAACACGACAGTTACAACAAACCGGGTAATTGTTTTGTATGTATCTTAAAGAAGTAGATGAGCAATGGTGTATTGAAATACTTACTTTGTGTCTAAGCTTCTCTGTTATCTTAGTATTTTATGGTAACTATTTGAATAGATGCTTGAAAATGTCCATAGAATTTGGCTACTTATATTTGGCTGTGTTTCTATAGGGATCTGAAGCAACTTAGCAGCAGTTAAGGTATTTTTTCCTTTTTTTTTTTAATTTCTTCATTTAGTTTTATATATATATATTTTTATATTTCCCAGATGGTTATCCAAATGCAAACCCAGTCCAGGCTTCAACAGCAACATTTTTTCTTTTCTTCAGCGAAGAGTAGAGAACGGAGACCAGCTCTACCAGTATTGTTCACTGATAATAAAAGGCATATCTCTCAAGCAACAACTTCAGTGGGACCCCAGCAGTCACCATTTGCAAGGGTTTATGGACTTTGGCCTCGGCATACTTGATGCTGATGAAACGCCCCTTGCGTCCGAAACTATTTTGTTAATGGCCGTGGGTATTTCTGGTCACTGGAGAACGCCTCTTGGTTATTTTTTTGTTAACAGGGCATCTGGATATTTGCAGGCTCAGCTGCTTCGTCTTACCATTGGCAAACTAAGTGACATAGGGATCACGGTTTTGGCCGTCACCTCTGATGCTACAGCTCACAGCGTTCAGATGGCAAAAGCGTTGGGAATACATATTGACGGAGACAACATGAAGTGTACATTTCAGCATCCCTCATCTTCTAGTCAACAGATTGCATACTTCTTTGATTCTTGCCACTTGCTCAGATTAATAAGAAATGCATTTCAGAATTTTCAAAGCATTCAGTTTATTAATGGCACGGCACATTGGCAGCACCTTGTGGACTTAGTAGCCCTGGGGGACCAGGAATTAGCAAACATAGAAAAACTCCCAAGAAAACTTGCAAATTTGAAAAACCACGTGCTGAAGACTAACTGTGCTGCCCAACTGTTCAGTGAGAGTGTGGCCAGCGCGTTGGAGTGCTTGCTATCGTTAGGCCTGCCTCCTTTTCAAAACTGTATTGGTACCGTCCATTTTTTACGCTTAATTAACAACCTGTTTGACATTTTTAATAGTAGGAACTGTTATGGAAAGGGACTTAAAGGACCTCTACTGCCTGAAACTTATAGTAAAATTAATCGCGTGTTAATTGAAGCCAAGACAATCTTTGTTACATTATCTGACGCTAGCAATAATCAAATAATTAAAGGTAAGCGAAAACTAGGATTCCTGGGATTTTTGCTTAATGCTGAGAGCCTAAAATGGCTCTATCAGAATTACATTTTCCCAAAGGTCATGCCTTTTCCATATCTTCTGACTTATAAATTCAGTCAAGATCATCTGGAATTATTTCTCAAGATGCTTAGACAGGTATTAGTAACCGGTTCTAACCCTACCTGTATGGCATTCCAGAAAGCTTACCATAATTTGGAGACCAGATACAGATCACAAGACGAAGCCTTTCTAAGTGAAGTAAGCATCCTTGACATTTCAATTGCTCGAAGGACAGACTTGGCCCTTTGGACCGTTCAGCGTCAGTATGGCGTCAGCGGCATAAAGACTCTTTTTCACAAAGAGGATATTTGCCGAGACTGGTCTAATTGTTCGCTAAGTGAGGCGTTACTAGATCTGTCAGATCACAGGCAAAAACTCATCTGTTGTGCCAGTTATGTTGCAAATAAGTTATCAGCTCTTTTAACTTGTGAGGAGTGCATCAGTGCACTGTATGCATCAGATCTCAAGGTTGCTAAAATTGGGTCACTGTTGTGTGTTAAAAAGAAGAATGGTTTACATTTCCCTTCACAAAGTCTTTGTCAAGTCATAAATATTTGTGAGCGAGTTGTAAGAACCCATTCAAGAATGACAGTCTATGAACTACTTCCTAAACAGAGAGAATTGTATCTTCAGCAGAAAATATTATGTGAGCTTTCTGGGCATATTTATCTTTTTGTAGATTTAGATGAGCATCTCTTTGACGGAGAAGTGTGTGCCATCAATCACTTTGTAAAGTTACTAAAGGATATAATAATCTGTTTCTTAAAGATCAGAGGTAAAGATGCAGCTCAGTACCCTTTAAAACACCATTCAGAAAGAATTGAAATGAAAACTTTGCCAAGAACACACTGGTCATCATTACAGGATTACAGATGTTCAAGTTTTGCTAATACCAATAAATGCAGGCATTTGTTAAGTAATGATGGATATCCATTCAAATGAGGGACCTAAAATATATTAAAATTTTCATGAAAAATTATTGGTCAACATTTAAAGTTCAACCTACCATATTTTATAAATTGACCATTCTGCACAGTTGACAAGTTTGTAATACTAGGATTTCTAATTATGCGTATTATAAAATCTGCTTGTACTTGGTGTGGTTTGCAACATTTCAGTTACTCGGAATGTTACTCGGAATGTAGAACGCAGTTAAGTCAGTAGGAACAGACCAGCCAACAGATGCTGCCTTTGAATATACTACTATAAGACTGAGTAGTGTGACTGGACATACTTTTTAACTTGTTCAGTCTACTTTAAAACAAGAGAGAATAACAACAACTAAGAGTCATTAAAACATTGACTTCTTTTATAAATAGACTACATTCCCTAAAAGAGCTTTGGTTTACAGCTCTTAAGAATGTTGACAGGAAAAAAAAAAAAAAGGAATATAAAACCTTGGATGTAATTTTTACTTACATGTGAAAATCTAGAAAATCTTACATGTGGTTTGAAAATTAGGCTGAGTTAAAATATCAAATACCACAAAATCCCTTTGCCAGGGTACCCTAAAATGGGAATACTTAGGCTTTATCGGGCAGAAGGTAAGCACATGTGCCATGAGATGGTTCCGTGTGCTGCAGCGAAGTTGGGGAATGTACTCTGAGAAGTAAATAGGGGATGTCATTTTCACAATCCATTGTCCTTGGACTTCAAAATACTACTTTTGAATAATAGAGTGGATACTTACTTGACTCCACTGGAAGAGCCCAATGCTCATCAGAGAATGAGGAGAAGCCTTATTTCAAGCTCTTCTGAAGTGTCCTTGTGTTTTGCAGGGAGGCTGAAATATATTTTCAGTGTTGAATGAATAAAGGGACTTCACACCATCCAATTAATAAAGTAGAAAAAGATGGGCAGTTGAGACAGTGGTTATGAAAATATTTGTCTTAATTATATGATTAGTTTTTTCAGAAATTTAGGAGAAGCTTAAATGATCTGAAGATGGAAACATACCTAAGGACAATTTTCTCCATTCTGTCACACCCAGACTTGAAAAGATGAGTAGAAAAACGTAGGTATATGTTGTACTTTCACATATGAGGAGTGTTTTAAATGGATAAAAGAAGAAACAAGCGCATGATTCCCCTATGTGTGTAAAACATCTACTCTTTGTATGTGAATAGTCATGAAGTATAATTAATATGAAAACTTAAAATTGCAAAAGATTAATGACTAGACAAAACTTGAGTTTTATTAACTGAAATTCTCCTTAAATTATATATTTTGATATATTTGTTTTGTTCTACCTCAAACAAAGGTTTAAGTTTGGAGATGTAACCAGAGTTGTACTAAATTTTATGTAAGAGCTATCGCTGAGAAGTCTCAATAGTGTGGGTTGTATTTGCAATAGAATTTTAGATACACCAGGATGAATCGTATTTAAAAGAATCCTACTTGTAAATCACCACCTTTAACTTATTGCTTATATAAATCCCAAGTTTTGTCCAGATCTTTACTTAAAACTAGGTTTATATCTGTAGGTGTCTCATGTTCTTTGCTGTTGCATTTTACTAATGTACTAGTATATTCTGTAGTTTAATTAGTGTTTTGCACTATTTGAATGCTGGATAAATTGGACAAATATTGACAACAGGAATATTTCCTTTACTGCCTTTTTAAAATTTTTTTAACGTTTTTATTCATTTTTGAGAGACAGACTGTGAGCAGAGTGGGGCAGAGAGAGGGAGGGAGACACAGAATCCAAAGTAGGCTCCAGGCTCTGAGCTGTCAGCACAGAGCCCGACGCAGGGCCTGAACCCATGAACTGTAAGATCGTGACCTGAGCTGAAGTCCGACCCTTAACTGACTGAACCACCCAGGCACCCCTCCTTCACTGCCTTTAACAGTTAATTGCTCTTGCCTTAGTGAAAGTATTTCTTTTTTTTTTTTTTAATTTTTTTTTTAACGTTTTATTTATTTTTGAGACAGAGAGAGACAGAGCATGAATGGGGGAGGGTCAGAGAGAGGGAGACACAGAATCGGAAACAGGCTCCAGGCTCTGAGCCATCAGCCCAGAGCCCGACGCCGGGCTCGAACTCATGGACCGCGAGATCGTGACCTGAGTCGAAGTCGGACGCTTAACCGACTGAGCCACCCAGGCGCCCCTTAGTGAAAGTATTTCAAGTCTGATATCAAGTTTACTTAACATGATATGCTTTATGGCGAATTTTTAAAATAAATTATTCATATTTGATGAGGGTAATTTACTTTATAATTTCCACTTAGCACCTTTGTCCTTTTTTCGTCAGAGAAAAACATTCTCTTTTAGAAATTTATCCTTCCTATGTTTCAACACATAGAGCAGGAACAACTGGATATCCACATGCAAAAGTATTAACTCTAAATGGGTCAAAGACCTAAATGTAATAGGTAAAAATATAAAACTCTTAGAAGAAAAGAGAGCAAATCTTTGAGACTTAGATTAGGCAATAGTTTCTTAAATATGACACCAAAAACATGAACAACAAAAAAAAAATTGGACTTCACCAAAAAAACTACAAAAAAACTTTTACTTCGGAGGACGCTGTCAAGAGACAACCCACAGAATGGGAGAAAATTTTTACTACTCACACATCTGATAAAGGACTTGTATCTAGGATATACAGAGAACTCCTATAACTCAATAATGAAGGACAAATAACCCAGTTTGAAAAATGGGTAAAGAATGTAAATAGACACTCTTCAGAGGAGATAATACAAATGGCCTATAAAAACATGAATATGTGCCCAACATCATAAACCATCTGGGAAATGCAAATCAAAACCACACTGAGGTATCACTTTACACCCACTAGGATGGTTATAGTAAGAAAGTTAATAGCAAGTGTTGACAAGAATGTGGAGAAATTGAAACCCTCTTACACTGTTGGTGGGAATACAGATGCTTTGGAAAACAGCTTGGCAGCTCTTCAAAAGGTTGAACAGAGTTACCATATCACCTAGCAGTTCTACTGACAGGCATATATATAATATATCCAAGAGAAATAAAAACATGTTCATGTAAAAATTTGTACACAAATTTCATATTATTATAGCTACAAAGTGAAAAAACCGAAATGTCCAACTGATGGATAAGTAAAAATGTGTTGTATCCATACAATGGGTAACATAGTAAGTATATATTATGCTTTATGACAAACTGCCAGAACTCTTTTTGTGAAATAACTTCACCACTCTGCATTCCAATCAGGAAATGTATGAAACTTCCAGTTCCTCTCCTTTCTTCCCAGTACTTGGTATGGCCAGGGTTTAGTTTTGAATTAGCCATTCTAATAGGTGTGCAGTAATATTTCACTGTGGCTTTCATTTCCATTTTCCTAATGGCTAATGATGCTGAGCATCTTTTCATAGGATTATTTGCCATCCACATAATCTCAGGTGAAAGGTCTGTTGAAGTCTTTTGCCCCTCTTTTGGAAGGTTGGTTTTTTTTTTATTGAGTGTTAATTATATATTCTGGATAGAAGTGCATTATCTAATGTGTTTTGCAAATATTTTCTGCCAGTCTGTGGCTTTTCTTATTGTGTTTCGAAGGGCAGACAATTTTGAAAAATGCATTTTATCAGTTTTTATCTTTTAGGGATACTTCTTAGTTTCATATCTAAGAAAACGTTGCCTAACCCAAAGCTACAGATTTTTCTTCTCATGTTATCTTCTAGGTATTTGGTCGCTTTAGGTTTTTCATTTTTAGGTTATGATCCATTTTCAGTTCATTCTGGTCTTTGGTAGAAGTTGAGATTCATATTTTACATATGGATATCCCAGCAGTGTTTGTTAAAAAGATTATTGTTCCCTGAATTACCTTTGAGCCTTTGTAAGAAATTGACCACATATATATGGGTCTACTTCTGGGCTCTGTTCTGTTCCATTGATCCATTGGTCTAACATTTCACCAGTACCACAGTGACCTGATGAGCCTTGAAGTCAAGTAGGAGTTTCACCTTTGTTCGTTATTCAGAAATGTTTGGCTGTTCTAATTGTACCTTTCTCTATATATTGTTTAATCAGCTTGTTGATTTTTTACAAAGATTCCTGCTGGGATTTTGGCTGGAGCTTTGGGGAATCTAAAGATCAATTTGGAGAGAAGTGATATCTTCATAGTATCCAATGTTCCAATTCACAAACATGGTAGATCTCTCCTTTTTTAAGGTCTTCTCTGATTTTATCAATGTTTTCTACACTTCACCTACAGATCTTGTATATATCTGTTACATTTCACATTTTGTGGTGCTACTATGCTAATTGTAAAAATTTGTTTCTAAATGTTCGTTGCTACTATGTAAAAATACAATTTTACATATTGACTTTGCTTAAACTCACTTTTTCTAGCTTTTTTTCTTTAAAGATTACTGACTTTTGTATATAGGCAGTCACATTGACCAGTAGACACTGTCTTATTTCCAATCTGTGCTCCCTTGCTTACTATACAGTAACCTCCAATACAATGTTGTAGGAGTGTCTTGTTCCTAGTCTAGCAGGGGAAACATTCAGTCTTCACCATTCATATGATATTAGCTGTAGGCTTTTTAGTAAATGGTCTTTTCAGGTTGAGAATCCTTTCTCTTCCTGGTGTGCTGAACAGTTTGTGTGTGTGTGTGTGTGTGTGTGTGTGCACATTTCAGTCATAAGTGGGTCTTGAATTTTGTCATAATTTTTCTGTACCTTTTAACTTTTTTGGAAAAATATTTGAGCTATAATATACATATTGTAATATTAACCCTTTTAAAGTTCAGTAGTTTTTAGTATATTCAAAAGGTTCTCTGCAACTTTTACGATCATACAGTTTTACTTCTTTTTTATATCCATGCAGTGAGTTACATTATTTTTGAATGTTGTCAACTTTTTATTCCGGAGATAAACCCAACCTGGTCATGATGCATTCTTTTTATCTATTGCTAGACTTCATTTGATAATATAATCAGGGAGTTAAATGTCTCTGGCCTTATAGTAAATATTACCCTGAATATATTTTCTTAATGCTTTTGAGAAAAAAAAAATGCCTTAAATGCTTTCATAAAACTATTTAAAAATTACAATTAAAAAAAAAAAGCCCTTATACCTTTCATTTTATAAAGTCATTTGGATCATAAAAACCTCACATTTGGTCTATAGATAATGACAAAATCTGCATTAAGGAAACACACAGACACACACAGCCCTAAGTAATTGACACAGTAGAAAATAACTCCAATAGTAAAGGCTTTCTATAGCTGATTGGCTTCCTTCTCCTTTGGGTTGCTGCTACGGAATTTCTACAGAAAATGCTGAAAAGGGATGCAACATGATGGTAGAGATCCTAGTTTGAAGCTGCGTTTACATAACAAGTATTCTCTTAGCTGTTTGTTACAGAACAATAAAAGTGGAAAACTTTTCTAAAGATTTTTTTTTATTCACATTTGACATAAGATTTAGAAAATGTTAGCTGTCTGAATCCAAGAACTGGGAAGCTAAAGCAGTAGTCTCTCCCTAAAGTCGCTGCTCTGCTTGTTTTATTACCTGCAACATTAAGGTTTTGTTTCCCAGATAAGACCTACAGGTTACTTTTTGTTCTTGAAAGAAAAGGAAACTGAGAAAGGTGCTCACCATAAAAACATCAAACATTAAAAAAGAAAGAAAATCCTCAAAAAAGAAAGGAAAGAGTAGACTGAGTTTCTGCCCTTACACAGTGGAAAAAAGGCCTATTTTCATTTCAGAGCAATTTTGGGTTAATGATAATTGGGCAAAATTATACTTACTATTTGTGTGCTTTCAGAAGTAATGTCAAATTTACTTAAAATCAGATATTTTAAGTTTCTTTTCTGGTACATTAAATGGTTAAAAGTGGTGTTCTTAAAGAAAAAAAACAAACTTTTTTTTTTTTTACAGAATAGTATAAATGTTTATTTTCTGTATGATTTACTTTGCTGTCCTGTTTTTACAATATAGAAAAGTGTATTCTTCGAATAGCTCTAGTAAATATAAATTTAATCTTTCTACTTTGGGATGTAAATAGAGCTAAAAAAATTATATACCCAACCCTCCCCAAATAGTCTTTTAAAATTGTTGAATTAATGTGGATATTAATCTTGTTCAGCAATTTGATGCAAATGCCTAAATACAAAAAGTTGCTTAGTAAGTACTACACAGGAAGGAAAGTCTTAATACTTTAGATAGCTTCTTGAAAATCAGAAAAACTAGTAGCATTTGATTGCACCTTCAAGTTTTTACAAGCAAAACATTCTCAAGCAATGCCGTCATACATAATCTACAATTGTAATCCAAATTTCACAAACATTTTCTGCACACTGTATATAAATACACATCACAAAGGTGCAATTAGAATTAAACACAGAATATGTACAAAATGAACAAAGTTTAGGTTTAGACCAAAAAGGTATTGTAATCTTTTGAAAAATAACTTGATTAGATATTTTATCCTCTTACACTAATTTACATTTATACAAATTTTAATTAAACATACTAGATTGAGGTGCTAAGAATGTTTGCACTATCTACATTTAAAGTTACTGCACTATAATTTTATAAATCCAAATTTCAAAAGGAAGATACTTCAATGAATAACGGAATCTTCTTTTGGATTACTTAATTTCTATTGCCTATATCTTGCATGTTCATATGAACATATATACACACTTAATACATACAACTATAGATTCCTTGTAGGAAATGTAATAATCATATACTAATAATTACTGAGGATTAAGGTACCTAACAAAATGCCTGAATTCCAACATGGTTTTTCTTGTCATAAAATCCAGAGTCCTCGTACAGGCTCTTAAATTCATAAAGCTCTTGAATTTTGAATTTGTGAAAATGATTTAGGTTATTTTAGTAATAATAAGAAAACACTCATACCTTCAGCTTATCAAATCACTGGCTAAAAATAATGCCATTTTAAGCTTCCCTTATAAAAAGAAGTCCCACTATAATTTTGAAAGCTTTGTTAGGAGGCCCTTTCAGTAAATCAAATAAGACTCCTACACTGGATTGAGACCTCTTAGTTCAAAAGTCTATAAAGAGAATTGTATAGATGAAAAGTCTTTCCCTCAATTCATTTATTAGAGCTTCAATGTTCTTTATTTCTCCAAGGCAAATTTTATACCTGATAATTATGTAAGTTTCTGTATTATCACTACATAATAAGTTCTATTCATATGCACCTCTCACTTTTAATAGTACCCAGTAATCACTTTGACAATTTATTAATATCATTTCAAATACACAGCACCTCCTTCAAAGAAAATGGAAACATCCCAGAGCATTTCTTAGTCACTCTTTCTTAGAGAAACACCTTGCCTATCAAGAACTACTGCCTGTCCCTTAACAGTTTTTCTTAAAAAACAACTTCTTAATTTTAAAAGTATGCCTATGGATTCCTTCCCCTTCTGACATTCCCAAAGTGACAACACGATATTATTCC
The DNA here is from genome assembly GCF_027475565.1 of Acinonyx jubatus. Classification (NCBI taxonomy): domain Eukaryota; kingdom Metazoa; phylum Chordata; class Mammalia; order Carnivora; family Felidae; genus Acinonyx; species Acinonyx jubatus. The sequence continues at coordinate 134,639,187 of NC_069382.1, read as the reverse complement.
AGAATCTGTGCTAAAAAGTTTTTTCTTAAAAAGGTAGTGCTTTTCTAAACACAAAAATGTCATTTGAATATGTTTCATAAGAATTTGTTTATGTAGACATTCTATCTGCTTAGGTCTAGTGCCAAAGAATGACTGGGTAATACCAATGGTTCTCTGGCTTTTTCTACTGGAGCAAAGTCCTACAACGCCATACATTATAAATTATATTAATTTATAAATGTCCTTTGTCAACAGCATCAGATGGATAGAACACCTAATTCTTAAGAAACCCATGCAAATTAAAAATCTATATAATACAATAAAGAAAAACTCAATTTAGAAGGGGCATAAACAGATTTAACTAAGATTTAAAATGTACTAATTTCCTCATTTAAAATTTCTTCTTTCAATATTATAACTTCAGGTCACACAAGGACTGAATTAACAGTACAATCATTGTTAAATTATCTTCCAGAAAATCAAGTGTCCCTGGACCTTCAATTTTCTGTACAGTTCCATTTATCAGTCTTTTGTGCAAGAGTTAGCAATTCATGGCACAAGGGTCACTTTTTGCTTTGCCTGCAGAATTGATGACGCTCATCAAACATCGTCCGAATTCCTCCAGTATCATCCGTTCGGCTGCTGCCTTTGATTTTCCCTTCTTGTCTGCCTGCTCTGCCTGGGCAAGAAGGCAATTACATGTGGCTTCCGCTACTTCCTTAGTTACAAATGTAAATGGCAATCTGAAATGATTTTTTGAGAGAGAAAGAGAGACGATGATGGTGTTGAGTAACAACAAAAGTGGATGACATTACTTCACGTGAATATCTGTTAACATGTTCATGACTCACCAACACACTGAACATTACAATTTGTGCAGTGAGCACAAGCACAGCCCAAAGAGCTTTAAAAAGTTAGACCTGTTTTATTATTGCATATAAGAAAATATAATTTTACATAAAATACATGTCTTATTACCTACACAAGGTTATCTGGTTAACTAAAAGATGTTAACTCTGTATGTCAACTGGATAATTCTGTAACAAATTCTCCTAATTCGTGAATTAGTTTTCAGAGTGCAGTCTTTGTTTTATTTATTGCTGTTTCTTCACAGCCTAGAACACTGCCTGACACATAGAAACACTCCACGAATATTTGTTTGTTCAATGAACGAATAAAATTGAGCACTGCAAGCAGTATCTCCTGGACAACACTAAAAATAAAGTACTTTCCCAGAGTCCCATATATTGTTCACAAAGCAAAAAGCACACCAAAATTTTGCATTTTTCCATCATGACAAACAAAACAGTGGGGAAACCAAATGCTGTTCTCTACATGGAGTTTCATTCATAAAGACCTCAACTATTAAGTATTAAACAAGAGCAATCCATCCTGAGGCTTGCTATATGTAGCCACGTCTTAAAGCCTTCAGAGACAAATCAGGCAACCTAACGTAACCACGACACTAATGTTACCAACGACACTGACAGAAGGAAACTGCAAAACAAATGAAGTCTGAAATTCAGACCTACTGTGTTGTCACAGTAATTGAGTAATTGAGGGTTTGGGCTGCTGTAGAGTTGTATAAAAATCTTTAAAATGTAAAACACTTTAAGTTAGAAAATATTATACTATTACAATAACGTTAATATTGTATAGTTAGTAACACTGTATAATAGTTCTTCAGAATTGCTATCTGAAATATTTTGTACAAAAAGAAGCATTTCTGTAAGCATTGGAGCCTATTTCAACTTAGGCATTTTACATAATATACCATCTGGAAGGCTCACTGCATTTAATAATTCTGCAAGCTAACCTCTACTAAACCCTCTGATACAAATCCACACCAGCAAGCTGTGCGGCATCGGACCCTGCCAAACACTGGGACAGCGATGCTTTATTCTTTCTGGCCACTTGGTAAGGATGATGGGAAGGACAAGGGAACCGAGACCTAGAGAGGGGGAGTGCTTGTCGAATTCATAAACTACTGCGTAGCACACACAGTATTTAAACTCAGCTCGGCCAAACTTTAAAGCTCGAGCTTTCCTACTCCAGAGTTTAGCAGTCCAGTGAAACAAGGTGCCCCAGTAGGATGGGGAAAAGTGCTACATGGGCACGGAAAAGGCAACAGAAGGTAAGGATGTGCAGAAGTGTGAATGATACTGCTACCAGGAACAGGTGTAAAAATTCAGTTTTCTTAGGGATTTGTCAAATTACATCACTACCTCATCTTAGTGGAGAGAAATCGAATTAAGCACAAAGCATGTTAGAAGTGTGTACTATATCTCACAGTGGTTTTCCTATTACCTTCAAAATCCTTTACAAGTAACTAGAGATAGAAAATGCAAAAAGAGGTTTGCAACAAGGCAAAGCATGAACTTAGCCTTGTCCAAAAAGAAGAAACTTTACCAGAAATAATACTGATGTTATACTATAAAAAGACATTAAAATACTGACTTACTTTCCTCCTCCACTATTCAAAGCCGGTGTTGGCCTAGTAAGCAAGTCCGAAATTTGAGAAGATAACTTAGTTTTCGCTGCCGTCTGTTGCTGTACCCTTACTTCAGCTGCGTCTGCCAAGTGCATCAGTGTCTTTCGTTCTGGGCTTTCTTCAAAATTCTTACAGCCAACACATTTGCATATTGAGGAACACATTATTTTTGCCTAAAAGATTTACAAAAGAAAAGCTTCCAAATCAAACCCAAAAAGCATTACTCTTAAGTAGACTCTAATCAAATCAACAGACAACAGAACTAACTGCTCAAATGACATAAGATACAATGGAAACCTCTCTTCCTGACAATGGGCTACCTACACGTGGACAGGTCAAATATTTAAGTCTGAGAGTGGCTACACAGTGATTGTTTTTGAGTGCTTCCACATCATTTCTTCCCCCGCTAAAGGTTTTCCTCCTGATATGATTAACGTGTGTTCTTTATAAAGAATATGAATGATACAATATTAAAAAAATACCAGTTATCCGGAATCCATCCACCTCAACGTGTTGATCATTTCCCACTTATGCAAACACACAATTATCACATGGAATTTCATAGATGCTCTTTTTATTATGGATAATCTCCATAATCTCCCTCCGTGAATCCCCTTCTCCAGCTTCCCCAAATCCTTCCATAGTCCATATTAAACCAGTGTGCCCTTGTATGTAAAAATGTGTAAAACATATATATTTATGAAAAACACAGCCCTTATGTACATATACCTATCTTAACTAACAAATACACGTCTTTTTTTTAGTTCATTTTACAAAATCGTATGCCCCACTTTCTGCATCTTCCGTTTCTCACACTACACCTCATGGAATCCCTCCCCCCAAGTCATCTAGCATAGGCTGGATTCATTCTATTTAATGGCTGAGTATTAATCCCTGGTATAGATGTGCCACCTTTTATTTGGGCATTCACTTGCCTGTTGCTGGGCATTTATTTTGTTACCAGTTCTTGAGTACTACAAATAATGCATAAAAGATTATTTTATATATATATATACATATATATGCTTTTATTTCTATGAGCTACATTTCTAGAATTGGGCTCACTGGCCAAAGGGTATGTGTATTTTAATAGATGTGGGCAGACTGTCTTTACAAAAGGCTGTAACACCTCACATCTCATCAGCAATGTATAAAAGAAACCTTTCCCACATTCCCTCCAACAGTGTATATTCTAGCTCTTTTTAATATTTAGCAATGTGGGGGAAAGAGGTGAAGTGAGAGCTCACTGTTCCGTCATTGACATTTCCCAAGCCTAGTAAATTTGAGTATCTTTTGTTGGATGCAGTTTCTTCAGTGAACCCATGTCAATTTAAAGAAACATACCAACTGCCCTTTCTCTCTACAGCACCTAGCAAGACAAACAAATCGTATTATGACGAACACATTTAACCCTGCTCCTTTCTTACAATACACAAATAAATTCTCTTTACCAAGGGAACAAAATGGATATACATTCTGGGTTAATGGAAGTAAGCTACACTTAATAAGTATCTAATGATGAAGAGATAAAATCCCTGATATCAAGGGTGAAAAAGACACACCAATAACGATAATTTGGATTAAGTATGAAGAACCGTAAGAAAGGTACTAATAATCTAACAGGAACTCAGGAAGAAGAAATTAGAATGACAGAGTATCCGTTTAGCTTTGCTGATTCAACTTCCCCTGTGGTCAAAAGGAGAGGAAAAAAGGTTACAAGGCACAGCCATTTAAAAAATGTGGACGCTCACATCTCCACTCAACAAGCCTTGAAAGCTGAGTGAAAGGAACAGGCATGTGTTATCCAGATGCAGACTAACTGTACCAAAAAAGCCAATTCAGTTCAAAAGACCAACAAATGAACACACAAACTGTCAGACAATATCACAACCAATTCACAAGCAGCCAATCAGCCACTGCTAGTCCTAGATTAGTGCATTCCAGTTCTTCCATTTCTTGGTCTTTGAGAGCAACAAGTTAGTTATTAGACACTATGTGTGTCCTGAAAGTCAAGGATTTTTATAACTGGGCAGCTTTCTCTCTCTTAGTATACTTCAACCAGCTTTTCTATTTCTATAAATTCTCTCTCTATATATAAATATATAATTGTTAGTTCTTGTATGTTTATCATATGCCTAGCATGTACAGACCGTTCAATGCCATATGCATGGAAGGGCTTCTTTGCCCTTCTGACCCAGCTTTACATCAATTTCCATTTTGTCTCTTTTTGTGGACTTGGTTTGATAATAAGAATATGCTATTCTTACATTTTTTAAATATCCATGACAAATTTTTTATGACATGGTTTATGAACAGATGCCACCTATTTCATCATGTGTTCAAATAAAGGAGTCCAGGGGCACCTGGGTGGCTCAGTTGGTTGAGCATCCAACTTTGGCTCAGGTCTGATCTCACATTCTGTGAGTTCAAGCCCCACGTCGGGCTCTGTGCTGACAGCTCAGAGCCTGGAGCCTGCTTCAGAGTCTGCGTCTCCCTCTCTCTCTGCCCCACCCCTGCTTGCTCTCTGTCTCTCAAAAATGAATAAACTTAAAAAAAATTTTTTTTTAATTCAAATAAAAATTCAGGATAAAAAAGGATAAAAAACTGACTTGTTGGACTCTAAAACATTATTTAAGACACTTTCAAAATACTCTTAATTATACACAATTTTCATTCATTTTGATTTTAGGACCAACAAGAGGTTACCTTACTATACTTCTTAGAAGGAGTATTTGACTTCTAACACAGGTGAATTACGAATTCATTACATAGGGAATACAGCACACATAATCTTTACTGTGACACATTTTGAATGGGAAGGGGCACGGAATGGCAGGCACACACTCCTAAAGCAGAGCAACCTTATGAGGGGAGAATGCCGTCCTTGGTACTGCTTTACCAAGTACAACGCCAGGGCTTCTGCCAAAACAAAAAATAAGGTATCCTTCTGAATATGAAATCTGAAAGTATGAAAATATAATAGATGAGAAGAGCCAGCTAACTGTAGGGATGACTCAATTCCAAAGATTGTCAGTGAAGAGTTTTCAAACCAAAAAAGCAAATACACTAACACAGGGTTCATCTTGGGCATGAATAGATTATTCTATTTAAGCTTTGAAAATAAAAACAATGTTTATTACGTAGTTATGTAGTACTTCGTCTATAGCAAGAAGGGGATGATTTAAATAGCATTTAAAAATAAAATAAATAGCACCTGTCAAAATTGCCTGACTAATCATGGTCAGCAGCAAAAATGGATGCAATCACTTCACAATGACCAATAACCTCAACCAGCAATATTTCATGTTTCTTTCCTATTTTTATGCTCAGAAAGCAAACTTCGTAACATAATTCAGTTTTCCAAAGAGCACTGTTCTTCAACAAGGCACTATAGGCATGTTGGTCAAGATAAATCTTCACTTTCAGGACTGCCCCTGGAATGCAGACTATTTTGTAACCACATATATTTTCAAAAGCCCAGGGGGGACAGTTGATAGCACTACTCTTCCATTAAAGACAACTGCTAGTTTCCAAACCACTTTGATATTATTTAAAAAATTTTTTATTTATTTATTTTTAATGTTTATTTATTTTTGAGAGAGAGAGAGACACACACAAAGTTTGAGTGAGGGAGGTGCAGGGAGAGAGGGAGACACAATCTGAAGCAGGCTCCAGGCTCTGAGCTGTCAGCACAGAGTCCGATGTAGGGCTTGAGCTCACAGACCGGACCGTGAGATCATGACCTGAGCTGAAGTTGGACGCCCAACCAACTGAGGCACTCAGGCACCCCCAAAAAGTTTTTTTTTTTAATGTTTACTTATTTTTGAGAGAGAGAGAGGAAGACACAGAACCCGAAGCAGGCTCCAGGCTCTGAGCTATCAGCACAGAGCCCAATGTGGGGCTCGAACTTACAAACCATGAGATGATGACCTGAGTTCAAGTCAGACACCCAACCGACTGGGCCACCCAGGCGCCCCCTGATGTTATTTTTACTAAAAATCAATAAATTGTTGCTCTGATTTACACACTTCCAGGTATAATGATCAAGAAGTTATGAACTGGTAATCAGGTAATGAGTCCCAAAGCCATAATGACAAGACCAAGGTATTGTTCCTCTGAAGCCCTGCTTGGCAGGCCAGAAGGTCTTCCTCAAACTAGGGCCCTTGCAACGACTGTGCATATTTTCAAACTGCGATAGCAGAATAATTTCCCAATTTGTAAGTAAATTTTTACAATATACCCTTTCTAAAGTTATTTTCAAAAAAATGGTTAGATTATGTTCCCCCACCAGCATCTCACCTCATAGCATTCACAGTAGTTTTTAAGACATCCTGATCGTTTGCAATTACATCCTTTGCTGTGACGTCGATCTGATTCTCCCTCCTTTCCTTTCCCTATCTTAGGTTTAAAAGCTTCTGGATTTCTGTCAAGGCATGCCTATTAAAACAGATCAAATATCAACTGAAGCTCAATCACATTAGATTAAATACAGCAAAAGGAATTAATTTTCATTGTAAAGGAACCAAGTTCTACAAAAATCAGGTGAAACTGGAAATTTCTGTCAGTTAAATAAAATAAAAAGTAATCACCTTTATTGCTTTTTGCCTTTCATTTTCATGTTCCAAATTATTATAACAATTAGTACAGTTGCAGTTGTTGCAAAATTCACCATTTGCAAAGCAATCACAATATCTGGAATACAAAAATCAGTGCAAGTCACATAAAAAAGTCATTGGTTATTTTTTTTTTTTTATTGTTTATTTATTTTGAGAGAGCAAGCAAGAGTAGGGAGAGGGGCAGAGAGAGAGAGGGAGAGGAAAAAAATCCCAAGCAGGCTCCATGCTGTCAGCACAGAGCCCAACACAGGGCTCAAACCCATGAACTGTGAGATTGTGTCCTGAGTCAAAATCAAGAGTCAGACATTTAACCGAATGAGCCATTCAGGCATCCCAGAAAAATCATTGTTAAAATACATAAACTAGAAATTATCTGATTAAAAGCATTATATATGCAGAGCCACCTACTTACAGAGTTTATTTTTACTGACTGTCAACCACGTTGATCAGCCTCAAAATTAAAGTCACTGGCTCCTAGAATTTTGGTTTAGAAACAGTTCCAGTAGTAACTGCTGTCAACACAACAGCTACGTGATTTTATGTGAACCCAAAGTAAGTTATTTCAAAATTATTAAAAAGGAAACACATAAGCTATATTCCAGTAGTGCAATCTGCTTACTTGAACTACAGTTATGCTTCTTGGGATTTTAAACCACTTACATGACCAGTGCTTTTCACTCAAGTGTTTCATGTCAGATCTATTGGTTCAGACCTAATATGCAAATTAATCATCCAACAAATTCTTTTTAAATGTTTATTTTTTTATTTTTGAGAGAGAGTGTGTGCGAGCAGGGGAGGGGCAGAAAGAGAGGGAGACAGAGAATCCACGCTGACAGCAGAGAGCCTGATGTGGGGTTCGAACTCATGAACTGTATGATCACGACCTGAGCCGAAGTCAGATGCTTAACTCATTGAGCCACCCAGGTGCCCCCATCCAACAATTTTTAAAGCTACTCAGAGTATCACCTCACTTAGGAGACCAAATATAAAGGTCATAAGTATAATCAAATTTATTATTATTAACAAAAGAGACTATGTCTGTCTCATGCTGCTGTGTCCCTATATTCCTACTCCAGTGCCTCATCTATGGTAAAGACTATAAAATAACTTCTGAATGTATGAAACAGTATTTTTACACCGTCATAAGTGCTCATTCACTTGCACGTTTATTTAAATTACTTGGACTTATGAAACTGGTTTGTTAAGAATTTTTATTTAACTCCATTTACTTTTAAAAGTATTTTCAGTTATATCCAATGAAGAAATAGTAGCAAAAAGACTTACAATTTCAAACACAGCGATTTTGTACAATTACAGGGCTTCCTGGGCCGACTGGCAGACTCTGATGGTATTATGCTATACAGATACAAAAAAAAAGATACAGATTTTAATCAATTAAAGATAACTACTGCAAATTGGAAATGTCTCTGCAAATCCCTCCTAAAATAAAGCTTTAACAAATGTACCCATCTCTAATAATCCATCTCTATGTTGTCCCTTCACATCAAATTCAAAAGCAAGTTGTAGAGTCAAGACAGGGAATTTTTCAGAAGGAGGTTATGAATAGCTTCTAAAGAACACTCCACAAAAAAACTCTTCTTCTGAGAGAACTAGAGCTGAAATCTGCTCAAAACTTTTGGGATTCAATTATAAAAGCAATGAGGGGAAAGGGGTATACGGGGTTGGAAGTGAGAGAGGTGGACTGGTCCCATGCAATTAACCAAGCACCGCTTCTAAACCAATATTGCAAAGGAAGCAATTCACAGATTAAAAAACAGATTAATAACAACAACAAAAAAGGAAAGGACCTAACATAAACAATTTGAAAACTAGTTAATATCATTTTTAAAAACATATTCAGGATGAGAGAGAGAAAAGAAAGAGACAGAGAATATGTGGCAAAACTGATGAATCTGAGTAAAAGACATTTGGGAATTCTCTCCTCCTGTAACTTTTCTGTTTAAAGCATCTCAAAATAAAAAGTTCCATAGAGGCGTGCTCACATGGCTTTGAGGAAAAAATATCTTATGATGTTTTGAAATACATATATTTAATGTTGCATTTAACCTGATCCAACAACTTCACTTACATATTTTCAAAAGACTCACCCATTGAATGGAAGCCTTGCCTGGGTCTGGATACCAGGTGTTCCGGTGAAGTTTGAGTTGCTTGCTATAGACACATATGAAGACTGCTGTAGCTACATAGAAAGAAAGGTAGTTTTAGACCATATTTACAAAAATGCACAATACTCTCAGATATAATGATCAATAAGGAACACAAATCATCCACTAAAACAGGAAAAACAGTATGGAGAATTTCATACACACTACCTCATGGAGCTCTTCTAAAGGCCCAAACTAATACCAGAGGTGAAAACAACGTGAACATTTTAAAGTACTACATGGTACAAATACAAGAAACTTTTCATAGAGGAGTAAGCATATCAGGATTAAGAAATTCTGGATGAATGACTCAAAAATATTAAGTATTAATTTGTATTAGCTAGAAAAACGCAAGTGTCTACTTGTAAATAAAATAGGCACTATACTGATCATTCATCACATTATAAGTTATAGGGAATGAGAAGTTACGTGAGCAATAAGTTTCTATTTTACATTGATTTCTATACAAGAAAAGAGATGCTGGAGACAAAAATACTAGACATTCATTTTCTAATCAGTGGTCACATTAGCATACTCCATAGTACATTTCATTAAAGTACACAGGTTTCTTTTCTCTCTCTTATAATCTGTGTAGATCAACTCAACAGCTTAGAACATGGTGCTAATTTGCTGGATTCTTACGTGAAAAAGAAAACTTCTATCTGCTTTAGAAGCAGCACTCCTAACCCTCACCAGCCAGTTAGATAATACATGGTTTTAACTCTAAAGATGACCAGATGAGAGTATCTGGACAGGTCACTAAAGATGAGTCACCTAGAAATGTATCTCACGGTCTACTTTCCAGGAGCAAGTCAGTGGCATCCTACTCATATGTGAGGAAGAGCTGGATCACAGTGGCAATGTTCTCTAAAGGCACCTGGACTCCACCAACTTCAACTTCAATTTCTCTTCGATCTACATAGTCTTGCCCTCTTCCCAAGCTGCTCTCAGTCCCTAAGTGACTTGCATATGTGACTTGTGCCATTTCTAAACGCTAGAGATACATAAATAAATTCAGAAGTTTTTGTTAGCATCTTAAGATTTTAGAAAGAGCCATTTTCATACTGAGTAAGATGTTTTTGAGTAGTTTCAGAATGTGATAGGACTGCACATCTTAGACCAAATCATCCTTTCTGAAATGCGACGACTCCATTTTTTTCTCATACCTGAGTAACATACTGAGCTGGAAGCACTGCATAGCCCACATTCCCTGTCCCCGGAGCCGGGGCCAGCACAGTGCCTGGTGGCAAGTTAGTGAGGTTTGGCTGGATCTGTGGCAGTGGTGTGGCAGGCATGATGAGCCGCTGCTGTGGCTGGCTGGTGGTAACTATTTGTGAAGTGGGATTGATCGGTTTGGGAACAACCTTAAAAAAAGAGGAATTTACAGAAGTAAATTTTACACCCTCTCCATTCAGCATATATCTCTTGTACGTGAATCTTAACTTTCAGTTGTAGAACTGAATTGTCTGTTTGGGAGAGACTGGGAAAACAAGTTCTGTGACACTCACCTGTTTGACAGTCTGCGCGGAGACAAGAGGAACTGACATCCGCACGGGAGTGGTATTAACAACCACTGGCTTTGCTTTTGAGAAAAAGGGGAGGAAGGACAATTTATTTTCAGAAAATAGTGCTTGAAACATTTAAGACACTTAGTTCTCTCAAGATATCCTGATAAAAGAGCTTAAAGAATTTCATTTATTTCTGCCTAGAGCACTCTTTAATCAAGATAGTTACCTTTTCAAAATTCCTTAGCCCATCTACCAAGGACCGCGTATCTCAGGGAGCTCCAGTCTATCCGCCTGCTAAGGGAATGTTCGTCATTCAAGACAGTCTACTGAAAATATTTCAATCTGTACTCAGGTGATTTAAACACTCCCTAGTAAAGCCAGTCACATGAAATGTTGTATAAATTTTAAAAAACTGCCATTCAGGAGCTTGAGTCACAATGCTGTTCTGTATTCTAATTGCCATGTTTGTACCGAAACCAGAGAAGATATCATTTTTATAGTATAATACATTATTTACAGAGTACCTACTAAAAGGCAGCACAGCATGAAGGTTAAGAAGATGGTCTCTTAAGTCATAACACCCTTGGGGGTTCAAATCCCAATTCTGCTGCTTTCTAACTCTCTTTGCCTGTACTCCATCTACAACATGGGGATAGTATCTCCGTTACAGAGTATAAAGATTAAATATGTTAATCTATGAACATTTATTAGAACAGTGTCCAACAAATAGTAAGTGCTCAATAAATGTTAGTTGCTCAATAAATGTGATTATTGTTATTACAACCAACATTACTCTATAAATGGCATTATAGACAGTGTTCCGGGGAAACTAAAGTATAAAGACACTTGCTCAAAGAGGTTACACTCCAGTAGAGCAGATGAGACAATATACCAAATAAAATAAACATGATTAAAAAAGAGAAAGTGCTGCAGAGTCCGAGGGAGACAGAATGTATGTCTGACTGGCAGAGGATATGGAATACTGAAAGAATGCATGACAGGCATTGTGTCTGAGGTGGGTCGTGATCAATGGTCAGGTTGCAGAGAGGGCACACGAATTGGAGCAGGACATTCCATGAAGAGGTAGAAGCATGAGCAGTGGAGGCCTGATGCTGGGAAGCAGCAAAATATTTCACAAAATGTTAGTGAACAGACCAGTCTGGTTGGAACCTAGGGTTAAAGTAGGCAAGCACGGGTCTTTAACGTTAGGGTAGAAATCTACATATTTAATCTGCATTTTTAATTCAGTAGGCGATGAGAAGTTTCTGAGGATTTTGAAGTACAGAAATATTACTTGGAATAGCACAAAAAGAAACTGTATTTGGCCACAGTGTATAAAACAGAATGGAGTTCCACAAAACAAGGAAAGTTAGAAGAGTGCACAAACTGAGGGTCTACTTGGGATGACACAGCTGGGGACGGACAGGAGAGAGCAACTGCAAAAGAGAAGGTGAAAGTGAAAGGACCCACCCAAGAGAGGGCAGAAATTGCACGTTATTAGGGAAGAAAATGTAAGTCAGTGTGAAGCTTCCAAGTGGCCAGAAAAAGGACAGCAACCAGATGGAAAACCTCAAGGGTGAGATGATTTGAAGGGAAGATGAACCCTGACATAGAGACAAACTATGACGAAATGGACGAGAGAGGCTGGCACTAGACCTGTATGTTTGGACCAAAAGAAGTACAACCTTTCAAATTGCTTACTGCCATTTCCACAGTCTAAAAAAGGGATTTAAGAAGATAGGAAGGATAGCCTGTTAGGTTTTATTTATGCAAAAAGGCCTAGAGCCTGGTCTGAAAGAGACAGCTTGAGATAATGGGATCTATGGGATCTAACAACAAAAGAAAAAGAACACACTTCCTTAGATAAAAAGGCTGGGAGGGCTGATGGCTGAAGACAGAAGGCTGAGAGTCCTGGAAGAACATTAGACAGTTCTCTGGCCTAAAGAGAGCAGGCCCCTGCAAGCAAGGGGACAAAGAGAAAGGGTGGGGTAAGTGGGGGACCTCCAGAAAGTGTTTGATCAGTGGTGATGACTGCATCTCTCTCAATACACTAAAAACCACTACACTGTATGCTTAACAAGGGTGGATGCTATAGTCAACACAAATTCTATCTCAATAAAGTTGTCATACAAAAAGAGTACATGACCATGAATTATAGAAGCAGTGACATCGGATACCTAATTTGAACTTACTTCCTGTTCTGAGTCTCTTCAGTTACATCAATTTTATTTGGTTAAGTTATGCTAACCACTACAGACTGATCTCAGCAGTACTAAAAAGAATTAAAGGAAATTATAAGACTGAATTCCTGCTTGGAACACAGAAGAACAGACTCCCTACTCCACTTGCTCCTTGGAGAAGAGATGCTGGCCATTGTTCCATGAACACATACAGCAGTGATTCTGAAGTGACTCCAACAACCAGAGAAGGTAAGAATTTCCTGGTGGTCTCTGAAACAAAGGGAAGGAGCGTGTGGCCTGCCTTCAGTCACATCAAATGACAGATGCAGATGATTTTTATTTGGATAATAAAGAAAGGGTTAACTGTGTGTGTGTGTGTGTGTGCGCGCGCGCGCGCACACAGAACTAGAAAATTTGGGAACTCTAGGTTTACGTTAGCTTTGCATCTGCATGCTGAGTTTTCACTAAAACCTGGGAAATGAAGACAATAAAAAATGAAATGGCCAGAAAAGAGAACATTACAAATTACCTAGGGAAAGGGGGACATATTAATGTTATATAACTACATCACCAGTCTCTATTTCTCCTCCCCCTCAACTTTTGAGCACAGTCCCACATTACTTTTACTGCCATTTTCATAGAAACTGGAATAATCTTTTCTTTTTTAGTCTTTAACAGAAATTCTGAGCAATCTTGTTAGAATAGCCTCATTCCAACTTTTAGAAACCATACATACGTGCAAGTGTTTAAGGCTTTTTAATTTCTTAAATTGACTTTCACCAAGATGGTAGATTACATTCTAAAGAGATTAACCATGAAGTCTTCTGGATCTTTCTAGTGTGTGGCCTGCTATCCAACCAGCAGTTAACATGGTAGAACCTTTGAATACTGGCTTTGGTGGGAAATGTACAAGATGACCCTAACCCCCCCTTTGGCATAAGGAAATCCCTCACTGGAAATTAAGCCCTTATAAAGACATATTAGTACATTCATGAACGAGAGCAGCTAGTTTTCATGTATCTCTAATAAAAATTATAAATTTAATTCATTATTCCTGCAAAATAATATATATTATATATACCTAGGTCTCTTATGGGATAGGAGAACAAAAAAAGAAAAATATGGGTGGATATAAGGGAAATTGCATGGGTGGTTGTGTATGTGAGCAGGCCCGAAAAGGGTATATACAGGAATAACTGAAGGAGCTGGAAAGGTAAAGGGGAGGGCAGGGAGGGAAAGTTGAAGGTACAAGGCAAAAAAAGAAAGAAGCAGAGAAATAGAAAAAGGTGTGTGTGGGGAGGCGGGGTGGGTTTCCAGGAGGCAAAGAGCCTAAGTAGAGAGAGGCAGAAAGGTAGATAAAAACTTAGAAAAGGAAGTACCAGTAATTAGAATTATGCAGTATCCAACCTATTCATGTACTCTTCCTGGATCTTTAGCTTCTTTTCTACTTATACCAAAGGCTTATTATTGACTAAAATTAGTGTTAACATCACATTGGAAATGGATCTCAGCATATAGTACACATACAAACACACACATAAAATATAACAACTGTATCTCACGATTACTTCATATCATTGTAATTTATCCAGGTACACTGGACTTGCAGCACCTCTTTTAGTACCCTGCTAAGTTTAAGTACTGAGAGAATATAAAACTTGACTCCCTTAGTCAGCAATATGCAAGTGTCATTTTCCTTTCATTAAGAATACTGTAATAAAAGATTTTCTTCTCAAATCAGCTTAAAGAGGGATTAGAAAATAAAACTACTTGATAGGTCTAATTTTAATAGAATACAAACTAAAATACTGTTTCCTTCACATATCCTCTATTTTCTCCCATCAGTAATTTAAAAAATAGATAGGATTTTTCTTCCACAGTTTCCCTTAGTGAACTAGCTATCGGCAATATGTTGGTCCAACCCTCTGATCCCTTAATCAAAATGAAAGAGGAAACAAGTGATCTTTAATTCTGCTATTCACATCCAGTAAATAATAAGTCATTTACTTGCCATCAACTGCTTTGTGACATTGAAGGGATACGCAGCAGTCTTCCAAGACCAAAAATCAGGCCCTAAATCATAAACTGTCCTGAGCCTTTCATACCATTCAATTTTTAACAAGTAGATAAATATGGAGAGCGGTTCTGTGTGTGAGTCTATGTATAGGTATCGGGTGGTAGAAAGGGTTAAACACAAACAGAAAACGGAAGGACTACAAACAGGCATATCCTCCAAAAGTACAATTGAGCAAAATAACAGAACATTGTAAGTGCTTTTTATTAGCAACTACAGATTCAAAGTAAGTAAAGGATGAAAGTGGTGCAAAGTTCTTATTTATCATTTATACCTTGCCTACTAGTCATTTCAATTGACCCAAACCCTATCAAACAGCTTCACAGTTTAGAAAACAAGATAAATAATTTGGTTTCATCTAAATTTGTCCCACTAACGTAGACGGTAGGCTTACAAACCAGCAACATAATGGCTACGCACAAACTGATGAATAATTCTGATTGTCTGGTAGTATAGTACACTGTGTACCAACTTCTAGCAGAGTGAAATACTGTATTTATATACAACTATGATTCTATTTTGCAGCTTTCTGCAACAGTTGCTGAATTCATACTGTCGGCTGAAATGCCATACTTAATCAGGCTTTCAGTGAGAAAAGGACCAATGTTCTTTAATAATGTTCAAAGAATTAATGACTGTTTTTAAAAAATGGTTACTAACCTTGCTGGAGAGGTTGAGTGTTTGTACTGGGATTCTGACTAACTGGCTGGGTGGAGCTACTGGCTGTTGTGGCAGTAACAAGTCGGACATAATGAAACTTGCTTCCAGGCACTTGAATCTGCTGGACATTGGGAGCAGTTGCCAGAGGAATAATTGTCTTAAACTGTGATGTGCTCACGCCTCCAACAGTGATGGTCTGCACAGCTGATTTCACTGCCTATTAAACAATACAACACGGCTATCGTTAATCTGGGATTTAACTTGCCTACTCTTTTAACTTATGACAATTGCTCAGGTAAAAAAGTATGTTCCTGTATTTCATCAAAAGCTGTTGAAAGGAACAACCTGTTCAAAGAGAAATGAAAAGAATAGTAATGAATACAGGAGTGAAACCAAAATCGGCGAGTTCTACCTTCCATCTCTAGTAGTTACTTCCTTGAGAATCCAGGTCAGGTGACTTGCTATGAAGAAATCATTACTTAAATTACAAGAACTTACTCAGTTTTGTTAATCTTTATAAGAAAAGAGTTATTTTAAACCCCAAGAATTTAGCTTCATATTCAACATCGAGAAAAGAGGATGCAGACACTTGGCTTTATTTATTGCTACCCACCAAATTAACTATGACAAATTTCATTTTCACATGTTCTAAAGAAGAAACCCAAAAGAAAAGCCCATCTTATATCCTCATTAAGTCCAGTCAATTCAACTGTATCTGCAGATACAAATGTAGCCACTAACATATGGGTAAGGGGTCAAATTCAGTCTAAAACTACCCCAATTTTGGTTGTCTAACAAAACTAATTTTGGGAGATTCAAACTTGAGTCAATATAATCATTTTAATCCTTTCCTTCATTCTGATAAACAGCAATGTGACTTCCCAAAAAGCTAAATGAAACATCAGAGGCAGAACAGAATAAAAGTCTCTCAAGATGTCTTCAGTTGGTGTTTAATCAACATACAACAGACTGTCCTATAAAGGTCTAGGCCAGATTCTCAACCAGTTCTATCGTGTTATTTTATAATTATATCCCCACCTATTTGTCAAAGAGCCCTCATGCTAAAAGACCATTCACTGATGTTGGAAATCTATATTATGCGGATAATAATTTATGAAAGAATAATTCTTAAGAATTTGAACATTTTCATAAAAGCCTAGAAAAGAGAGAGAGAGAGAGAGACGGAGGAATTCATTTAGCATGGAAACTCTACAGGCAATAGTCAAAGGAGATTACTTCATAAAACGAGTCACACATTATCACTGGGCAGCGGTACCACAAAGCAGATCTAAAATAAAGATAAGAGACAAGAGCCACAACCGCCATTCGGTTAAATGAAAATATAAAGCTTAAGAAAAGGGATAAAATGCGTACATATGGAAGCTACTGAAAAATCAAGCAAGCACGAGACAAGTATGTACAATGATGCAAGAGACACGTATCAGCTCAAAATGGGGAAAAAAATACTATCTTAAGGTGCCTCAAGCATAGATTTATTAGATACTTAATATGAATAAAGGATAGTGCTTTTAATACTCTAAGATGAGCTGTTTTAAATCTAGCAGCCATATTATGGGCTAGGTATAGTGTAGCCAAGGACAGAGCCTAGTTTGGGTACATTTGCATAGCATGCCTTTTTCCAACTCTTTCAACTTTTCTGCATCCTAAGCTTCAAGCTACAACTCTTAAAAGATGTATAGATTTGGGTCCTCAAAACAAAAATCAGATCTGACTGTAAGTTTAAATCGTTTATGTCTGTTTACATCTAACAGACCTACTTAAAGATCTGCATTTAAATCCACTGTTGTACTGTTTTCTATTTGAACCACCTGTTCACTTCCATTCTTTTTTCTCTTTCTTACCTTCTTTTGTGTTATTATTCCATTCCCCTCCCTGTATTAGCTTTTTATTTATACATTATGTTGCTAATCTTTTAATGGTGACCCTAGAGATTACAACGGACAATGTAGGAATTAAATCAGTACTTTACACATCAGCCAGGAAATGAAAAGAACCACTAAACACGAATACCATTTACTTACTGTTAAGTATTTTAATTCTACATATAATAATTGAAAAAAAAATTTTTTTAATGTTTATTTTTGAGAGAGAGAGAGGCAGAGCATGAGCAGGGGAGGGACAGAGAGAGAGGGAGACAGAATCTATAACAGGCTCCAGGATCCACGCTGACAGCACAGAGCCCAACACAGGGCTCGAACCCAGAAACCGTGAGATCATGACCTGAGCTGAAGTCGGACGCTTAATCAACTGAGCCACCCAGGCGCCCCTCTACATATAATAATTTTAACTCCACAAGGCATTAATTTACATATACTCACAAATTTACCCTTTCTATATCATCCTGCTTCAAAGTACAAATGATTTTCCTTCTGCCTAAAGAGCGCACTTGAGGATTTCCTTAAATGTGGGTCTGCTGATGAGGAATTCTTTCCATTGTTTCTCAAAAAATGTCCAGTTATTTGTATCTCATTTGTTGATAAACTCATCTACTAAATTCTTTTTTTTTTAATGTTTATTTATTTATTTTTGAGAGAGACAGAGACAGAGCACGAGCTGGGGAGGGGCAGCGAGAGAGAGGGAGACACAGAATCTGAAGCAGGTTCCAAGCTCCAAGCTGTCAGCACAAAGCCTGACACAGGGCTCGAACTCACAGACCAAGAGATCATGACCTGAGCCGAAGTAGGACGCTTAACCAACTGAGCCACCCAGTACTCCTCATCTACTAAATTCTTTTTTTTTTTTTAATTCTTAATCTCAGTTTTATGTTTTCAATTTGAAAATATTCACCTGATTCCTTTTTTTTAATTGAGGCATACTGGACACACAATGTTCCATGAGTTTCAGGTTCATCAGATTCCTTCTTACAGTTTCTTTCTGCTGAAATTCTTCATCTTGTTACATTTCTGAATATATTAATCTTAGTTATTTTAAAAGTCTGAGTCTGATAACTCCATTATCTATATTTCTTGGTTTTGAATAATTTGGTCTGGTTGCCTGGTGACCTGATGATTTCTGATTCAATGCCAGACATTGTTTACAAAAAATTAAAGACATACTTTGAGGCTCTGAATGATGTTATATTCCTCCAGGGATAATTCACTTCAGCTTCTGGCACGCAGTTAAAAGTAGGGGCAGATCATCCTAAACCAATCACAAATTGAGCAGTTTGAAGCACAGCTTCAATCTTCCATAGGCCTGGTCTATTTCTGGTTCACTCTTCCCCTATATATTATATCAATGGTCCCAACTAGGAATGTGGTGTTTACAGGCTTCCACCTCCTTGGTGGGCCTGAAACCAAATTTTTGTTCATGAGATCCAGAAGACTGACATGAGATCCAGAAGACTGACTCAGCTCCTTAATCTCTCTGTAGCCACTTTCTGTTCATCACTTCAGTCTCTCAGCCACAACTTACAAATCAGCAAATGATCTAGGAAGTGTCATAGTGAACATGAGGCTGACTTCACTAGGCTTCCCTTTATTTCATGAATGTTACTTCAAACAGATTTTTAAAATATTTTTCCCCTGCTTTTTAGTTGTTTTTAGCGAGACAGTTGGTCTCCAACAAGCTAGTTCTGTATAGCCAAAAATAAAATACCAACTACTTGGGTTTTAATCTAGGTCACACTCCTTTGTTGTGTGACCTTATGCAAGTAACTGAACTTCTCTGTGCCTAAGTTTCCTCATCTGAAAATAATACCTTTCTTATAGGATTGCTGCAAGGATTAAAGGAGTTAAATCATATGAAGTGCTGATAACATCACATATTATAATGCTCAATAAACGTGAGCTGCTATTTGTATCATCATTATGCCCATTACAGAAGGGAAAAACTGAAGCTCAGAGAGATTAAGAAATTTCCCCAAGGTCATAGAGCTAATACAAAGTAGCAGAGCCAGGATTTGAACCAGACCCAACTCCAAGGGCCATTCTTTTAAGTAAGACATCATAATGCCTCCAACTTTACATGCTTAATCAAGTTACTAAATGACTTAACAAAACTAAATAGTATCCAGTCCTCAAGAACTGTTAAGAACTAAAGTTGCATATTTGCCTCTAAGAAACTTTGAAACTATTTTTAATTCAGTATGCTGAATAGAAGTATAAACACATTTTTTAAATGTTTTTAAGACAATTTCAGACTCACAAGAAGTTACAAAATGAATACAGAATTCCCATACTTTCCCCAATAGGCTAACATCTTCCATAATCATAGAACGTTATCAAAATGTACCAGGAAATTGGTACAATACCATTAACTACAGAACAGAACTTATTTTGGATTTCCCAGTTTTTATATGCATTTTTGGAGGATGTATGCTAAAGACTGTATAGACTTATGTAATCAACATTACCATCAAGATACAAAATTGTTCCATCATGACAAAGAAACTCTCTTGCACTACCCTTCATAGTCACACCCTCCTCCCCAACCCTAACTCTTGACAAACTCTGATTAAATTGCATTTTCCGAACACCTGAAATACTTGGTAACATACAACAGTTTCTATTTTTGCAAAAGACAGAAGCACTGGAATACAACTAACTTCTTTGAGGATTTACAAGTTAGTCCCTTCCTTTAAGTACAGTGGTCTGAGAAACTCCGTGTGAATGCCCCTCTGAACATACAACATTACCAGAAAAACAGCTAATGTGCATTCAATAAGAATCCTCAGTATCTCTATTTCCTGATTAACATTCTTGACAGCTGGGTTAAAAACCAGCTATCTTAATTTAAATTCAGATAGCAACATTTAACAGGTATTAAGGGGCTGCCCTAAAATACATGGACTTGAAAGATTTCCTTATTTGTACTATTTCCTAAGCTATCTCTATTTACAGATTAATATCATAATTATGTGTTTAAAAATAAATGTCTTTGAACGTTATTTTCCAATTAGCAAATGGCAAAAGTCTTTGCTTAATTCAAGTTTACCTATAAGGAAAGGAATAAAACACTCTTCCAGTTCTGCAAATGAGGACTCTTATTCTATCTGGTAAAGCTGGAGAGATAAAGAGGGAGAGAGGGAGGGACAGAGGGGGAGAAAGAAAGAGAAAGAAACAGACTCAACCAATACTCTAAAACAATGAGTTTGCAGAGTTCCATATTTGGTTCTGTTTGTAAATACTGCTTAGAAATCATTGTTTGGACATATGGGCTTTGGTTCCAGTTAGTCTCAGTCTTGTGTGTATTTTGGCAAGCAAACCTAATGCTTTTATATCTTTGTTTCTCTTTTGTACAAGGGAGAACATTACCACTAAATGAAATCTGTATAGCACTTTGAAACACCTGCACAAATCATACTGTTTCAAACAGATGTTAAGATGGCCTTTGTTTAATCTAATGCAAAATCATAACAATATTTTCCTTAATGCTAACTAGGTAGTGTTTACTAAAGTGTGTTTGTTTCACTGAACATTAGCTCTTCAGGATTAGTTATTACATGAAACAGTCTACTTTGTCAAATTAATTTATGAAACCCTAAAGTAAACAATGTTAAGCAAAAGCCTTCTCAGAATCCTTACTATGCTAATGACCACTATAAAATTCCTAGATGGGTATGGTATAGGGTGCTTCTCAAACTTATTTAACAGTAGCATTTGGAGGGGAAATTTTTCTTTTATTTTTTTTCTTTTCTCCTTCCTTCCTTCCTTCCTTCCTTCCTTCCTTCCTTCCTCCCTCCCTCCCTCCCTCCCTCCCTCCCTCCCTCCTTCCCTCCCTTCCTTTCTTTCTTTCATATATTGGTGCCAAGAGAAAGACAGACAGTATCATGTAAAGACACCCCACAAACTCATTGTTTTAAGAGTACTGGTTGAGTCTGTTTCTTTTTCTTTCTCCCCCTCTGTCCCTCCCTCCTCCCTCCCTCTTTATCTCTCCAGCTTTACCAGATAGAATAAGAGTCCTCATTTGTAGAACTGGAAGAGTGTTTATTCCTTTCCTTATAGGTAAACTTGAATTAAGCAAAGACTTTTGCCATTTGCTAATTGGAAAATAATGTCCAAAGACATTTATTTTTAAACACATAATTATGATATTAATCTGTAAATAGAGATAGCTTAGGAAATAGTACAAATAAGGAAAGTATCACAAAAGCTGTAATATAAAATGTTAGCACAGACATACTAAATCCTAAGCAACTTGCACCATAAATATTTGTGAAATCTCTTAAAGTAGCAATCTGTATGTATTTCTACATAGAATATGACTTGAGACTCATTTTGAATCTAGGTAAATGGCAGCTAAGTTCAGCATAATTTTGTAAGAGGAAAGAACTTATGTTTTTCTTTTCTTTTTTATTGAAATATAATTGACATAACACTGTATTAGTTTTAGGTATAAAGAATAATGATTTCATATATGTATATATTGCAAATTGATTACCACAATAAGTTAACATTCATTACTGAACATAATGAGATTTTTCTTGTGATGAGAAGTTTTGGGATCTACTTTTTGAGATCTACTCTCTTAGCAACTTTGAAATATACACTATTGTTAACTAAAGTTATGCTGTACATTACATTCCCAGAACTTATCTTAGAAAACTAACTGGAACTTTGCACATTTTGATCACCTTCACCCATTTTACCCACCACCACCACCCCCACCTCACAGCAAACACCAGTCTGTTCTCTGCATCTATGAGTTCCTTTTTCTTTTTCTTTTTTAAGATTCCACATATAAGTGAGATCACAGTTATTTGTCTTTCTGTATCTGACTTACTTCATTTAGCATAATTCCTTCAAGGTCCTTCCATGTTGTGGCAAATGGCAGGATTTTATTCTTTTTTTTATGGCTGAATACTAGTCCATTCATTATATATAAGATATACATCTTCGTTATCCATCCATCTGTCAAAAGACACTTAGGTTGTTTTCATGTCCTGGCTATTGTAAATAATGCTGCAATAAACATTAGAGTACAGACATCTTTTCAAGATGGTGATCTTATTTCCTTCAGGTAAATATCCAGAAATATAATTGTTGGATTGTATGGTAGTTTTATTTTTAATTTCGTGGAGGGTGGGGGGGCTCCACACTGTTTTCCAGGGTGGCTGCACCAGTTTACATTCCCACCAACAGTGCACCAGCGTTCCCCTGACGCTTGTTTCTTGTCTTTGCTAACAGCCATTCTAACGGGTGTGAGGTGGTATCTCACTGTGGTTTTGATTTGCATTTCCCAGGTGATGGTGAGCACCTTTTCATGTGCTGGCTGGCTATTTGTATGTCTTCTTTGGAAAAATGTCTATTCAGCTCCTCTGCTCATTTTTTAATTGGATTGTTTGGTTCTTCTCAGTTGAGTTCTAGGAGTTCTTTATATATTTTCAATATCACTCCTTTCAAATATATACTGTGCAAATATTTTCTCCCATTCCATAGGTCACTTTCCCATTTTGTCGATGGTGTTCTTTGCTGTGCAGAAGCTTTTATGTTTGATATAGTCACACGTACTTATTTTTGCTTTTGTTGCCTTTGCTTTTGTTGTCAAATCCAAAAAAATCACTGCCAAGACTGATGTCAAAAACCCTTATTATTTTCTTCTAGGAATTATATGGTTTTAGGTCTTATGTTCAAGTCTTTGATCTATTTTGAGTTTATTTTTGTGTATGATAAGATAATAATACAGTTTCATTCTTTTGCAGGTAGCTGTCCAATTTTCCTAACACCATTTACTAAAGAAACCATCCTTCCCCCATTGTATATTTTTGGCCCCTTGGTAATAAATTAATTGACCATATACATGTGGGTTATTTCTGGGCTCCCTACTCTGTGCCACTGATCTGTGTATCTGTGTTTATGACAATACCATACTGTTTTGATTACAACAGTTTTGTAATATAGTTTAAAATCAGGACTTTGTAGGGTTCCATATTAATATAGCTTTTAAAAATTTATGGTGAAATGTTTACAGAGTTTATCACCATGGAAAAACTATGTTTACAATAACCTAATTCCCAAACTTCAGGTTATTAAATAAACCCACCAAGAAGCAAATTTGCAAGCTGTAAAATGCTTCCAGGCTAAGAAACAAATGAGAAGATAAGAAGAGATAAATATTGTATGTATTATATGACTAATGTCAGAGTCAAACCTTGGGATGAGTACCAGAACTTTCAGCACTCTTCTACTGACTGGTGAAATATTATGAAATAGGCATAGGCATTCTTGTGCTATTTTTTCACAGACATTAAGCCACCTTAAGTGTATTTACAGTTATGAATTACAGTGACAAGGATGAGTAATTTAAATATATTAGTATCTACAGAAGCATTCGAGGAAAGGGTTAAATGACCATAACAGGCAAAATTAGACAACCTGCTCTATAAGCATCAGCCTTATACAAATCAGAAGCCAACCCTACTAAAAATTAAAACATTATCAAGATAGGGTAAATAAAATAGCATGGGATTAGCCTAGGAGCAGAATACTAAAGATCAAAAGAATAGATAAAAGAACCTATATAACAAACAAATGAACAAAGAAAAAAAGAGACAAACAAAAAACAGACTCTTGAATACAGAGAACAAATTGGTGGTTGCCAGAGGGGAGGTAGGTAGGGGGATGTGTGAAATAAAGAGGATTAAGGGCACACTTATTGTGATAAGCACTGAATAATGTATAGAATTGTTTTATCATTATATTGTACACCTGACATTAATATCACACTGTATGTTAATTTACTTCAATAACAAAAAGGGGAAAAAGGAAAAAAAACTACAGAACAACTAACTATAGCTACAGATTATGACATAGGTGAATCTTACACATTATGTTGTAAAGCAAGTTTCAAATTATTAAATTAGGTATTATAACAAAAATGATTTTGAAATAAATTATTTGGAGAAGGAAAAGAACCTATATATAGAACAGTTCATGATGAAAGCTGGCATTTCAAATCAACAGAGAATGATGAGCTATTTGGTAAATGGTACGAATCAGCTATTCGGTCTGAAGAAAAAGAACTGGATCCCTAGAATTCATTCCGTGTAATAAGTTTCAAATAGATCAAAGATTTAACCTTAAGAAAACACCAAAACCAATACTGCCATAAAGCCAGAGACGCAGACCAATGGAACAGAATAGAGTCTACAAATAAACCTGCACATATATGGTCAAATGATTTCTGACCGGGGTACCAAGACCATTCAGTGTGGAAAAGACAAAGGGTGTCAGGAAAACTGGGTATCTACACGCAAGAGAATGAAGTTGGATCCTTTGCCAGGATCCTTTGCCAACAACATATAAAAAAATGAACTCAAGAGAGATCCACGATCTAAATGTAAGATGTAATACTAAAAACCTCTTAGAAGAAAAACATATGGTGATGCTTCATGACATCGGATTTGGCAATGATTTCTTGAATATGAAACTAAAAGCACAGGAAATAAAAGAAAAAACAGACAAACTGGACCTTCATGGAAATATTTAAATTTTGTGCTTCAAAAGACACTGTCAACAAAGTAAAAAGCAACTCAGAGAATGAGAGAAAATACCCACTAATCATATAGCTGATGAGGAATTAGGATCCAGAACAAAGAACTTAAAAAAAAAAAAGTTTTTAAAGTGTATTTATTTATTTGGAGAGAGAGAGAGAGAAAGAGAGAGAGCTCACAAGCATGTGAGGGGAAGAGAGAAGGAGAATCAAAATCCAAAGCAGGCTCCATGCCATCAACAGAGCCTGATGTGCGGCTTGAACTCACAAACTGTGAGATCATGACCTGAGCTGAAATCAAGAGTCAGATGTTTAACCGGCTGTGCCACCCAGGCGCCCCTAAAGAGAGAACTTTTAAAACTCAAACAAGCAAATGGATTCAAAAATAGGCAAAGAACTTGAAAAAACATTTCTTTAAAGACATACAATGGCCAATAAATACATGAAAAAATATTTGAACATCACTAATCGTTATGGAAATGCAAATCAAAACTACAATGAGATACTACCTCACACCCATTAGGATAGGTACTATCAAAAAAAGTGTTGATGAGGGATGCCGGGGTGGCTCAGTTGGTTAAGCGTCCACTTCGGCTCAGGTCATGATCTCTCGGTCGGTGAGTTCGAGCCCCATGTCGGGCTCTGTGCTGACAGCTCAGAGCCTGGAGCCTGCTTCGGATTCTGTGTCTCCCTCTCTCTCTGCCCCTCCCCAGCTCATGCTCTGTCTCTGTCTCTCAATAATAAATAAACATTTAAAAAAATTTTAAAATACATAAAAGTGTTAATGCGAATATGGAGGGGGCGCTTGGGTGGCTCAGCTGGTTAAGTGTCCTATTTTGGCTCAGGTCATGACCTCGCAGCTCGTGAGTTCAAGCCCCACGTTGGGCTCTGCGTTGACAGCTCAGAGCCTGGAGCCTGCTTTCAGATTCTGTGTCTCCCTCTCTCCCTGTCCCTCCCCCACTGGCACTCTGTCTCTGTCTCTCTCTCTCTCAAAAATAAATAAATACTAAAAAAATTTTAAAAAGAATATGGAGAAACTGGAACCCTTGTGCACTAATTACATTGTAAAATGGTACAATTGTTGTGGAAAGTACTATGATGTTTCCTCAAAAAATTAAACACAGCATTGCCATGTGATCCAGAAATTCCACTTCTGGGTATACACTCAAAGGAATTGAAAGCAGGGTCTCCAAGAGATATTTATACATCTATGTTTATAGCAGGATAATTAAAACGTGGAAGCCACCCAAGTGTCCATCAACAGATAAATACACATAAAATAAAGTGTTATTTAGCCTTAAAATGGAAGAAAATTCTGACATATGCTACACCACTGGTGAACCTTAGAAACATTACGCTAAGTGAAATAAGCAAAGCAAAAAGACAAATACTGTATGATTCTGCTTACATGAGGTACTTAGAGTAGCCAAAATCTCAGAGACAGAAAGTAGAATGGTGGTGGCCAAGAGCTGGTGGGAGGGAAGAATGGCAACTTGTTATGTAATGGGTACACAGTTTCAGTGTTCCAAGAGATAGCGTTCTGAAGATGAATGGTGGGGATGGCTGGACACCAGGATGAATGCACTCAATACCACCGAACTGTACACTTAAAAATGGTTAAGACAGTAAATTTTATGGTGTGTGTACCCTACCCAAATAGATATCTACTTTGCAAGATGGGCTATGAAAATCAGTCAGGATAAAAATGATATAGAGGCTAATATTAATTTAACCATTTCATAAAGTTTAAAGAACAAGAACAAGTCTATCTGTTCTTGTACTTAATGTATAATAAAAGAATATTGTATGTAAAATAAGTAAAATACAGCCAAATAACTTTTAAAAATGCATGCACATTTTATAATATTGGAATAAGGAAGACTTAACTAGATACAGCTCAAAAACTCAAAATTCATAAAGACACTACAATATTTTAACTAATTTCATGAGCAATATTTCTGCGAGAAACAGAAACAAGACAAAGCCAACTGGGAAAAATGTTTGTAACTACATTAATAACAAACAAGTGATTTCCTTAATATGCTATGGGCTTTTTTCAGTTTTTAGTTCACAAGGAAAAAGAGACAAACCACCCAATGGGCATCAGAGTCCACAGAAGAGGAGTCCAGAAGACACAAAGACACGAATAATTTTTTTTTTAATTTTTTTTTTCAACGTTTATTATTTTTGGGACAGAGAGAGACAGAGCATGAACGGGGGAGGGGCAGAGAGAGAGGGAGACACAGAATCGGAAACAGGCTCCAGGCTCTGAGCCATCAGCCCAGAGCCCGACGCGGGGCTTGAACTCATGGACCGCGAGATCGTGACCTGGCTGAAGTCGGACGCTTAACCGACTGCGCCACCCAGGCGCCCCGACATGAATAATTTTTAAAAATATAAATCTATGTGAGGGGCACCTAGGTGGCTCAGTTGGTTAAGCGGCCCACTCTATCTTGTCTCAGATCACAATTTCACCAGTTTGTGGCTTGTGAGTTCAAGCCCCACCCCTGCATGAAGCTCTGTGATGACAGCATTGAGCCTGCTGGGATTCTTTCTCTCCCTCTCTGTCTGCCCCTCCCCTGCTCTCACACACACACACACACACACACACACTCTCTCTCTCTCTCTCTCCCTCTCTCTCTCTAAGTAAATAAACTTTAATAAAAGATATAAACCTATGTGAGATCTTTTAATTAGATTGGCAAAGGCTAAAAGTGATGTATTAAACAGGAGTACAAAAATAGACTCATTTAAATATAGTCCACTGATCTCTGACAAAGGAGCAAAAATAATTCAATGGAAATAGTTTTTTCAACAAATGGTGCTAGAATAGGACATCCACATGCAAACAAGTGAATCTAAACACAGACACCTCTCATATGGATTCAGACCTAAAACTATAAAACTATGAAGCAAAACAATAAAATTCCTGGAAGATAATATAGGAGAAAATTTAATTACCTTGGGTGTGGTGATGACTTTTTAGATACAGTAACAGAAGCATGATCCATGAAAGAAAAAACTGGTAAGTCAAACTTCATTAATATTAAAAATTTCTGCTCTGCAAAAGATACTGTTAAGAGTATAAAAGATAAGCCACAGACTGGGAGAAAAGATCTGCAAAACACATTGTAAGGTCTAAGATGCAAGAGCCATCTGGGTTCCATTCCAGAAATTCTTGAAACCAAAAAGCACCACAGGAATGCAACCAGCCTATGAAAAACTATAGGATGTACACAACCCAATTTTGTTTTTTGTTTTTGTTTTTTTAAAGGGCACGACGTATCTGAATCCCAAATGTATCTGAATCCCAAATTCAAACATAGCATAAAAAAATGTAATGATTAGGGAAATCTGAATTAACTAGGTATTTAATAGCATCAAAGGAATGTGGGTAAGTTTAAAAAAGTGTTCCTATCTTTTATATATATAAAGAAATATCTATAGATGAAATGACATGATTTACTTAAAAAAAATGTGGGAGGAGGTTATAGATAAAAACAAGGTAAAACTGATAATTCTAAAGTTGGGTAAAGGACACATGGGAATTAATAATATCCTAACTTTTTAATATTTTTAGGTTTTTAACATATAATTTTAAGTTTGTATAGTACAAAAAGGTTTTAGTAATATGGTCACAGGACCCCACTTGTACTCAATCAACATAATTATAAAAGCATAAAACAAAACCATCAGGGAAAAAAACAGAAAAAAGAATAAATTCTCAGTCATTTATTCCTTCTGTTCCATAACCTGGCTAATGGGTACTGGTATGAGGAGCTATAGACAAAATAAAACTTCAGGCAACAGAATCAATGGAGCCTACAACCTGTAATCACCTCAACACCACCTCTTATTATTCTTACAACAATCTATGTCAAAGTTTATCAGGACAACAAACACCCTTCACTTCAAATTGTACTCATTTACAAAAATAATCATCCCCAACTCAAACATGTAAGAGCTTCATGCCAAAAGCTATCAACTTCTGAAACCTCTGTGTCCAAACAGTTCTACCTCAACTTTTCGATACTGTCATTGCTCATATCACTTCCTGTCTGGATATTTGCAAAACAAATTCAATCATCTTTATGACTCGCCTCTATCTGCTACCAGAGACATTGCTAATTTTTTTGCAAATTTCACTTTCACACTTTGACTATAGCTCATTACGACTCAGAAACATTCCATGGGTCTCCATTTAATGACAAAATTAAACCTAAATTTGCTTTGCTTTGTTTTAAAAATCATCCATAATCTAACCTTATCTTTAAATGCTCTCCATTCCCTCCAAAGCATTACTAATGCCAATCAGATTAGTTGTCTTACCATCCTACATGTACAGTAATCTAGTTCAGCTCTAGACCTTCACACTTGTGGCTGATATCCACTCTAATTTACACCCATACAAAAATCTTAGGATGATTAGAGAAGGCATCCCTGAGCTATCTGTGGTTGAATCTCCTTATACAGGATCTCATACCATCATAAATCTTTTCATGGTTTTGCAATTTTATCTGTTTTTATACTATTTGATTCATTTCTATCATAGCCCCTCTCACCACCTCCTTAGGCTTTAGGTTCTATGCATATTCATTGCTCTCTAGTGTTTCATACCACAGCCCCTAAGACATAGTAGATACTGATTAAGTATCTGAGTAAATGGTAAATGAAGAAGTACCAGGATTTATCTTTCTTTAGTTTCAAACCATCTTGTCTACAGCACACAACTAAGCACCTATTTCATTACTCATTATTGTTTTACATGCATTCAATTTTGTCTCTCCAACCACTGTAAGCTCTTCTATAGTTTCTACAGCCCCAGCAGAGGGTACACACTCAACTCAATAAATACCAATAGCCACGAAAAGCACAGAATGGAAGAGTGTCCCTCCATCATGGAAAATTTCATTATTGTTCAGGGTCCCAGTTTTCTGTCAATTACCTGTACTAATGTAGCACTATTATGCTATATATGTATGGCCGATCATGTTACAGACGGCGTGCTGCTAACCAAAATCCAGAGTCTCTTCTGCTTCCTAGGCATATAGTTGATTATATTTCCTAGCCTCCCTTGTTAAGATGAGGCCATGCAACTCAATTTTAGCTAGTGAGGTGAATGGATGCTATATGCCTATTTCTAGGTCTGGTCCAGAAAAGCCTCTCACATGTGCTTTTCCATGTCTTTTCCCTTCCAGCTGGCTAGAATGGAGATAACTTTCAGAGAGACTGAGAACATCATTCAGTTTATCATTAGTTTCAAGCCTATTAAAAATATTAGCAAAATTAAAATAAAATATACGTGTCACATCACTGTTTATGAAACATTCCATGGAATCATATCAACATGGTGATCTGATATCACCAGTATCTATTATATTTTTTAAAACATAAATAAACCATTCTTAAGCAGGTGGAAATTTACATTATTCCCTTTCCTCTGTGAGTTTGTATTTAATTCCATATCCTCTAAAAACTTTATTCTAGTGTAACATTTTTATGCTTGAAATTCTTTTAAAATTCTCTGAAACAAAAAGATGTATATAAATTGAAATTTTGAAAACATTATTTCCTATTACCCTTTTTGTACAGCTCTAAGCATTAAATAATTTTGTCTGTATCAACAAGAGCCAAACTATAGAGATAGCCCAAATGTCCACTGACTGATGAATGGATAAAGAAAATGTGGTGTGTACACACACACACACACACACACACACACACACACACACACACACACACACACAGAGGAATATTACTCAGCCATCAAAAAGAATGAAATCTTGCCATTTGTAACCACATGGATGGAGCTAGAATGTATTATGCTAAGCAAAATAATCAGAGAAAAGACAAATATCATGACTTCTCTCATATGGAATTTAAGAAACAAAAAAGATGAACATATGGGAAGGGGATGAAGAAAGAGAAGAAAGGGAAACAAACCACCACAAGAGACTCTTGTCACAAAGAACAAACTGAGGGTTGATGAAGGGAGATGGGTGGGAAATGGGCTAGATGGGTAATGGGTTATTAAGGAGGGTACTTGTTATGATGAGCACTGGGTGGGGTATGTAAGTGATAAATCACAGAATTCTACTTCTGAAACCAATACTATTTATATATTATATATATATATATAATTTGGATTGAGTTAATAATTACTATATATACTTAAAGCAACACAAATATATTATAAATTGTAATTATCACAAATGAAAAAGATTTTATTGGGAGGTATCTCTTATTCAGATGGATGACAGGATTCATTACTTCATGTATGCACGGCTGAATATTATATATTGCAAGAGTGAGAGCTCAGCACCAATTCTACTCCTATTTTTGTTATAAACACTGAAAAACATTATTTTCACATATAAGTATACATGAACAGAAGAATATTTACTATACTACTATACATTAATATTCTGAACTTCTCTTGAATTTTATACCAAAATTTAAATTGTATTCTACCTCCAAAAATTATTCTTGATGATCTGAAAACTCACTTAGGTCCTCCTTTAATTTAGTAGAGAGAAAAAAAAACTGAAATCAATGTGAGTTACAAGCAAAATGTTTTAATAATCTTCAGTCATTTGTTTCTAGGGCTTATGTCAAAAATGTTTTTTACCAAAACCTGTCAAGGTGCACAGGTCATGATTTCACGGTTGTGGGATCAAGCCCTGCATCGGGCTCTATGCTGAGGATGGAGCCTGCTTGGCATTCTCTCTCTCCACCCCACCCCTGCTCACACTTTCTCTCTCTCAAAATAAATAAATAAACATTTTTAAAAAATGCAACTTTTTTTTTTTTTAAAAAGGTCCAGACAGCCATTCCAATAAAATAAGAGGTAGATTCAGAGATGACCTAGATGTTGCAACCATCAGATAAGAACTTTAAAATAACATGAAACTAGAGTTCTAGAATGAGAAGAGGGTGGCTCAGTTGGTTGAGATTCCGACTCCTGATTTTAGCTCAGGTCACAATCGCACAGCGATGAGATCAAGCTCTGCGCTGGGCTCCACGCTGAGCATGGAGCCTGCTTGAAATTCTCTCCCTCCTTCTCCCTCTGCCCCTCCCCTGCTTAGGCATGCTCTCTCTCTAAAAAAAAATTTAAAAAATAGAATGAGAAGAGAGAAAGAATGAGGCAGAAGAAATGAAGAGATAATAGCCAAACAAAAATAAAATAAAATATAATAAATCACAGATCCAAGATGGTTTAAAATCAAGATAAATGTGTATTTAAAAGAAGAAAGCAATAACAACACAGCACATATATGGATACATAATAGTCAAACTACAGAAATCCAAATATAAAGAGAAAATCTTGAAAGCAGGTAGAGAAAATAAAGACAATATACAAAGAAAAGACAAAAATTACGGCATTACTTCTCACCAAACACTGCACTCTAGAAGTCAATGGGGTGACATTTTTAAAGCACTGAGGGAAGACTGCCAACCTAGAATTTTTTACCCAATGAAAATATCTTTCTAACAAGTAACAGCAAAATAAGACTTTTTCAGGCAAACAAAAGCTGAGAAATCTCTCGTCAGCAGAATTTTCCTTAAATTTTTTTTTAATTTTCCTAAAAATATTAAATTTTCCTAAAGAAAGTTCTTTAGGGAGGAATTTTATACCAAACTAAGATTGGGGCCTACAGAAAGAAAGGAACTGTGTAAGATACAGTTAAAATGAAAATAAATAAGACTTGCTTATTTTTACTTGTATTAAAAGGTAATTTTGTGTAAAGCAAAAACAAAAAATGTATTATGGAGTTCATAACCTGTGAAAGTAAAATGTTTAACAATGACAGCTTATAAAGGATAGGAAAAAAGAACTGGAAGTACTCTATTGTAAGGTTCTTATCCTACATGAAGTGACATAAATATAAAAGTAGACTGTTATAAGTCAAAAATGTAGTATTTGTCACTAGAGCAACCAATAAGTTTTTAAAAGTTTAAACTATAATAAGCCAATAGTGGAGATAATGCAAAAAAAAAAAAGAGTTAAAAAACAAAAGGAACAAATGAGACGAAAAGAAAATAACTAGTAAAAATCCAACCATATCAACAATTATATTAAATATAAACGGTCCCAGGGCACCTGTGTGGCTCATTTGGTTGAGTGTCCGAATTTTGATTTCGACTCATGATCTCTCTGTTCATGGGTTCAAGCCCTGCATCGGGCTCTGTGCTCTTAGCTTTGGATCTTCTGTCTCCCTCTCTCTCTGCCCCTCCCCCACTTGCTCGTGCTTATTTTCTCTCTCTCAAAAAATAAACATTAAAAAAAATTTAATATAAATGGTCTATAAATACTGATTTTTAAATATTGACTGTGTATCTAATCACCTTGCTAAATTTATACATTAGTTCTAACAGTTCATAGCAAATTCTTAAATTTTACATGCATATAATGGTATGTAATTTGTAACAATTTTTTACTTTCTTTTGAAACCCTATGTCATTTATTTCTTTTTCTTGCAATACTGCATTAACTCAGACCTGCAGAATTGAACACGTGTTGCCCTACTAACGAATGAGGGGTCAACCAATTAGAGAAGAAATTAAAAAATATATGGAAACAAGCGAAAATGAAAATACAACAATCCAAATGTTTTGGGACACAGCGAAGGCAGTCCTGAGAGGAAAATACATTGCAATCCAGGCCTATCTCAAGAAACAAGAAAAATCCCAAATACAAAATCTAACAGCACACCTAAAGGAAATAGAAGCAGAACAGCAAAGGCAGCCTAAACCCAGCAGAAGAAGAGAAATAATAAAGATCAGAGCAGAAATAAACAATATAGAATCTAAAAAAACTGTAGAGCAGATCAACGAAACCAAGAGTTGGTTTTTTGAAAAAATAAACAAAATTGACAAACCTCTAGCCAGGCTTCTCAAAAAGAAAAGGGAGATGACCCAAATAGATAAAATCATGAATGAAAATGGAATTATTACAACCAATCCCTCAGAGATACAAACAATTATCAGGGAATACTATGAAAAATTATATGCCAACAAATTGGACAACCTGGAAGAAATGGACAAATTCCTAAACACCCACACTCTTCCAAAACTCAATCAGGAGGAAATAGAAAGCTTGAACAGACCCATAACCAGCGAAGAAATTGAATCGGTTATCAAAAATCTCCCAACAAGTAAGAGTCCAGGACCAGATGGCTTCCCAGGGGAGTTCTACCAGACATTTAAAGCAGAGATAATACCTATCCTTCTCAAGCTATTCCAAGAAATAGAAAGGGAAGGAAAACTTCCAGACTCATTCTATGAAGCCAGTATTACTTTGATTCCTAAACCAGAGACCCAGTAAAAAAAGAGAACTACAGGCCAATATCTCTGATGAATATGGATGCAAAAATTCTCAATAAGATACTAGCAAATCGAATTCAACGGCATATAAAAAGAATTATTCACCATGATCAAGTGGGATTCATTCCTGGGATGCAGGGCTGGTTCAACATTCGCAAATCAATCAACGTGATACATCACATTAACAAAAAAAAAAGAGAAGAACCATATGATCCTGTCAATCGATGCAGAAAAGGCCTTTGACAAAATCCAGCACCCTTTCTTAATAAAAACCCTTGAGAAAGTCGGGATAGAAGGAACATACTTAAAGATCATAAAAGCCATTTATGAAAAGCCCACAGCTAACATCATCCTCAATGGGGAAAAACTGAGAGCTTTTTCCCTGAGATCAGGAACACGACAGGGATGCCGACTCTCACCGCTGTTGTTTAACATAGTGCTGGAAGTTCTAGCATCAGCAATCAGACAACAAAAGGAAATCAAAGGCATCAAAATTGGCAAAGATGAAGTCAAGCTTTCGCTTTTTGCAGATGACGTGATATTACACATGGAAAATCTGATAGACTCCACCAAAAGTCTGCTAGAACTGATACATGAATTCAGCAACGTCTCAGGATACAAAATCAATGTACAGAAATCAGTTGCATTCTTATACACTAACAATGAAGCAACAGAAAGACAAATAAAGAAACTGATCCCATTCACAATTGCACCAAGAAGCATAAAATACCTAGGAATAAATCTAACCAAAGATGTAAAAGATCTGTATGCTGAAAACTATAGAAAGCTTATGAAGGTAATTGAAGAAGATATAAAGAAATGGAAACATTCCGTGCTCATGGATTGGAAGAATAAATATTGTCAAAATGTCAATACTATCCAAAGCTATCTACACATTCAATGCAATCCCAATCAAAATTGCACCAGCATTCTTCTCAAAACTAGAACAAGCAATCCTAAAATTCATATGGAACCACAAAAGGCCCCGAATAGCCAAAGTAATATTGAAGAAGAAGACCAAACCAGGAGGCATCACAATCCCAGACTTTAGCCTCTACTACAAAGCTGTAATCAAGACAGCATGGTATTGGCACAAAAACAGACACATAGACCAATGGAATAGAATAGAAACCCCAGAACTAGACCCACAAACGTATGGCCAACTCATCTTTGACAACGCAGGAAAGAACATCCAATGGAAAAAAGACAGTCTCTTTAACAAATGGTGCTGGGAGTTGGACAGCACCATGTTGTCCAGTTGTCCAGTTGGACAGCAACATGCAGAAGGTTGAAACTAGACCACTTTCTCACACCATTCACAAAAATAAACTCAAAATGGATAAAGGACCTGAATGTGAGACAGGAAACCATCAAAACCTTAGAGGAGAAAGCAGGAAAAGACCTCTCTGACCTCAGCCGTAGCAATCTCTTACTCGACACATCCCCAAAGGCAAGGGAATTAAAAGCAAAAGTGAATTACTGGGACCTTATGAAGAGAAAAAGCTTCTGCACAGCAAAGGAAACAACCAACAAAACTAAAAGGCAACCAA
Organism: Acinonyx jubatus; assembly: GCF_027475565.1. Lineage (NCBI taxonomy): Eukaryota > Metazoa > Chordata > Mammalia > Carnivora > Felidae > Acinonyx > Acinonyx jubatus. Next base: position 134,603,187 of record NC_069382.1, on the reverse strand, counting down.
CGGAATGGGAAAAGATATTTGCAAATGACACATCGGACAAAGGGCTAGTATCCAAAATCTATAAAGAGCTCACCAAACTCCACACCCGAAAAACAAATAACCCAGTGAAGAAATGGGCAGAAAACATGAATAGACACTTCTCTAAAGAAGACATCCGGATGGCCAACAGGCACATGAAAAGATGTTCAACATCGCCCCTTATCAGGGAAATACAAATCAAAACCACACTCAGATATCACCTCACGCCAGTCAGAGTGGCCAAAATGAACAAATCAGGAGACTATAGATGCTGGAGAGGATGTGGAGAAACGGGAACCCTCTTGCACTGTTGGTGGGAATGCAAATTGGTGCAGCCGCTCTGGAAAGCAGTGTGGAGGTTCCTCAGAAAATTAAAAATAGACCTACCCTATGACCCAGCAATAGCACTGCTAGGAATTTATCCAAGGGATACAGGAGTACTGATGCATAGGGGCACTTGTACCCCAATGTTTATAGCAGCACTCTCAACAATTGCCAAATTATGGAAAGGGCCTAAATGTCCATCAACTGATGAATGGATAAAGAAATTGTGGTTTATATACACAATGGAATACTACGTGGCAATGAGAAAAAATGAAATCTGGCCTTTTGTAGCAACGTGGATGGAACTGGAGAGTGTGATGCTAAGTGAAATAAGCCATACAGAGAAAGACAGATACCATATGGTTTCACTCTTATGTGGATCCTGAGAAACTTAACAGAAACCCATGGGGGAGGGGAAGGAAAAAAAAAAAAAGAGGTTAGAGTGGGAGAGAGCCAAAGCATAAGGGACTGTTAAAAACTGAGAACAAACTGAGGGTTGATGGGGGGTGGGAGGGAGGGGAGGGTGGGTGATGGATATTGGGGAGGGCACCTTTTGGGATGAGCACTGGGTGTTGTATGGAAACCAATTTGACAATAAATTTCATATATTAAAAAAAAAAAAAAGAATTGAACACGTGTTGGAAGTGGATATCCTTGTTCAACACTGCACCATAACATGAAGTCTGATGTATTTCCCCCTTTTCAAATTATGAAAGTATCCTTCTATTTTTATTGTTTCAAGTATTTTTAACCAAAATGGAGGCTGGCTACCATCAGCATTTTTCCATATGTATTGAGATGTATTGTATATATTCATAAAATTATTCTTTTTTCTTATTAATTGTTGTGAATTCAGTGGATAGATTTTTGAATGTTAAACCACACTGCATTTTTAAAAATGTTTTTACTTCTTTTTGAGAGAGAGAGAGAGCACACATGCATGCTAGCAGGGGACGGGGGCAGGAGAGGGAGAGGCAAAGGGAGAGAGGGAAAGAGAGAGAGAGGGAGAGGGAGAGGGGGAGAGAGAGGGAGAGAGAGGGAGAGAGAGGGAGAGAGGGAGAGAGAGAGAGAGAGAGAGAGAATATCCCAAGCAGGCTCCATACTGTCAGTGCAAAGCCTGATGTGGGGCTCAAACTCACAAACCACAAGATCATAACCTGAGCCGAAATCAAGAGACGGACACTCAACTGACTCAGCCACCTAGGCGCCCCATAAATCATACTGCATTTCTAAAATAAATCCAAATATTCCATGAAAAAAAATAGTACTTAAGGTAAGAATAAGATTACAGGACAAAACACACATTAAATGTCAGAAAGTAGAGAACAGCTTTGCTAAAATCTAAAGCAAGAAGAAAGTAAACCATGCAGAATCACGTTTGCATTGGTATAGTGCTTATTTACATGTCTAATAAATACTTTGTAGAGAACTGAGGATTACTTTACAAAATAAATATAATGGAAGAAATACATCCTATAATAATAGACAACTATAGTATCAAGTAAATTGAGAAAATATTAAGACTTGCCTGACTTCCCATAACAAACCTGGTTACATTAGTGTCAAAGATGGAGAAGAAAGTGAGAACAGTTTTCAGATAGTAATGAGAGGAAGGAAGGAAAACATGGTAGTCCGACCCCTCCACTGCAGGATTAGTGGCCTAATGGCTGAAGGAGGAAAAAATGGCCATCATTTAAGAGATCTGCTGGGGAAGCAGTCTTGTAGGGGAGAGCTGGGTATCTGTTAGAACAAGATAAAAAGAACATTCAGCGAAGAGATTGAAGACTTCGGGGATTATTTTGATACGAACTCCAGAGAGGGCACAATGGAAGTAGTTCAAGAGTTGGGGATAAGTGAGAACAAGGACAGAAGATACTGACAACCTTAAGGAGATTAGATGTGGGAGATAAAAGGTGATGTAGGAGTGTGGGCCTTTGGACGGTACCCAATGTAAATAGGGATAAATAATGAGAGAAGTCCTGGCTATTCAAGGCAGATGGTGGTAAGATTGTTGAGTGTTGGCAGGTAGGGAAAGGTGGATACTTGGGAGTTTCCTTTTGACCACTTTTGACCAATGGGGGCAAAGCTTTAGCTTTACTTTTCAGTCTTTTTCTTAATTGACTTTCTTGGTATTTAAAATTATAGCCCAAGAGCATTCTTGAAGTCATCTCTCTTTCCAGTATTTTTATTTTTGGTTTTGGTTTTTTTTTTTTTTTTGGTTTCTCCTACTACATTCCTTCTCTTTCATTGACTCCTTTTCTTTTAATAACTCTTAATATTTCTGTGGTTCAGTCCTGCTTTCTTCTATCTGTACACACAACCTCATGCTCCCTGGTTGATTTCATCCATATGCATAGTTTTAGTCACTGCCTATATTCAGCTTCCTAAAGGACATTTTACTTTAGATATCAATGAGTACTTCAATGACAAACATCTGCAAGAACTAAACAACATCTCTTTGCCCAAACCAATTATTCTCTCTATATTTCCTTTCTAGTTTAAGAGGATAATGGAATTTTTTCTATTATCTCAAAATTTGGGTGAAGTGAGGTCAAGGCTAAGAACTACAAATGATAAATCCTCACACTCTAAAAAAGGAAGACAAAGGCATCCATGGCAGACTTACTGAGAGATAGCATCACTATCATCCATCTCCTGCCTGTTGAAAATGAAACCAAACAGACTTCAAGCTGTATTATAAAGCTGTAATCAAGACAGTATGGTACCAGCACAAGAAGAGACACTCAGATCAATGGAACAGAACAGAGAACCCAGAAATGGACCCACAAACGTATGGCCAACTAATCCTTGACAGAGCAGGAAAGAATATCCAATGGAATAAAGACTGTCTCTTCAAATGGTGCTGGGAAAGCTGGACCTTTCAGCTGGACCAGCTATGGGAAAGCTGCATAGCGACATGCAGAAAAATGAACCTGGACCTCTTTCTTACACCATACACAAAAATAAACTCAAAATGGATGAAAGACCTAAATGTAAGGCAGGAAGCCATCAAAATCCTCTAGGAGAAAGCAAGCAAATACCTCTTTGACCTTGGCCTCAGCTACTTCTTACTCAACACATCTCCAGAGGCAAGGGAAACAAAAGCAAAAATGAACCACTGGGACCTCATCAAAACAAAAAGCTTCTGCACAGTGAAGGAAATAATCAGCAAAACTAAAAGGCAACCGACAGAATGGGAGAAGGTATTTGCAAATGACATATCAGATAAAGGGTTAGTATCCAAAATCTACAAAGAACTTATCACACTCAACACCCAAAAAACAATCCAGTGAAGAAATGGGCCAAAGACATGAACAGACACTTCTCCAAAGCAGACATCCAGATGGCCAACCGACACATGAAAAAATGCTCAACATTACTCATCATCAGAGAAATACAAATCAGGGGCGCCTGGGTGGCTCAGTCGGTTAAGTGTCCAACTTCGGCTTAGGTCATGATCTCAGGGTCTGTGAGTTCGAGCCCCGCGTCAGGCTCTGTGCTGACAGCTCGAAGCCTGAAGCCTGTTTCAGATTCTGTGTCTCCCTCTCTCTCTCTCTGACCCTTCCCCATTCATGATCTGTCTCTGTCTCAAAAATAAATAAACGTTAAAAAAAAAAAAAGAAATACAAATCAAAACCACAATGAGATACCACTTTACACCTGTCAGAATGGCTAACATTAACAACTCAGGCAACAACAGATGTTGGCGAGGATGCAGAGAAAGAGGATCTCTTTTGCACTGCTGGTGGGAATGCAAACTGGTGCAGCCACTCTGGAAAACAGTATGGAGGTTCCTCACAAAACTAAAAAATAGAACTACCCTACAAGCTAGCAACTGCACTAGTAGGTATCCAAGGGATACAGGTATGCTGTTTCAAAGGGGCACATGCACCCCAATGTTTATAGCAGCACTATCAACAATAGCTGAAGTATGGAAAGAACCCAAATGTCCATCGATGGATGAATGGATAAAAAAGATGCGGTGTATATATATATATATATATATATACATACATACAATGGAGTACTACTCAGCAATCAAAAAGAATAAAATCTTGCCGTTTGCAACTACATGGATGGAACTGGAGGGTATTATGCTAAGTGAAATTAGTCAGCGAAAGACAAATATCATATGACTTCGCTTATATCAGAACTTTAAGATACAAAACAGATGAACAGAAGGGAAGGGAAGCAAAAATAATATAAAAACAGGGAGGGAGACAAAACAGAAGAGACTCTTAAATATGGAGAACAAAGAGAGGGTTACTGTGGGGGGGTGGGCTAAATGGGTAAGGGGCATTAAGGAATCTACTCTTGAAATCACTGTTGCACCTATACGCTAACTAACTTGGATGTAAATTTAAAAACAAATAAATAAATGAAATTGAAAAAACAAAAAGAAAAGAAGAGGAAATGAAACCAAACAGATTAGAAATAGAAGTAGGGGCACCTGGGTGGCTCAGATGGTTAAGCATCCGACTTCAACTCAGGCCATTATCTCACAGTTCATAAGTTCAAGCCCTGTGTCAAGCTCTGTGCTGACACTTGGAGCCTAGAGCCTGCTTCAAATTCTGTGTCTCCCTCTCTCTCTCTGCCCCTCAACCGTCTGCACTCAGTCTCTCTCTCTCTCTCAAAAATTTAAAAAAAAAAAAAAAGAAGTGAATTTATAAATGTAGAGAAGACTATACCTCCATAAGAACAAAGGCAGGGGTTCTCCAAGAAAACCTCTGGGATGGACTAAGTAATAACTAGAAGAAGGAAAAACCTGACATCTCAATTTTGGCTAGCAACACACTATAATAAACTTTTTGGTAGTGATAAGAATGCTTATCTTGGTCTAGCCACCAGAAATGGATGCAGGAAGAGATTTCTTGGGAGAACCTGACACATACCTGCAGGAGTTTAGGACATATGTGAACACAGAAACTGGTCCCAGCCTAGAGAATTCTGAATGCAAGAGGCTAGATGGAACTGTCAAAATTGTAGAGCAAGGAAAAGGAGGACAGTAGTTAGTCAAGCTGTACTTCTACCAGTGGGTTCTTCAATAGGTTCCCCATTAGCCAAACAGATGCTGCAGAAGGGCTAAAGCATTTTAATGGGCCAAAGACACGTGCCTCTGCTACACTGTGCTACACGTGCCTGGTACACTGCAGTACCAGATCGTAGGGCAGACTACAGGAGGTAAGAGACAGCCAGGAGAAAACTGCCAAAGATAGCCTGAGTGTGTACCACACTGTCAACAAAGAAGTGGGCAATGGGGACATATCCATGGGGATCTTCAAAAACTTTCCTAAATGCACAACTGTAAATGTCCACACTTGGACACCTGCTACACTGGCAGCTACATTACAACAGTCCTGGTCACAGAAGTCTTTGTCCTTTCTCTTCTAATCTTCCTTCCAATCAGAAGCCAAAAGCAAAAACGGGGAGGTAGAAAAGTGAAGGAAACAGAGCACACTCCCCTTCTTGACTATATGGTCCCTGAGTCATGATTGGGTCTGAGTTCAGGGGAGAAGCTTTCAAACTAGATTTAAGTCTTTGACTAGACTTTTCATACTTGTGAATTTAATCACCAAAATAAGGCTTGTTCTTATAGTTAAAAATAACCTCTTGTCAAGATGTAGGGAAGGAAGATCCAAGATGGCATAGCTAAAGTCAAGGATGAGAGAAAAATAAAGCTAGTTCCTATCTGTATGCAAATCAGATATAGCCCATATACCAGACTTACCAGTCCACAGTGCCACCATCTACTCTGTTAATCAAGTCAGGAACCTAGGAGTCATCCTAGATTCTCCCCCTCCCTAAGACCCTGACATCCAATATTATGTCTTAAACCTCTTTTAACACATCTCTTCTTCCCAAGCCCCTTAGCTACTAGTCTAGCTCAAACCTAAAGTACTGGAATAATCTAACTTAGTGATTTTCTACCCTGGCCCATACTTATGAATCTTAAAATATTAAAACTAAATTCAAACTAATACCTCGGCTCCATTTATGGGGATCCTCATTTATGGAGTCAGGTAGGACCCAGCCATAAGTTTTTTCAAGGGGTCTCCAGGGTGTTTCAAAAGTTCATACATGGTTGAGAATCACTAACCTAACTGGTCTCTCTTCCAGACTGTCTTTCATAATGCCACAAGAATCATCTTTTTAACAATGCAAATCTTAGAGCATCTGGCTGGTTCAGTTGGTTCAGTGTCTGACTCTTGATCATCTCAATCACAGGATTGAGCCCTGAGTCAGGCTCTGTGCTAAGCATGGAGCCTGCTTGAGATTCTTTCTCTTTCTCTTTCTCTCCCTCTGCCCCTCTCCCTCACTTGTGTGCTGCTCTCTCTCTCCCTCTCTAAAAAAATTAAAAAAAAAAAAAAACATGCAAATCTCATATTAACCTTGAGTAGTGGTTTTCAATCTAGGGTACCCATTAGAATCACTTAGGGAGCTTTTAAAAATCCTGATACCAGGCCAAACTCTAGACCAATTAAAACAGTCTCTAGGAATACAAACCAGGTATTCCCAGGTGATCCCAATATACAGACAAGGAAACCACTGCTCTAGAAGCAATGGGAAGCCACAGAAAGTCTTTTAGAACAATAAAATGCAAACTCCCCTGCAGATAATAAAACCTTCTCTCTAACCTTCGTACCCTCACCACTCACACTACCAGAGCAATATAGTTCCCTCAAAGGGCCACACTTTTCCCCTTTTGTGTAAAGTATTACCTCAATCGAGAAATTACCTCAAAGCAAGTATTACCTCCACTGCTCACCCACAGCTAAGACCCAAACCACCTTTAAGGTTAAGATCTTTCAAGAACAGCCTTTGTATACAGTGTCCCCAACACACAGCTGAGCTCATCAACCCACCTGTAACTGTCTTGATTCTGTAGGGCAATTCTTAATGTTTACGTCTAACTTCCCTGTTCAACTGCTTGAAGTGAAAAACGTGTCTTATTCATACTTTTATCCCCAGTGCCTATCACTAGGCATAGCACATAGTAACCACTCAAATATCTACTGCATTCATTCCATTTAAGTAAATAATTATTTTCTATTATCATGCAGGTAGAATCCCATTATTAATAAAGTGAAAGAGACATCATATTTATATATTATATTCAAGTCTCATTATAACAGAAACCAACAGCTATACTTCTAAAAAATGTGAAACAAATATTTAATGTTTGTTCTATTTATGAATAGTAGTAAATAATGAAAAAGGCCATAAAAAGGGCAGTAAGTTTCCAGAATCACAAAGGTGACATCTCACAGAATAATGATGGTTAGCTTTACACCTGAAATGTCCTTAAAATATACCTTTTCAAAATGTTATGCTGGTATAATGACGTCTGCGTGTTTTAGGAAGTGAACTAAGAGTAAAATGACAAGTACTTAGCTACCTTAAAATAAAAACAGATCATGAAAAGCTTTCAAATGCTTTGAATGAACTATACTTAAATCTAAAAACTCTGAGAATCTGGTGACCAGCATTTGATGGCAATTTCTAGTACTCTGGGTAATCTGTTACCCAGCAAAAACTCAGGTCTCCACAAAACCCAGGACAGTTTAAGCAGAAAACAGAGTATTTTATCAAAATAACAATAAAGTTACATTCAACATTTTATATTCATATAGTCACTACATATGTGACTTCCCAAAGATAATAATTTTGCACAAATATTAACTTGAGAACTATACACATTATGTACCTCATTCAAAAGATTTTTGTTGTACCCGCATTGATATGGGCCATGGAAATTATCTTAGCATGCAAAAAGATTACTAAGTTACTATGTGTTTAGAATAAGTTCTTTTTTCTTGATTACTAAATTAATCTAGTATTCGATGAAAGCCTATTACTTGTTTGGGAATATGTTAAAATTGAAGTATCTAAAGTGACTAGTAAGAACATAAAGGCATTAACCACAACACTTGAGCATTTGTGGCTAATTTTTTTTTTTTTACCTTATTTGGCGATTTCAAAGGTGAGATGGCTATTTTATTTGGTGTCTGTGTTGCAGAATTTAAAGTTGATCCAATAACACCACTTTCAGATATTGTTATGGTCTTTGATGGAGTCCCGGGAGTAGACTGTGAAAGAACCCTACCTGCAAATGAGAGGCAGCACATCAGTTTGACTTTTTTCAATAATGATATAAAATGTATGTGATGATGATCTACACCCACAAAGACTGTAGTCTGTATGTTCACTATTTCATATGTATCCAGGTAGGAACTTAAACACTCAAGTGAGGCCCTAATTTAGAACTAAGGTGAAACTAGTCAGAAGGAAACACAACAATGCTTCTTAGTAACACTTAGTATCTTAATACCACTTTATGTAAAGTCCATGAAAACACTTCTCACTGTTCTCATCAATCCTGTTAAGTTATATTTATCAGAAAATAGGCTCAGGACAACTGTGCAACATGCCCTGTGTAACACAGTTCCTGAAAGTCAGGCCTTGAATCCAAGTCTCAAAACTTAATCTCTGTACTATACTACAGCTGTTTTACTCTGAACTTAAATCATTCAGGATACAATTTCAACCCACATCTATAAAACAGACATTGGACTAACCTGAAGACTATCTGATTTAATACTATCTGATTTTAGACTGCCAAAAGGAAAACAAAAAGTTCTTCTCGGACAGATTCCAACAGGAGTACAGGAATACTGTGAACCCTTCTGGACACTACCCTTCAGGAAAAACACAGAAAACTGTAGGGTGTTTGGATGGGTTAGGAAATTGGGAATCATCTCACAATGAATTGAAATACTAGGAATTTTTATCCTAGTCAAGAAAGGAATACAAAGACATGACACATCTCCAAATTCTTGAAAGACTGTGTGACAGTCATTAGTGCTAGTCACCAAGTATTCTGGTTCTCTCCCATTCTGGGCACATGGTAGAACTGTGTACTCCCTGCACCCCCTGCCCCCACCCCATTCCTGGTGATTAGGTTAGGGTCACATGACAAGTTCTAACCGATGAACTATGAGTAGAGGTATTGCATTTCTGGGCCAGAACATTTCTGCCAATGCAAGACCTTCCAAAGCTCTACTTTTCCTCTGCCACATCTGAGATGTCGGTTCCTCTGTCAGCTTGAGTCCTTGTGAGACTGTAAGAAGAGCCCCCTTTCTAATCCACAATGGATATGTGATCTTATCAAGTATGAATAAAAAGTGAAAAAATTTTTTTAAACTTCTGAGATTTAGAGATTTTTATTATGGCAGGAAAGCCAAGATTATCCCGACTCATCTCTAGGCTGTCAAGTTGAAGGATTAGAGCCACTCTCTATCACATCAGATGCATAGCACAAATGCACAGAAACAGAAGTTTCAGTTCAGCACTAGGAAAGAACTTCTAACAAAAATTTCCACTTGAAAAGACTGTTTCACCACAAGTGAGTTTTTAGTCACTGAAGGCATTCCAAGCAGACGCTGTATAATCAAATTCACTGGCTGAAAAGGGAATTCAAGCACCCAAAGAAGAGAAAAGGTAGATAACTACATTATCTCTAAAATTCCTTCTTAGATGCTATGATTTAACTTATAAATATATCTGGAGATGAAAGAGAGAGGGAGAGAGGGGAGAGAAAGAGAAAAAAGAAAGGACTTTCTCTTTAGACAAAAATAAAAAACTAGAACTTAAGAGCTTCCGGATTATTTTTTTCTGACACAGTATACAGTTTCTTTTTTAAAATCAAGTTGATCTGACATTTATGAATGTTTAAAATATTTTCAATTTATTTGTAGTACACACGTACATTTAATTTCATTGAAATAGTCATTAACAAATTTCAGTTGAGAGTTGATTTTTTTTAACCTGAATAACATAACTAAGTAAGTAAATTCTATATAAACTAAATGAATCTGCATCAAATATTTTTAGACCACCCTAAAGTGCTAAACCTGCCTGAAGTAAAATGATTGCCTGTTCTAGTTTCTAAAACTAGTTATCTGTGGGATAAACCTGAAGCCCAAAAAATGATTATATTAAGAAAATAAATTATCGGAGCACCTGGGTAGCTCAGTCAATCAAGCATCTGACTCGGTTTCGGCTCAGGTCATGATCTCGTGGTTCATGGGATGAATCCCCACATTCGGCTCTGCACTAACAGTGAAGAGCCTGCTTGAGATTCTCTATCTCTGCTCTTCCCCCAACCCCCCTCAAAATAAACAAACATTAAAAAAAAAAAGAAAAGAAATGACCAATAAAGACACAGTTTTATAAAATGCTCATCACTTATGGTTATTATTATAACTTCTTATTTGTTTGGCATTACATAAATTCAGAAAAAAGTGTCAGAAAAAGTTAATGCAGAAAATCCTCAATTCCTGAAAATAGCTGATCCAGAAAAGGCCACTTAAAGTGAATTCATTTAAGACAGGGACAAAAATTTCACTACAAATAAGAAAACTAAGAGTAAATCTTTCAGTTTTCTTTTCTTTTTCCTTTTTTTTTTTTTTGCTTATATTTAACAAAACTCGAGTTTATAATTAAAAACTACAGTAACTCTTAGGATGAACTGTTAAGTCTAGGGGAAAGAGGATTCTTCTGAAAATTAGTGTGACAGCACAATGACAGATGCAGTTTGAATGGGCACAACTTGATCATACTGAATGTCATCTCTGCCAGGCCAAAATATTTCAGGATTTCATCAATTTTCCCAAGAACCCTCTATACTTGTTAAAATTCAAGTTACTCTTAAAAAAATTTTTTTTTGAGAGAGAGCATGAGTGAGTGAGGGCAGACTGAGAGGGAGAGAGAGAATCCCACGAGGTGCAGACAGAGAGAGAGGGAGGGAGACACAGTGTGGAGCCTGGGGGGGGGGGGGGGTGGTGTTGAGCTCACGAACCATGAGATCATGACCTGAGCCGAAGTCGGATGCTTAACTGACTGAGCCACCCAGGCGCCCCTCAAGTTATTCTTTTTGAGGGGCTTGCTTGTTTTTCATCCAGATAGCATCCTTCCTGATTATCTAATCTCCAAATCCCTATTTATCCTTAGCTCCACAGACAGATTCAACAAGTATGCAAATTCTACAACCTCCCCTTGAAATCAATTTGCAAGGTATTTACACTCCACTGTCAGGTGTTCTCCAAGAATCAAGAAACATACTCCAAAAGATAGGGGATGGGGGACAGGCAGGGAGCTGGCTTATCTAAGCAAGGACTAATTCTTAAGAGATTAATTTATTAGTGAATATTTTCACATTGATAAAGCTTGCTCCACTGTAGAAACCTTGTACCTCGGGAGCTCTGATAACAAGGACCTCTGTATCTCATTAAACTGTCTCCAAAGCCTTCTGAAGTGTGTGGAATCAACATTTTATAGAAGAGGAATCGATAATTATTTACCCAAGATCACAGACAAAATCTATACAAGAGCTATGACTAAAACCCAAGTTTCCCAATAGCTCCTTCCACACCACCACGTTGCTTCCATGATATACATATTCATTCAAAATACATATTCACTGAACCACATCTATGTGCCAGAAACTGTGCCAAGTCTGGAAAGAGAGATAAACAAGGTAAAAGAACTATCGTTAATGTGGCACATACACACAATGGAATATTATTCAGCCTAAAAAAAAATTCTTACATGCTACAACACAGATGAACTAGGAGGACATTGTGCTGAGTGCAATAAACCAATTACGAAAGGACACATACTGTGTGATTCCACTTATATGAGATATGTAGAGTAGTCAAATTGATAAGAGACAAAAAGTTTCTGTTAGGAGTTGGGAGGGAGGGAAGAATGGGGAGTTATTGTTTAATAATGTAGAGATTCTGTTTTGCAAAATGAAAGAAGTTCTGAAGATGGATGGTGGTGACGGTGGTACAGCAGTGTAAATATACTTAATGCCACTGAATAGTCCACTTAAAAATGATTAAAATGTTATGTATGTTATGCCACAATTTATGTATGTATTTTTATCAAAATTTTTTAAATATAAATTAATTTTTAAGAGAGTTTTGTTTTGTTGAGAAAGAGACAGAGAGAGGCTCAACCAACTGAGCCTCCCCAGTGCCCCAATATAAATTAATTTTTAAAAATTACATGACAAACAAAACAAAGCCAAAAAATTACCACTAAGAAAAATTATAAATGCAGTAGGGGAAACAGACAAGAAAACCAAGTATTATAACACAGTGTGACTAATGGAAATATTAAAAACCAGTATGAAATGTAATAGAAGTCTAATTAAAGTTAAGAATTTGGTAGGTATAATTAAGTTCTAAGGAAATACATAGGAGATGATCAGAGGAAGAGTATGGCAAACAAAGGCATCGTAAGTAAAAAGGAATGCCAAGATCCTAAATCCCAAGAGAACATGGTCTATTTGGTAATTTCTTAAAATAAGTTAAATTAGGTGAAAATGAAAAAGGTATGTATTCGATCATAAATGCCTTTAATGTTAAAAAAGCACTGGCATCTAAATTCAAATCTGACAGACTGAAGCCAAGAAACTGATAAGAAATGAATATGGCCAAGAAAATCTGAAGCAAGGGTGTGACAAGATCAGATCTGCATTTTTAAAAAATCACTTACACACAAACTTAAGTTTATCTTGACTGTAAGACAGAAAAAGATTTCCATCTTCAATGAGAAGCCCAAAAGTCGTTAAAAAACAATCTAAATGTACTTTGAAAAGTCAATAGCTACAATATAAAGATTACAGAACCTCCTTGTGATAAGAGAATTCAACAGGAGAGGTACTTCAGTGTTTTAAAATTTAGTTCCTAAGAATTTAAAAAGCTATATAATGGAACTAGTTGACAGTGGAAATTCTCTCTCCAAACTGAACTTAATGCCAATGATTCTAATGAAATTTAATAGAAGTCTATCTATGCCTTTTGGTAGGGCCAAGAAGTCTGCCCGTAATTAAAAGGTGAAACTATGATTAATGTGCAAATACATTATATAAATGACCCAAAGACCCAGCAATGATATCATTATAGTCAAACGTCAAAGGTGAAATCTTGGCATTGACCAAATGTTCACTCAGGCACATGTACAAACACCACAATTGTTTAGCGTATAATTTTCCCACACAATTAAAAAATGTAAGGGACTCTCTCAAGCTCAGAAATAGTAAAAAACACTGCACTGAGAAATTCCTCTTGGTTAACCCCCTCCACCAAAAACTCCCAAAAACTTCCCAGGGGAATGTTGGGGTCCCTTTTTCATCGATACATCCAAAGCCTTCCTTACTTTCAGCCAACTGAAGCCCACTTCTGGAACCAGATCCAAATCCAAACGCTTTCCAATCTTCCCTCTGGGGCCATACTTGTCCCCATGACAGCCCTCAAGACAGCAGCCTCCTATAACATCACAAATCTCTGCTGAGGGCCAAAAGAGAAAAATACATTCACCCAACAATACCGCCCTCAAACTACAATCTTTCCATGCCTCCTCTCACTTGCTAAAACGAGAAGCCTCCCTAAACACAATGCAAAGCTTCAGGAAAATGACAGATCACTGCCACTGACTTCAGAGTTGCCTGTTGTTACACTGTCTATAAATTTATCAAAAATGGTGGACAGTGGTTTTCATATATATCCTCTCCCACCTACCCCTCACGGTTAGTTAACATTTAAAGTACCTTCCTCAAGAATACACATTCTAGGAATGGGTAATTAGCATTTGAAAGTATCTAGTCAAAGTTTACCATCCAGAGGTACTTCCATAAGCCCTTAAAACACAATGGAAATTAGAAATGAGCTCCTAAGTGGTGAAAACGTTCATGTTAGTACAGCTCTGAATTAAAGACCAGTCACCATGGCTGTATGTCTCTAGAAAGATCACACTGCTTGCCAGGCAGAGTAAGAAGAGTGCTGGACTTAAGCTATTATAGAAGGAGAAAGGGAAAGGAATATCAATGGTGTTGCAACGAAGTGATAATTATGGGTCTTGGACTCCATATTGACTAAGGAAGAATCTGAGGACAGGAAGTGAGTGATTCTTGAGAAAGAATGATTAACAGATCAGAGATCTCAAAGTCAAAGAACTGCCAGATTGGGAATACAATGGCAGATAAACTAATAAAGAAAACGAAATACTCAAAGTCAAGATTTGAGGTGTTACAGTAATTGGTGATGACAAATTATTAAAGTATATAATAAAGAGCATTCGGCCACACTGAAGAATTTGCTGGTAAATATAGCTAAAATTTTGTTATCACATAAGTAATTGCTATCATTGTGACCATTTTCTGTTCATAGAAAACTGCATATAAAGCATTTTGAAACCAAAAACAAACAGAAACCATGAAATAGTATACTCTCACGTGTATTAATTTAAATCTATTAAACTTAGCTACGTGTGCTCTAGAGACAAACTGCCTGGGTTCAAATCCCAGTTCGGCCATTTACTGGCTGAGTGCCTCCATTTCTACACTGGTAAAATGGGGCTGTTATTAGTACCTACCTTCCAGGATTGCCCAAGGGCTATATAAGTGACTACATGTAAAGGGCTAAGAATAGTGCGAGGCATGTGGTAAACACTAGATGAATGTTAGCTAGTATTACTGAAGGTTAAGACTTTGCTACTTTCATGGTAAAATTCTACCAAAAACTAAGGAGACTAAAGTAATGGACTGATTTTGAGATAAGGCATTTGCTCAGAGCACACATTTAAATAAGTGTAAGAAATAACATTTCTTATTAACTAGTTTGGTTTATAATAATAACTCTACTTGTTGCACTAAAACATTTCAAGATGGCAGAACAGCCTTTCTTAAACCTAAAAGGAAGGTAAATATATAGCTTAATAAACTATAAAGAAATATAACCTGCAATGACTGGTGGTGATACTTGAGTTGTCTGTCCTGTAACTGCTTTACTATTAATTGGTTTTGCAAAGATCAGCTTCGTGATTACTGGACCAGAGGTTGGTGTTCGAGGCTTCTTAGCAATCTGAAATATATAAATAACTATGAAGGCCATTTGTTTCTGTAAAACACCTATTCAGTCAAAATTAAACAGAAGATTGATATACAGAAGTACATATGAAACCGGCTCATTTAACAGAATATATCTAAATATTAATGTTAAAAACACCTAAAATGCAGCCATTCATCAAAATACTAATATGATCCCATCCTTAAGCCAATATATAGCAATACGTTTACATTTTATTGTAAATCCTTAGTCTGTAGGATAATATGCATATGATGAAAACCAAGAGTATTTAAAAATAATTTTAATGCTTAATAATGCTTACTTAATAATAAACAATAATAAAACATGACAGCAATATTTTCTCAAAATAACAAATTATTCAGTAATAAAAAGATAGAGTCAGTTAAGAAAGCATAGTGCAAATGATGAAGCCACCTGTAAATGCAATTACATTGGCCCCTGGAAGCAAAATATGAATACACATTAAAGACAGGTTATGATTAGATCCTCAGCTTTAGATCTATATATCAGGGTAGATAAACAAACAACTGAGTAAGTTAATATCCTAGGATACAAAGAGACAAGTTTGGCAAAACAGACTATTCTGAAGACAAAGCCTCTAGAAATACCATTTGCTAAAATACTGTTTATTAGACTATCAATTCTTTGAAGGTAGGGTCTATATTTATTCATTCCTGATCTTAAATTATATTGGCATCCTGTTCACCTGAACTAAAATTCTCCACAAGTCAAAGAGGGTAGAGTTATCAATGTTTTAATATTGAAATTATCAATGTATGCAAAGATATAGCTTCCTCTAAAAGTTAAAAGCAGAAATTTAGTTGTGATAGGGGAGACATTAAATATTTTGTCAGATATGAAAACTAAGGCCCTGAAATTGCTATTATTGGAAATAAAGTCTTAAAATGAATAAACATGAGGGGCACCTGGGTGGCTCAGTCGGTTAAGCATCCGACTTTGGCTCAGGGCATGCTCTCACGGTCCGTGAGTTCGAGCCCCGCGTCAGGCTCTGTGCTGACAGCTCAGAGCCTGGAGCCTGTTTCGGATTCTGTGTCTCCCTCTCTCTCTGACCCTCCCCCGTTCATGCTCTGTCTCTCTCTGTCTCAAAAATAAATAAAAACATTACCAAAAAATTTTAAATGAATAAACACGACCAATTTGAATAACATAAGCATACCAGAAGCTGCAATGGATCACAGACCTAGAAAAATATCAGCGTTGTGCTCAAATTATAAACTAAATAATACATTACCTTATACTTAGAATATATTACTTTCTTACACTCAGAACATGTTACTGACAAAAAAATATATAAATGAAATACAAATCATTTTTTAAAAAAACAAAACAAGGAGATCCATTACTGTATAAAAAAATACCCGGCTTGGGGGCGCCTGGTGGCTCAATTGGTTAAGCATCTGACTTCGGCTCAGGTCATGATCTCACAGTTCATGAGTTCAAGCCCTGCATCGGGCTCTGTGCTGACAGCTCAGCTAGGAGCATGGAGCCTGCTTCGGATTGTGTGTGTGTCTCCCTCTGCCCCTCCCCTGCTCACATTCTGTCTCTCTCTCTCTCAAAAATAAATAAACATTAAAAATTAAAAAAAAAAAAAAAACCCAGCTTGTAAAACTGATATATCCAAATAAATGTATAACCATTGATGCAATTTGGGAGACATAAAGGGGATATATTTCCCAAATGTATTTACAGGCCTAAATTCTAAAATAAGTCAGAATATGTCATCTATTGACTTATTAATAATCTCTAAAGATAAAAGTATTGATGTTCTTAGAAACCCATGTCTTATAATAAACATTCTTTTAGGAGCTTAGAGTATTTCTCCATTTTTAACTGATTTTCACAATCATATGACTATATGAATACTTACCAATCAGGAAAAAATGTAAACAATACAACCAAAGGCACATTAATTATTCAAATGAATAATTCCAATTTGCCCCTGTGGCTACATTTCTTTAGTGGCTCATTGTTGAAAATAACAGTTTATAGTTCCTTCAAGGAACTATAATAATTTGTATTATAAATTCTAAACTACTCTAGAACAAAATTATTAAGTAAAACAAAACATAAAGTATCACTTTTAATAAATTTATCTAATCAACAAAGACAAAAATGAATCAAAAAAGGAAATTTACAAATATAGCCCAATATAAATCAAATAATACATGCAGGTAATAATTGGCATTGTATTATATAGACTCAGCAACTAATAAGGAGCTATATTGTTCCAAACTCTTAGTTATTAATTACTCTTACACACTACGCACAAGAAACATGGGAAAGTGTTTATATATCTGTAATTAAGTGTAACTATACCTCTTTGTTACTGCCTCTGGCCTCAACTGTCACCTCTTTCCTTCATTTTTCAAGATGGGTCTCCTTCTTCCACCCTTACCTGCTGTCCATACCCTAACAGTTTCAATACTCTGATTAAACTTAAGACAACGCTGAGGATTGTCTAGGAAAAAAACCAGAGAATCATATACACCGTGTAATACTAAACCACATATTCTGGTGCCTAAAGAGGAAACATAGATGTGTAGCTTCTTATTTGTTGTTTTTTTTTTTTTCTAGGCTTTAGAGCTTTGTAGCTTTTTACTTTTGAATTGGAAAGATCTGATTTGCCTAAAAATAACTGGACAAGTGGAACAATATTCTAATTGGGGTTTCTTCTGTTTTTGTTATTTTTTTAAAATAGAAGTTCTTTTTTTAATAAACAGAATCAGGTTTTATAAAATTAACAATAAATGCTTTCACTGTAAGTACTTAGGGGACTGTAATAGAAACCTTGTAGATACAAGTAAACTGGTCATGAAACAGCATGCATACATTGCTCTAATAAATGAAAAAAAAATGACATTCTGATTTTCATTATCAGTTTATTGTGAATGTGGTTATGATCCACATCTCCAAAGCCAGATAAACTCTGGTAAACTAATAAAAACAAGTTTCAAAACTGATTTTAAAAAGACAAGATACTTGACAACAAGATGCTTGATGGTATTAGTATATCTCATTCAAGAGATTCTCATCAAAAGAAGTAAAAGGAAGTCAGAGATAAGTGACAGATGATAATGAACAAGAAAGAAAAGGGCACTAAATATTTAATAGTGGCAGGAGGAACATGGGTAAATTACAAGGTTTGAGAAATCATACAAAGTGCTTAAATAAAAAACCCAAGAAAAATAAGCTTCTAGTTATTTTGCCAACATAATAACCAAAACATTATTTCTAATATCAGCAGAGTGTGGATAGTTCCTCATATCTTCCTACTGCTTTATATACTTGCATGAGTTCTCTAACTCACACCTCCTTTTTTCTGGAAGATGAACCTTTCAAACAGGGAATGCATCTGTGTTTCCTGATATTAAGTTTAAGTGGATCATTTTATTTTAAGAGCAGTGGTGACCTCAAAAGGCCTATTTGAGCATAAAAAACTGGGAACCATTGAATGTATGCTCTGTTAACCTTCTATCTTAGGATCCTGTTCATACTAACAATAGGAACCATTCTGAAGGATCCTTGAAGTTTTGAGAACTACATCAGTACTATCTTTTACTATGTATTTCATCATGATCAAATAGCCATCTTCCAGCTAAAGCAAAAAACTCAGAGAAGTAACCGATCCAAAGTTCCACAGGTGATAGTGTAGCACAGAGGTCACTCAAATCCAGCTGGTCCAATTCTAAAGCCAATATGTTACCTTCCATCATGTGACACTGCCTCTTCCACACTGTAAACACGAGTGATGGCAATGGACAGTAAACTGCAAAGAGGCGGCACACGCTGGCTAGTATGTACTATTGCTGGCTCCAAGGGTTTCTCAGAGCAGCAAGTTTTCCTAGACTTTGGCCATCTGTTAACTGAAAAAAATTATGTCTGAATGATTTTTTGACAGCCTAGCAGCAACTCTGGTATCTTTATACCAGCAGAGCATACGTGCAATCAAACTACTACTGAGAATAAAATGCATTTTAAAATGAGGAAAAAGCTATAAATACACTAAATTAGAAATTTAACAAAAATTAAGTTTGCTCTAAGTCCTCTAGCAAACATTTTCAAAGCATTAGACATATCAAATTTTACAAAAAAAACCCCACAAAATTACTAAAAGCAACATTCAAAAGAATTCAATAACAACTATGCATTTAATTACCCTACAAACACAGCTAAGAATCAATTTAATTTTTAACATGCAATTGAATTAATAAGCCCCCTTCTTTTTTTTTTGTTTTTTTTTTTTTTTTTTTTTTTTTTACCTGTACTGTTTTTAACTGTTGGGTCTGTAACACAGAGGGCTGAGTTGTTGTATTAATCAGTTGACTTCCTGGGGTCAATGCTGAGACACCAATGACAGGTTTCACCTCTGGCCTCCCTCCAATGGTAACTACTTTAATTTGCTGCGGTGGTAACTTAGCATCTCCTGACTGGGCCTGAGTTGTAACTTTCTGAGCCTGGGGTAGTTGGCTATGGGGTAGTGCTAAAACAATTGGTGAACCAGACTTGCCCAAAGTTGTTAAAATTAACTTCTGTCCATCTGGTTTAAGGGTCTGATTGCCAAGTTTAAGATCTGATGTCTGTGATACTTTGTTTAAAATAATCTGATTGGCTGATATAGTCACAGGAGTCTGAGCACCAAGTTTTTGAAGGCCACTTGGAAAAGCTGGTTTCACTGTGGTATTAGAATCTGCTTTAGTAATTGTGGTATTCACTGCAACTTGGTTAGTGTGGTTACTGTACACTGTGATTGGTTCCGTGGAAATGGGCGTGGCTGTAGAGTCACCAGTAGAATTTATGTTGACAATTTCTTCCAGTTCTGTCTCCATGGGAATTGGGGATGAAACAATAACAGCCTCAATACTATCATCATCCACTAAAGTTATACCAGTGTCCATTATCTCCTCTGGAAGCAAACTATTCACCTCAGCTGGCACCACCTCCATGATCGTTCTCCAGCTAGAAAGTTGATCAGGCGCTGCAATAAAGTTGAAAATGAATAAATTACTAGTTTTCAAAACAGATTTAAGAAAAAAAATTATTAAAAAAAATGCAAGTGACAAAAGCATTATTTATTACTGATGTATAATTGAGCGACAAACTTGAAACTACTGACAAACTTGAAAACTGCTGATTCACACAAAGAAAGATTAAAATGTAAACAAATATTGGAAAATATCTTCAAATCTCTAGGGAGCTAGGTCCTAAAATGAGGGTAGTTTGCCATCTATAAAAATCCATTAAATACTCAAAATAATGTTAAAGGAGTTCCAGAGTAATCCATCTCAGCAAGTGCAGATTAAATGACTTATTTGGCTCAAGTCTGATCAATTAACTTCATACCAAAAACAACTTTATTTGGAAAAAAGATTCTCAAATCCTCCTTGGCCATTTAAAATGTCAAAAAAGAAAGCATTTAAAAGGCGTAAAAACCAGTCTCATTACAAAAAAAAGTGGTAATAATAATAAAGCAGATTATGAACAAATCAGAACTATGATGCTTTTATTTATTACTTTTAATGTTTTTTAATGTTTATTTTTGAGAGACAGATGCGCGCAGAAGGGCAGAGAGAAAAGGGGACAGAGATCTAAAGCGGGCTCTGCGCTGACAGCAGTGAGCCCGTCAGCCCGATGTGGGGCTTGAACTCATGAACCATGAGATAATGACCTGAACTAAAGTCGGACACTCAACCGAGTCACCCAGGCACCCTGGAATTGTGATGCTTTTAGCCAAAGGTTATGTAGAACTTCCAATAAAGAAGTCAGTACCCTTATCTAAACATTACATCATGATCATGACTGACTAAATAGTAATGTTGCTTGCCCATACAACATTAAAGATCCACAGAAACCTGATCAGCATTCTTTCTCCCATTTTTTAAAATACAAAAATACAATACCCATTCTGAGATTAACAGACATGAGCAACAAATTATAATTAGCACTGACAGATACTAATAGGGCCAAAATTAATCATTATTGAGTGTTTGCCAATGATAGCACAATTTATCCTCACAACCATTCTGAGACAGTATCATTACCACTCCCATATTACAGATGAAGAAACTTAGATTATAAAATCCGTCCCAGGTCACATAACTAGTAAATGATAGAGCCCAGACTCAAACTCAGGATATGTTTTATGATACCAAAGTTCATAATTTTAATCACAAAATTACATTGCCTTAAACTTTTACCACTGATATTTTTTAAATGAAGAAAAAAACAAGTCTACTCCTTTACAGTCAATCCCCTACCCCAAACATCCCAACCTACACAACCACTACTCTATCTCTATAGATTAGTTTTGACTTTTGCCCATTCTAGGATTTCACATAAATGGAATCATACATTGTGTACTTGTGACACAAAGGAACCATGCAATACGACTGAAATTTATCTTCATTCCTTCACTTACTACAAGTTCTGTTCCTTTTTTTTGTTGAGTAATATTCTATCATATGAATCTACCACAATTTGTTTATCCATTCACCTGTGAATGGACATCTGTAGTGTTTCCAGTTTGGGATTCTTATAAATAACACTGCTAGTTTGTTATGGATATATATTTTCATATTTTTTGAATAAAGACAAAGAAGTAGACTTGCAGGGTCATAAGGTAAATTTATTTTTAACTTTCCATGAAACTGCCAAACTATTTCCCAACTTGGCTGTACCACTGTATACACCCACCAGCAATGTGCAAGAGTTCCAGCAGCTCCACATCCTCGCTAACAACTGGTATTATCAGTCTTTTTAATTTTAGCCATTCTAATGGGTGTGAAGTGATATCTCATTGTGGTTTTCACTTGCAATACCCAAATGACTAATAACAATGAGCATCTTTTTATATATGCAGTGTATTGTGCATCTTCTTTTGTTTTTTTTTTTTAACGTTTTTATTTATTTTTGAGACAGAGAGAGACAGAGCATGAATGGGGGAGGGGCAGAGAGAGAAGGAGACACAGAATCGGAAGCAGGCTCCAGGCTCTGAGCCATCAGCCCAGAGCCCGACATGGGGCTCGAACCCACAGACCGTGAGATCGCAACCTGAGCTGAAGTCGGATGCTTAACTGACTGAGCCACCCAGGTGCCCCTTGTGCATCTTCTTTTGAAAAGTGCCTGTTAAAATCTTTTGCCTTTAAAAAAATATACTGGCTTTTTTTGTCTTCTTTTTTTTTTTTTAATTTTTTTTAATGTTTTATTTATTTTTGAGACAGGGAGAGACAGAGCATGAACAGGGGAGGGTCAGAGAGAGAGGGAGACACAGAATCTGAAACAGGCTCCAGGCTCTGAGCTGTCAGCAAAGAGCCCGACGTGGGGCTCGAACTCACGGGCCGCGAGGTCGTGACCTGAGCCGAGGTCGTGACCTGAGCCGAAGTCGGCCGCTCAACCGACTGAGCCACCCAGGCGCCCCGCTTTTTTTGTCTTCTTATTGAGCTGGATAAGCTCTTTATATATATTATAAAATCATCAGTCACAATAACTTGTAGCTCAAAGGAATGACTAGCATTTTGAGACTTCAAAGTACTAACATTTCTCTACATGCAGCTCTTTCTGATCAGGAGAATCCCCTCAGATATTTATGGGAACTTAAAGTAGACATGTAAAAACATCAACACCAATTATGTCTTTAGCAATGGGAGTCACAATAGTACATAACAACAAAGGGCCCAACCCATCATGTCACATTAGCTTCCCTCACCTACTGCAAACAGTGCCCAAGCCCCATCAGTTGCATCTGCACACTCTATTCCCCACAGAATAAGGCAGGATGATGACTTGGGTGCCAGTATCCAACAGAGCCATGAAGTTTTGACTCCCTGCTCTGAATCTCCACCAGTATATTTAGACATGTGGGTATGGCCTTTGGTCCCCACTTAAGGACAGGGAGATCTTTGCCCAATCTCTATTCATCCCTCTCCTTAAAGCATCTGAAGTCAAGGTGTAGGAGGAGGGAGAAGTTCAAGTCACAGAAGGAGATATGGTTTGGCAATGAATTTACTTTCAGTTTCAAGTACCCACAGTTCCAACTCAACTAAACAAACTTCTAATTCACCCAAAATTCTATATCCTCTGACACCAATATCTCAGCTTTCGGGATCCTTAACTCAGTGACTACAGCCACACTGCCTTTCAGCTGGGGCTATGGAGTTGAGTGTACAACAATTAAAGCACCATTTGGGCTCTCCGTTCAGACCCTAACTATCCATTAAGAGACAGAACACTGGAATACTTCCCCTGCCCCTGCCACCCTTGCCCACTACTTGGGTGACAGCATTCACTACTAGATGCCAGAATCTTTTCATATCCCCTAACCTAGTCGACATGGCTCTCATCCTTCCTCTTTCATAAAGCTATGTCTCTGCCAGCACTCCATTTTCATGGCCCAAACTGCCAAGACCTGTGAGCAATCTGAGATTTCAGACCCTCTTTGTAAGCTAACTAAGTTTCCTGTTACCATTTCACAGATACTGGCAGACCACACAGTAGTCCTAGGTAGAGACACAGGACTTACTACAGTATAGTAGGAACATGAGAGAATCATGTTTGTATCACAACTAAGAACCCTGAGCTCAGAGAATCTGATTCATTTGTAATGGGCTGAAGCACACCTGCCCTTTTGTCCACAAGAAGATATTATCTTTATTATACTGCACAATAAGCAAATCTGCCCTTGGCTACAGCACGAGTCACTATTTCTATCATTCAAGGCTGTTTGCTATACAAACATCCTAGAAATGATCATTTAAAAGGGCAGTTGCTGCCTCAGTTGCAGAGGTGCAGGAATGCAAAGAGCAATGGAAAACTGTCTCCCAACAGTATATCTCTCTACTTACTTATCTTAGTAATGTTTTATATTTCAAATGTACATGTCTTGCACATAAATTCATCCCTATGCATTTCATGGTATTTGATGGATTGCAATTGGTTTTTCCATTTTCAAATTGTTGCTAGTATATACAACGATTTTTTTTCATATTGTTCATGTAGCCTACAACCCAGGTAAACTCACTTATTAACTTTAGTTTTTTGATGTAGATTCTTTAGGATTTTCTACAAACACAATCCATGCTGTTTGAGAATAATGTCTGTATTTCTTCCTTTCCAGTCAGTGTGTCTTTTATTTCGTTTCCTTGCCTTACTACACTGAGTAGGACCGCCAGTAAAATGTTTAATAAAAGTGGTAAGAGGGGCGCCTGGGTGGCGCAGTCGGTTAAGCGTCCGACTTCAGCCAGGTCAGGATCTCGCGGTCCGTGAGTTCGAGCCCCGCGTCAGGCTCTGTGCTGACAGCTCAGAGCCCAGAGCCTGTTTCCGATTCTGTGTCTCCCTCTCTCTCTGCCCCTCCCCCGTTCATGCTCTGTCTCTCTCTGTCCCAAAAATAAATAAACGTTGAAAAAAAAAATTAAAAAAAAAAAAGTGGTAAGAGCAGACATCTTTGCCTTACTACCAATCTCATTTGTTAGATATGGGTTTTTCACAAATTCCCTTTATTATCAGGTTCAGGAAGCATATTTATATTCCAGTTTTTGGAGTTTGGTTGGTTTCTTTTTTTCCCCCAATCATAAATGGATATTTCTGTCATATGCTTTTTCTGCAAATATTGAGATAATCACACACTTTTCTCTTTTAGCCTTGAATTATATTGACTTTTTTATTATTAAGCCAATTTTGCATTCCCGAAATAAGCCCTATACTCAGTCATGATGTGTTACACTTTGTATATATCCCTGAATTCTATTTCCTAATATTTTGTCTGCATTCATGAGGGACACTGGTGTGTAGTTCTTTTTCTTAGAGTGGCTGTTGGGGCATATGCTTTCCTCTTCAATTTTCAGGAAAAGTCAGCATAGAATTGTTACCATTTCTTCCTGAACTGTTTGTTAGAACTCAACAGTGAGTCCATCTAGACATAAATCTTTCTTGTTTTTTAAGTATAAATTCAATTTCTTTGGTAGATATAGGGTTATTCAGGTTACTCAGTGACCTTTGATATTTGGTAGTTTGTGTCCTTCAAGGAATTTATTTCTTCTAGGTTGTCAAATTTGTTAGCATTAAATTATACATAAAATTCTTTCATCTTAATGTCTGTAGAAATGTCAACTCTTCATTCCTCATTTTGGTAATTTCTGTGTTTTTTTCTTTCTTTCTTTTTTTCCTTAATTAGTCTGGCTGAAGATGTATCAATTTTATTGATCTTTTCAAAGAACCATTTTGGCTTCACTGACTTTCTCTATTCTTTGTCCATTTATTATTTAATTGACTGTTACCTTTATCTCCTTCCTTCTACTTGCTTTATGTTTAATTTGTTCTTTTAGAAGCTTAAGATGGAAGCATAGATCAGGCTTCAGTAAAATATAGTCCACAGACCAAATCAGGCCCATAGTCTGTTTACTGCTCTCCAGCTAAGAATGGTTTTTGTATTTTTAAATAGCTGGGGGGAAAAGTATATATAAATTATATAAAACAGATTTACATGGCCTCCAAAGCCTAAAATATTTCCTATCTGGCTCTTCCCAGAAAAAAGTATGTCTAAAATTCTTAGTTTCACGGCTTAAACCTTTCTTCTTTCCTAAAATAAACACTTAATATTAAAAATTTGCCCCAAACCTCTAGCTGCATTCAGTATGTTTTTATTATTATTAGCTTCAAATATTTTCTAATATTCCTTGAGATTTTACCTTTGAACCATGGAAAAATAAAAACATGCTATTTAACTCCCAAATATTTGAGGATTTTCTATCTTATTACTGATTTCTAATTTACTATTTATTGCCAAAGAATGTGATACTCTTTCCATTATTTCAAATTAGAGACTTATTTTATGGCTCAGTATATGGTCTATCTTAGTGAACACTGCATGTGCACCTGAAAAGAACATGTATTCTACAGTTGCTGAGGGCAGTGTTCTACAAATGTCAATTATATCAAGTTGGCTGACAGTGTTGTTCATATCTTCTATTTTGTCACTTTTTCTTCTTCTATCAATTAGTGAGAAAGACTGTTAAAATCCCTAGATATGATTGTGGATTTTTCTTTTTCTCCTTGTCTGTGCATCTTTGCTTCATATATTTTGAAGCTTGCTATTCAGAATGTCTTTTTATTTGTCCTGTTAAAAAAGACTAGGAATTACAGGATTGGAGTCTCCCTTGAACTAGGAGTAAAGTTCAAACTTCTAACAAGAAAAGGTCTGCTTGACTTGGCCAGTCTCTATGAAGTACAGGGCCTTGCAGAATTCTGGAGCCAGCACACCTCAAAGCCACTGAGCAGACTATGATAAATGCTTTATAGTTAGACATCTATATCTGTTTCAATCAGGGTCACATGCAAGGCATGGTGGCCTGTGCTAAAAGAAACTCTGAAAAGGAGCTGCGGGCATGGCAGGAAAGGGTTTGGCCATGTAGCTACATGAATCATCACTCTAATTTTATCCCTTAGGAATGGAAGATATGTACTAGCACATGCAACCTCATCACCACTGTGTTGAGGACCACTCCAAGAAAAGAGAGGGTTTTCACAAGCCAAGAGGACTGAGGAGCTTTACTTCACCTCATCTGTACAAAGGGTTACACGTCAAGGTAGAGTAGGAAAGAAGACAGAACATACAATGTATTCCTCATGCCTCCAATATTTTTTTTGCTCATAAAACAAAGTTCTAAAAGTAAGGTACAATTCTGGAAGCCATACATTGAGTTTTTCCTTCTCACAGTTGAACATGGTTGAATGGTTTAAGTCTAATGAGAGTTAAAAATTCACTGATTTCAGAAAACCTAATGATTTCTAATATATCCAATTATATTACATTTTAAGTTCTACCTAAAAAAGCACCCTCACTCTCATCTCCACTGTCCTAGGCACTCTGTCACATTACCCTGGTATTTCGATCATAGCATTTACCACTAGAAAGTATCTGTTTATAGTCTGATTCTTCCTCCCCTACTTCTTTAGAATGCAAGCTTCATTAGAACTGGGACTTGTCTGTCTTCATCACTGGATCCCATATCTCCAATGCCTAGAACAGAGCTGCCACATAATAACTTCTCAATACAAATTTGAAGAATAAATCATTTAATCATGGAGAAGAGGTATCATCTAAAATTCTAGCATTATTTACATTGGGGTCTGAAAGATAACTTTGGTTTGTCTATTTGAGTAAGACAGGTTTATATAATGCTCTAAGACTTCACAACACTTCAAATAAAATAACAAGTTCACAAGGCACAAACTGAGAAATTCCTTTTCAAATAAGTTTTTAAATACTCAGAATTAACTTTTAACTAATACCCTCTGCAATTATATTCATCTTAAAATTGATAAGGTTCTCTTAATTTTTAACCATTTTAAAATTGTTATCAGTCATTTAATTAACAAATACTTATTGCTTCCCAACTTTGTAAGGGCATTATGGATAATTAACCAAAGATCTTGCCCTGACAAAGCTTAGAAATCAATAGTATGGCATGATCACATCGCTTCTCGGCCTTTTGGCTAAGATCAAGTGTAGAATGGCATGATCACAGTTGTACTCTAGGAGGATTAACTTCATCTCAGTATTTTAGTGGACTGGAGGCAGAGACCAGTTAGAAGGCTATTACAGTAATTAGTTTGAGACAGAGATTTATGGAGGGTTTGACTTAGGATAGTGAATGATTACAATAAATAAATATAAAATAAAAAATAACATAAGACAGAAATGGCAAATGCTCTATACTTTTACATCTTTTAAGAGTTTCTCACGGAAGGGAACCTGGGTGGGTGGCTCAGTTGGTTGAACATCTGACTCTTGATTTCAGCTCAGGTCATCATCCCAGGGTTTTGGAATTGAGCCCTGTGTCAAGCTCAGTGCTAAGCATGGAGCCTGCTTCGGATTCTCCCTCTCTCTCTCTCTCTTTCTGTCCCTCCCCTCCACTCATGCACTCTAATAAAAAGTTTCTCATGGAATATTATCAGTGCTGAAACACTGTTACTTTCTTAATTATAGGTGAAGGACAACCTGGGTGAACAAATGTTTTCATCCTTGCATATAACATTATGAAGTGGTGACCTATTGTCATATTACAGGTGAATAATTTGTCAGATTAGACAAAAATATCTGAGTAATAAGAGCTATACTTTTGTACCTAAATCTTACCACCAGCACTAACTGGTTAACTATAACATCTGGATTTTAGCCCGGATTTCTAAAATCAAACACTGACAGCTCAAAAAACGAAGTACATAACTACATTTCTCAAACTAAACTGGGAGAACTAGACTATTCCTGAGGAATATTTGAAAAGTGTGTATTTTCATTTTGATAATATGTGTTAAATAGTGTACTCTGGATCATCTGAATAACCACCTCATACTCACAATCAATGGTACTAGAATTAGGGTGGTCTAAAAAAAAAATGCACAGAAGGGTCTTACAAGGTAAATGATATATTTATGCTAAGTAAAAGCCAAACCATCTGTGATTTAAGGAGGAAAGCTTTACAGCATTCAAACAGAGAAAAGTGGTATATCACAGGATATACAGTATATAGAAAACTGCACACCTTGCCAAGGCGGGCAATAGTATATTCACTATGCAAAGCAAGAGTTTGTTTCAGCAAAACATCATCCAGGGGCGCCTGGGTGGCTCAGTCAGTTAAGCGACTGACTTTGGCTCAGGTCATGATCTCATGGCTTGTGAGTTCGAGCCCTGCGTCAGGCTCTGTGCTGACAGCTCAGAGCCTGGAGCCTGCTTCAGATTCTGTTTCTCCCCCTCTCTCTGCACCTCCCCTGCTCGTGCGTGCTGTCTCTCAAAAAATAAATGTTAAAAAAAAAAAAAATCATCCATTACCCTAAATTTAATTTGTTTTACTGGCTTTGTAGTTTTGTTTCTATTTCATTTATAAATCTACTTGCATTTTATACTAAAAGCAATAAACATAAAGAATTTATGCTTATATACATCTAAAAATTAAATATTTTAATAAAACTATTTAGGCCAATACTAAGGACCTATACACTTTCTTCCCTTTAAAGAAGAACTATATATATATGTATATTATTCATGCTTAAGACTAACATGGTGGATAAAACATGGGGATTCAAATCAGAAAGATTCATTTCCGAATGTTGGCTCTCCTAGTTGTTTAACACATAACCCCAAGCAGTAATCTCTCTAAGCCTCCATTTACTTGCAGGGTTACTATGATTTAGATGGAGCAAGAGGAAAAGAATTTTCATTTGAGTTAATAGTGTACCACATTCGATATTCTACCAAACAGTAAGGCTTAAGATCTTATCATCTTTGATGTCTCTTCATACAACTATTAATCTGTAATATACATGTATATTATACCTTTATTATGTCTCCTTCCCACTGCAACCAAGAATTGCTAAATCTTTGAAGTTTGGAACCTACTATGGTATCTTTACCTCCATCTCCTTTAACCTACAACACATTCTACAGAAAAGTTACAGAACGTATCTCTCTCGAGTGCATCTCTGAGGCTGTCACTCTCCTATTTAAAAATGTTCTGTAACTGTCAGCGTGCCTGGCTGGCTCATTTGGAGGAGCATATGACTCTTGATCTGAGGGTCATGAGTTCAAGCCCCACATGGGGTATAGAGATTACTTAAATAAAACTTTAAAAAAATTAAATTTCCTGTAACTCTCAAGGTCTTCTGCATTAAAGCTCTACCTAATCCATCCTTCCAACTTTATCTCCCATGGATTCCTAAACTGAAAGTTTCCTGAGACAATGACACTGAGGTATTCTCTATTCCTAGCACAGTATATGACATATAAAAGATATCCAATAGTAACACTTGAAATAAGCAATGAAAATCTATAATGCTCCTCTTCCCCCCAAAAAAAGACACTAGGCTATCTCCAGTAGCATAACTCTTCATCTCTTTCTAGCATACTTCTAACTAGTAATAGACAAATTGTTCTAACTGTAACAAGGTGAAAACTGGCCTTTAAAGACAATCACAAAGAATCAAAAAAGACAATGGTCCTCTGTGATTAAAAGAAAAGCCAATGAAAAAGCATTTTAATCTCCCTCTTTAATTACTTTTTAAATTCTGAGTTTTTCTACTAACTTAGCAGCTAACTGACATGTACCAAATAATTGCAACATAAAAGCTGTAAGAAAAAAACAGAACCAAATCCCGACTGGATAATACAAGAACATCAAATGATTAACAAAAAAATTCATTCACTAAAGCTTCTGAGTACCTCCACAGTTATTTCCTCCAAAATTTTTTTGGTCCCTTATTCTTCTAATGAGTGAAAGCCAAATAAATGGCTAGGCTACATACACACATGCACACAAAATATTTCTCCTCTGAACGAAACACATGATGTATGATATTGTATGTCATTCTATGACATCATCTCTTTGTAGGACACTTGGATAAGGAAAATTACTGCTAATCATAAACATTACCAGTGGGCATTTCTTAAATACTCACTTCTCTGTTCAGGCTCATATATTCAACGTCACTGAACCCAACCTTCCACTACAAAAGCTGGGAAAACTAGAGGGCCCAAATTAATGTATAAAAATTTGATTCAAATGTAACTTTTCAGTAACACTACTGGTGTATGGAAGCAGAAACACTCCTGAGGGATCTGTAGCACAATCTAAAACATACCTGGATCTTTAGGTAACCAAACAAAATTAAACTTTGGCCATCATAAAGTCAATCACTCCAATGCTCCAGCCCTTTAAACAAAGAGCTAACAAGTCCAGTATTCAGAAAAAAGCAGAGGTCTCTATTCATCTCTACCAACTTAATGTCCAGCCATCACAACTTCCTTAACAACAAAGGTAAAACTTGTGAGTCAAAATAGAACTCCCACAGCTGTATTTCCCTTGGATTATAAAATCTACATATTGCAAAATATTCCATAACTTTAGTCTCCAAATTCATGAAATGGAGGGGGGGGGGCAGGGAAAAACATGGATATAAAATATGACTGACAGTATCTCAATTGTTATTTGCCAAAAGGCAGGGGCAAAGGGGTCACTCTATAGATGACAGAGCCATAAAAGAAAAAGACAACATTTTTAATTGTAACAAAACTGGTCCATATGTTTAAAAAATGTGAGCATCCACACCCCAACAAGTTACAGACTACGATCTAAGACACAGAGCTTAAATGCAGAATAAAATGCCTATGCTCTGCCTCCCTAAAGAAACATAGACCCCTATAAAACTGAACATCACCATACCAACACCCGCCACAGTGGACGTTTTAAATATTAAGTAAGGAAATCATGATAAGTGCTAGTGGTTCCTCTAGGCCTCAGCAGCAGCCTTAGGTATAAGAGCAAACTCGAGCCCTCTTAACACTCATAGAATAATGTTGATGTCATTACGAGGCTACTGATTCTTTGCACTCTGGACTAGTCATTCCTTGATCCACAACGCAATTCCTCCCTTACCCACCACCCCCCTAAATAATAGAGATCTCAGTGCAGAGAAGCCCTCGGATACCCCCTTCCCCTCTACCTCCAGCGGCTGCCGCTTTCTCCTCCCTCCGGCTCCGAGGTGGGGGCTCCAGAAGGTCCCGGGCAATTCCGAGCCCGGGCGGTGCTTGTTTTGCCTGTGCACGGTAGCTCCGGCCAGCCGTTTCCTTTCCCAGTCTGCCCGAACTCGAGCGCTACAGGGGACCCGGGGGCCGAGGAGGGAGCCCGGGTGGCGACGCCGCCGCCGCCGCCGCCTCTGGTATGTCAGGGGCCGGGATTGTATTTCGAAAGATCCGCCATTTTCACCTCGTCATCACCATCACAGCTCAGCAGCTTCCCCGACAGCCCGAGCCCGGGCCGCCGCCGCCGCCGCCGCCGCCAGTAACCTCCCCCTTCCTCCTCCTCCCCTCCTCAGCCCTCCCCTCCGGAGAGGCGCACACCCACATATCCGGGGAAACCTCCCGCCCGCCCCGCCAACCTTCAAATGCACAGGCAGATACAAGCGCTCACACAGCCCACGCCGAGACCTTTCACCCCACAGCGAAAAATGGTGCTTCTGCGGGCCCGGCAGCTACGCGAAAGGAAGTCGCTCTACCTGCCGAGTCCCAAGTCCGGCATATTTTTGTTTTGAAGAGCAAAAGCCACACGGAAGGCGGCATAAGGACAATAAAGAACCCAAACACTTTCATTTTTAGTAAAGCAACTTGAGACAGATGAAGCAATGCGTTTTATTCACTGTGCTCATTTCAGATACTAAAAACATGATTAAGACCTTTAATGTCATTCACCGACTGACTGACGTTTTCCTCCACTTCAGCACTACTTTGACAGAGCGATCCATTTCCATATGCATGTCTTATCCCCCCGTCACATCTGTAAATTACAGGCACTGATCCTCCTGCTGATAATGTGGTCAAGACGACTAATTTTAAAAATAAAGTTTCAACTATTTCTCTCTTCACTTAATTTCATCTGATCATTTCTGTCCGTGAACATTGACTTCCAAATTGTCATTGGTTTAAGGCGTCAAAGTCCAAGTAGGTTTAAAATATATCGATCCTAATCATGAATGAACAATTTCTAAAATACAGGAAATACACCTCTAAACAAAAATTATTTGCCAAATATTAAGATCTAAGTCACTAAATTAAAAAAAAATCTGCCGCAGATATATTTGTTCAATAAGGAGAAAATAAACAGCTTACTTTAGAACAAGACCCCAGAGTTACCCATCTTTCCCACCAGCTACTCTCATTATGCGGATTTATAACTAAAAAAGAACGTAAGCAGTTTTTAATCATCCTAGAAATAACACAAAACCATAAGCTGCAAGGCTTGTGACAGAATTAAAAAGCAAAAACAAAAAACTAAATTGGTTACCTTTTTTATTTTCAGAAAGATTTGCTAATCGCCCATTCAAAAGCTGAATTCTAAACCCACTACTGAACTACAGTATATACTCTGAAAGATCTACCTGAAATGAGCAAACTGAATTTCAAGGTTGAGAACAGGGTCAGTCTACTGTCTTTTTTAAAAGTTAGTCTAAGTAAGATGGAAGTTGAAAAAACCATTTCATTTCCTTACCTTTCTTGAATGACAACTCCATATAAAAGCCAGTAGATTCAGGCTTTAAACTAGTGCTATCTACCACCCAGCCCAATCGCTCTTTACCTATGCAGCCTGCTAGACTACGATGAGAGTCTCAAGTGTTCCCAGTTTCTTCGTCTTTAAACTTTATTCCCACCCCCACCCCCCGCAAGCCCGTCCATCCGCACTGTGCTTGGTGTTTACCGTTGCTTGGCCAAGCTAAGTCCCGGCCCGCTCCCTTTCCCCGTGCACCTCGGGGACATTATGACATTTAGATGGTGGGCTTCGCGAGGAAAACGGACACACACGAATAAGAGATCATACAAAGGGGCGCAGGAAGAACGGGGCGGCGGGCAGCAAGGAAAGGAGAGACTGGTACAAAATGACACAGCAGCAAAACCGGTTCCCAGAAACCCAGGGCTGACACAGTCTGCTACTCTGGCCACGCAAGGTGCGTGTCAACAGCCGCCGGAACTCTTCCTCCAGACTGCCGGGAAGCCGCCCCTGCGCCGGCCTTGCCGGGTGACAGCCGCCCTCCGGGGTGCAGGCGGGAAGAGGCCGAGCCGGGAGGGGTCTCCCGCCCCTTGAGGCCCGGGGATGAAGCGCCGCAGCCCCGGGCGCCAGGTTCCCGCTCTCCGCCAAGACCCACCAGCCCAGGCTCCCAGAAGGGGCGGTCCGGCGCCCTCCGCCCGCTCCACCACCCGCAGTGGGGGCCGGCGCCCCCTTCCCGCCCGCCCAGATGTCCCCACCCCCAGAGCTGACACTTACCAAAGCCGGCGGCGCCGCCGCCTGCTCCTCGCGCCGCGCTCCCTAGGCTCCCAGCAGCCGCGGCGGCGGCGGCGCCTCCGAGACACAGACCCGGGTTTGTTCAAAATCACGCGCCCAGCGCCATTCCACCGCCGCATCCCATAATACGCCGGGCCCTCCCCGCCCGCGCGCCCGTCTCTGCCCGCCCCTCTACTCTACCGGCCCCGCCTCCCCGGCTGGCTTCCTTCGCCCCGCCCCTTCCGCGGCGCCTTGCCCCTCCCCTTGGCAACGCGAGCCTCGCGTCATTCCGCAAGGCGCGGGAGTACGCGCCAGCTCCACGTGACTGCTAGCGGGCGTTCCGTCAAAGCTTTCGCAGGGAAAGTTCCATCTGGCAGAGCTGGGAGGGGGAAAGCCGGGTTGTGCCTGCAGTTGAGAGACTGCCGCATCTTCTAGCTTTCCTTGTTAGGAAGTCAGTGCTGTAGGTGTGATTTCCAGCAAACTGTCACTGTTTAATGTGCTTCGGTGATCAGTATTCATAAATGTCATCTCTCGTTTTTAGGCTTTAATTTTGCAGGGATCGCTAAAAAGTCCCTGGGAGACCACTCAGAGTTAAACTTATTTTGAAAGGGATTTTTGCAATGTGTAGCCAAGACTAACACAATCAAAATTATTGCATTTAGTCACCTTTTACTTCTTTTATTTTTCCCACTGTCCATTATTAAAAAATAAAAGACAGCCAAATGTGGAGCCAGATAACAGTTAATAACTGTTGTGCGAGACAAGAACTACACAGATGAAACAAACAAACAATACAAAACAGGGTAATGTTAAATGGTGTAGTACAGTCCATAATTGCTAATGGAGCACGGAAGACATACACAAATCAACGTGAGAGACTATGACCAGGAAACAAAATGGACGAGGTGAGATTTATGTTGTTCCAATTGCTTTGGAATTAAGCAGTCCTGGTTTTAAATTCTGGCACCTCATACGTTAGTGTATAGCAATTTATCAAGTTCCTTTACCTATCTACAAAATAAAAATAACAAAGCTTCCCAGGATTTTGAGGGTTAAGAAAGAGAGAGGTGTCAAGCAGCTACACAGTTCCCACCTCAAATGTTAGTTCAGTTCAGCAGAAATCAACACCACCCCTTATCTACCATGGCAAACTCAATGGCAAGGCAAGTGGCATGAAATTAGCAAAAGCTTGGAAGCCAGAATGTCTGTGGCCTGTGCAAGGAAAGAGAAAATTGAATGGTAAACAGTCTTTGTTGAGGATCAGTAGGTGGTGAGTCCAGTTTATGAGGACCCTTGGGAGCTAGCCTGAGAAAACATTCTCAAACAAGTGACTGGTGGTACTATGTATGACAATTGTAGAAAGAAGAAGGAAGTTGAGACAGAGTACCCAAACCTGGCTGGATTCTAGGGAAATATGCCAAAAAAGAGAGAAAATTTCTCAGTTTATTTCACAAGACTAGCATAACCCTAATATCAAAACCCAAAACAAACAGTACCCAAAGGGAGGAAGTTCTGTTCTCACCATGACTTTGTTGCAGACAGTTGAGTATTAAAGTATCAGAAACAGTGGTGTGATACTAAAAAGAATTCATAACATGACAAAATATGGTTTATTCCAAGAATGGTGGTTTAACACTAGAAAATCTACTCAGACAATTTATTAAAGGAGAAAAGCCAAATGATATTCTTTAGGGATGCATTGTATAACATTCGACAGCCATTTCTGAATTTTAAAAATTCATAGTAAATTAGAAACAAAAGAACATTTCTTTAAGTGGATCGAGATAATCATCAGAAAATAGTAACATCATACCTTAGTGTGAAATGGGGGAAGCTTTCACATTAAAGTCAGGGACCAGTTAAGGATGCAGGGCTATAGCAGCTATTATGTAATGTTTTCTAGGGTGTCCTAGCTAAATGCAACTAAATAAGAAAAAAGAAAATAGACGTTTGAATACTGGAAAGAAGAGACTAAGTGGTCCTTATTAAAAACAATCACAGGGGGGACTGGGTGGTTCAGTTTGTCAAGCATCAGACTCTTGATTTCATCTCAGGTCATGTTCTCATGGTTCGTGAGACCCAGCCCCTCATCAGGCTCTGTGCTGACAGTGTGCAGCCTGCTTGGGATGCTCTCTTCCTCTCTCAGCCCCTCCCCCACTCTCTCTCCCTCTCTCTCAAAATAAATACATATACATTTTTTTAAAAAATCACGAAGAGCTCAATGTTGGGGTTAATTGCTTAGCATCTGGAGCCAGACTGCCTGGGCCCAAATTCTGGCCCTGCTATTTAGTAGCTGCAAGATCTCAAGCAAGTTACTTTTCACAGAGGTCTCAGTTTCCTTATCTGTAAATTGGAAATAATGTAGACATCCTATGGTTGTTGTAAAGAATACTGGGGCGCCTGGGTGGCGCAGTCGGTTAAGCGTCCAACTTCAGCCAGGTCACGATCTCGTGGTCGGTGAGTTTGAGCCCCGCGTCAGGCTCTGGGCTGATGGCTCGGAGCCTGGAGCCTGTTTCCGATTCTGTGTCTCCCTCTCTCTCTGCCCCTCCCCCGTTCATGCTCTGTCTCTCTCTGTCCCAAAAAATAAATAAAAAACGTTGAAAAAAAAATTAAAAAAAAAATACTGAGGAACTATGCATGAAACACTTCCAACAGTGCCTGGAATGTAGTAAATACTCAATGACTGAAAACTATTAATAATCAAAGCTACAGTACAACCTAATATATAATCTAAGACTTTTACTTTTTCAGAGAAAGCATTTTAGCTCCTGAGAGTGATTGCTATTCAAACATTTCTATTTCAAAAAAGAATCTTTGCTTTATATTTGCATGATGGCTTTTACAGATGAACTAAAAACATTTATTCAGCAAATATTTATTGATCATCTACTGGATCCCAAGCACCGTGAAAGGCACGGGGAACAAAGTGGCAAACAAGATGGAGCTCTCTCTAATAGAACTTTCCTCAATGGTGGAACTGTTCTATATCCACACTAATACAGTACTCACTAGCTACATGTGGCTATCAGACCACTGAAGTGTGGCTCTACTGCAGCTAATTATTTATTTAATTATACTTAATTTAAATTTAAATGGCTATGTGTGGCTGATGACTATATATTGGACAGCACAGTTCTAGAGGAAATGACAGACAATAAACAGGTAGAAAAATTAGAGATTTTTAAATGAATAAGGGAGTTTTTTTTTTCCCCCTCAGATACCTTCTGAGGAAAATATCAATACAGGGAATGAAAAGAGTGATATAGGAGTGCCTGGCTGGCTCAATCAGTAGAGCATGTTACTCTTAATCTCAGAGTCATGAGTTCAAGTCCCATGTTGGGCATGGAGCCCAGTAAAAATTAAGAAAAAAAATTTTTTTAATTAAAATAAAAGACAAGAAAGTGGTACCAAAGAAGTATGAGTTGGGTAGCATTATCAAGACAAAATGAAATGTGTTACTGGGTACCTATCATGTGTCAGGTATACTAGGTACAAAGTATATATTAGTTAATAAAATTTTCTGAAAATAGATTAGTTTCCAAAAGATTCTTCAGAGGCTATTATGTACCAGGTATACTGCTAGGTACAAAGTATACACTATTAATAAATTTTCTTAAAATAACTTAGTTTCCACAAGTTTACCCAGAGGTTCATGAGTCCATTTGTCATAAGTCCAGATGTCTCTATACAAGCAACCAATTTGGTTTATCAGAATGTGAAATTATATAAGTGTAATTATCACCTTGTTTCTTTTCATTATCATATAACTCTTTTAAAACAGATCTGTAATCCCTTAGCAACAGTTTCAAAATCCAAAAATTTTTTAATTGTTTAAATTTATTTTTGAGAGAGGGAGAGAGAGAGAAGGAGCAGGAGAGAGTCAGATAGAGTGGGAGAGAGAGAGAGAGAATCCCAAGCAGGCTCCACACTGTCAACATGGAGCCCAGTGCAGGGCTCAAACTCATGAACTGTGAGATTATGACCTGAACTGAAACCAAGAATCAGACACTTAACTGACTGAACCAGTTAAGTGTTGAGGTGCCCTTCAACATCCAAAATTTTTTAAAACTATTTTATAAAGCTTATGACAAACTCAGGAGAAAAACCTGCCCAATATGACATAAAGTATTAGTATTCTACGCTATTTAGTGTACGTATACATATATGCCAGTGCAGAAATATGAATGTGTTTGATTATGGGGTCTCATTATGGCCCAAGGGGTTGAAAGGAACTTTTCTGGAATGATGGGATGTTTTTGACCTTGGCTGTGGTGGTTGCATGAGGGTATACAACTGCCTAAACTCACTGAGTATTCTTAAAATGGATACAATTTATTATATGTCAATTATACCCCTTAAAGTTGGTTTTAAAATAAAAAGTTTTTAAAATTATGTATACATGTTCTTAAGTCCAAAATGTCCTCAGTTCCAAAATACGTTGATACTCAGTGATTTCTAATAAGGGAATATAGATCAGTATCACTTTGAACACACCCTAAGTTTTTTCACATATGATGCATGAAGTGATTGATAATGTCAAACCACCCAAAAGTTAAAAATGAACCAATAAAATCATCTGTTGGTGGTAGGCAGTGTTCAATTACTTTTCCTCTGGCAACAAGATTTATTTGCCTCTATAATAGTTATTTTTTTATATAATTAAAAGGATAGAAGTAGAGGATTCTCTGTAATGCTGTGATCTTTAATATTGACAACAATGTCCCCCAAGTTATCTGTCGTTTCACATTCTGATTTTCAGTTACCTGAAGTCAACTTGGGTCCAGAAATAGACATCTTCCTTCTGACATGTCATCAGAAGGTCAGTAGCAGCCTAACCCTAATGCTAAATCACAATGCCTACGTCACTCACCTCACTTTTATCTTATTATGTAGGCATTTTATCATCTCACATCATCACAAGTAGGTGAGTACAGTACAATATTTTGAGACTACATTCATATACTTTTATATATGTATTACAGTATATTGCTATGATTTTTCTATTTTATTATTAGCTATTGTTAATCTCTTACTGTGACTATAAACTAAACTTTATCATAGGTATGTATGTACAAGAAAAAGCATAGTATATGTAGGGTATAGTACTATCTGCAGTTTCAGGCATCTACCAGGAGGCTTAGAACATATCCCCTGCGGATATGCCAGCACTTGTCTTGCTAGGGGTGTAACCATCCCTAGTGTTACAAGTGGGCTTTACCCTTGAAGGAAGTACTTCCAGTGTTAGTCATCCTGAGAAAAGGCACATCACAAGACAGGATATAGGAACGTGAAAGAAGGGCTCACACAGACAGCAAAGTGCTACCAGTCTCTTGGCCTTGCTCATTTGGATCTGGACCCAGAGTTTAATGTGTTTGAAGAAATGTGCTCATCTTCCACCTAATAGAGGAAGAAAAATTTTGCCATTAGAGAGACTAGAAACTTTTTCTTTTTTTAAATATTTATTTATTTTTGAAAGAGAGACAGAGAGAGACAGAGTGCGAGCAGGGGAGGGACCGAGAGAGAGGGAGACACAGAATCCGAAGCAGCTCTAGGCTCTGAGCTGTCAGCACAGAGCTTGACATGGGCTTGAAATCACAGACCACAAGATCATAACCTGAGCCAAAGTCAGACACTTAACCTACTGAGCCACCCAAGTGCTCCCAGATTTGTTTTTTAATTGGAGATGGGGCTTGGGAGACAAGAGATACCAAGTGTTGGTAAGGATGTGGAGAAAAAAGGAACCCTCATGCACTGTTGATGGGAATGCAAATTGGCACAGCCACTGTGGAAAACAGTACAGGGATTCCTCAAAAATTTAAAAATAGAATTACCATATGATCTAGTAATTCCACTACTGGGTATTTTCCAAAAGAAAACAAAAACACTAATTCAAAAAGATAAACGCACCTCTATGTTTATTGCAGCATTACTTACAATAGTCAACGTATGGAAGCCGCCCAGGTGTTCACTGATAGATGAGAGGATAAAGAAGATGTGGGAGATACATACATATATATATATATATATATATATATATATATATATATATATATGCAATAGAATATTACTCAGCCATAAAAAAGAATGAGATCTTGCCATTTGCAACAACATGGATGGACCTAGAGGGTATAATGCTAAGTGAAAGAAGTCAGAGAAAAACAAATAGCATATGACTTCACTCTTATGTGGAATTTAAGAAAGGAAACAAATAAAGAAAATATAGATAAACAGAACAGACTCTTAAACACAGAGAACAACCTAGTGGTTGCTAGAGGGGAGAGGTGGGTGAGGGGGATGTGTGAAATAGATAATGGGGATTAAGAGCACACTCACTGTGATGAGTGCTGAGTAATATGTAGAACTGTGAATCACTGTATTATATACCTGAAAGTAATATAATGCCATGTTAATTATACTTCAATTAAAAATATAATAAAATGAGATAAATTAAAAAAAAAGGAAATAAAATGGACTTGCTGGGTCATTCTGACAAAGAGGAGCGTTGAGGAAGCAGAATTTTGCACTGAAACTTCTCTTCCTTTGAAGCTCATATAGCACTAGCTTTTGAAACTGCTGGAGAAGACCAAAGACATCTTAAACCATAAATAAATATATAAATACATAAATAAAAGCCCTCAAGAAGACTAAATTCAATACACACACAAGACTATTGAACAAAAACCATTTTATTCCCTTTTTAAATTGAGGTTCCACATTCAATAAAATGCATAGATCTTAAGTGTACAGTGTGATAGACTTTGATAAATCCATACCATACCACCCACATAACCCATACCTCTATAAACATATAGAATATTTCCACCACCTCCTGCTACTTCCCTAGTAAATCATATTTTTTTTTAATTTCCTCCTTCCTAGGTAATTTCTGAGTCTCTATCACCACATATTAGTTTTGTTTGACTTAGAACCTCAGGGGTGTCTCAGTGGCTCAGTCAGTTAAGTGTCTGACTTTGGCTCAGGTCATGATCTCATGGTTTGTGACTTCAAGCCCTGTGTTGGGCTCTTTGCTGACAGCTTGGAGCCTGGAGCCTGGTTTGGATTTAAAAAAAAAAAAGAACTTCATGTAGAGGGACTCCTATTATATTCACTTTTTGAGGTTTGATTTCTTTCACTTGGTATAATGTTTTGAGATTCATTCATGTTCTTGCACATATCTGTAGTTTTTTCCCTTCTAATGCTGAGCGGTATTCTATTGAATGCATATGCCACAGTTTCTCCATCCACTTTCCTTGTGATGATCATTTGTGTTGTTTTCCCCTGAGGCTATTATAAATAAAGCAGCTATAACATTTTTACACAAGTAAACAAATGGAAATCATGATTTTAAAAACAAAAACTGATGATACACTGAAGAATGATTGAATCTTGTTAAGTGGCCTGAAAAGTGGAAAGGATATCTCAAAACACAGAGCAAAAAAATATAAAGAGAGAAATTATGATGTAAAAGGCACATTACTTTGAATATACATCCTAAAGACCTGAAATATGACTGTTGGAATTGCAGAAGGAGAGAAAGGAACAGATAAAGAGAGGTAATAATTAAACAAATAATAATAGAAAATTTCCCTGACCTAAAGATACATGTGCGTCTGCAGATGAAAGGGGTCACTGAGTTCCAGGTAATGTCAATGAGATAAGACACATTTAGGCATATCTGAGGAAAATTCCTATAAAGAAAAGATCTTTTAAAACTTTTAGGTGGAAAGAACAAGTTACTTAGAACAAAGGAGACTGTGGGGCTGGGGGAGGAGGAGGAGGAGTGGGGAAAAAGAGAAAGAAGAGGAAGAAGAAGAGAAAAAAGAGGGAGAAGGAGAAGAAAGGTGCAGAAATAAAGCCAAATGAGAACAATCAAAGGCTATTAATTCAGAACTTCTATAGCAAGAGATTTGAGACACCATCACTTGTGTTTGACAGAGACTCAAAGGCAGGCAGAGGAATGGAAAGCTTTATAGTGGGAAAAGGGAATTCAGGTATGCCCTGATTGGAGGTTGCTGGCATGGGGGAGCTGTTGGAAGCTACCTAGAAGTGGGGTATCCTACATATTTGGTTAGGGGAGTGTATTTGGCTTTCCCTGGTTGGGGCAAAAATTAGGGAAGCTGTCAGTAATTAATCAAGTGGTGGCCATTGGGGGCTGATAACTACAGTTGTTTGGCTTCCTGGGATGGTGGCTGCAGATGGTGAGTTGCTTTCCTGGACTGGTTGCTGAAGACTACTTTGTCAGTTTTATTTATTTATTTTTTAAAGTTTATTTATTTTATTTTGAGAGAGAGAGAGCGAGCGAACATAAGAGCATGAGCAGGAAAGGTGCAGGGAGACAGGGAGAGAGAGAATCCCAAGCAGGCTCTGCACTGTTAGCACAGAGCCTGATGTGGGGCTTGAATTCACAAACTGTGAGATCATGATCTGAGCCAAGATCAAGAGTCGGATGCTTAACCAATTGAACCACCCAGGCGCCCCAGGTCAGTTTTATTTTTACATATGGTCTTGTCATTGTCTGTTTGCATACTCAGTCTCTCAAAGAGAAGAAAGAGAATGAGAATGGAGAGAAGAGGGAGGGAGGAAGGAAGGAGGGAGAGGAAGAGAGGGAGAGAAATCACTAGCATTGGACTTCTCATGTGAAATCCTGGAAACTGAAAGACTGTGGAGTAACATTTCTAAGGTTGCTGAGGGAAAAGGACAGTAGCACAGCCCAAATCCCATTCAACCATCAAGATGATAGATATTTGTGAATATGCACAGATTCACAAATATATTACCCATGCACAGCCTCTGAGGGATCAGTGAAGAGTGAGCACTACCAGGGGCACCTAGGTGTCTCAGTCAGTTAAGTGTCCGACTTCGGCTCACGTCATGATCTCATGGTTCGTGGGTTTGAGCCCAGCTCTGTGCTGACAGTTCAGAGCCTGGAGCCTGCTTTGGATTCTGTGTCTCCCTCTCTCTCTGCCCCTCCCCTGCTTGCATTCTGTCTCTCAAAAATGAAGAAACATAAAAAAACTTTAAAGAGGGAGCACTACCAAACAACAAAACAATCAGAGCAG